>NC_138769.1:440675324-441875324 GCF_965119305.1 Pelophylax lessonae
GTTATTTTTCAGTAATACGTGCAGCACTAGCAGCAAAGTGACATGACATGTGCTGTGAAAACAAATTCATACATGAACCACAGTAATAAATATATAAAAATACAAAAATAAAAAATAAATATATAGAAATTGTGCATTAAAATCCAGGAAGTGTCCTTATCATAAAAAAGTGTCCATGATTATAAAAGTGAAAACACACTCCAGTAGTGAAGAAAACTCCATCCTTAGGGATGAACCACAAGTCCCAGCATGCAGTATGTGGAGCCAATCTTCCCAACTCTTGATAGAAAGGGGGCACCAACATGTGTGATAAAAATTTGTCCGCTTACCAAACAGATTATGCCTCCAAATTAATGGACAAGCCTTAAGCCCTTTTGAGGATTTACCTCACCAGATAGAAATCACCAGGGTAATTCATTCAAAGGGTTTGCAGATGATGTACAAAATCCAATGGCCATGAAAATAAATAGAAGGACCCACAGCATAATACAGTTAAAAGATATTCCATTTATTAAAAGAGGATACATTTATTAAAAGAGGATACACTCACATGATACAATGTGTAAACGAACATGTATAAAAATCCTAGGTGAACCGGCTGCAGTGTTCCTGTAAGAATCGGCTGAGGGGCATGGTGACGTCACGTCTGGTCCACCCAGTTTTAACGTGTTTCGTCATATGTTTGACATAGTCAGGGGCGTGGCTACCAGACGCGCACCACGCCATATACCCACAAGAAAATAAGAAGGGCGGAAGTGATGTCATCCTTCTAACAGAGAGGGAAGCGCTGAACCCTATACGTGCAAATCTAGACTGGCAAAAGCAGGAGAAATAGAACATACTTTTCCATAATAAAATAACTTGAGAGATAGTAACTTTTACAGCAAAAATAAGGGATCGTAACTTCCACAACAGTTATTGATATGAACGGTCATTTAAAATGATGTTCTGATATACCATCCGCTAAAGAATAAAACAATGTAAATGAAAAGGGGAAAGGCATATTCCTGTTTTATCGCAATCTAGTGGCAAAATAGAAAAATAATGCTGAAAAAATCCAGCACCTCAAAGGTACAACGCCCTGTCCCCACATAATATTCTAATATTAAACGCAACAGCACAAAAATAAAGATATATTGACTTCCAGCACAATGCACAATCAAAAATAAAAAATAAATGATTTAAATAAGAAAAATAAGAAAGAAATATTCAAAATATTTATATAAAAATTAAAATGGTATAAAAATACATTAACTGTTATTAATAAAACAATTTATGTCCCACTCAAAGTTCAATCCAAATGGGACATAAGATTTCAAACCATAAATCCATCTGGTCTCCATATGGGATATTTCTCTCTCAATATTAGTACCCCTCCAATGAGGAGTGAATTTGTCAATAGCGACAAAAAAGGTGTTGTTGGGGTTTCTATGGTGACATTGGTCATGGTGTTTTGATACACTGGGGCCAGGGAAGCCCTTTCTAATATTCCCAATGTGTTCACCCAATCTGATCTGATCTGTAAGGTTCTAATAGTTCGCCCCACATATTGTTTCCCTCATTTGCATTGCAGCATGTAGAACACATTTTTAGTAGAACAGGTAATAAATGAGTCGATGGTATATTCCCGACCTGTCTGTTGGGACCTAAAACGTTCTATCCTCCTAAAGAAATTCAGTGTGCAAATATTACATCTGTGACACGGAAAATAACCTTTCAAGTCCTGAAAAAATTGGGTTTAATAGGGCGTTCGATTACATTATGTGTAATCCTATGCCTCAATGAAGGTATACACAAGGCTGCTCAGGAAGTACTGGTTCCAAGAACCTATCATTCTTAAGGATAGGCCAATGTTTTCGAAAGATATTTTTTATCATAAAATGTTGAGTAGAAAAAGATGTAATAAACAAGTTTTTGAAGGATTCATTATGGTCCTTATGTGTCTTAGATTTTAGTAGAACAGCTCTATCCAAAAGGGCTACTTCTTTGATAGTGGAATTGAGGACATTTTCCTCATATACTTATCAATGAATTTAGATTTTAATTCATGGGCCTGTATGGAAAAATCATTAAGGTGAGCAAAATGCGTCTTAACCGCAAAAATTGGCCCTTTGGGACCGCCTTGAGCCAATACCTATGATGACAACTATCAGATGGAATAAATCCATTTCGATCTGTTTTTTTTAAGTGTGTCATAGTAGAAATTTGGTCATCATGAATGACCAATTTAAGATCTAAAAAGGTTAGCTGTGTAGTGCTAGAGGTTTCCAAACTAATGCCTCTATCATTAGAGTTCAAACCCTGCATAAATGAATTGAGGGAAAACTGATCTCCTTCCCATAGGAGGAGGATGTCATCAATGTACCTCCGCCAGAGTATTACCTGGGGACGGACGGTCATTAAAGATGGCATCCTCCTCCCACCGAGCCATGGGGGGACCAGATGTGACGTCACCATGCCTCTCGGCCGATTATTACAGGAACGCTGCAGCCGGTTTGCCTAGGATTTTTATACATGTTCGTTTACACATTGCATCATGTGAGTGTATCCTCTATTAATAAATGGAATTTCTTTAAACTGTATTACTCTATGGATCCTTCTATTTATTTTCATGGCCATTGGATTTTGTATATCATCTGCAAACCTGGTGATTTCTATCTGGTGAGGTAAATCTTCAAAAGTGCTTAAGGCTTGTCCATTAATTTGGAGACAAAATCTATTTGGTAAGCGGGCGATTTTTTTTCACACTTGTTGGTGCCCCCATTCTATCAAGAGTTGGGAAGATTGGCTCTACATGCATGCTGGGACTTGTGGTTCCTCCCTAAGGATAGTGTTTTCTTTACTACTGGAGTGTGTTTTCACTTTTATAATCATGGACACTTTTTATAAGGACACTTCCTGGATTTTTATGCACGATTTCTATAAATGTATTTTTAATTTTTATATTTTTATATATTTATCACAGTGGTTCATGTATGAATTTGTTTTCATAACACATGTCATGTCACTTAATTGCTAGTAGAGTTGAGCGGACACCTGGATGTCCGTGTTCGGCGGGTTCTGCCGAACTTAAAAAAAAAGTCCGGGTCCGTGTCCCGGACTTTTGCCGAACTTTTCCCGGACACCGAACCCCATTGAAGTCAATGGGGACCCGAACTTTTAGGCACTAAAATGGCTCTAAAACACCAATGGAAAGGGCTAGAGTGCAGCAAATGGCAGCAAAACGTAGTTAAGAGCATGGCAAGTGCTCTGCAAATAAATGTGGATAGGGAAATAACTTAAAACAACACAAAAAAACAGAAAAATAAAACAATGTTCTTCATCTCTGAAGGACGAGGCCCATATGGAGTAGGAGGGAGGTTGAGGTGGTGGTGGATGTGGCGGTGTCATAGGCGTGCGCACAGGGTGTGCCGGGTGTACCTGGGCACACCCTAATCACCTAGGGCACATAGCATTATCGCTCTGTTTGCCAGTGAGGAGATGGGAAAGATCTCCCTCGGACCTGCTCTGCTCTATTTCTCTTTGCCAGCAGGGAGAGTAATGTATCGGGGCCATGTACATGTAGGCAAACACATGCATGTGTATTTAAACTTTGGGGTGCACACCCTAATGCAATAGGCTGCGCACACCTATGGGCGGTGTAGGTGGAAGCGGCGGTGGAGGAGGACCAGGGCCGGATTAAGAGCATCATGGGTTTGGTACTGAGGATTTTGAAGGGCCTTAAGGGCCGTGCCTTGGCATGCACCCAGAGGAGGAAGGGTGCAGCCATGCATGCCTAATTCAACATGGGATGCTGTCTCTGAAGCCCATAAACACATCCATGCATCGGCAACTGTCCCTCCTTGTCCGGCCTTCGTGCTGTGTGGGGAGGTTCTGAGGGAGCTGCCTGGGGAAGCGAGCATAGAAGCCAGACTTCTGTGTTTACAAGTGACAGAAGAGCGGTAACAGTGAATATGGCCAACCCGGGGCCTATATTAAGGTAGGGGCCTGGAGCTGCAGCTCCAATAGCCCCTATCTTAATCTGGCCCTGAGGAGGATGAGGTAGCCAACACTGCTTTTTTTCAGAAATTTAAAATGAGGGTACACCCCAAAAGAGTGAGAAAGAGCAAAAATAGAACAATGGCTGGGTAAGGTCGGTATCCATCGCTATTCTGCACAAGGTACGGAAAAGTCCCGTGGGATCCATGCCTGGTTCATTTTAATGAACATGAGCTTGTCCACATTGTCTCTGGACAGGCGGCTGCGCTTGTCTGTGATAACGCCCCCAGCCGTGCTAAATACCCGTTCAGATAATACACTGGCTGCAGGGCACGCCAGCACCTCCAAGGCTTAAAGGGCAAGCTCAGGCCATGTGCCCAACTTGGAGACCCAGAAGTTGAAGGGGGCAGACCCGTCATTCAGTACGTCTAGGCGTGTGCACACATACTGCTCCACCATGTTGGTGAAATGCTGCCTCCTGCTAAGACGTTCCATCTGAGCTGCTGGTGCTGCTGTTTGTTGTGGCGTGCTGACAAAGCTTTTCCACATTTCGGCCATGCTAACCCTGCCTTCTGAGGTGCTGGCGGTGCCCTGGTTGCGTTGGCGACCTCTTCCTCCTCCTCCTCCTCCTCCTCCTCTGCCTTGTGCTTCCACTGTGGCCCCGCTGTCAGGTGGGAATGCCAGCAGCATCGCGTCTACCAGCGTGCGCTTGTACTCGCGCATCTTTGCGATCGCGCTCCAGTGAGTGAATTAGGGACGGTACGTTGTCCTTGTAACGGGGATCCAGCAGCGTGGCCACCCAGTAATCAGCACAAGTTAGAATGTGGGCAACTCAGCGGTCGTTGTGGAGACACTGCAGAATGTAATCGCTCATGTGTGCCAGGCTGCCCAGAGGCAACAAAAGGCTGTCCTCTGTGGGAGGTGTATCGACTGTGTCCTCTGTATCACCCCAGCCACGCACCAGTGATGGCCATGAGCTGGCCTGGGTGCCACCCTGCTGTGAACATGGTTCCATCTCCTCCTCCAGCTCCTCCTCCTAATCCTCCTCATCCTCCAGATCTGTGCCCCTGCTGGACAATTGTGTCCCTGGCGTTTGTGTGTGCAGGAACCCACCCTCGGAGCCCCTTGTGAATGACTGCCCTGAAAGCCTTGGAAATGTTACCTCTTCATCCTCCTCCTCCTCCTCATCCTGTGCCACATCCTCTTCCATCATCGCCCGAATTGTTTTTTCAAGGAGGCATAGAAGTGGGATAGTTAAGCTTACAACAGCGTCATCGGCACTGGCCATGCTGGTGGAGTACTCAAAACAGCGCAACAAGGCACACAGGTCTCGCATGGAGGCCCAGTTATTGGTGGTGAAGTGGTGCTGTTCCGCAGAGCGACTCACGCGTGCGTGCTGCAGCTGAAACTCCACTATGGCCTGCTGCTGCTCGCACAGTCTTTCCAGCATGACCTTGTGGGCACGTCACATATGAGGCGGTGAGCGGGAAGGCCGGAGTTACGCTGCAGCGCTGACAGGCGAGCAGCAGCAGGGTGAGAACACCGAAAGTGCGCACAGACGGCCCGCACTTTCTGAAGCAGCTCTGACATATCGGTGGAAGTTTTTAAGGAACCTCTGCACCACCAAATTCAGCACATGCGCCAGGCAAGGGATGTGCGTCAAACCGGCTAGGCCCAGAGCTGCTATGAGATTTCGCCCGTTATCGCACACCACCAGGCCGGGCTTGAGGCTCACTGGCAGCAACCACTCATTTGTCTGCTGTTCCATGCTCCTCCACAACTCCTGCGCGGTGTGTGTTTTTTCCCCCAAACAGGCAAGTTTTAAAACTGCCTGCTGTCGTTTATCCCTGGCCGTGCTGAAGTTGGTGGTGAAGGTGTTACGCTGTCCGGATGAGGAGGCGGTAGAGGATAAGGAAGCGGAGTAGGAGGAGTTAGGAACAGGAGGCAAACTTAAGCGCCCTGCAATCCTCGGTGGTGGAAGGACATGTGCCAAATTGCTATCTGCCTCAAGCCCATCCACCACTGCATTTACCCAGTGTGCCGTTAGGGAGATATAACGCCCCTGACCGTGCTTACTGGTCCACGTATCGGTAGTTAGGTGGACCTTGGCACAGATGACGTTGCGCAGTGCACACCTGATTTTTCCCCCACTTGGTTGTGCAGGGAAGGGATGGCTTGCCTGGAAAAGTAGTGGCGGCTGGGCACGACGTACTGTGGGACAGCCACCGACATAAGGTTTTTAAAACTGTGCGTCTCCACCAGATGGAATGACAGCATTTCAAAGGCCAAGAATTTTGAAATGCTGGCATTCAGGGCCAGGGATCGCGGGTGGGTAGGGGGGTACTTCCTCTTCCTCTCAAGTGTTTGGGAGATGGAAAGCTGAACGCTTCCACGGGACATTGTGGAGATGGTTGGTGACCCAGGTGGTGGTGTTGCTGACAGATCGTCTGTTTGCGGGGTGACAGGTGCCGGTATCACTACAGATGTGGCTGGAGCGGCCGAGACTGCAGCAGAAGAGGAAGCAGGATGAGCCAGAGACGTTTCTTGGTTTTGAAGGTGTCTACTCCACTGCAGCTCATGCTTTGCACTTAGATGCCTGATCATGCAGGTTGTGCTCAGGTTGAGAAGGTTTATGCCTCGCTTCAGGCTCTGATTGCACAGGGTGCAAATCACTCGTGTCCTGTCATCAGCACATTTTCTAAAGAACTTCCATGCTAGAGAACTCCTTTGAGCTGGCTTTGGTGCGCTCGTTCCCTTGCTGCGTTGGGCAGTAGCAGGCGTAGTGTCTAGGGCACGGCCGCTCCGCTTCTGCACCCTGCTCCCTCTTCTGCTGTGCTGGTTGCTCTGTGCGACCAACGCCTCTTCCTCCAAACTACTCAGGTCACCTGCATGACCTTCATTCCATGTGCGTCCTCCACATCATCTTTCACCCAGTCTTCACCCCTGCCCTCCTTGTCGGTCTCCACAATTCTGAACGCCGCAGCAGTTGGCACCTGCGTTTTGTCATCCTCGGAGACGTGCTGCGATGGTCCTTGCATGTACTCATCTTGAGAAATAAGTGGTTGGGCATCGCTGCACTCAATCTCTTCCACTTCTGGGGCAGAGCTAGGTGGATGGCCCTGAGAAACCCTGCTGACAGAGTCATCAAAAAGAAGAAGAGACTCCTGTATGGCTTTGGGCTCAGACTGCTTGCCATATTTCCAAGGGGGTGAGGTGAAAGACGGTTGGACATTGGCTACAGGTGCCAACTCTGACCTTTCTGCAGTAGACTGGGTGGGAGACAATGTGAAGGAATTGGAGGCACTGTCAGCAACCCAATCTACTATCGCCTGTACTTCTTCAGGCCTCATCACATCTAGAGGCGCATTATGCCCTACCAAATACTGCTGCAGGTTCTGTCGCCTACTCACACTTGAGGAAGGTGTTTCACTTGTGCGTGTAGCTGGCACAGATCGACCACGTCCTCTCCTTGCAACAGGAGCTCTACCAGCAGCACCACGACCCAGGCCACGGCCCCTATTTGACGGTCTCCTCATATTTCTGTAATTTATGATCTTGCCCTAGAAAGGTGTTTATTGAATAGCGGAACAAAACAACAACAGTATCGTATGGGTGTATCTCACAGTCAAATATGCAAACTATGCCGCAATTTAATGTTTTTTACCCCAAAAGGGTGTATATTGAATAGCGGAATAGGAAAAAGGATAAAAAACGGTGTATCTCACACGTACAAACACAGACTAGGCCTCGATTAAAATTTTTTGTACCCTAAAGGGAGGATGAGGAAGAGGAGTAGGAGGAGTTGGGAACAGGAGGCAAACTGAAGCGCCCTGCAATCCTTGGCGGTGGAAGGAGATGCGCCAAACAAATTTAAAAGGTGTATCTCACACGTACCGATACAGACTATGCTGTAATTTAATTTTCTTACACTCCAAAAGGGTGTATATTGAATAGCGGAATAGGAAAAATATTATAATACGGTGTATCTCACACGTACAAACACAGACTAGGCCCTGATTACAATTTTTTGTACCCTAAAGGCAGGATGAGGAAGAGGAGTAGGAGGAGTTGGGAACAGGAGGCAAACTGAAGCGCCCTGCAATCCTCGGCGGTAGAAGGAGATGCGCCAAACAAATTTAAAAAGGTGTATCTCACATGTACCGATACAGACTATCCCGCAATTTAATTTTTTACACTCAAACAGGGTGTATATTGAATAGCGGAATAGGACAAATTTTACAAAACGGTGTATCTCACACGTACAAACACAAACTAGGCCCCGATTACAATTTTTTGTACCCTAAAGGCAGGATGAGGAAGAGGAGTAGGAGGAGTTGGGAACAGGAGGCAAACTGAAGCGCCCTGCAATCCTCGGCGGTAGAAGGAGATGCGCCAAACAAATTTAAAAAGGTGTATGTCACATGTACCGATACAGACTATCCCGCAATTAAATTTTTTACACTCAAACAGGGTGTATATTGAATAGCGGAATAGGACAAATTTTACAAAACGGTGTATCTCACACGTACAAACACAATCTAGGCCCCGATTACAATTTTTTGTACCCTAAAGGCAGGATGAGGAGTAGGAGGAGTTCGGAACAGGCAGGAGGCAGACTGAAGCACCCTCAAATCCTCGGCAGTATGAGATGCGCTCCAAACATTGGAAAGGTGTATCTCACACGTACCGACACAGACTATCCCGCAATTTAATTGTTTATACCCAAAGGTTTTGATTAAATAGCGGAATAGAAAATAGGATATCAAAAGGTGTATGTATCTCACACGTACCGACACAGACTATCCCGCAATTTAATTGTTTTTACCCAAAGGTGTAGATTAAATAGCGGAATAGAAAATATTATCAAAAAAAGTGTATGTATCTCACATGTACAGAACCAGACTAGTCCCCAATTACTATTTTTTGTACCCCCAAAGGCAGGATGAGGAGTAGGAGGAGTACGGAACAGGCAGCACCCTCAAATCTTCAGAAGTATGAGATGAACCCCAAAAATTGGAAAGGTGTATCTCACACGTACCAACACAGACTATCCCGCAATTTAATTGTTTATACCCAAAGGTTTTTATTGAATAGCGGAATAGAAAATATTATCAAAAAAAGTGTATGTATCTCACACGTACACAACCAGACTAGGCCCCAATTACTATTTTTTGTACCCCTAAAGGCAGGATGAGGAGTAGGAGGAGTACGGAACAGGCAGCACCCTTAAATCTTCAGAAGTATGAGATGAACCCCAAAAATTGGAAAGGTGTATCTTACACGTACCAACACAGACTATCCCGCAATTTAATTGTTTATACCCAAAGGTTTTGATTGAATAGCGGAATAGAAAATATTATCAAAAAAGGTGTATGTATCTCACACGTACAGAACCAGACTAGGCCCCAATTACTATTTTTTGTACCCCCAAAGGCAGGATGAGGAGTAGGAGGAGTTCGGAACAGGCAGCACCCTCAAATCCTCGGAAGTATGAGATGCACCCCAAAAATTGGAAAGGTGTATCTCACACGTACCAACACAGACTATCCCGCAATTTAATTGTTTATACCCAAAGGTTTTTATTGAATAGCGGAATAGAAAATATTATCAAAAAAAGTGTATGTATCTCACACGTACACAACCAGACTAGGCCACAATTACTATTTTTTGTACCCCTAAAGGCAGGATGAGGAGTAGGAGGAGTACGGAACAGGCAGCACCCTCAAATCTTCAGAAGTATGAGATGAACCCCAAAAATTGGAAAGGTGTATCTCACACGTACCGACACAGACTATCCCGCAATTTAATTGTTTATACCCAAAGGTTTTGATTAAATAGCGGAATAGAAAATATGATATCAAAAGGTGTATGTATCTCACACGTACCGACACAGACTATCCCGCAATTTAATTGTTTTTACCCAAAGGTGTAGATTAAATAGCGGAATAGAAAATATTATCAAAAAAAGTGTATGTGTCTCACACGTACAGAACCAGACTAGTCCCCAATTACTATTTCTTGTACCCCCAAAGGCAGGATGAGGAGTAGGAGGAGTACGGAACAGGCAGCACCCTCAAATCTTCAGAAGTATGAGATGAACCCCAAAAATTGGAAAGGTGTATCTCACACGTACCAACACAGACTATCCCACAATTTAATTGTTTATACCCAAAGGTTTTTATTGAATAGCGGAATAGAAAATATTATCAAAAAAAGTGTATGTATCTCACACGTACACAACCAGACTAGGCCCCAATTACTATTTTTTGTACCCCCAAAGGCAGGATGAGGAGTAGGAGGAGTACAGAACAGGCAGCACCCTCAAATCTTCAGAAGTATGAGATGAACCCCAAAAATTGGAAAGGTGTATCTCACACGTACCAACACAGACTATCCCGCAATTTAATTGTTTATACCCAAAGGTTTTGATTGAATAGCGGAATAGAAAATATTATCAAAAAAAGGAGTATGTATCTCACACGTACAGAACCAGACTAGGCCCCAATTACTATTTTTTGTATCCCCAAAGGCAGGATGAGGAGTAGGAGGATTTCGGAACAGGCAGCACCCTCAAATCCTCGGAAGTATGAGATGCACCCCAAAAATTGGAAAGGTGTATCTCACACGTACCAACACAGACTATCCCGCAATTTAATTGTTTATACCCAAAGGTTTTGATTAAATAGCGGAATAGAAAATATGATATCAAAAGGTGTATGTATCTCACACGTACAGAACCAGACTAGTCCCCAATTACTATTTTTTGTACCCCCAAAGGCAGGATGAGGAGTAGGAGGAGTACGGAACAGGCAGCACCCTCAAATCTTCAGAAGTATGAGATGAACCCCAAAAATTGGAAAGGTGTATCTCACACGTACCAACACAGACTATCCCGCAATTTAATTGTTTATACCCAAAGGTTTTTATTGAATAGCGGAATAGAAAATATTATCAAAAAAAGTGTATGTATCTCACACGTACACAACCAGACTAGGCCCCAATTACTATTTTTTGTACCCCCAAAGGCAGGATGAGGAGTAGGAGGAGTACGGAACAGGCAGCACCCTCAAATCTTCAGAAGTATGAGATGAACCCCAAAAATTGGAAAGGTGTATCTCACACGTACCAACACAGACTATCCCGCAATTTAATTGTTTATACCCAAAGGTTTTGATTGAATAGCGGAATAGAAAATATTATCAAAAAAAGGAGTATGTATCTCACACGTACAGAACCAGACTAGGCCCCAATTACTATTTTTTGTATCCCCAAAGGCAGGATGAGGAGTAGGAGGAGTTCGGAACAGGCAGCACCCTCAAATCCTCGGAAGTATGAGATGCACCCCAAAAATTGGAAAGGTGTATCTCACACGTACCAACGCAGACTATCCCGCAATTTAATTGTTTATACCCAAAGGTTTTTATTGAATAGCGGAATAGAAAATATTATCAAAAAAAGTGTATGAATCTCACACGTACACAACCAGACTAGGCCCCAATTACTATTTTTTGTACCCCTAAAGGCAGGATCAGGAGTAGGAGGAGTACGGAACAGGCAGCACCCTCAAATCTTCAGAAGTATGAGATGAACCCCAAAAATTGGAAAGGTGTATCTCACACGTACCAACGCAGACTATCCCGCAATTTAATTGTTTATACCCAAAGGTTTTTATTGAATAGCGGAATAGAAAATATTATCAAAAAAAGTGTATGTATCTCACACGTACACAACCAGACTAGGCCACAATTACTATTTTTTGTACCCCTAAAGGCAGGATGAGGAGTAGGAGGAGTACGGAACAGGCAGCACCCTCAAATCTTCAGAAGTATGAGATGAACCCCAAAAATTGGAAAGGTGTATCTCACACGTACCGACACAGACTATCCCGCAATTTAATTGTTTATACCCAAAGGTTTTGATTAAATAGCGGAATAGAAAATATGATATCAAAAGGTGTATGTATCTCACACGTACCGACACAGACTATCCCGCAATTTAATTGTTTTTACCCAAAGGTGTAGATTAAATAGCGGAATAGAAAATATTATCAAAAAAAGTGTATGTGTCTCACACGTACAGAACCAGACTAGTCCCCAATTACTATTTCTTGTACCCCCAAAGGCAGGATGAGGAGTAGGAGGAGTACGGAACAGGCAGCACCCTCAAATCTTCAGAAGTATGAGATGAACCCCAAAAATTGGAAAGGTGTATCTCACACGTACCAACACAGACTATCCCACAATTTAATTGTTTATACCCAAAGGTTTTTATTGAATAGCGGAATAGAAAATATTATCAAAAAAAGTGTATGTATCTCACACGTACACAACCAGACTAGGCCCCAATTACTATTTTTTGTACCCCCAAAGGCAGGATGAGGAGTAGGAGGAGTACGGAACAGGCAGCACCCTCAAATCTTCAGAAGTATGAGATGAACCCCAAAAATTGGAAAGGTGTATCTCACACGTACCAACACAGACTATCCCGCAATTTAATTGTTTATACCCAAAGGTTTTGATTGAATAGCGGAATAGAAAATATTATCAAAAAAAGGAGTATGTATCTCACACGTACAGAACCAGACTAGGCCCCAATTACTATTTTTTGTATCCCCAAAGGCAGGATGAGGAGTAGGAGGAGTTCGGAACAGGCAGCACCCTCAAATCCTCGGAAGTATGAGATGCACCCCAAAAATTGGAAAGGTGTATCTCACACGTACCAACACAGACTATCCCGCAATTTAATTGTTTATACCCAAAGGTTTTGATTAAATAGCGGAATAGAAAATATGATATCAAAAGGTGTATGTATCTCACACGTACAGAACCAGACTAGTCCCCAATTACTATTTTTTGTACCCCCAAAGGCAGGATGAGGAGTAGGAGGAGTACGGAACAGGCAGCACCCTCAAATCTTCAGAAGTATGAGATGAACCCCAAAAATTGGAAAGGTGTATCTCACACGTACCAACACAGACTATCCCGCAATTTAATTGTTTATACCCAAAGGTTTTTATTGAATAGCGGAATAGAAAATATTATCAAAAAAAGTGTATGTATCTCACACGTACACAACCAGACTAGGCCCCAATTACTATTTTTTGTACCCCCAAAGGCAGGATGAGGAGTAGGAGGAGTACGGAACAGGCAGCACCCTCAAATCTTCAGAAGTATGAGATGAACCCCAAAAATTGGAAAGGTGTATCTCACACGTACCAACACAGACTATCCCGCAATTTAATTGTTTATACCCAAAGGTTTTGATTGAATAGCGGAATAGAAAATATTATCAAAAAAAGGAGTATGTATCTCACACGTACAGAACCAGACTAGGCCCCAATTACTATTTTTTGTATCCCCAAAGGCAGGATGAGGAGTAGGAGGAGTTCGGAACAGGCAGCACCCTCAAATCCTCGGAAGTATGAGATGCACCCCAAAAATTGGAAAGGTGTATCTCACACGTACCAACGCAGACTATCCCGCAATTTAATTGTTTATACCCAAAGGTTTTTATTGAATAGCGGAATAGAAAATATTATCAAAAAAAGTGTATGAATCTCACACGTACACAACCAGACTAGGCCCCAATTACTATTTTTTGTACCCCTAAAGGCAGGATGAGGAGTAGGAGGAGTACGGAACAGGCAGCACCCTCAAATCTTCAGAAGTATGAGATGAACCCCAAAAATTGGAAAGGTGTATCTCACATGTACCGACACAGACTATCCCGCAATTTAATTGTTTATACCCAAAGGTTTTTATTGAATAGCGGAATAGAAAATATTATCAAAAAAAGTGTATGTATCTCACACGTACACAACCAGACTAGGCCCCAATTACTATTTTTTGTACCCCCAAAGGCAGGATGAGGAGTAGGAGGAGTACGGAACAGGCAGCACCCTCAAATCTTCAGAAGTATGAGATGAACCCCAAAAATTGGAAAGGTGTATCTCACACGTACCAACGCAGACTATCCCGCAATTTAATTGTTTATACCCAAAGGTTTTTATTGAATAGCGGAATAGAAAATATTATCAAAAAAAGTGTATGAATCTCACACGTACACAACCAGACTAGGCCCCAATTACTATTTTTTGTACCCCTAAAGGCAGGATGAGGAGTAGGAGGAGTACGGAACAGGCAGCACCCTCAAATCTTCAGAAGTATGAGATGAACCCCAAAAATTGGAAAGGTGTATCTCACATGTACCGACACAGACTATCCCGCAATTTAATTGTTTATACCCAAAGGTTTTTATTGAATAGCGGAATAGAAAATATTATCAAAAAAAGTGTATGTATCTCACACGTACACAACCAGACTAGGCCCCAATTACTATTTTTTGTACCCCCAAAGGCAGGATGAGGAGTAGGAGGAGTACGGAACAGGCAGCACCCTCAAATCTTCAGAAGTATGAGATGAACCCCAAAAATTGGAAAGGTGTATCTCACACGTACCAACACAGACTATCCCGCAATTTAATTGTTTATACCCAAAGGTTTTGATTGAATAGCGGAATAGAAAATATTATCAAAAAAAGGTGTATGTATCTCACACATACAGAACCAGACTAGGCCCCAATTACTATTTTTTGTACCCCCAAAGGCAGGATGAGGAGTAGGAGGAGTTCGGAACAGGCAGCACCCTCAAATCCTCGGAAGTATGAGATGCACCCCAAAAATTGGAAAGGTGTATCTCACACGTACCAACGCAGACTATCCCGCAGTTTAATTGTTTATACCCAAAGGTTTTTATTGAATAGCGGAATAGAAAATATTATCAAAAAAAGTGTATGAATCTCACACGTACACAACCAGACTAGGCCCCAATTACTATTTTTTGTACCCCTAAAGGCAGGATGAGGAGTAGGAGGAGTACGGAACAGGCAGCACCCTCAAATCTTCAGAAGTATGAGATGAACCCCAAAAATTGGAAAGGTGTATCTCACATGTACTGACACAGACTATCCCGCAATTTAATTGTTTATACCCAAAGGTTTTGATTAAATAGCGGAATAGAAAATATGATATCAAAAGGTGTATGTATCTCACACGTACCGACACAGACTATCCCTCAATTTAATTGTTTTTACCCAAAGGTGTAGATTAAATAGCGGAATAGAAAATATTATCAAAAAAAAGTGTATGTATCTCACACGTACAGAACCAGAATAGTCCCCAATTACTATTTTTTGTACCCCCAAAGGCAGGATGAGGAGTAGGAGGAGTACGGAACAGGCAGCACCCTCAAATCTTCAGAAGTATGAGATGAACCCCAAAAATTGGAAAAGTGTATCTCACACGTACCAACACAGACTATCCCGCAATTTAATTGTTTATACCCAAAGGTTTTGATTAAATAGCGGAATAGAAAATATTATCAAAAAAAGTGTATGTATCTCACACGTACACAGCCAGACTAGGCCCCAATTACTATTTTTTGTACCCCCAAAGCAGGATGAGGAGTAGGAGGAGTACGGAACAGGCAGCACCCTCACATCTTCAGAAGTATGAGATGAACCCCAAAAATTGGAAAGGTGTATCTCACACGTACCAACACAGACTATCCCGCAATTTAATTGTTTATACCCAAAGGTTTTTATTGAATAGCGGAATAGAAAATATATTTAAAAAAGGTGTATGTATCTCACACGTACACAACCACACTAGGCCCCAATTACTATTTTTTGTACCCCTAAAGGCAGGATGAGGAGTAGGAGGAGTACGGAACAGGCAGCACCCTCAAATCTTCAGAAGTATGAGATGAACCCCAAAAATTGGAAAGGTGTATCTCACACGTACCAACACAGACTATCCCGCAATTTAATTGTTTATACCCAAAGGTTTTTATTGAATAGCGGAATAGAAAATATTATCAAAAAAAAGTGTATGTATCTCACAAGTACACAACCAGACTAGGCCCCAATTACTATTTTTTGTACCCCTAAAGGCCGGATGAGGAGTAGGAGGAGTACGGAACAGGCAGCACCCTCAAATCTTCAGAAGTATGAGATGCACCCCAAAAATTGGAAAGGTGTATCTCACACGTACCAACACAGACTATCCCGCAATTTAATTGTTTATACCCAAAGGTTTTTATTGAATAGCGGAATAGAAAATATGATATAAAATTGGTGTGATTTATCAATAGCACATGTGAACAGCAGTGTCTTATATCATTCAGCTCTGCTGCAGGCTATGGAGGGAAAAAAAAAACCCCTTTTAAGTGTAATTTTTAACTAGATTAGTACAGACTATGCCACAATTTAATTTTTTTAACCCAAGGCTGTATATTGAATAGTGGAATAGAAAAAAGTGTATGATTTTTGAAACCACTCAATAATAGCACATGTGAACACACACAGCAGTGTATTATCACAGTCAGCACAGCAGCACTGAAGGAAAAATGCTGCACACAGTGACTGATAGAAAAATACTTTTCTCCCTCCTCCTCAGTGGGCAAAAAAGATTGTTTTCACTGCACCCCACACACAGCAAAATCGATGTGGACCACTGACACCTGCCTATCTCCAGCCTTTCCCTAACAGGATTGATAAGATCGGTCACTGCAAACCCCCCCCCCCCCCACACAGCAATATCGATTGTAGAACACTGACCCTAAAAATCAGCAGCCTCGCCCTAAAACGCCTATATCTCGCCCTGCCTAACACACTCCGACCTGTCCCTCAATTCTATCCGGAAACAAATGGTTTTTGCCTGTCTGTCCCTAATCAGCAGCCAGCACGTATGATGTGTGCTCTGTCCCTGAACTAACACAGCAGAATGACGCAGCGGCGCTGCCTCAAACTTATAAAGACTTGGTCACATGCTTCAGATGGCCAATCACAGCTACTAATACATTTGTAGGCATGGCTGGGATGGCTTAAGGCACACCAGTTAAACGCTTGTTGATTGGCTGTTGAAAGCCCGCCATGAAAAGCACGCCAATGCATACAAAACCCGGAAATAAAATGACCGAACATGGATTTTTACCCGAATATGCAGTAAAGTTTTCGGGTCCGTGTTCGGGTAACAAAAATCCAATTATTCGGTATGAACACGAATAATACAGTCCATGTTCGCTCAACCCTAGTTGCTAGCGCTGCAGGTATTACTATATTGTTTGTTGGGTTTTATCTAATGACCCATGTGAGCTGCTGGTATATTTATTTATTCACATATATTTATTTATTTATTGATTTATTCATTCTGATGTTTGTAAGTTTTATCTAGCTCAGATTTTCTTTTGGTTTTTTGACGTTTGTTATTCTAATAAAAAAAAAAAAAAAAGGTTTACAACCACTTTAAGTTCTGACAGGAAGGTATAGAACGGCTACTGGTGGTACTGATTGAGCCAGATCAGGAACCTCACCAGGTTGCCTCTGTAATAGTGCTCAGGGGAGGATTCTGTGCCCCCATAGTGCCTTAATACCATTGCAGAGTTTTGCCCATTGGGACTTTAGATGAAGCACCACACAACTAGTAATAAAAACGTAATACAAATTTATTAAATGTATGCCAGCGATGAAACAGGGAAGGAGGTGTCATATTGCCAAACAGTTGAACGAAGTATACAAATCCATTACATTGGTACATACAGTAATCAAATAGTACATAAGATCTGGCATATATTTAATACATTTGTGCTTCATCTAAAGTCCCAATGGGCAAAACTCTGCAATTGTATGTACAATAGGGATTAAAGTGCTTCACAGGGCACTACCAACCATATTTTGTTTCTTAGCCATAGTGCCTTAATGAGCCTAGGGGAACCAACCTACATTGGCAGGAATAGGTTGAAGACTACAAATGCTCCCCCACCCTATGCCTCTACATGTGGAGGACAAACTTCCCAGTGTGCAGCCTGCAGCTAGACTTCTACACAATTTTGTGTATATATATATATATATATATACATACATACATACTATATTGTCAAAAGTATTGGGACGCCTGCCTTTACACTTACATGAACTTTAATGGCATCCCAGTCTTAGAATTCAATATTAAGTTTGCCCACCCTTTTCAGCTATAACAGCTTCAGCTCTTCTGGGAATGCTATCCACAAGGTTTAGGAGTGTGTCTATGGGAATGTTTGACCATCTTTCCAGAAGCACATTTGTGAAATCAGGCACTGATATTGGACAAGAAGGCCTGGCTCGCAGTTTCCGCTCAAATTCTTCCCAAAGGTGTTCTATGGGGTTAAGGTCAGCACTCTGTGCAGGCCAGTCAAATTCCTCGACCCCAAACTTGCTCATCCACACAATATTGCCAAAAGTATTGGGTCACCCATCCCTCCAAATCATTTGGTGGAGGGGGATTATGGTGTGGAGTTGTTTACATCAGCCAACATCAGTGCCTGATCTTCCAAATGCGCTTCTGGAAGAATAGTCAAACATTCCCATAGACACACTCATAAACCTTGTGGACCAGAAGAGTTGAGGCTGTTTTAGCTGCAAAGGGTGGGCCAACTCAATATTGAACCCTATGGACTAAGACTGGGAGGCCATTAAAGTTCATATGCGTGTAAAGGTAGGCGTCCCAGTATTTTTGGTAATATACAGTAATATATATATATATATATATATTTATATGAATATATACAGTATCTCACAAAAGTGAGTACACCCCTCGCATTTTTGTAAATATTTTATTATACCTTTTATGTGATAACACTGAGGAAATGACACTCTGCTACAATGTAAAGTAGTGAGTGTACAGCTTGTGTAATAGTGTAAATTTGATGTCCCCTCAAAATAACTCAACACACAGCCATTAATGTCTAAACCGTTGGCAACAATAGTGAGTACACCCCTGAGTGAACATGTCCAAGTTGGGCTTAATAAGCCATTTTCCCTCCCCGATGTCATGTGACACGTTAGTATTAAAAGGTCTCAGGTATTAAGGGGGAGCAGGTGTGTTAATTTTGGTGTTATCGCTCTCACTCTCTCATGGTGGTCACTGGAAGTTCAACATGGCACCTCATGGCAAAGAACTCCACGAGGATCTTAAAAATGCTCTACATAAAGATGGCCTAGGCTAAAAGAAGATTGCCAAGACCCTGAAACTGAGCTGCAGCACAATGGCAAAGACCATACAGCGGTTTAACAGGACAGGTTCCACTCAGAACAGGCCTCGCCATGGTTGACTAAAGAAGTTGAGTACATGTGCTCAGCATTATATCCAGAGGTTGTAAGCAATGTATCAAACTAAACACAATATTAAATCGAGAAAAAGTCCAATACATGAGCAGCGCTTTAAAGAGTGGCCCCTTTAAGAATGAAGCAGTGGTCTGTGAGTCTGCAAAGAAGTCCTTAATCAAGGGTCAGCGACCAAGAGATAGATGAACACCTTCCACCACACCTCGTGACCCCCATGGCAATGCTCACTCACCAGATGTAGACCAAATACCAGCCTTTATAACGTAAGATCAGCCCAGGTAAGCAAATCCAATCCGCTGTATCATCGGTATCCTGACCTGATGTCTCCCCATACACAGACAGGATGATTGGACCAATTCACATCAAGGCTCATCCAAATAAATGCAGAGTGAATGCAAGACAAAAACAGGAGGGGCTCATAGGGTAGTATATCAACACTACTTTATTAATCCCACAAAAACCCACAGTCAATGCACTCACATTCAAATAAATATTTAAAAGCATGTAGCATATGAGCATCGATAAACATCAGTGTCACCGCCGGGGAGCTCACCACTTGCTATTCCTCTCCTGCTTGTCAGCGCTGAGAGGATGTACGTGTGACTCCTCAGCTGCTCCTCACTGAACTGTAGTCCGGGTGGCCGCACGCTCACTCCCTGACATGTTTCATCACACACAGTGACTTCTACTGAGTAGAAGTCACTGTGTGTGATCTTACGTTATAAAGGCTGGTATTTGGTCTACATCTGGTGAGTGAGCATTGCCATGGGGGGTCACGAGGTGTGGTGGAAGGTGTTCATCTGTCTCTTGGTCGCTGACCCTTGATTAAGGACTTCTTTGCAGACTCACAGACCACTGCTTCATTCTTAAAGGGGCCACTCTTTAAAGCGCTGCTCATGTATTGGACTTTTTCTCGATTTAATATTGTGTTTAGTTTGATACATTGCTTACCATTTCATATTTATTGAGTAGCAGCTAACATTGATCTATTATCTCTCAAGCGCGGGGTGATTGGGATATTATTGTCTTTGGTCCTTAATTTTATCTCAGTCCTTTGATTTTTATATCCAGAGGTTGTCTTTGGGAAATAGACGTATGAGTGATGCCAGCATTGCTGCAGAAGTGGAAGTGGTGGGGGGTCAGCCTGTCAGTGCTCAGACCATATGCCGCACACTGCATCAAATTGGTCTGCATGGCTGTCATTTCAGAAGGAAGCCTCTTCTAAAAATGATACACAAGAAAGCCCACAAACAGTTTGTTGAAGGCAAGCAGACTAAGGATGTAGATTACTGGAACCATGTCCTGTGGTCGGATGAGACCAAGATAAACTTATTTGGTTCAGATGGTGTCAAGCGTGCGTGGCGGGAACCAGGTGAGGAGTACAAGGACTACAGTCAAGCATGGTGGTGGGAGTGTCATGGTCCGGCACTAGAAAGCTACAGTTCATTGAGGGAACTATGAATGCCAATATGTACTGTGACATAGTGAACCAGAGCATGATCCTCTCCCTTCAGAGACTGGGCCACAGGGCAGTATTCCAACATGATAACGACCCCAAACACACCTCCAAGATGACCACTGCCTTGCTAAAGAGGCTGAGGGTAAAAGTAATGGACTGGCCAAGCAAGTCTCCAGACCTAAACTCTATGGCATCCGTGGGGCATCCTCAAATGGAAGGTGGAGGAGCGCAAGGTCTCTAACATCCACCAGCTCTGTGATGTCATCATGGAGGATTGGAAGAGGACTCTAGTGGCAACCTGTGAAGCTCTGGTGAACTCCATGCCCAAGAGGGTTAAGGCAGTGCTGGAAAATAATGGTGGCCACACAAAATATTGACACTTTGGGCCCAATTTGGACATTTTCACTTAGGGGTGTACTCACTTTTGTTGCCAGCGGTTTAAACATTAATGGTTATGTGTTGAGTTAGCTAACAAGCTGTACACTCACTACTTTACATTGTGGAAAAGTGTCATTTCTTCAGTGTTGTCACATGAAAAGATATAATAAAATATTGACAAAAATGTGAGGGGTGTACTCACTTTTGTGAGTTACTGTGTGTGTGTGTGTGTATATATATATATATATATATATATATATATATATATATATATATATATATATATATATATATATATATATATATATACACACACTGTGGGTAACTTTTCTTAATGCATACAATATGCATTTTATCCGTATTTGTAAATCATTTCTCTTTAAAAATGTGCTTAGAGTCATGTGAGCTTTAATAAAAAAGGTATAGGGTATGTTCTTCATTATTTAAGATCCAAAATTGACTTAAAATGAGGGAAATATTCTAGTGACAGGAAAGAAGAAGCTAAATTATAGCACTTCACTTCAATAATACATCAAACTCAAGGACACTGCAAGCAGAGGAATTGCTGAGGGTGATTATCAGTGATGCGCTTTCAGTGGGAATTAGACATCCAAGATTTGCTTGACATCCGCTCCCAATTTATTATTGTCAAGTCTTTTTAAGGTTCTGGGAATTATTACAAGTAATTCTCAGATCACATCATCACAGAATGATTTTTTATGTTACGCACCTCCCCATGTATTGGCAACTAGATAACAAATACTAATGGAATAGATAACCACATTTATCTTTAGTATTGTAATATTCAAGGGACATAGGAATGCTCATGATGAAGCTTAATAGATCTGTAATCTCTGAGACAGTGCAATTGCAAATGTATTGTCTCTTGAACATTTTGCAAATTGTCTTTGACAGGGACAAGGATAAAACTGCAACAAGTTTTCTGAGGTCCACAATTAAAGGTACTCCTTTGGGAACAATGAATGGCATTAATCTTTTGGCGCTACAGCATTTGGAGCAAACACAAACTGTAAAAAAGGACACTTAATGGAATTGTAATAATTTAAGACATATCAATAGCAAATTGATTTTCTGGTTGTTTAGAACACTGAGTAAACTGTTTTTCATTTTTCCCCTATTTTTCTTTTTTGCTTTTTTATTACCTATTTTTGTCACGCAAGGACCATTTCTTCCTTTCTTTTGCTTATATAATTAGAGATTGAGAGCTCAGAATCCTCACAGCTTCCTTTCGGCTCAGCACGGAGCCATGCTTGGTAGGATTCTGATGACTTTGAGGACTAAAGTAAAAGAACATTAGGCCAAATTAGGCCGCTCTGTTTAGAGAAAGCTAATTCTGCCTCGCTTCGCCAGTGATGAATGTGTTTTGGCTGCTGAATGAATTAAACAACACTATTAAAGCAGAATAATCGCGATTTTGTCAGGAAGACAGCACTGCTCTTTTCTTTTTAGATTCTTGTCTTTTTCTTAGTCTGAAGCTATATGTAAAACCCCCTGAGAACCTTTATTGACTTTATCACAGTATAATGCAAAGAAAAAAATATGTGATGTTTCTGTTATGCAGACAATGCAATTGTCCGCAATCATCTGCAAGTTAGATTTAGAGTGGCATATAAACCACCAGCCATGCCTCACACTGTCACTTTAACATAGAGCTTTAATGTAGAAATTGTGTTAGAATGAAATGTGTCAGAGGCGAGGAGTGTATGCAGTATGCCAAACTAAGCAATAAAGCAAATTGAATGTCTGTATGTGGGGTGCAGCTTAAGCTTTGTATGATGATACCATTATTAAGAAATGCCTATATTTTTTCTGTGGTGAGATATCTTTCAGGGAAACTATAATGGTTTTGGGTACATTATAGTTTAGTTTTTGTTAAATGTTTTACATATATAGATATAGATATAGATAGATAGATAGATATAGATATATATATATATTTTACTATTTATTACTTATAAAATCGTTCTTTTAAACATAAACATTTAATGCCTAATAAAGGAATAAAAGAGCATTATGGGTTAGCTAAGGAGAGCACAGAAGACATTTTGCACATTACCCTAGGAAATCCAATAAGAAGTCATCATAATAAATATACAGATTACAAGGCTGCACCAAACCTCCAAAAGGTGAAACTAAATCCTGTAATTCAAATGTGTCATAAACAAGCTGTGCATTTGGGGTAACACATGTGCAAATATATGGGGAGGTGACAGCTGCTGGTGGATCGTAGAAGTGAATTACTGAAGTCACTGTTCTGTTCAGCTGTAGCTTCAAGATTCAGTTTTTAGTTCCCTGGCTAGATGTTAATCATGGAACAGCAGTCCACCCTGCAAGCAACACGTAGCTGGTAAGTTTTGTTATTGTATGTGATGTGCAAAGCCCTTCCATGTGCACCTTACTGCAAAGGCTAGTAATGGATTGGGGTGGTTGCCATTAATCTGTACAGATTGCCAGCTGCATTTGGAGTGGGGAAAAATTGGATACCTCCAGCTGCCATTGTGCTCTTGCTGGGTGTCCAATGTGTCCCTGTGCCTTCAAGGAGGAGTGCCCCCCCCCCCTTCTGCCTGTCAGGAGAGGCTTCGCCATAGTACAGATGTTGTTTCCAGGCACAAATATATGTGCATGCGCCAGCAAAGAACGAGCCAAACAGATGTGGGCAAACATGCACACACGCATCTGTCACCAAGGCTGGCGCTAAACCGCCTATTTAAATGGAGCTTCAACACTGGCTAATTGCTGTTTGGTCTACAGCTTACTGTGTATGTTCCTGTGTTCCTGATTTCTGTTTTTGACCTCTGATCTTGACCTGGCTTACTCCTGACTCCTGTTTGCTACTTGTCCTGATCCCTGGCTTCACCTTGGATTCTGTCTGTCTCTGCCTGCTGCACCTGTTTGATACTGCATCCCTTGCTGACTCTGCCTGTGACTTGACTTGTGTGCCGTATATGCCTGATCTGTCCATCTGTTACTGACCTGGCTCGCCTAACCCTGCTTCCAGCTCTGCAAGAAAACGACAAGAGAAGGGCGCACCAACCTTGTGCATTACCACTTAAAAGTTTATTAAAATCAAAGAAGGGTAGCATACAATATACTCACAAATGTAGGGTATGAACAAGCATGTAGTAAATGGGCACTGCTCGCTTCCAGAACACTTCTCTATTGCTGGATAGCGTGATGACGTCCTCAAAACCTGGTATGGCTTACGTGTTTCGAGGAAGGACCAAAAATCGCCACTGACCCACCATACACTCCTAGGAAGTTATATAGCCAGTGTGCACTGCCCACACCACCCCGCCCCGCCCTGGGAGGGGCAAAAGGTCAGGTGCATGCGATAGAGGATGTTCATAATGTTCATAATATGGCAAAAGCACTGGGTACAAACAACCAAGGATAACACTGGTAGTAGTGGCCCAAAAAACATAGTTTGAATGCCTGTCAGGCAGGGGAAAGAAATCCATGTATACATAAATAATAAATAAATAATGACAGATGATAGTTAATGCTGAAACATTATGCTGAAAAGTATCATTAAAAATCAATGATCAATGGTGGTTAATTGATCAATACATGATCATATGGATATCATGATTGGTAACAGACAATTCTGCTAAAAACCAATATTTAAAACAAGGGTTAAAAAACATGCATAATCAGACATCAGTAAAATGTTTTTTCCTGTTTTTCTTTTTCCCAAAGAAGCCAAATGGTGAAGGGATAGTTGTGATGAACCTACTCTGTGAATGCTGCATGCTCTCATCCAAATGTGTGCACGGTGCATCAATGCACCACAGAAGCCCATGAGAAAAGGTACTCACATTAGAGCCTTGGATACTGCTGGGTGAGGATTCCCTGACATTGGTGGGTACTTGGGAACCAAGGAGTGGATTCAGGTAGGTCCAGTGTTTTTAACAGCGCTCCAAGCAGCATATTGTGGGCCTGGAACGCACACAGATCCCGCTCACCCGGAAGTGTGGGTGGGCTTGCGTTTCCATGGCTTCAAAGGTTACTTCCGGGTGTACTTGGACGTCACTTCCTGTTCTGCCCCCGTACTCCTATGCTGGAAATGGAGTCATCCACGGCCGCAGACTGCTCCTCCCTGCTCGTGCTGGCCCACGCCCACTCTCACCACTGCGGCTAGGCAGGGGGGACAAGAGGCCAGGCTGACTCAATAAGGCACATAGGAGAAAGGGGTATGGAGAGAAAGGAGGGGGCCCACAACCAGATAATGGTAAAGATAATGGTACAAGGATATGGAACACAGGTCTTAAACACGGGAGGATGATTACATAAATGTATGGTAATGATAACACACTCAGTAATAGTGCATTCCTGGCATTCTCCCATCCTGTAGGCAATGTTCATGTGACAAGATGTTAAAAGAGTGGGGGAGAACGCATGTAGGTGAATGCATAAACCGTGGCACAAGGAAATGCACAAGGGAACGCACAGGAGATGCGCATGGCCAGACATAACGGGCACTGAGGAGACAGGGAATATGCACTGTCATCGCAGTGGGGCATGATGAGTGCCCTCACCAAATGACCAAATAGGAAATGAACAGCTTGTCAATAGTAAGGTACAAACAGTGGCGCCCTGAATGACACCGGCACACATGTGGGAGAGCACAGAATGGCAGCACAGCGCAGCCAGAGTGAGAATCGGAAATCCAGATGTTAGTGCACCCCAATCACACAACAGAGTGCAACTCAATTTCTTCATTGAGGCTCTTGGGATTGAAAGATCCCAGAGTGAATATCCAATATGCCTCTCTTGTGCAAAGTTTCTGGTATCTCTTCCCACTGTCCATATCATTACAAATGGCTTCTATCCCGAAGACTCTCTTACCCTTCTGTGCTGCTATTGTGCCTATCTAAGAAGTGGCGGGGTCCGAATATTTCTCTTTTTGAAGAGTAATGCTACTCCTGTGCTTCCCTATCCTGACTCTTAAAGGGCATGTAGTCCGTCCCACATATAAGAGCCCACAAGGGCACAAAAGGCCTTACACTACATGGGTAGTACCACAGTTAATGAATTGTTGTATTTTGAAGATTTTACCATCTGTGGAGGTCACTTCCTTTTTTTGGTGGCACATGTGTGTGCAGGTGCCACAATTGCTACACCTGTAGCTACCCTTTTGGTCGAACACAGGGAGCCAAGAGATACTGAGCCCATTCATCTTAATCTTTTTAACCCTGCTCGGGGCCACTATGTTACTCAAGTCTTTAGGCTTCCTAAAGATAAGAGGGGATGGAAAGGCAGGTGGTCTTTTATGACAGGGTCTTGCTTGAGGATACTCCACTTTTTCTTCAGGGCTTTCTGGATCCAGAGGGCTCTGTTGTTATATCTTGTGCAGAACCTGATCTGCATCTCACCTCCCTCCTCCTGGGTGGTTCCTGTTTTCTCAGTGCCTGGGGTGGTTTCCTCATATAGGGACCAGTACTTCTGGTAGGCCTCCTCTATATGTTTCTCCTCATAGACCTGCTTCCAGCTTTTCCAGCCTGCTACAGCTCCTTCAGTCCAGCTCAGCATCTTCAGGCACCTGCTTTCTGCTGTGCATCGCGTCTATCATCAGCCAAGCCAAGCAAGTCTGCCTGCTCCCAGCTATCCTGCTGGCACATCTGCCTGCTGTCTCATCTGCCTGCTGTTAGCTACTCCTGGCTTCCTTTTCGTGGGTCCCTGACTACTACCTGCACCAACTACTGGGCTGTTCATACCCCGCCATGTTCCAGCAACTACTGTCTCACTATCAGTGGCCCTCAAGCCAGAGCTGTAAGAGAGGTCTTCCTCTGCATGTCAGGCTCACCAACCAGGTATGTGACACTGCCTTTAATTTATCCATTGCTATATGTGTTCCAACTTGGAGAATCTCAAAACTATAGCATTAGGACCACAGTATACAGAGGAGGCTTGGCAGAGCACTATGGCTTTCACATACAGAAATCATTTTTTTTTTATCACTTTAAGGCCTCTATCCTATGCTTCTGGGTTGCTCTCTGGTTTTTAAATGAAAGGAAGGTATAATAAGAGCTAAACCAACAAGCTGTATTAGTTTATGAATGGGCATTGGATTACTGCTTGGTTTTTACCCAAGCTAATATTTATGTCCATGCAATACAATATATGTCATTTGTAGCCACAGCCTGATTTCCATATTTTTCATTGCAACCTTTGTTCTGTATTTACTTTTTTATACAGGGGATGTGGATATAATATTAATTTTAATATTATTACTCCTGATTTTTTATGCTTTTAAAGGGCATACCTCATTTTTTCCTATAATAGATGATTATATTGTTTTATTGCGATGGAATTTTTTAAATGTTTTACTGTTTTAGCTGTCCAGCCATTTCTTACAGTTACATAGTTATTCATGTTGAAAGAAAACACATGTTCTCAGAACCCTTAACCCACAATTGATCCAGAGGAATAAAATAAAAAAAACCCTTATAAAGCGTGGTCTGATTTTCTCCAACAGGGAAAACTACTTAATGTTCCCTTAGGCCAATTGGATATTTCCCAGAACAGCAATCTATAGTGTTATTTCTTGAATTTTGTGCATTTGGTAAGATGTTAACCCTTTTTTAAAAGCAATTACAGAAATAGCTAGAACTAGCTGCTGTGGAAATCAATTTCATGGTTTTACATTCCTTAATGTAAAGAAGCCTTTTCATGTATGGAAACCTCTTTTCCTCCAGGCACAAAGAGTGCCCCTTGTTTTTTTAAATTACCTTAAAGCGGAGTTCCGCCTTGCCCCCCTCCAAAAATTCTAAGTCAGCAGCTACAAATACTATAGCTGCTGACTTTTACTATTAGAGCACTTACTTGTCCAGCGGCGTTCCCACACGAGCAGATTCTTGAATCGGCTCTCAGGTGCTGGTGCCACCCATCTTGGCTAAGGGAAACTGTCTGTGAAGCCTTGCAGCTTCACGGCCGGTTTCCTACTGCGCATGTGAGAATCGCGGTACACACTGTTAGTGGTCCGGCTGTGAGGGGAAGGAGATGGGGGCCGAACTTCCCACTCACTTCGCTGCAGCAAGCTCAGCCAGAAGTGGGAATTGGGTACCTGTTAAAATCAAACTTGTATGTTGTGACACTGGAAGTTTGGAGCAGCTGGCAATACACTCTCTCGCTTTGCTGAACCAATGTGTGTCAATGATCTACAGTCTGTATACAAGAGATTATTTGTAAGTATATTTTTACCCTTGTTTATTAAAGTCTGTTAAAGGGTATTACACTATAGGAGTCTTTTTTTTTTACATCTGCATGTCTGTCCTGGGAGCTAGATTTTTGGAAGAGAGGGCTTGAAAGAGTTCCTAATAGTGAACGCCACCTTGATTCGGAACATCTAAGCTGTGTTTGTCTAATCGTTTGTAAGATAGGAATGCATTTCTGGTAAGTGCGTTTTCTGAGAGTGGTGAAGGGCACTTGGTGCGAAGATTCACTTATACTGCAAGATCCACATGCTAACAGAAATGTATAGATCCTACAATATTTGAGCTATGATATATGATATGTTTTGATTTGATATGTTGGTTAGTGTATTTTTGGTTAATACACTATTGGACTTAATAATATAAGACTAATAATAATAATAATAATTAATAATATTTTGTGCACAAGCAAGGCCCATAAAGGCATGGATGAGCGAGTTTGGGGTGAAGGAACTTGCACAGAGTCCTGACCTCGACCCAATAGAACATCTATGAGATGAGTTAGAGTGGAGACTGTGAGCCAGGCCTTCTCATCCGAAACTATTGCCTGACCTCACAAATGTGCTTCTGAAAGAATGGTCAAACATTCCCATAGACACACTCCTAAATCTTGTGGACAGCCTTCCCAGAAGAGTTGAAGCTATTATAGCTACAAAGGGTAGGCCAACTCAATATTGAACTCTATGAACTAAGACTGGGATGCCATTAAATGCAAGCACAAACTACACCGGCCTAGGTCGGTGGGTCGGCGCTCACTGTGGCATATGACATGAATTAAATGGTGCCATAAGTGTAAAGGTACAAATCAGTAAATGAAAATAGGGAAACATATAATAGTCTCAAATCCTGAACCTGCACACAGACGAGATGCCAAGATGTAAAATCGTCCAGGACAGGATGAGATTCAATGTCTCTGATGGAGATGTTGGAAAAAGTCCATTGGACAAATGGGTACAACAACTGGCAGCTCCTATGCAAGGTGAGGGATCCCTCTGGACATGTAGACAAAAAGAAACAAGGGCGCTAGGTCAGAAATAGGAAGTGTTAAGCACTTACATGAAAGCAGGCCAGGATCGATGTGATGGCAGGCAAAGACAAAGAATCCCCAAATGTTGGTGGACTGGAGGGTGACGTGGGACCCGGGATACCAGTCACCCGATAGAACACCTTTCCTCCTATCAGATCCATGCGGTGTCCTCCTCGGTGGTCACTATGGAGTACTTGCTGCAGATGAAGCTGGGCTGTCTGTTCCAGCGGCCCGGAAACATCAAAACCTGGACGGTACCAGCCTGCAGAACAGGGTGAGGAAGAGCCGACTGAACAGACAGCCCAGCTTCACCTGCAGCAAGTACTGCATAGCGACCACTGGGGAGGACACCGCATGGATCTGATAGGAGGGAAGGTGTTCTATTAGGTTGCTGGTATCCCGGGTCCCGCGTCACCCTCCAGTCCACCAACGTTTTGGGATTCTATGCCTTTGCCTGCCATCACATCGATCCTGGCCTGTTTTCATGTAAGTGCTCAGCAATAAACTTTGTTTTTAGCACTTCCTATTTCTGACCTGGCGCCCTTGTTTCTTGTTGGGATGCCATTAAAGTTTATGTGCGTGTAAATAGATTTGGTAATATAGTGCATATAGCAGCTGATTTGCACACTTTCATTATGTGTTGGATTTTGGTGGGGATGTCATCCAAAGCACTGAAGGGTTTATTGATTTAGGTAGAATCCATATCCAACAGACAGCCTGCTATTTGCAATATAATCCCTCCCCCTCCCCCCCCCCCACCTCTGCCTGATGTCAATCACAACAAGAGTGCTGACCTAATGGGGGACTAGTTCCTAAGCTTTCTCATCAGGAAGCTTCCTCATCATCCTCAACACTGTTAGTGTCATTGGTTGCTAGGACCCTCTTGGCTTCTTGACAGCCAGTGACAGGTGGGGAAAAAGGGGGTAGCACTGGCAAGCATGCTGCCCTGTTGGATGGCTACATTGACCGACACCCTGCCTGTCTCTATACGCCCAGTTAAATTTGATATTAATTACCTCCAGTTTTGTTATCTATGTATTGGAAATAATTATTTTTTTAAGTTCATGCAGCCAAACAAATTAGTGCTGTTAAGAACTACCTGAATTTGTTACACGTTACTGTAAAGCTACAGCAACTGGCAGCAAGAGTTTTGTGAATCTGGCACAAAAATTTTAAAGGGCTCTCAGTTTTTGAAGTTTGCGGTCATCAGGACCTGGTCAGCAAGAACTTGGTGAACAGAGTATCACAAGGAGGGGTGGAATTTAATGCCAGCTATTATATAATGGGTTAGAACACAGAATTACCTTACATAATTGCTGCTGCTCCAATATCATGCTGCTTCAAAATTAAGGAATGTATAATTATTTCCAAAGCTAAAGGAAAACTGCAACCATTAAGAAACCTATTTACCAGTAAATGAAATCCATGGAAAGGGCACGAAGACCCACTAGTACTGTAAGGAATTAAGAGTTTCCAGAAAGAAAAAAAAAAAAACATACTGTATACCTTAGTAAATCCAATCCAAGTTTTAAATCCCTAATCAGAGTTGGGTTGCTATAATGAGACTTTTCACTGCCATATTTGGTGCTTTCATTTTCTAGGTATAGTGATTCAGAGTTGACTATATTTAATCTATTGTTTCCCTGTTTTTCTCTGGTACCATTTCTTTTTTCCTTCTGGCTTTTATCTCTCTTATTGCTTATACAAAAAATTAGTTCTCTACAGCTATCTCTGGTCATTGGAAAGATATATTAATCCTCAGTCTCCCGCCCAAACTGTGTGATTAACTCTGCGCTCTAGGATGCACCAGCACCACACTGGTAAAAATAATAATATTGAAGCTGCTACTTAAAACAAATATGGAAATATTTGATAACAGTGTAGAGAAAGGGTAGTAGCGCTGGAACAATCTAAAAAGGTCCCTAAGACTATGAATGTCCGCCACACTGATAGTGCGGTTAATAACAGTCCTCACAGTCTTTAATCAAATAGTCCCATAGGTCTAATGGTGGATAAAAATACACATCAATCTCCTTTTCCCCAATCTCCAGTCACCATGAAAGACTCATATATGGATAACGACAGTTCTTAGGTATATGATAGGGATACACCAAAACTTCGTGTTATCTGATAGGGTCACCACAGGTCCACCACCAAGTGCAAGGGGAAGTAAGAAGTGGCCACTCACCGGATGCACATGCTCACTTATTCTCATAAATGAGCTCACTTCGCATGTTAATAACAAATCCCAATGTAGCCATAGGACAGGTCAGAAGTAAGCAAACGATCTTTACACTCCAATGCAGTGGCACTCTTTTCACTAAGGGCAGGGAAAGGAGCACTTGAAGGTCTTCTCATAGAGGCAGGATCTGCCTCTATGAGAAGACCTTCAAGTGCTCCTTTCCCTGCCCTTAGTGAAAAGAGTGCCACTGCATTGGAGTGTAAAGATCGTTTGCTTACTTCTGACCTGTCCTATGGCTACATTGGGATTTGTTATTAACATGCGAAGTGAGCTCATTTATGAGAATAAGTGAGCATGTGCATCCGGTGAGTGGCCACTTCTTACTTCCCCTTGCACTTGGTGGTGGACCTGTGGTGACCCTATCAGATAACACGAAGTTTTGGTGTATCCCTATCATATACCTAAGAACTGTCGTTATCCATATATGAGTCTTTCATGGTGACTGAAGATTGGGGAAAAGGAGATTGATGTGTATTTTTATCCACCATTAGACCTATGGGACTATTTGATTAAAGACTGTGAGGACTGTTATTAACCGCACTATCAGTGTGGCGGACATTCATAGTCTTAGGGACCTTTTTAGATTGTTCCAGCGCTACTACCATTTCTCTACACTGTTATCTCTGGTCATTACATTTCTTATCATTCTCTGATCTAGAGAGTGCTCACATTAAAGTACTAGACCAGTATTTTGAAGTGCTGCCAAAGGTGTATTCAATTTTTGTATATTTGTTGTAAACTTTTAACATTTTGGCCAGGAAAATACTTCACTTTTGCCAAGTGAACATCCTACTTTGCATCTTAAACAAGTTGCTTGTTTCCTTGCGTTGAAATAAATGAAACATTAATTGGTTTGTTTGCATATGGCAATTACATATACAACAACATTCATAAAGGTGTCAGATGGAAATGTCAGCTAGATGGATGTGCTATAAAACTAAGGAGACAATTTTATGCTGAGTGCTGACTTACCTTTTAGAGATCAGTGATGCACAAAGGCCATAAATCTTTTGAAATGTTAATTAAGAGAAGGATGCTAAACACTCCTCGGCCGCTGGCAGCTTTACATATTAAAGAGGATGAAGTTATGTGATACACTGAATCTTGTTAAGTCGAATCAGATCTACTGGAAGATCATACATGTGTATGTCAGAAAAGGGTAACAGTTATTAGAATGAGGTTCGGTAAGGTGAAATTCCTCATTCCTGTTTTTTTTTAGCAAACTAGATGAAAAATATTGTACAAGAATTAACAGCTATATGTCAACAGTGTTGGATTTCTAAATATATTGTGACATTTGCCTAGTCAGGGCTGTTCCTACAGTAAGGCAAGGCTTTAATCTAAAACAGCACTACCCTAATATGATTCTTTCATTAGCTCCTGCTTAAGGCCTCCTGTATACAGGACATTTTACTGCCGCTTTTAGGCTTTTAGGGGGGTCAGGCATTTTTTTCCCCACCATGTCAGCCTATGTGTCCATGTACACATAGACTTTAAGCAGCATTTAGTGGCAGGAAAAAAAAAAAAAAAAAAACACTGCCAGTTCATGTAGGATCAGCAGCATTTTGGCAGAAAAAACGCTTGACACTAAATTTGTTTAGCGCTTGAGCGTTAATTTCAATGGTCAGAATAAATGATTATTCTGGCCAATTAAATTAATTATTGCCCAAGCACTTGATGCCTGTAAAGGTGCTTAAATGCTTGAAGTTAGACACTTTTACAAGAGTTTGGCGTTTTTTTCTGCAAAACCGCTGCTGCCAGGAGGAAAAGCTTCTAGAAGACTTTTCAAAATGTCTAGTGTGCATGAGGCCTAAGAATGAACACATTATGTTTGCCACCATTTCTATTGTTAAAAAGAGTACAGTGATTATTTCCACAACATATATAGAGGGGCTAAAAATGGATGTGGAGAAAAGCATTTGGAGTGACCAGGATTTTTGCTTCAGAAGAAATTATGACAACATGTAGATGTGCTTTTATCAAACTGTTCTGTGGATAATTATGTATACATTGTTTATTTCCTATTTCATCTATACCAAATGTTAAAATGATTTTTTCATTGATTGTAAAAATATTGTAAGGCAGAAAGGAAGACCCTTTTGGGTTGCGTACTTTTTAAATAAGGGCATATCTAACAATTTAAAATTCTATTAACTTGTATGTGATGCAATGCACATGTGCATTTTAAGGAAACTTGGAGAAAAAAAGCCTAAATGGGAATTGAACTCTGGAAGCTGTGCCAAAAAAAAGGCAAGTAGAGGGTAACTGAGTAGTCATCAGTATTGCCTGTGGTCTCCCTGCAGCTGATCATTTTTCTGTACTGAATTACCATGGCTTGATCACCAATCTTTCTCTGTGTGGATACGGCCATCTTGGTAAAGGCAGGGTTTTACTTTCTCTTGTGGGAGCTGCTTTTAGAAAGATCAGCGGGCAGCACAGTAGTGATATCACCAAATCCCCCTACTAACAGTCAGGGGCAGCAGAGCCATAAGCTGGCCATAGATGGATTGAAATTCATTTGGTTCAGCAAGGACAGGGCAAATTATAATCCATGTGTGGCTGCCCTCGCTCAGTGTTGCCAGCTGTCAGTATTTTTACTGGAAGCCAGTAAAAAAAACAGGCACTTTTCTCCTGCCAGTAAATGCTAGTGACAGGAAAAGGTTGTCAGTAAAAAATATGGCTGTAAAGTTTGGTTCAGAACTGGGCATGCTGAGACCATCCGTGTGCCTGCAACAGTGTGTTAGGGTGGTGCCCTAGCAGTGGGTCTGTTGGAGGGGGTGCTTGAGCATATCATGTGATGTCATGGTGCAAGGGAGCAAAACAGAGTGGCTGGAGCCTCGTGTGCAGGTCTGCAGTACCGGAGCAAAGAAAGCCGAGACTGTCAGTGCTGTTTGGGCTGGAGTGAACTGAAGGGACCACCCAATGTGGAAAGAGACTGTCACTGTGACTCAGGAGGGGACATGTCATGTAAAATGTGATCATCATCTGTGATGCTGCACACTGCTGTCAGCATCACTGTGAGAGTCAATTTCATGTAAGTGTGCCTGCTTAGTCTAATTTCTTGCCCTCCTGTCCCTGGATCCCTATATAAAAATTAAATAAGAAACATGTTTTTTGCCTTAATATCTGCCTTAAATAACATTTCTAATTGCATATTGTACTTATCTATAGCTTAAATACTGAAATTTACACTTAAAACTGTAATTTTGTTTTAACTTTTGGAAATGCCAGTAAAAATTTAGCTGTGCTAGTAAATTTTGGGTGTTGTGTCAGTAAATTTCAATCTGGTAGGTTGGAAACACTACCCGCTCAACAGAAGTCAATAGTTAGATCAACCTCTGTTGTATGGGAATGTTGTAAAACTTTTGTTAATCAGTGGAACCACTGATGTCCACTGTCAGAATACACTATCTATACAACCCCCCCCCCACTTGTGTGGATTTACAGCTATGAGGCTATGGGCAAAGAAGCGCCTAAACACTCTCATGTACTACATACTGTAGTGCACAGGTTTTTTTTAGGATGATTTCTATACAGAAATAAAATCTAGGAATGAATGTCTAGACATCAATAATATTTGTAAATGTTTTCTATAGCATAGCAAAGCTTCACTTTTTTTTAGTTCAGTTCTACTTTAAGTTGCCATTGCTGATCACTTTTTCTACAGGATGTTAGGGATGGGTCGAACAACCCCCTGTTTGGTTCGCACCAGAACTTTCGGAAATTGTGAAAGTTCGAAACCAAAAAACGAACCCCATTGAAGTCTATGGGACCCGAACTAGACAAATCAAAAGTTCCCATTTCGAAAGCTTAAATGCCCCTAATTGGGCATACAATGGTTATGAGGGTCCAGGTACTGGGGGACACAAATCAATGAAAGAAAAGTTTGTAAAAAACGTCATTTTTAAATGAGCAGTGATTTACTGATGCTGAAAGTGAAAGCATCAAAATGAGAATTAACAAAGAAAATGAAAAATTCCTTTCAACCTTATGGGTCCCTTTAGTCTACCTGTAAAATGACACAGCTTGGGGAGCCAGTCTGTATGATGAGTAGTGATGTCGCGAACCTAAAATTCGCCGTTCGCGAACGGCGAACGCGAACATCGGCAAATGTTCGCGAACCGGCGAACCGGGCGAACCGCCATAGACTTCAATAGGCAGGCGAATTTTAAAACACACAGGGACTCTTTCTGGCCACAATAGTGATGGAAAAGTTGTTTCAAGGGGACTAACACCTGGATTGTGGCATGACGGAGAGGGATCACGCAAAAAAAAGTTCTTATAATTTTTTGATAGAGAGCCAATTATTGGAAAAATTAAAAAAAAATAAAAATAAAAAATTTCTTTGGATTTAGCATCTGGGGGGGTCTAAAAAGTGTACCTGTCAAGTTTCAGCTCTGTAGCATGTCCAGAACCCCTAAAAAACAGCATTTTTCTTATATTTTCAGGAATACGGCTTCTCTGCGGCTGGCTTTTCCTCTTGCAGGCATTTAGCGGGCATTTTTTTAGGCAGGCATGTCATTTTTTGTATTTAGTGTCTGGAGGGTCTAAAAAGTGTACCTGTCAAGTTTCAGCTCTGTAGCATGTCCAGAACCCCTAAAAAACAGCATTTTTCTTATATTTTCAGGAATACGGCTTCTCTGCGGCTGGCTTTTCCTCTTGCAGGCATTTAGCGGGCATTTTTTTAGGCAGGCATGTCATTTTTTGTATTTAGTGTCTGGAGGGTCTAAAAAGTGTACCTGTCAAGTTTCAGCTCTGTAGCATGTCCAGAACCCCTAAAAAACAGCATTTTTCTTATATTTTCAGGAATACGGCTTCTCTGCGGCTGGCTTTTTCTCTTGCAGGCATTTAGCGGGCATTTTTTTAGGCAGGCATGTCATTTTTTGTATTTAGTGTCTGGGGGGTCTAAAAAGTGTACCTGTCAAGTTTCAGCTCTGTAGCATGTCCAGAACCCCTAAAAAACAGCATTTTTCTTATATTTTCAGGAATACGGCTTCTCTGCGGCTGGCTTTTTCTCTTGCAGGCATTTAGCGGGCATTTTTTTAGGCAGGCATGTCATTTTTTGTATTTAGTGTCTGGGGGGTCTAAAAAGTGTACCTGTCAAGTTTCAGCTCTGTAGCATGTCCAGAACCCCTAAAAAACAGCATTTTTCTTATATTTTCAGGAATACGGCTTCTCTGCGGCTGGCTTTTTCTCTTGCAGGCATTTAGCGGGCATTTATTTAGGCAGGCATGTCATTTTTTGTATTTAGTGTCTGGGGGGTCTAAAAAGTGTACCTGTCAAGTTTCAGCTCTGTAGCATGTCCAGAACCCCTAAAAAACAGCATTTTTCTTATATTTTCAGGAATACAGCTTCTCTGCGGCTGGCTTTTTCTCTTTTGCATGCATTTAGCGGGCATTTTTTTAGGCAGGCATGTCATTTTTTGTATTTAGTGTCTGGGGGGTCTAAAAAGTGTACCTGTCAAGTTTCAGCTCTGTAGCATGTCCAGAACCCCTAAAAAACAGCATTTTTCTTATATTTTCAGGAATACGGCTTCTCTGCGGCTGCCTTTTTCTCTTGCAGGCATTTAGCGAGCATTTTTTTAGGCAGGCATGTCATTTTTTGTATTTAGTGTCTGGGGGGGTCTAAAAAGTGTACCTGTCAAGTTTCAGCTCTGTAGCATGTCCAGAACCCCTAAAAAACAGCATTTTCCTTATATTTTCAGGAATATGGCTTCTCTGCGGCTGGCTTTTTTTCTTGCAGGCATTTATCGGGCATTTTTTTAGGCAGGCATGTCATTTTTTGTATTTAGTGTCTGGGGGGTCTAAACTTTAAGTTGCCATTGCTGATCACTTTTTCTACAGGATGTTAGGGATGGGTCGAACAACCCCCTGTTTGGTTCGCACCAGAACTTTCGGAAATTGTGAAAGTTCGAAACCAAAAAACGAACCCCATTGAAGTCTATGGGACCCGAACTAGACAAATCAAAAGTTCCCATTTCGAAAGCTTAAATGCCCCTAATTGGGCATACAATGGTTATGAGGGTCCAGGTACTGGGGGACACAAATCAATGAAAGAAAAGTTTGTAAAAAACGTCATTTTTAAATGAGCAGTGATTTACTGATGCTGAAAGTGAAAGCATCAAAATGAGAATTAACAAAGAAAATGAAAAATTCCTTTCAACCTTATGGGTCCCTTTAGTCTACCTGTAAAATGACACAGCTTGGGGAGCCAGTCTGTATGATGAGTAGTGATGTCGCGAACCTAAAATTCGCCGTTCGCGAACGGCGAACGCGAACATCGGCAAATGTTCGCGAACCGGCGAACCGGGCGAACCGCCATAGACTTCAATAGGCAGGCGAATTTTAAAACACACAGGGACTCTTTCTGGCCACAATAGTGATGGAAAAGTTGTTTCAAGGGGACTAACACCTGGATTGTGGCATGACGGAGAGGGATCACGCAAAAAAAAGTTCTTATAATTTTTTGATAGAGAGCCAATTATTGGAAAAATTAAAAAAAAATAAAAATAAAAAATTTCTTTGGATTTAGCATCTGGGGGGGTCTAAAAAGTGTACCTGTCAAGTTTCAGCTCTGTAGCATGTCCAGAACCCCTAAAAAACAGCATTTTTCTTATATTTTCAGGAATACGGCTTCTCTGCGGCTGGCTTTTCCTCTTGCAGGCATTTAGCGGGCATTTTTTTAGGCAGGCATGTCATTTTTTGTATTTAGTGTCTGGAGGGTCTAAAAAGTGTACCTGTCAAGTTTCAGCTCTGTAGCATGTCCAGAACCCCTAAAAAACAGCATTTTTCTTATATTTTCAGGAATACGGCTTCTCTGCGGCTGGCTTTTCCTCTTGCAGGCATTTAGCGGGCATTTTTTTAGGCAGGCATGTCATTTTTTGTATTTAGTGTCTGGAGGGTCTAAAAAGTGTACCTGTCAAGTTTCAGCTCTGTAGCATGTCCAGAACCCCTAAAAAACAGCATTTTTCTTATATTTTCAGGAATACGGCTTCTCTGCGGCTGGCTTTTTCTCTTGCAGGCATTTAGCGGGCATTTTTTTAGGCAGGCATGTCATTTTTTGTATTTAGTGTCTGGGGGGTCTAAAAAGTGTACCTGTCAAGTTTCAGCTCTGTAGCATGTCCAGAACCCCTAAAAAACAGCATTTTTCTTATATTTTCAGGAATACGGCTTCTCTGCGGCTGGCTTTTTCTCTTGCAGGCATTTAGCGGGCATTTTTTTAGGCAGGCATGTCATTTTTTGTATTTAGTGTCTGGGGGGTCTAAAAAGTGTACCTGTCAAGTTTCAGCTCTGTAGCATGTCCAGAACCCCTAAAAAACAGCATTTTTCTTATATTTTCAGGAATACGGCTTCTCTGCGGCTGGCTTTTTCTCTTGCAGGCATTTAGCGGGCATTTATTTAGGCAGGCATGTCATTTTTTGTATTTAGTGTCTGGGGGGTCTAAAAAGTGTACCTGTCAAGTTTCAGCTCTGTAGCATGTCCAGAACCCCTAAAAAACAGCATTTTTCTTATATTTTCAGGAATACAGCTTCTCTGCGGCTGGCTTTTTCTCTTTTGCATGCATTTAGCGGGCATTTTTTTAGGCAGGCATGTCATTTTTTGTATTTAGTGTCTGGGGGGTCTAAAAAGTGTACCTGTCAAGTTTCAGCTCTGTAGCATGTCCAGAACCCCTAAAAAACAGCATTTTTCTTATATTTTCAGGAATACGGCTTCTCTGCGGCTGGCTTTTTCTCTTGCAGGCATTTAGCGAGCATTTTTTTAGGCAGGCATGTCATTTTTTGTATTTAGTGTCTGGGGGGGTCTAAAAAGTGTACCTGTCAAGTTTCAGCTCTGTAGCATGTCCAGAACCCCTAAAAAACAGCATTTTTCTTATATTTTCAGGAATATGGCTTCTCTGCGGCTGGCTTTTTTTCTTGCAGGCATTTATCGGGCATTTTTTTAGGCAGGCATGTCATTTTTTGTATTTAGTGTCTGGGGGGTCTAAAAAGTGTACCTGTCAAGTTTCAGCTCTGTAGTATGTCCAGAACCCCAAAAAAACAGCATTTTTCTTATAATTTTTAGTAGAAAACGAATGCAGTGTCTTTCCAGCTGTCTTTTTTTCTTTCTGGCAAGCTGAAATATGATATGCCAAGGCAAACATGCCTATCAGTTGAGCTATGACACAGACAACACTGCACACATGGGGAAATATGTAAAACAAAAAACAGGAAAAGGAAATTAGGTGACGGTCACAAAACATGATATTGTGATTGGCCAAATAAAAAGTCGCCTCGCGATGAGGTCGCGCCAAAGTCGCGCTAAGTCGCGCCAAAGTCGCACTGGAAGCGACGCTACTTTAGTGGTAGCGGCAGTGTAAACCAGCACTAAAACATCCAGTGTGTGAATACGATCAGGTATGATGTTTTATCGGTCAAGTAGTGTAAGGGTTACGCCCGTCGCCCGCTTCACAGTGACAGACCAAACTCTGACAGACCAAACTCCCCGTTTAACAGTCAGTCAGTCCATTTGCACAACCGCAAACTCCCCATTTGCACAAGGTTGGATACCAGCTAGCCATGTCCCGTTCCTTGTCCTCACTGACATCATTGAAGGTCTCTTCCTCCACCCAGCCACGTACAACACCAAGGGTCCCCGAAAGGTGACAACAAGCCCCCTGGGACGCCTGCTGTGGCTGGTATTCCACCTCCTCAAAGCCAACATCCTCCTCTGACTTCTCTTCTTCAGACTCCTCTCTCTGCGTTGCCACAGGCCCAGCAATTGACAACGACAAGGCTGCTTCTGGTGGTGATGGGGACCACAACTCTTCCTCTTCATGCTCATCTACAGCCTGATCCAGTATTCTTCGCAGGGCACGCTCCAGAAAAAACGCATATGGGATGAGGTCGATGATGTTTCCTTGGGTTCGACTGACCACCAGGGTTGTCACCTCCACAAAAGGACGCATGAGCCTACAGCCATTGTTCATGAGCATTCAGTAACGCGGCCAAAAAATACCCAGCTCCGCAGAAAGAATGAAAGAAAATTAATGTTTTTTCTATGAAAAATTATCCTGCGGATCGCTTTTGGTCTGTACACAATGAAGCAACGACCTTATCATCTGGGGTGTGCCAACACAATCCTAGAGGTGATCGCTTCATTGTGATACGCAAGTCCCTTCACCACGACAAGGTAACGATCACGAAGGGGAATTGACACATGTATGTGCCTTTTTTTTTGTTTTTTGTTTTTTTGCAGCCACAGTGTAGCACCAGAGGCCAGAAAAATTAGGCATGTACACATGCATGAAAAAGCAGGTATTGTTGCAGCCGCTGCTGTAGCAGCGGCCTGAAATATTGAGGTTTTAAGGCAGAAAGTGCACTAAAAAATTGCGGCTTGAACCGTAGTTGGTGGCGGAGACGTCACGTAAGTCATCCGGCATGCAGAGAATGATTATATACAGCAGCGTGTGGACCATTTTTAGGCCAAGGCATCTCAGTCATCACCAGGCCTTTTTTAGTCAAATGCATCCCCCACTGTCAGTCCCTTCGGGATCCATGCCTCATTCATCTTAATAAACGTGAGGTAATCAAGACTTTTTTGACCTAGGCGACTTCTCTTCTCAGTGACAATACCTCCTGCTGCGCTGAAGGTCCTTTCTGACAGCACACTTGAAGCAGGGCAGGCCAGAAGTTCAATGGCAAATTGGGATAGCTCAGGCCACAGGTCAAGCCTGCACACCCAGTAGTCAAGGGGTTCATCGCTCCTCAGAGTGTCGATATCTGCAGTTAAGGCAAGGTAGTCTGCTACCTGTCGGTTGAGTCGTTCTCTGAGGGTGGACCCCGAAGGGCTGTGGCGATGCATAGGACTAAAAAAGCTCCGCATGTCCTCCATCAACAAGACGTCTGTAAAGCGTCCTGTCCTTGCCGGCGTGGTTGTGGTGGTAGGAGGAGGATTACTTTCACCTCTTCCCCTGTTGGATTCCCGTTGTGCTGTGACATCACCCTTATATGCTGTGTAAAGCATACTTTTTAACTTATTTTGTAGCTGCTGCATCCTTTGCGACTGCCGGTAATTGGGTAACATATCACAGACTTTCTGCTTATACCGGGGGTCTAGTAGCGTGGCCACCCAGTACAGGTCGTTCTCCTTCAGCCTTTTTATACGAGGGTCCCTCAACAGGCATGACAGCATGAAAGACCCCATTTGCACAAGGTTGGATGCCGAGCTACTCATGTCCAATTCCTCGTCCTCACTGATGTCATTGAAGGTGTGTTCTTCCCCCCAGCCATGTACAACACCACGGGTACCAGATAGGTGACAACGAGCACCCTGGGATGCCTGCTGTGGTTAGTGTTCCTCCTCCTCAAAGCCACATTTCTCCTCTGACTCCTCTTCCTCACACTCCTCTTCCAGTGTTGCCGCAGGTCCAGCAATCGATGGTAAGGCTGTTTCTGGTGGTGGTGATGGTGACCACAACTCTTCCTCTTCCTCTTCACGCTCATCTACGGCCTGATCCAGCACTCTTCGCAGGGCACGCTCCAGGAAAAAAACATATGGGATGATGTCGCTGATGGTGCCTTCGGTGCGACTCACTAGGTTTGTCACCTCCTTAAAAGGACGCATGAGCCTACAGGCATTGCGCATGAGCGTCCAGTAACGTGGCAAAAAAATACCCAGCTCCGCAGAGACTGTCCTAGCACCCCGGTCATACAAATACTCGTTGACCGCTTTTTCTTGTTGGAGCAGGCGGTCGAAAATTAGCAGTGTTGAATTCCAACGTGTCGGGCTGTCGCAAATCAAGCGCCTCACTGGCATGTTGTTTCGCCGCTGAATATCTGCAAAGTGCGCCATGGCCGTGTAGGAACGCCTGAAATGGCCACACACCTTCCTGGCCTGCTTGAGGACGTCCTGTAAGCCTGGGTACTTCTGCACAAAACGTTGCACAATCAGATTCAACACATGTGCCATGCACGGCACATGTGTCAACTTGCCCAAATTCAATGCCGCCAACAAATTGCTGCCGTTGTCACACACCACTTTGCCGATCTCCAGTTGGTGCGGGGTCAGCCACTGATCCACCTGTGCGCTCAGGGCGGACAGTAGTGCTGGTCCGGTGTGACTCTCTGCTTTCAGGCAAGTCAACCCCAAGACAGCGTGACACTGTCGTATCCGGCATGTGGAATAGCCCCTGGGGAGCTGGGGGGTGCAGTTGGTGTGGAGCAAGACGCAACAGCAGAAGAGGACTCAGCCGAGGAGGTTAGCAAAGAGGATGGAGTAGGAGGAGTAGAGGAGGTGGCAGCAGGCCTGCCTGCAAGTCGTGGCGGTGTCACCAACTCCTCTGCAGCAGAGCCACGCATTCCATGCTTGGCAGCCGCCAGCAGGTTTACCCAATGCGCAGTGTAAGTTATATACCTGCCCTGACCGTGCTTTGCAGACCAGCTATCAGTGGTCAGATGGACCCTTGCCCCAACACTGTGTGCCAGACGGGACATGATTTCCTTTTCCACAATAGAGTACAGGTTGGGGATTGCCTTTTGTGAAAAATAATTTCGGCCGGGTACCTTCCACTGCGGTGTCCCAATAGCGACAAATTTTTTGAAGGCCTCAGACTCCACCAGCTTGTATGGTAAAAGCTGGCGGGCTAAGAGTTCCGACAAGCCAGCTGTCAGACGCTGGGCAAGGGGGTGACTCTGTGAGATTGGCTTCTTACGCTCAAACATTTCCTTGACAGACACCTGACTGTGGGCAGGTGACGAGCAGGAACTGCTGAAGGTGAGAGGCGGAGGGGCGGGTTGTTGAAAGGGGGCATGGAGGACAACAGTGGTTGACGTGGCTGAAGATGCTGGACCAGGAGGAGGATGGTGGCTTTCAGTTTGTGTGCTGCTTTTATTCATGTGTTGATCCCATAGGCGTTTGTGATGTGAGATCATGTGCCTTCGCAAAGCAGTTGTACCTAGGTGGGTGTTGGACTTCCCACGACTCAGTTTCTTTTGGCACAGGTTACAAATGGCATCGCTGATATCAGAGGCAGACACACAAAAAAAATGCCACACTGCTGAGCTTTGCAAGGACGGCATTCTGGTGGTGGCAACAGCTTGCGTTGATTGGCGTGCTGTCTGGCTGACCCCGGGTGCCGAATCTACATGCTGTCTGACTGCGCCACTAGCTCCTTGCGATGACCTCCTCCCCCTGCTTCCAACTCGTCTCCTCCTCCTCTCTGTCTCCCCATCTGAACTTTCCCCCTCTTCTTCTGCTCTTCGAGCAGGCACCCAGGTGACATCCACAGACACATCGTCATCATCAGCCGCTTCACTTGACAACTCAGCAAAGGCAGCAGCAGCAGGTACAACATCATCATCATCATCATCACAATGTACGTCCATGTGTATAATGCTGCCTGACTGAGACATATCCCCGTTATCTACATCCTCTGGCACTAATAGTTGCGCATCACTTATTTCTTCCAACTGATGTGAAAATAACTCCTCTGATGGATCAAGTGAAGCGGCTGTGGTGCTAGTGTTGGTGGTGGTGCCGGCGGGCTGGCGAGTGGTAAATTGAGAGGTGCCCGAAGCTGAGCTGGAGGAGGATGGTACATTATGGTTCCGAGCGGAAGCTGTAGATGATTGGGTGTCCTGTGTAAGCCAGTCAACTATGGCCTCAGAATTTTTTGAGTTCAGGGTCTGTGGTGGCCTCTGAACACTGGGCATTATTCTAGGGCCTAAGGAAATCACAGCACCACGACCACGACGGCCCTTGCGGGGTGGCCTGCCTCTGCCTGTCATTTTTTTTAATGTGTTGTTACTGTTGTACTATGAGTGCAAGCTGCTGTGCCACCTTATATATCAGTGGTGGGTGGGCAGTGGCACAGTACACTCTCTGTGGACCTGACAGCAGTCACTGGCACCCAGGCAACTGCAATTTAAAAAATATATATATATTTTTTTTACTTTGCAAGCTGCTGTGCCACCTTATATATCAGTGGTGGGTGGGCAGTGGCACAGTACACTCTCTGTGGACCTGACAGCAGTCACTGGCACCCAGGCAACTGCAATTTAAAAAATATATATATATTTTTTTTACATTGCAAGCTACTGTGCCACCTTATATATCAGTGGTGGGTGGGCAGTGGCACAGTACACTCTCTGTGGACCTGACAGCAGTCACTGGCACCCAGGCAACTGCAATTTAAAAAATATATATATATTTTTTTTACTTTGCAAGCTGCTGTGCCACCTTATATATCAGTGGTGGGTGGGCAGTGGCACAGTACACTCTCTGTGGACCTGACAGCAGTCACTGGCACCCAGGCAACTGCAATTTAAAAATATATATATATTTTTTTACTTTGCAAGCTGCTGTGCCACCTTATATATCAGTGGTGGGTGGGCAGTGGCACAGTACACTCTCTGTGGACCTGACAGCAGTCACTGGCACCCAGGCAACTGCAATTTAAAAAAAAAATATATTTTTTTTTACTTTGCAAGCTGCTGTGCCACCTTATATATCAGTGGTGGGTGGGCACACAGTGGCACTGCAGTGGGCACAGTACACTCTGTGGACCTGACAGTCACTGGCAGCCCAGGCAACTGCAATAATAAAAAATATTTTTTTTTTCAATTTATTGCAACAAGATGCTGTGCCACCGTATATATATCAGTGGTGGGCAGTGCACTGCAGTGGGTACAGTGCACTCTGTGGACCTGACACAGCACTCACTGCAATTATGACAGAGGGAAAAAAAAATATTTTTTAAAATGCCAGGTACTGTGCCTGTGCCACCCGAAATGAGTGTGGTGTGCACACAGTACAGTCTGTGGTAGGTCTGTGGCCTCTCACACACAGCGGGCAGGCAACTGCAGTGTACAATAGATATATATATATATATATATATATATATATATATATATATATATATAGGAAAAACTCTATTACCAGTTACCAGCCCTTAAAAGGGCTTTTGGGGACGCTAAATATATATATATGTATATATATAAATAAAAAAAAAAACCTCAATTACCAGCCCTTAAAAGGGCTTTTGGGGACACTAGATAGATAGATATATATATATATATAAGAAGAAACAACTCAATTACCAGCCCTTAAAAGGGCTTTTGGGGACGCTAGATATATATATATATATATATATATATATATATAAAAAATTACACAAATACCAGCCCTTAGAAGGGCTTTTTGGGGTGCTGTCCTTACAGCAGTAGTGGACCAAGAACACTGCAAGACCAGGAACACTGACTAACTGTCCCTAGCTTAACAGCAGCAGCAGCAGCAGCAGCAGCAGCTCTCTCCCTACTCTCACTACACACACTGCTTCAGAATGATCTAAGATGGATGCTGCCCTTGCTTATTTATAGGAGGTGGGAGGGTGTGGGAGGGAGGTATGCTGATTGGCTGGAAATGTGTCTGCTGACTTTGAGGTTCAGGGTCAAAATTTGCCTCAATTATGTATTATGGGGGGCGGACCGAACATCGCATATGTTCGCCCGCAGCGGCGAACGCGAACATGCGAAGTTCGCCGGGAACTGTTCGCCGGCGAACAGTTCTATACATCTCTAATGATGAGGCCACAATGTAGTGCACGCAAAAAATTCTTAGAGGATGAAATCAACACCCACAACACTAGGCAGTCTAGAAGTCTTGCTGAGATTCCACATCCCAAAAACACCTAATCAGTGACATCGGCATCAGGGGCTTCATAGCTGCTGGTAATCCAGGACTGATTCATTTTGATAAATGTCAGACAGTCCACAGGGTCTGTGGACAGACTTGTTCTATTATCAGTAAAAAAACCTCCAGCAGCACTGAATGCCCGATCAGAAAGCACGCTGGATGCATGGCAGCCCAGCAGCTCAGTTGCATACTAGGCAAGTTCCTGCAAGTGGTCTATTCTCATGACCCAGTAACTCAGTGGATTATCAACTGGAAAGTTCTCCATCTCTGTTTTCGCCCCTAGATAATCATCCACTATATGATGCAGACACTGCTGATGGGATGTAGAAGCTGAGAGCCCTTGGCGGCAAAGACTAAAACATTTGTGAAATGCATACTTTAGGTGGCCCCCTTCTCCACTGCTTATCTCTTGACCAACAGAAGCTCTTAAAATTACGTTTTCCATGACACTGTAACCTTCCAGAGTCAGGAAAAGCATTAGATAAACTTCTCTTTAATGTGTCCCCAAAATATTTAATCGAATGCACCCTCTGTGGGGTCAGGATGAGTTCTGAGACTTTCCCCTTGTAACAATGGTTAAGGAGGGTTACTAACCAATAGTGATGCTTCTCTTTGATGCCAGGTATTCTTGGGTACTTTTGCAGGCCTTGAAGCACAAGGGATCCCATGCACCGCAAGTTTGCGGGGGCATGAGAAGCGGAATCCTCAGGATCACTTAAGCTTTACAGTATTTGGAACTGCCTCCTCCCAGACACAGACTACTCTCAAGGGTTCTGGGGATGGACGGCCTTCTGCCTCATGTGCAGCCACTGCAGCATTGCCAAAGTCGAGTTACACCTGGTGGGCATGTCACTAATCAGGCAGTTTACGGGCAGGTGCAATTCCTGCTGAATTTCAGCAAACTGAGCACTAGCTGTGTATGACCGCCTGAAATGGCTTCAGATTCTTCTGGCCTACTTTAGCAGATCTTCCAACCCTGGGTACCTATTTAGGGAATGCTGCACAACCAAACTGAGGACATGTGGCAGGCATGGCACATGTGCCAACTTTCCCTGACTAAGGGTGGAAGGAGGTTTGTGCCATTATCACACACATCCATTCCTGGCTCCAGCTGGCATGGCGTTAATCACTTCTGGGCCTACCCCTGTAGAGCTGCAAGAATCTCTGCTTTGGTGTGGTTCCTGTCCCCTAGACACACCAACTGAAGAACTGCATGGCACATTTTAGCCTGACTCATTGAATAGCCCCTTGAATGTTTAAGGGGTACTTGTGGTTCGTAGGACAATTCTGCAAAGGAGGGCATGGAGGAGGATGAGGAGGAGGAGGAGGGGGTAGAGCTGAAAAATCTTGCATCATCACCACTAGCTGTATGGAGACGTGGCGGCACAAAAGGCTACAGCACAGAGCCCTTTCCTGCATCCTTTCCGAATGGCAAGAAGAGTTACCCAGTGTGCTGTGAACAAAATATAGTGTTCCTTTGCAGGTGACTGCCTTGTCCAACGATGCCAAAACATTGCTTTCCACGTGATGGTACAGAGCTGGAATGGTCCTACATGAAAGAAAAAAGCGACTGGGAACCTGCCATTGTGATACAGCACATTCTGCAAACTCACGGAAGGGGGCAGTATCCACCAGATGAAAAGGCAGAAGTTGTAAAGCCAGCAGCTTTGACAAGCTTGCATTTAGTCTACAGCTGGTGGTGTGCTACTGGCAGATGTGCTGCAAGGACATGGAACACCCTGCGCTATACCATCACCCCTGTCAGTGGAGGCAGCTGAGAGGTCATGAGGTATAGCGGGGGTAGACTGAGATGGGTAAGGGGGAGGAGGAACAGAAATGCGTCCCTTTTGAGTGGCTTTCAGGTGCTCTTGCCAACGGGTGTGAGGTTAAATACCTTGTCAAGCTTGTGGTACCCAAATGGCTGGTGTTTTTGTCACGCTTGAGAAAAAGTTTGCAAATCGCAACAGAGTAATCGGCTGCACATGTGCTAAAAAAGGCCCAGACAAGTGAGCTGTGGGAAGGGTGCCGGGAGATAACAGCTCCACAATGTGATGGGATAGGGTGGCTGCTCTCTACTTTTCCATGATAGATGCCATGTTGGGGTTGTGCCTCACCCTTGCTTTCCTCCTCTGCTCTATCCAGTACCCAAGTAACGTCAGTGACCTTATCATCATCACCTCCTCCATCCTCATTACCACTGGGGACAACTTGGCAATATGCTGCGGCTGGGGGAACATGACTGCCAATTAGTGTACCAGTGTTCTCCCCTCTCTGTAGGCTCATGTTGCTACCTTCCTCAACCTCAGATCCAACATCTGAATCAAGTAATTTCTGTGCATCCTCAAGGAGCAAGTGGCTGACACTGTGTTTAAATAACTCAGCTGACTCCTCCATGCCTGATGCTGGGGCTATGGCAGGAAAAGCTGTGGACAAGGAGGCAGATTTAGCCACTCTGGCAGCTGCATTGGACTGCGCACTAGTCTCTGCTTGGGTGACGGAGGATGAGGATGGTTTAGTAAGCCAGTCTACCACCACTTCTACATGCTGTGGTTGGATAGCACGGGCAACATCACTAAGCAAAGGAAATAATGCCCTGTCTGATGACTGACCATGTCCATATTTGCCTGTGGACACATACATACAAAAGTAATAAAGATGTGGAAATTGTACTTTAACCTGAGTACTCACTACACTGAGTCACTGAACTTTAACAAATGTGCAAGTCAAGAGTTCACTTGCTGCATGCCTGTTCTTTGTCAGGGACTTGGAATATCCAATTCTTCTTGGGCAAATAACAGTGATCCTGTCATAACATGGCATGGCTGAACTTTTTGTCTGAAAATAATTGAAGTTATTTGGATTGGTAGCACTAGCAGAGATACTCATTGAAAGCATTGTCAATTTAAAAGAATAAAATAATTGTAATTGTTTATATAAAACAGCTGTAGGCTGCATGGTATACATCCATAAAACAAAGTGATTTCTTAAAATATCTGTGAGGATCTATAATAATAAGGTCAGTCCATCGCAAACAAGCCACATAAGAAAACAAGGTAACTGAGTGTGCCCATAGAAGGGAAGATTTTCCTGTATGTATGATCTGGTCCACTACAGGCCAAGCCATGGGCATTTGCTCTATACATTTGCAAAGTCTGAGGCACTCACGCCAGCTAATGTGTAGGTAACACAATCCTGACTTTTATAGAAGTTCTTGAAGCATTGCTAGAGGTCCTGGTGTGTTAGCAAGCACTTACAGACTCTTCTCAATGGAACACACAAACTGTTTTTTAAAGCTTTTTCCATAGTCTCATGAAGGATTTTTAAACCTTTGCCTGACCCATGCATTTAGCTTTGGCCAAACATATACATTTCTAGTGTCTATAAGAGAGGTTACCACATGACTAAAAATCCACTAGATAGCTCTGGGTAAATTTAAATAAGTTCACTAAACTATCTGTTGAAATGACACACACAATGTGCAAGAAGGTTTCCTATTGTGTTTTATTCAGGCTAGTGTGGCTGCCCAGGGTAAGGGGAAGGGTTTAATTTTGCTTTGCATTCCATGCTCATGTTTGTGGGCCTGTCCTGTGATATATAAAAAGCAGAGGTTTGGGTCCCAAGAGATCGCGGAACAGGAGCAGGCTCAGGATTTGCTGAGAATTGTAGTTAACCTACATAGCACAAGACTATTGGAAGACACCTGAATCATGGACTTCTCCAGTCAAGTCATGCCAGTTATTGACTACTTCACCCATAAGTACTTTACCTGTGCAGGTACACTGGGGCAGCCACTGTTAGAGTTAGTTAGACAAAATACATTTTGCCTTGTTATGTATGCAATGCTGAACTATCAGTAAAAGTTATTTAACTGCACAAAGCCTGGTCTGAAGTTACTCAAGGGGTGCATGTGAGGTCCTGGCACTCATTAAGGGGTCTGAATATACAACAGCACACTAAGGGTTTTTGTAATATTATAACAAAAAAAGGTTAAACTGCAACCGTTGGCATAGTACCTGGTTAGGAGATAGGTCCCCTGGTAGTGTGGGGGTCCGGTGTTATGGCTCCCTCCTTTAGGGGTCTGTCTTCGTCTGTCACTGAGAGCAGATCAGCATTACAGAGATCTATGGCCTGATCACCACTAGGTACATAGAGACATGAGTTAGGTTAAGCACATATGAGGTTCGCGCTGTTTTCTCGGTGGTCTGGGATCGAGGTAACAGAGGTACGCTGACTGCTGGAGGGACTGCATAGGCTCTGCATGTCCCTCCTAATGCAACACATACCCCCGATTCAAGTGTGTAAGATAAAGGACAATGTCTTCTGGAAGAGCTCTGCATTCAATAGTACACAAAAGTGGCTCATCTCTAAGTTGGGGCACTGCATAAATGTTTGACTTTCACATAACCGCAGTCCTTGCCTAGTCCTGGGCATTGGTGAGCACATCTTCGGGCAAGGTGTAACCCCTGTACTAGAATGAATGACCCTGTACAAAGCCTGGCATAGCCCAGAAGAACCTACCCTATGGTGGGCCTCCTATGTGACCCACAATTTGCACCCAATGAGTTAATAGGGAACATATGGAGGAGGTGTCATCCACCTACTGTAACACACTCCCTACCCTTAGAAGTGTGTAATATAATGTAAGTAATGTAATTTCCATTGGAGATCTTTGGGAAGCTCAGCCCCTTCTACATCTCTCAAGGCAATGGCCCTGGCTTTGGTGGTGGTGGTAGAGAGGGAAAGGGGTAGGTGTGTACCAGAGCTCCAATATTGTTGTCAGGATAATTTCCTATTAATGTTTTTGCAATTTCAAAGTGCACTTTTTAACAATGCATTCTTTTTTCCTATCATTGAAAAGTAAACTATGCTACTAAATAACTAAATAAAGACTATATAATTACTTATTCACCCTGTGGTGCATGACAAGAACATATGAAATTTCAAATAACATAATGAACAATGACTTGCATAACCTTCCTTTCAAGTCTCTATTATGCACAGGATCATTAGAATATGTAGCGTAATTGTTAATGGATTAAAAATGACTAAAATTGGGAAATTGAAGACATAATTATTTCTTTTCACACTTTTTCTATTTAACTCAAGGATATGAGACTATTAATATGCTGAAAGGATTTCCTAAAATATACAAATCTTTCAAAAATTGGGTGAGTGTCCCTGAGTTGGGAAGTCTGCAAATGAAACACAGTTTTGGGACTTTATAACTGAGATATTTGGTAGAGAAAGTTTCACAAAGGGCAAATATATGGTTTCCGGTCCATAGGTCCATTCCAAATATTGTACCAAAATGGCACACATTTATACAGTTTTTGTGCCGATGCTCTTTAACAAAATCAAAAAACAGCCCTTAAAAGTACATAATAATATATTTTTTTTCTTTGGCATTTAGATAGGAATCTCTTATGATGGTTAATGTGTCTCAGGGAAAGGCCAGGTCATACTACAACTTGCATCAAGCAATTCAAAGTTTGTTAGCCATCAGCAGTAGAAATGTGCTTCTGACCATGGCTTCTGAGGTGTAAATGGTCTCCCTAGTGATCAAAGACAAACAGGATAAACAGTAAGGTTATGCCAAAAAGTATGAAAAGTAAGCAAAAAACCTCTACATCACTATAATTTTAGACTATCTGTGCTATAAACGTGCTGGATGCAGAGATGGTCACTGTGCCACAAAGAAATGATTTGCATGTTTGTCTTGAAGTGGAAATTCACTTTTTAAAAAAAAAACTTATATAGCATATATAAATACTACACAAACCATTTCATAGTTTAAAGAATATCTATGGTCAAATTGTAAAATCCTATATTCATTTCCATGATGTATTTTTATTTTTTCTAGCCTACCTAATCTTAAATGAGCATGGAGTTTTTACACTTACTTTGTGAAAATCCCCACACATTTACTTTCTTGAATTCTGTTACACATATTTACTATGCCATATGAGAAGGCTCTACTGTGTCACAGAATTCACAGAGCCGGCCTTCTGAATTACAAAGGTGCTGAGAGGCAGAGCTTCAGAAGGCAGTGTCAGTACAAAAATTACTGGGTACCTTGGGATATGTAGTTCTTGGAAATTTAAAGTAGACAGCAGAAGTTTCAAAGCATGCAGGGGACCTGGGAAGTTATGGAAAGAGATGACCAGCAGAAAATCAGAACTCGCATGAAAGGAATTTTTTTTAAGTAAGCTTGGATTGTCAAAAAATTTGTTTGTAATGCTATTACTATGTAATTTCACCTTATTAAAAATATAGACTTTAGGAATGTGTTTGGAAGAAATTGGCTAGTTTAAATACAGTACCTAAGCAGTTGAATAGGCAGCAGGCTGAATGAGTTTTGCAGCTTTACATTTTTTTTAACCTGTCAGGGATGCAGTAGTTACAATGGTAGAGTTGGTATTGCACTGTGTGCACCTTAGAGACAGTCACTTCTCTTAACCACTTTACCGCTGAGTACCGTAGTACTACTGCGGCAAAGTGGCTCTTGTAGGTCTGACGACGTAGACCTACGTCGCCAGACTCCTCCCCCTGTAGGCGGCGCTCCCGCTGTTTTCATTCACAGCGGGAGTCGGGCCAGGGGAGGAGCAGCGGCGATCGCCGCTGCTCTGCCCCGATCGTCGGGGAATCCAGTTTGGAGATCCGCCCGCCTGTGTAAACAGAGCGGGCGGATCTCCTCAGTGACAGGGAGTGACAGATCGGAGTGTTCAGCATAGCTGGACATCCGATCTGTCCCTGGCTCACACAGTCACCTCCCCCCCACACGTTAGTAAGCACCAGGCATACATTAACCCCTCCCTCTCCAATAAAATTAACCCCTTCCCTGCCAGTGTCATTTTTACAGTAACAGTGCATATTTATAGCACTGATTACTGCAGTAATGTCACTGGTACCCCCAAAAGTGTCAAAAATGTCAGTCAAGGGTCCGATCTGTCTGCCGCAATGTCGTAGTCCCGCAAAAAAAATCGCAGATCGCTGCCATTACTCGTTGAAAAAAAAAACACCAAAAATGACAGAAATCTTTCCCTTTGTTAGTAAACGCAATAACTTTTGCCCAAACCAATCAAAATACGCTTATTGCGATTTTTTTTACCAAACATGGGTAGCAGAAAACAAATTGGCAAAAGATTTTAAAAAAAATTGGTTTTTACATCTTTTTTGGGGGGAATTTCATATAAAAAAATGTTAAAAATATTGTTATTTTTTCAAAATAAACGCTCTTTTTTTGTTTATAGCGCAAAAAGTAAAAATCGCACAGGTGATCAAATACCACCAAAAGAAAGCTCTGTTTCTGGGAAAAAAAGGGCGTAAATTTTGTTTGGGTACGGCGTCGCATAACCGCGCAATTGTCAGTTAAATTCGCACAGCGCCGAATCGCAAAAAGTGGCCCAGACGTAAGACAGCAAAATGCTCTAGTGGTAAAGTGGTTAAATGAACTCAAAACCACCAATCCCCCAAACACAGCCAAGCCTATAACATGCCCCAGGCAAAATACTCTTTTTTTGCAGCTAGTATACCTGGGGAACAGGAGCCACACTCGGTTAAAGACTCTGGAGGCTCTCCAGGGACAGGCAAGCTGAAAAGTGGCTAAACCCACACAAGCTTGTGCAAAGCCAGGTTATGTGTGACAATGGCCCAATATGCTGGACGCCCTTTGTTTGTGAATGTTCACACACACAAACCTTGCATTGCACATTCCCTGAACATAATGGTTCATAAATTCCTGGTTATGGGACCCCTGCTTACAGGATGTCCTTGGGAAAGCCCCAAGGGTATGTTCCTACTTTAGGTGGTCATAGCCACTGAGTGTTTTCCTGGCCAAAATGCAACTTCAACACAGACTGCCTGCCACCGGAATGTATATGCAATACATTCACATGTTAGAATTTCACATTGTCCATGTAACAGCAGCTGTGCCAGCAGCATTGGAGAATCACCATATCGGTGTTTACTAATTTAGCTCCATGAGCAGGGCCCACTCCTTCTGTATTGAATGGTATTTAATTGTACTGTCCCTCTTTGTTTTGTAAAGTGCTGCGCAAAAACTGTTGGCACTATATCAATCCTGTAATATAATAATAATAATATTAATAATATAATAACATGCAACATATTTTTATCATTGGAAGAGGCAAGCAGCATGGTAAGCCGAAGTGAAGCAGGGATTTGCAACATTAATAATCTGATAGTCCAACTGGAGCACACACTGCATGGTGTAATAGGTCAGACACTGGAGAAACAGCAGTAGTAGGAAAAGAAGAACTTACAGTCTCATAGACATAGACAGAAGGAGGCATAGGAGAAGTAAGATAGAGGTAGGAGGAGCGAGGTGCTGCTGGAAATGAGGAATCGAGTAGTGGAGCTGGCCTGAGGAGGGATGGTTGTGCTGGCCATGAGATAGATGTAATTTGGGGCAGCTTCAGGAGGTAACTTTACCTCTCCTTGACCCCAGGGATAAATCTTACCAGGTTTTATGCAACCATCCAGGATAGAGCACAAAGCAACCCGCTCCAAAATAGTGCAGCAAAGCACCTCTTTTTCACATCTTTTAATGCCAGGATCTGTTGGTCTTTAGGTAAAGGTAAAGAGGAACCCTAGATGGGAAAAGACTGTGTGCTCTCCAAAGAAGTTGGCCTTTGTTTTAAACTTATTGCTTAACCGTTTGCTGACCGGCCGCCGCATATATACTGCGGCAGGCTGGCTCGGCTGCACGAATCGCCGTACCTGCACTAGGCAGCAGGGATGCCAATCCATGTGAGCGGTGGCACTGATTGCCAACTGCGATCACTCCCCGCTGAGAGAGAACAACGGTCAGCTGTTGTAAACACAGCAGGCCGTTCTCTCTGAAATGATCACAGAGCACCTGTGATCCTCCTAGATAGGATCAAATGTCTCTATGTTTATTTCACAAGTCACTCCCTCATACAGTTAGAAAACACTCCCCTGGGCTCACACTTAGCCCTTTGATCACCACTGGGTTAACCCCTTCCCTGCCAGTGTAATTTTTTAGAGTAACAGTGCATATTTTAGGCACTGATTACTATAGTAATGTCACTGGTCCCCCCAAAAGTGTCAAAAATGTCAGTTAGAGGTTCAATCTGTTGCAGTCCCACTAAAAATCGCAGATCGCCGCTATTACTAGTAAATAAATAAATAAAAATAACATAAATCTTTCCCCTAGTTTGTAGACACATTGACAGAATTGTCACTCTTTTTTTTGTTTATAGCGCAGAAAATGAAAATTGCACAGGTGATCTAATACCACCAAAAGAAAGCTCTGTTTGTGGGAAAAAAAGAACATCAATTTTATTTAGGTACAGCGCCGCATGACTGCACAATTGTCTGTTAAAGTAATGCAGTGCCGAATCGCAAAAAATGGCCTGGTCATTAGGGGAGAAAATCCTTCCTGTCCAGAAGTGGTTAAACATGCACTGCTGGCCTTTGCATACAGCACATCACCATACACTTCTCGCAACAGAGGTGTACTCCAAAGCCTTATTTGCCGTAGCTGCCATTAACCTTTAACCATTAACCTTTTTTTTTTTTTAATATGGTGGCATTATTCCACTGTGCTGTTGGCAAAGCTTTAGGGGACAAACCGAAGCACATAGTTTAGCAGCCCTCACACAAGATGGCTTTGGTTGTGCAACTTGCTCCTGACACAGGTAAAGCTGCCTCCTTTTGCCTGCTGTCCATTTTTATAATGTTCATGTTTTTACAGCAACCACATAGAAACTGGAATTGTTACTGTTACACACACTGAAAGGTATATCTGCCTGAAAAATACTCCAGGATATCTCAAGTATCTGCTATAGGAGTGTGCAAAACACACTCTGTCCTAATATAAGTTTGAATGTTTTCAGAAATGACCTCCAGTATATAACTGATCCTCATGACAATTTATAATTCTCCCCTCAATCTGCTATAACTCTTCAAAACAAACTCTGTGTCTGTGACTGCATGTACAAATAAAGAGATCTTTTCAGCTATCAGCTTCAAAACTGACCATAGACAGATTAAAATTCAGCCGGTTCAGCAGAATTTCGAATTGTCTATGTACAGGTTGGTTGTACTATGGTCGACCCATCAATCTCCTTTAGAACAACCAACCTGTTTAGTTTTTTTTCCTGTTTAGTTTTTCTTTTTTTCTCCAGCAGCCAGCAGTGATCGTTGTGTTCTGCTGGTGGGGAAATACAATCATGCTACGGAAAGGGTTCCCCCATTAACACCGACTGTGTTCATGGGGGAAACAAGCAATTTTCTTTCCTTCAACCCATGCATAATGTATGGCCTGCCTAACAGTCCATTTAACACTAAAATCTCTCAAAAATGTTATAGACAACTGCCCAACTGTTTGTCTGTCTGTGACTGCATGTAAACATAGAAATTCTTTTTTTTTTGAGCAATAAACACTGACAGGAACACCTAAATGTTCCTGACTTTTATGAACTTTCCGTAACTACTCTGTATCTGTTATAACACACAATGAAGAATGACCCTAACTTTTATTGAGATAGGGCCAACACTTTAGAAAATCCCCAGGATTGCCAGGCCAACTGACCACTGTCCAGAAGCCAGAAAGTGCATGATTGGTAATGGTTGCTATGGCAACAAATTATCTAATTCATTTGATATTTTCCCAAACTGTAATTTTTCAACAGTTTTGTAAACTTTGGAGACTATATCATGTGAAAAGCCCAGCACTTTTTGGGATATTACATCAACCAAATCTAGGAACCACAATCATTCCATGTTGTTTATATCATAAATGTTCCCCTGCATGCTTTTTATACTGAGTTGCAGCTACAAAATGTAGATGCTTTCTGGCAACACACAATAACGCATGCATTTTCCCACATATTGCTGCAATGCACACGTGGGAATGAGCCCCCATGCATTAACATGTATTCAAGTCTCGCATATCTTTGTTCTATTATTGTAACATTTTCGGTCATTCAGAACCAATATTTCTACATTGTGACAACTTAAATAGTGCTAGGCATATAAAAATAGGAAAATAAATTGTGAAGGGATAATTAGAGACATGAAACATGTACAGTTAAATTGAATTTCTAATAACTAACTAATTCTTTCAACTACTATAGCTCATTGTTGAGTGTTATCTAAAATGACTTAATAATCATGTACGTTATTTCAGCGTTACGATCTACATATAGTGTTTTTGCAAATACCTCTACTTTGAAACTGTCTAATCCTAAGAATTATCATTGCCTTGTTTTTACTGATTAATTCCCAGTCTGATCTAGGTGAGCTAGAACAGGAAGAAACAGTGTTCCTATAAAACTTGCAGATGTCTGTGAAATTATACATCAAAGCACAGATCATAGGCTTTGTAAAGAAAAGGGGACCGGGGCTCTGGACTTTTTCCAAACTCCTGTTGAGTTTTATGTTACTCAGGTTGAAAACTATCTAATGACAGCACCAATAATGATGACAGCTTACCCTCCAGATAAAGCATGCATACACTATTGTTTTGTAAATCTTAGTTCATTTGTTAAATTGGAGTTCCACCCCCTTAAAAAAATTAAAAGTCAGCAGCTACAAATACTGTAGAACTTACCTGTCCAGGGAGCCCGCGATGTCGGCACGTATCGGTCTCGGGTGCCGCCACCACCATCCAGGGTAAGGGAACCCGTCAGTGAAGCCTTTCGGCCCTACTGCCCATGCGCAAAGTGTGCTGTGCTTTGTATTTGGCCCAGCGGCAGAGGAAAAAGGAGGGGGTCGAACTTCTGAGGGGCAGTGCCGCGGAGATGTCTCCCAGGAAGTGGGGAAGGGTTCCTGTCAAAAACAGGTACCCCCCCTCCCCCCTGAAAGGTGCCAAATGGGGCACTGGAGGGGGGAGGAAGCAGATCAGCGGAGTTCCACTTTAAGTTAAATTACAGTTCATAGATCAATAATTAGGGTGGGTTCACACTGGTGTGATGCAGGAACTGCAGCGATTCCTGTGTGAGTTCCAGCATCGCGTCTGACTCGCAGGCAGTTCACACTGCTCTCTGCTCTCTGCTGCGGTGTCAATATAAAGTTAATGACACCCCCAAATCTTTTTACAGAACGCAGTGCAAACTGTGAAATCGGATTGCATGGGTCTGAACACCCATGCGATCCTTTTCCAGTGCAGACCAAAAAAAAAAAGTCCTGCACCATTCACTGTATGGCTGGATTTGCATCGCACAGACATCGCATGTGATGTGCACAGCAATGTGGTGCAAATCACATGCAATGTCTGGCATCGCACCAGTGTGTAAACCCCACCTTAGACTGGCATGCATTATATCATGTTCCAAAACAATATATTTTTTATTGACTTCTTAATATGACACATCAGTGTGGGGACAAATCTCACCTTTTTGTTTGGCTGGGTGCAATCATATCAGCTCATATATGTTTAAACTGTCTTACCACTGTTAAATCAGAGTGGACATAAAACATTTTGTCATTAGGGTTGCCACAAAAACATAGGGGTAAAGATTAGGGGTTTGCTTTTGTAAAGCTTAAAATAACCGCTTTTGTTAAAGTGGTATTAAACTCAAAACCAAAAATGTAATGGTCTTAGGTAGTAAGCGGGTTGCCTCAAGGCTCAGTCCTGGGACCAACCTTGTTCAATTTATTCATAAACAGCATTGAGGACAGGATCATTAGTTCTATATCAGTTTTTGCAGATGACACAAAATTGGGCAGGGCAATAACTGCACAGCATGAAGCAGATATCCTATAGGATGACTGGGACAAAATAACGAAATGGGCAACGACTTGGCAAATGAGGTTTAACGTGGAGAAGTGTAAGGTTTTGCACTTGGGGACTGGAAACATAAAAGCACAATACACATTAGGAGGTGAACCCTTGGGGGAATCAAAAATGGAGAAAGATCTGGGAGTCTTGGTAGAGGATAGACTAGGCAATAGCATGCAATGTCAAATGGCAGCTGCCAAAGCCGGCAGAATATTAGCATGCATAAAGAAAGGGATGTATTCCAGAGATAAAACTATAATCCTACCACTTTATAAAACTCTGGTCCGACCGCATCTGGAGTATTCTGTCCAGTTCTGGTCGCCAGTCCTCAGGAGGGATGTGTTGGAGCTGGAGAGAATCCAGAGAAGGGCAACTAAACTAATTAGGGGAATGGAGGACCTTAATTATGAAGAGCGTCTGCAATCGCTTGATTTATTCTCCCTGGAGAAGAGTCGCCTGAGGGGGGACATGATAGCAATTTTTAAATATCTCAATGGGGATCTCAGCTTAGAAAAAAAGCTGTTCAGTCGAAGGGATTGCATGAGGACTCAAGGGCATACAATGCGATTAGAGGAGAAGCGTTTTAACCTCAGGCAACGTGGGAGGTTCTTTACTGTTAGGGCTACAAGATTGTGGAATTCTCTACCACGAGAGGTGGTTTCTGTGGGTAGTATGGTGGCTTTCAAAAGACTCTTAGACGTACATCTCAAGGATCAGAACATTCAGGGCTATGTGAGATGATTACAGCCACACACACCTACACAGGTTGAACTGGATGGACTATTGTCTTTATTCAACCTCACCTACTATGTAACTATGTAACTATATGTATTATATTGCAGCTTACCAATTCTTAGATGTGATGGCTGCATTTGTTTTCTTTTTTTAGACTTTCTTTCTTATTTTTTCACCTGGTGGTCCGGGCCAGTAGGTCTGTTGTTTTTTTTAACAGACAATCTGTCCTGCAAATGTATCAGTTTAAAGTATTGAGAAAAACCATTTAGAATTGATAAGGGTGCTTACAACGATCAACCTTTATTTATTCATGTAAAATATTTATCCCCCCCCCCCAAAAAAAAAAACTGTTGCTGTAATTGCTTGTGTGACTTTAGTGTGAGCTGGAGTTTGACTTCAATTTGTTAGTGTAGCTAAATCTACTAGTGCATTTAACACTCCCCCCCCAGATTTACAATGCTGCTGTCCAAAGGTGCCCATGTGCTCCTTCATCCAGAGTGAGTTCTTATTTTGACCGCTCATGCAGGCCAGGAATCCTAATCCAGCAATCAGCTATCCTGCACAGATTCAAACAGGAAAGCCTTACTTTGATTCCACTGAAGGTTCTCATTTTTAACTGAAGCCCTGATGAAGGGGGAGTTCCTTTGACCCACGCAACATGTTGGCTGTCTTTTAGCACAATATCAATAAATTAATTTGGACTCTTTTAACTTTTGGTCTGGTGCTCCTTCCATATATACATGTCTTTTTCTGGTCATCCAGAGTAGGGACACTCTAATACAGGAGGTGTGCTACTTGCGAGATCACCAGGTGAAAAAAGAGGGAAAAGAGCCTGAGTTTTTTTTCTTTTTTTTGTTTCCCTTTTTTAATAATTATTCTTTTAAACAAACCCCAATTACCCCCCGTTCTAAATCTCCGCCCTTCCAAAGGTCCAACTTTCTCTTTCATATCCGATCTAAGGTCGTAGCAGCTCCTCTTAGACCCAGAAATCCAGTATCTCAACCACCTCAGACATCTAAGATATCCATATACCCAGTAGATTTTTTAAACTCCAACCACTTCCCCCAGATAATGTAACATTTCCCTAGGGAGTCCTCTACTGTATGCATTGTTTCTATAATGGATCTCAACCAATTGACCTTTACGACTCATTCTCTCATACTTGGGACCTCTGGCATTTGCCATAATCTCAGTATCAAACTTTTAGCTGCATTTAATAAATGCGGCACTAGAGTGCCATGGAACAAGCATCTCCAGTGTTCTACCTGTATATGTTCTCCTGTAATCTGATGAATTGCCTTGATGATCCCCTTCCAATAATGCTGTATTTTTATACAATCCCACCACAGGTGCGGTGCACAAAGGTCCCCGGAGCATCACACCCCATCTGTGGGGTTACATAGAAACCTGGTGAAGAGCTTGTAGCATATCTCTATTGTCTTAGCATCATTTGATGAGAAACAAGCTAATCTCAAGACCTTCCTCCTACTTTCATCATCTCGAATAACTCCTATTTCCTGATCCCATTTCCCTAAGTATGGTGGGTATTCAGGTTCTGCTTCATGTACCAGTATTTTATGTACTTTAGATATGCTTTGCTTTACGCACAAAGGGGAGCTAAACAGTTTCTCTATTGACCCTAAATTGTCTTTCCCCACAACGGTTGTGGTAGTGATTGTGAAAAGTGCTGTAATTGTATACACCTCCATCTGTCTAGTGGCATCCTTCCCCATTTTTGACTTGTATTAAAAAGTGTGTGTATTCTGTTCCCTCTCATTACATCCTGTAACTGTATCACCTCTTTTTTTGCCCATCTAACAAAATATACAAAATCTTTTCCTGGTTTAAAGTAATTTGTGTCTAATAATAAAATTAAAGGTGAATTATATTACCAATTGTATATTCTACACAGACCATCCCATACCCTAAAAGTGTTCCTGGTCAGTGGATTTGTGCCCTTAGCTAATGCCCGAGATCGCTGCAGGATCCATAACATCTTACCTAAATCAACCCTATGTTGTGTCAGTTCAATCTCCACCCAGCATTTAGCTTCCTTATTGTGATTTCAATCTGCTATTCGTGCAGTAGTAAGTGCCTGGTAATACTTTTTAAAATCAGGTGCAGCTAACCCCACGGCCTTTTTCTCCTTTGCCAACACGGCATAGGAGATTCTAGGATGTTTATTCTACCTACCCAGGAGAGGGGTCTATGTCTCAGGAACTTCAACTGCTCCCTAATCTTGTTGAGCGTTGGGATGTGATTGGCCTTATACAAAGTTGTTAGAGAAGCATTAAGCTTAACTCCAAGGTATCCCAGTTCCTCTCTACACCATATAAATGGGAATTTAGGTTGTATGGCCTGCTGTTCTTTCTTTGGAGTTTTTTTTCTGACACTTGTTGCTTACAAGTCAAAATCAGTATTTTTTGCTAGAAAATTACTTGGAACCCCCAAACATTATATACATATATTTAGCAGAGACCCTAGAGAATAAAATGGTGGTCGTTGCAATATTTTATGTCATGCTGTATTCGCAGTGGTCTTTGAAACGCAATTTTTTGGGAAGAAATACACTTTCATGAATAAAAAAAAAAAAAAGTAAAGTTAGCCCAATTTTGTGAAAGTTGAAGTTGCACCGAGTAAATAGATACCTAACATGTCATGCTTTAAAATTGAGCATGTTTGTATAGTGGCAAGAAAGGACGGTACCTAAAAATCTCTATAGGGGAAAAGTACCAATGCCAAAATAAAAATAAAAAACAACTTAAAAGAGAAGTACTGGGTATTAAAAAAACAAATATACATACTCACCTATATGTAATTCAGCATTGATCCGATGATGCATTTGGCCCCCAGCCTCCTCTATACTTAGAACTGAGTGATCAAAGACCGTTGATTACTCAGTTCTTAGTCTTTAGTGCTCATTTGAGCACTGGGCTGTGGAGGGGGCGGGAGCGGCTGGCTCAGGCTCTCAGCAGAAATATATATATTTCTGAAATATCCTTATTAATAGCAAGTTAAGTACATGAAAGTTCTATAGGTGAAAGAGGTGCGGATAGTGCACATGGCCTTTATCTCATTTTCAATATTTCACTTCTACACTATGACTCCTTCTTCCTGCTGGCTCTATGCTGGATGTTGTGCACTTTGATCTATACTATCAAATATATGTTGCCAGCGCACCATGGATCTTTACAATAGTCTCCAAAAATATATTAAGGTGATCACATCGCAGCAGTAAATTGCAATGTTTCGGAGCCAAGCAGGACCTCTTCAGTGTCGCAATTTATTGCTGTGATGTGATCGTTTTCATACATTTAATGATCCAATATGTGCTGGCGATATATACTTTGACTTTTGTTTTCAGCCCTGTTAGTTGCTACAGCACCCACTTGCTTCAATCCACCTCCCTAAAAGTGTACAATGGGATTATTCTATTTGATCTATACTGTTACACTTCTCCATAGTGCCTTCTTCTTCTCTAGTTTCTGTGCTTCAGACTGTCTGCTGAGATATTTTTGATCACTTCTCTTACCTTGATATGCCTGACACATTTGACAAATGTAAATGACCTCCTATACGTTGAAATGTCTAAAAATTCTGTGAAATTTGTCCCTTACCTTACATATCTTCCATACATATGTTATTTAACTTATTACTGACTATGAATTCTGCGAAAGGGCTCATGCTGACAGGCATCCTTTTTAAACTCTGCATTTAAAATTTAAATATTTGAAAAAGTCCATATGCAGTGTTAAAACACTTGAATATATGCAGTCCAAAAAGTATGCTGAAAGGAAGAGATGCGACCCCCGCACCAGCTTCAGTGTGAAATTACAGCACACCACACCACAGTGTTTGCATCTAGTCTCCTTACCAGAAGGCAGTTCAAACAGGCAGTGTAACAAGGATCAATGAAACATCTCCAGCATCCAGCAATGAGTGGACAATTCCACAACGTGATCAACCAGTGGAGTGGCTCACACCAAATCTAGGTTCAATAGAAAAACTCCAGAAAGGTGTAACCAATAATCGCTCTCCACTTTGCTCGAATCTCCAATCACAAGGAATGGACCCACATGACAAAATTAAAGAAGCACATAGTGAAGCACTTTTATACAGGTTAAAATGTTTATTAAGAATGTACTTACAAAAAGTAGATAAAAACGAGCATTAATGTACAATATTGTGAGTGAGTGAATGAGGTGAATTTGGACACACCTAATATAAAGTTTCTTTATTTCAGGAACCTAAGGGGTATTTTCCTTGTCGGAAACATGCTGTTTGTTATTGGATATACCTTTCTGTAGTTTTTGTTTTATTGAACCTGGATTTAGTGTGAGCCACTCCACTGGTTGATCACGCTGTGGAATTGTCAACTCATTGCTGGATGTTGGAGATGTTTCATTGATCCTTGTTACACTGCCTGTTGGAGCTGCCTTCTGGTAAGGAGACTAGATGCAAACACTGTGGTGTGCTTTAATTTCACACTGAAGCTGGTGCGAGGGTCTCATGTCTTCCTTTCAGCATACATTTTGGACTGCATATATTCATGTGTTTTAGCACTGCATATGGACTTTATGCTATCTTTTATTTTGTTATAAACAAAATTCATGCTTGCTGCAAATTTATTTGTATTTGATTGTGAATTTTTGTTTGAGCGTGGATATTCCCATTACCTTTTTTTTGTTACATAATTTAATGTTTTGCTGCATTTTACCTGTTATTGTCCTATAATCATACAATCTTTGCATTTAGGCAGAGTTTTGAATATGAATAAAAGATGTGGAGTGCTGTATCCTGCAATTTGTGCATGTTTTCTAAGTACTATTTTGGAGGGCTGTTTGGACATATACCAGCTTGCCAGCACCCACAGATCTATTTAAGAGTTCTTCGCACCACTAACACATTGAATATACAGTATCTCTCACATGTGAGTTCACCCCTCACATTTTTGTAAATATTTTATTATATCTTTTCATGTAAAAACACTGAAGAATATGGTGCTCAGAGACCTTGGCCTGGCCAGGTATTTAGAAATCCCCAAATCCCCTTAGGGGGGATGGTTAGTGGTGGGTCTTCTCCCATTTTCCTCCAAGTTTTCAACTGTTTTGAGTTTTATGTGGTAGGGATTGTTGCAAGATTACATGCATGTCGCACACTGTTGTCCCATCCTACCTTTCACCTTAGTTTATGGCTGGGTTTTATTATCCTGCATGATTTGTTTTATATGTATGTTCTATTTTTGACTCATTTGACTGATTCCTGATTGCAACTGCCACTGCGAACCTCTACTGGTTTGAGGTTCTATACACTTGATTGTTTGATCTTATGCATTGTATTGTGTTTGACAAAATAAAAACCTTTTTGATTTAAAAACACTGAAGAAATTGCACTTTGCTACAATGTAAAGTAGTGAGTGTACAAGCTTGCTTTAACAGTGTAAATTTGCTGTCCCCTCAAAATGACTCTACACACAGCTATTAATGTCTATACCACTGGCAACAAAGTGAGTACACCCTTAAATTTTAATGTCCAAATTGGGCCCAATTAGCCATTTTCCCTCCCTGGTGTCATGTGACTCGTTAGTGTTACAAGGTCTCGGGTGTGAATGGGGAGCAGGTGTGTTAAATTTGGTGTTATCGCTCACACTCTCATACTGGTCACTGGAAGTTCAACATGGCACCTTTTGGCAAAGAACTCTTTGAGGATCTGAAAAAAAGAATTTTTGCTCTGCTTAAATATGGCCTAGGCTATAAGAAGATTGCCAAGACCCTGACACTGAGTTGCAGCATGGTAGCCAAGACCATACAGCGGTTTAACAGGACAGGTTCCACTCAGAACAGGCCTTGCCATGGTCCACCAAAGAAGTTGAGTGCATGTGCTCAGCGTCATATCCAGAGGTTGTCTTTGGGAAATAGACATATGAGTGCTGCCAGCATTGCTGCAAAGGTTTAAGGGGTGGAGGTCAGCTTGTCAGTGTTCAGACCATACGCCACACACTGCATCAAATTGATCTGCATGGCTGTCATCCCAGAAGGAAGCCTGTTCTAAAGATGATGCGCAAGGAAACCCACAAACAGTTTGCTGAAGACAAGCAGACTATGGACATAGATTACTGGAACCATGTCCTGTGGTCTGATGAGACCAAGATAAACTTATTTGGTTCAGATGGTGTCAAGCGCGTTTGGCGGCAACCAGGTGAGGACTGCAAAGACAAGTGTGTCCTGCCTACAGTCAAGCATGGTGGTGGGAGTGTCATGGTCTGGGGCTGCATGGATGCTGCTGGCACTGGGGAGCTACGGTTCATTGAGGGAACAATGAATGCCAACATGTACTGTGACATACTGAAGCAGAGCATGATCCCCTCCCTTCGGAGACTGGGCCGCAGGACAGTATTCTAACATGATAACGACCCCAAATACACCTTCAAGATGACCACTGCCTTGCTAAAGAAGCTGAGGGTAAAGGTGATGGGCTGGCCAAGCATGTCTTCAGACCTAAACCCTATTGAGCATCTGTGGGGCATCTTTAAACAGAAGGTGGAGGAGCGCAAGGTCTCTAAAATCGACCAGCTCTGTGATGTCATCATCAGTGGCGTCACTAGGCTTGGTGTCACCTGGTGCAGTAAAACATGGTGTCACCCCCCCCCCCCATATTCGGGCCGGGCAGTAGCTCGGCGCTGGAGTGTTTTGTAGCAGGTTGCGACGGTCAATAAGGTCTAGAGGATACCAGGTTAGGCACTTCCTAATGGCTCAGTCCCTAGGAGCAGTAACGGATAATGGCTGACAGGTCATCCTGCCAGACCCAGCAAAAATGCAGCAGTGATCCCTCCTCTTAGACGTTCGCTACCTCTGGGTTGACCAGGCTGTCTTTGGTTAGTAGTGTATCCCTCTGGTGGTGCTGGGCAGCAGCATGGCCCTCTCTCTGGTGGTGCTGGGCAGTGTGGCCCTCTCTCTGGTGGCGCTGGGCAGTGTGGTCCTCTCTCTGGTGGTGCTGGGCAGTGTGGCCCTCTCTCTGGTGTTGCTGGGCAGTGTGGCTCTCTCTGACTTCCCCCAGCACAGTCCTCTCTTTATGGTGTAGCACTCACTCCCTCAGCTTTTTCCCAGGTTCCCAGTCCTCAATCTCTCCCCCCCCCCGGCAGAGTGCATGCTGGGGGCTGTGGTCTGCTCCCTGTGGACAGCAAATGGGGCCGCAAATCTTCTGGGACTACATGTCCCATGATGCCCCCTAGTCTCTTCTGATTGGCCCTCCGCGGTGGCCAATGGGAAGGGAAACAGACTGGGCAGTAAGCTGGGCAGCAATCAGATGAGAGCCGCTCTCTCTTCTTACATAGTTACATAGTTTCATAGTTAGTGAGGCTGAAAAAAGACACAAGTCCATCCAGTTCAACCTATGATGTGTGTGTGTGTGTTTGCTTTTAACCGTACATTGTATACCCCTGTATGTTGTGGTCTTTAAGGTGTCCATCCAATAGTTTTTTGAAACTATCAAGGCTCCCCGCTGATACGACTGCTTGCGGAAGAGAATTCCACATCCTTACCGCTCTTACAGTGAAGAACCCCTTACGCACTTTAAGGTTAAACCGCCTTTCCTCAAGTTTTAGTGAGTGGCCATGTGTCTTATTGTATTCCCTTACTCTGAATAGTTTGTTCCTTATGCTAGGGTCGCCAGTACAGTATTTGTACATTGATATCATATCCCCCCTCAATCGTCTCTTCTCCAGAGAGAATAAGTTCAGTGCTTGTAGTCCTTCCTCATAGCTGATGTCCTCCATTCCCCTAATTATTTTTGTTGCCCTTCTCTGGACTTTCTCCAGTTCCAGCACATCCTTCCTGAGGACCGGTGCCCAGAACTGGACAGCATACTCCAGATGTGGCCGGACCAGAGTTTTGTAGAGTGGAAGAATAATCTCTTTATTTCTGGAGTGAATCCCCTTTTTTATACAACCCAGTATTCTGTTGGCTTTGCTTGCAGCGGCTTGGCATTGCATGCCACATCCAAGCCTGTTGTCTACCAGTACCCCCAGGTCCCTTTCCATCCTAGACTCACCCAGAGGTTCCCCCCCTAGTGAGTAGCTTGCTTTCTGGTTACTGGCCCCCAAGTGCATTACTTTACATTTTTCTACATTAAATCTCATCTGCCATGTAGTTGCCCACCCCGTTATTTTGTTCAGGTCTGCTTGCAAGATTTCCACATCCTGCATAGAAGATATTGGCATGCCTAATTTAGTATCATCTGCAAATACTGAGATTGTACTAGATATCCCCTCCTCTAGATCATTTATGAATAAATTAAACAGGATTGGTCCCAGGACAGAACCCTGGGGGACCCCACTTTCCACACCCGCCCAATCAGAGTACTCCCCATTAATCACCACCCTCTGGACTCTCCCCTGGAGCCAGTTCTCTATCCAGGTACTCACCTTATGATCCATACCTACCTTCCTTAGTTTGTACAGTAGGCAAACAGAAAATTTGTGACCGGATGTGATGTCGGCATATCCGGTCTTACACTTCAGATGGAGGCTTGGGGTTGATGATGGTTAAATGCCGTCCCCCCTCGATGTTTTGACGCTGACATCACTTCCGCCTATTCCCGGATGTGATGTCAGCACTTCCTGTCTTACAATTCAGAAAGAGGCTTGGGATGTACGATGGCTAATGCCATCCCCTCCAGGCATTTCATCACTTCCTGTTTCCCCTTATGATTTAATAGACTTCATTTTTGGCGCTATACCATAGTGAGGCTTGGAACGCACGCCGGTTTTACTTCCGGTTTCCATGCAGTCCACCGCCTACTTCCTACAGGTGTACCCAATTAATTCTACCTCTATATATATGAACACTGGCTACCTGCTGACTTTATCTTTTGAAAAAGGCATTTATGCCGAAACATGTAAAGAGGACTTGGTCAGCCCAGCTGTTTTACATCTTATATGCCTGTCTTTCACGGATGTCTGTAAGTGTATCAGCTTTATTGATATTAAATTGATTTTAGCAATATTACGCTATATGTCCCTCCATTTTTTTTGGTTTTACCACCCACCATGTGGAAGGGGAATCTCTGAACTATTCCATCTACCGGAGATTTGCATGGTTGCAGTTGGAATCGGTGAAAAATCTGTGGGGACACTCCATCATTTTTAAGCCTGTTTGACTCCTACACTATAAGGTGTTTTGGGGTCCCATCCATCTGGTGAGCGCAATATATTTCTACCTTCACTGGTGACGGGATTTGCTGCACTTATATATGATTTTCACCATTATATATTGGACTTTTTCTCACCATCAATTGTTTACGTTACTTGTGGAATGTTTCCTGCGATTGGACAATTTATTTTGTTGGGAATTTTTTTTCTTCTAGCGCTGCACATATTTTTGTATTTATTGATTTATCACCCTCCTTAGTTCAGTGATTGATGTCAGCTGCTTACATTTTTTAAAGTTAGCGCAATAATCTCTATTTTTTTCTGTTTGTACACATTTTTGACCTTTGTTATTGCTGCTTTCTTTCACATATGTGTTAATTCACTTATGTACACATAGTTTTTTCTTTGTGTCACTTACATATAGTTTTTTATCGCTCTTGATTTGAACATGCCAGCAATGGATGTTTTTGAATACAGAGCTAATAGAACTGTAATTACTGATGGAGTTTTTATCTCCACCAAATCCGATACTGAGGTTGGCGGTTTGTTTTTAAGACTTAAAAATCTTATGGTGTCAGAATTACATTCTGAATGGGACATTGCGTTTTTAGAATATTATATCTCTAAATCAATGGTTCCGAGAAGCCTGAGATGGGAGGTATCCCCCCAATCAGACGATACAGCCTTAGAGGCTTGGTCCGATTATTTCAATGATGCTGGTTTACAGTTATTACGGCATCTTGTTGAGATTAAACGTACCAAATTAACCTCCCTAGACAGGGAGATTAAAGAGTTAAAAGAAAAAGTTACCCCTTTTAACACCACAGCTGAGTACAAAACTCTCTCTGAAAATCTTCAAAAGTATTTAGAGAAAGAGGAAAGGGAACAAAAAACTAAGAAACAAAAAAAGTTTATGAGAGACATGTCCGATTATGATAACCGTACTGTCTTTCAATGGCAAAGGAATCTACTGAATAGTGATCCTAATGATGGCAATCAGACGGACCATGTGATTCCTAATGCTCCTGGGGCTACCTCTGTTCAAACTTCTCTTCCACCCAAAACACAAAAGAAGCCAAAAAACAAGGGTCCCCCCCATAAAAAAGGAAAAAATCCAAAAAATCAGAATTGGAAGGGTAACCATCCACCACAAACACCACATGAAAGAGGCCCTGTTAAGAATAACTGGTATCCTCCTCATCCAGTGAATTCCCCTAGGGGACAGTGGTCTCATAATGAGAATTATCAAAGACATTTCTCTCCCCCTCCATTTAGACCTTACCCTCAACAAACATATGCTAAACCATATAATGTGAACACACATAATAGGTTTTCTCCTTTGAGGCAACAACCTAGACATGATGATCAGTCTCGTTCATACGATGAGGAGTATGACCATCAAAATAGTTCACCCTTTAATTATAACCAGCCACGCCCAGGACCCAGTCATGAATGGGATTTTCCCCGGCAACACAACAAGGGAAAAAGGGGTGCGGATCCAAGCGAGGTACCAGAGGGGGGTGGCGGATCCAAAGAAAAAAGAATAAAAACTTGATTGGATCCGGTATCTTCAACCTTAGCAAGGTGGAACTCAGTCCTGATGAGCTATACACCTTGGATAGAAGTTTGAAGTTCGCTCCACCCAAACCCATTAACAAATTTAGTACATTTATCGATGTCCACAAATATGTACGCAAAATAAATGTACAAAGGTACATTCTGTCAAAACCCAGAACAGAAGTACCACATGAATATACCTCTTCTATTAAACATTCCGGATTATCAAATCCATCTTTATTTAACCCCCCTGGTCCGGTTGCTCCATCAGTGGCGGTGTTTAAAGATTTGGTGTTTAAAGATCTGGCTGAGTTAGCTGTTAAGAAACCCTATATACAGCCTCAACTGAAAAAGGGTCTAAAATCTCTGTGTGAACAGAAAGACCTCATAGTGCGCCCTGCAGACAAGGGCGGCGGCATCGTCGTCCTTGATAAACAGGACTACTATGATGAAATGGGTGGAATCCTAGGCGATCAGGACACCTATATTAAAATACAAAATAACCCTACTACTTCTTTTAAGAAGGAATTGGTGAGACTGGTGGAGAAAGGCTATGAAAGGAACTTAATAAACAAGAAAGAAAGGTCTTTTTTGGTTCCCACAGCCCCTCGCATCCCAGTCATGTACTATTTACCGAAAGTACATAAAAACCCGGTAAATCCTCCTGGTCGCCCTATTATTAGCGGCATCAATTCTATTACATCACGTATTGGCAAATACATCGATTTCTATCTACAACCGCTGGTTATTGAAACTCCTTCCTTCATTAAGGATACCTGTGATGTTATCAACAGGCTGAAAAATATCAAGTTAGAAGGTGAACATCTGATGGTGACAGCAGATGTCACCTCTCTCTATACTTGTATCCCTCATGATCAGGGTTTAAATGCTGTTGACCATTTCTTAAAGACAGATAAATCTATCTCTCCTTTACATCGAGATTTCATTCTAGATCTGTTGATATTTGCCACCGGGAGGAATTACTTTTGGTTCAATCACCAATACTTTTTACAACAAAGGGGTGTGGCCATGGGGGCGAAGTTCGCCCCTAGTTTGGCCAACCTCTTTATGGCTAAATGGGAGGAGGATGTCGTCTTTCCTTATGACGCACCCGAGCTGGTTCTCTGGGTGCGTTATATAGACGACATCCTCCTCCTGTGGAAAGGGGACACCTCATCTCTCGAGACATTCATGTCATTCTTGAATGATAACACGAGAGGTATTCATTTGTCTTTTGAATATAGTTCCACCAATATCCATTTCCTAGACCTCAATATTTCCATAGTGGACAATCAGTTTGTCACCAGTACTTTTTTCAAGGACACAGACCGTAACTCGTACCTGCCTGTTGACAGCTGTCATCACAAGGCTTGGTTGGGTGGAATACCTAAGAGTCAATTCATCAGACTTAGGAGGAATTGTACTCATGAACATGAATTCCTCCAACAAGCCCAGCTGCTAAAGGATAGGTTCTTAGTTAAGGGTTATAATTCTGATGCTCTTGAGTCCACTATAAGGGAAGTAACCCAGATTGATAGAGCACAATTACTTTCTGGGTCTAAAAATAGAAATAAAACAAAAAACCAGTCTGATTTTGCTAAATGGTCCTTTTTTACCAATTTTTCTATTCAGCATAATTCCATCAAGAGAATTATATCCAAACATTGGGATGTACTTAGAAATGACCCCATTTTGGGAACCGTTTTACCTGTACGACCCTCGGTCACTTTCAGAGGTGCACCTGCATTAAGAGGACAATTAGCTCCCAATGTACCGGATGAACCAATTAAACCAAAAACATTTTTTGCTGATCTTATTGGTTTTTATCCCTGCCGGAAGTGCAGAGTGTGGGAATATAATTGTGATAAAAGAAGGAAATTTACATCCTTTCAATCTTCTGTCACAGGGAGTCTTCACCATATCAAATTTTTCGCCACTTGCATAACTACTCATATTGTTTATTTGTTAACGTGCCCCTGTAAAAAGCAGTACGTGGGACGCACTATAAGGTCCTTTAATGTGCGTGTTAATGAACATATTACGAGCATTCTCACAGGCAAGGATAAGCATACTGTAGGTAAACATTACCTTCTTTATCACCATAAAGATCCCACTGGCACTTTATTTCAGGTCATAGACCAGTATGTACCTCCCTGGAGGGGTGGCTCAAAAATTCGTGGTGTCTCTAGGAGAGAGACATACTGGATCTATACTTTGAAGTCCTACCATCCTTTTGGGTTGAATATAGAGTGGGATATAAACGCCTTTATAAACACAGCTTAGCGTACTAAATATCCCACTCCCATCTGCCTTTCTGGCTATCTTTAGCCTTATATGTTCCCTTTATCCTCATTCGTTCTTTTATGTGATTTTATTACTTTCATTCACGATATTTTTTAAAATATTTTTATTATATTTGTCTTTTGGCTGTATACATCATGTAGTTATGTAATAAAAATATTTTTGTTATAGATATCCTGTATTAAGGGTCACCTAATATGGAGATAGACTATGGACTGTATATAGACAAAATTTGTTATTATGTCCCTTTAACTGTGGACAATTGACATTTTTGTTTTTTTCAATATACTGGTTTCTCAATAAATGAGCCCACTATGTTGATATATTATGGTTTAGATAACTAAACCGATTTTTTCCTCTCCCCTTTTTGTTGGCGCTGTTTAACTATAACGTCATCTTTTTATTCTCCCCCTTTTTTTGTTCTCTTATTGGCGATATTCACTACTCGCTGAATCGGCCAATCTGAGCTGTCTCCATTTCTGTTTTGTTGACCTGGTGCATTGATATGCTCCAACTTCCGGTAAGGCGGTCCGCCTTGCCGTGCTGACATCACTTCCGCCCAATCCCGGATGTGATGTCGGCATATCCGGTCTTACACTTCAGATGGAGGCTTGGGGTTGATGATGGTTAAATGCCGTCCCCCCTCGATGTTTTGACGCTGACATCACTTCCGCCTATTCCCGGATGTGATGTCAGCACTTCCTGTCTTACAATTCAGAAAGAGGCTTGGGATGTACGATGGCTAATGCCATACCCTCCAGGCATTTCATCACTTCCTGTTTCCCCTTATGATTTAATAGACTTCATTTTTGGCGCTATACCATAGTGAGGCTTGGAACGCACGCCGGTTTTACTTCCGGTTTCCATGCAGTCCACCGCCTACTTCCTACAGGTGTACCCAATTAATTCTACCTCTATATATATATGAACACTGGCTACCTGCTGACTTTATCTTTTGAAAAAGGCATTTATGCCGAAACATGTAAAGAGGACTTGGTCAGCCCAGCTGTTTTACATCTTATATGCCTGTCTTTCACGGATGTCTGTAAGTGTATCAGCTTTATTGATATTAAATTGATTTTAGCAATATTACGCTATATGTCCCTCCATTTTTTTTGGTTTTACCACCCACCATGTGGAAGGGGAATCTCTGAACTATTCCATCTACCGGAGATTTGCATGGTTGCCGTTGGAATCGGTGAAAAATCTGTGGGGACACTCCATCATTTTTAAGCCTGTTTGACTCCTACACTATAAGGTGTTTTGGGGTCCCATCCATCTGGTGAGCGCAATATATTTCTACCTTCACTGGTGACGGGATTTGCTGCACTTATATATGATTTTCACCATTATATATTGGACTTTTTCTCACCATCAATTGTTTACGTTACTTGTGGAATGTTTCCTGCGATTGGACAATTTATTTTGTTGGGAATTTTTTTCTTCTAGCGCTGCACATATTTTTGTATTTTTTGTACAGTAAGCGTTTGTGGGGAACGGTGTCAAAGGCCTTTGCAAAGTCCAGATACACCACATCCACAGGCTTACCTTTATCTAAGTGGCAGCTCACTTCATCGTAGAAGGTTAATAGATTGGTTTGGCATGAACGATTTTTCATGAATCCATGCTGATTACTACTTATAATACCGTTTTCATTACTAAAGTCTTGTATGTGGTCCCTTATCATCCCCTCCAAAATTTTGCAGACTACTGATGTTAGGCTGACCGGCCTATAGTTACCCGGGATATATCTCGGCCCCTTTTTAAATATTGGCCCAGATACTCAGGTACTCCCAGATACTCAGGTACTCCCAGATACTCAGGTACTCCCAGATACTCACAGATACTCGGGTACTCACAGGTACTCCCAGATACTCAGGTACTCACAGATACTCAGGTACTACACTACACCCTCAGTCAGTGTACAATCTCAGTCACCAGTCTTACTTACCTAGTGTATGTCCCTTTAAGTCTGTCTCTAGCAGTTCCTGGCTGTTTTTTTTTTTTTTTCTTTTTTTTTTTTTCTTTCCCTCAGACGTTCAGTCTCCGCTCTGCACCCGCCTCCCTCTGTCACTTCCCGGTCAGCCTTTGCTCGCTAGTCTCCTCTGGTCCCTCTCTGTCTGGGGGGGGGGGGGTCCGCACCACTCGCCGCCCGCCGCAAAAAGGGGGGGGGGGGTTTACTGTTCCGCTCGCCACCCGCAACAAGAGAGCGGGGGGGTTACCGACCCGCTCGCTTCTGGGGGGGGGGGGTCGGGGTTCGAGCGCCGCTCCCCGCCGCTGCTCTCCTGGGGGGGGGGGTTACTCACACGCGGTCGGTCAAGCACACACTCCACACACACTCCTCTCTCCTGCTCGCCCTGACAGCCTCTGATCCCGCGCTCTGCTCTCTGCTCCACAGCACCACCTACTGGCCCCCCCCCCTTTTTCTCCTGCACTGCTGACAGGAGAAAAGAGGGGGGGAAGTATGGGAAGATAAACTGACAGCCCGCAGCTCGCTACCTGTTCTCTCGTGGACTGAGTGAGGAAAAGAGCCTGCTGTCACCGCTTAATCATACCTCCCAACTTTATCTGAACTTCAGAATGAGGGACACTGGAAGAGTGAAAAGACCTCTGGCACACTAGGTTGCGGTAAATTGTGGGAGGGGCTTAAAACCCAGGCTTGCTTGTACCTATAAAATATGCTTTGATTGCTTTGTCTGAGCTTACCTTAAAGAATAAATTCAATAAAATAGTCAGCGACTGCATAGCAACCAGCAACTGTTGAGACAACCAAGACTTTGGTGAGAAGTATATAATGTACAGTATTGTGCATACAGTATAGTGCAAGAGTGTGTAAAGCAGAGCACAGGGGTTGGGGAGTGCTGCAGCCAGTGAAGGGTTTAGGATACATAGCGCAGGCTGCAAGGGTCCAGGGTGTGTAATGCAATGGGTTTAAGATTTAGATGAATGTAATGCACAGAGGGCTGTAGCCAGTGCCAGGTTTAGGAGTACATGATACACACAGAGAGCATGGTCCAGGAGTACATAATGCACAGAATGCAGGGCCCAGGAGTGTGTAATGTATAAAAAAAAATCAGGAGTACAAAACAAAAAGAGTGCAGGAGACAGGGGTGTGTAACTCACAGTGTAGGGGTAAGGAAAGGGTAAAATTCCTCCCACATACAAGAGATGGTCAGAGACTACAGACATGATACAGGAGATGGTCAGAGACTGTGGAAATAATACAAGAGATGGTCAGAGACTGTGGAAATAATACAAGAGATGGTCAGAGACTACAGACATGATACAAGAGATGGTCAGAGACTGCAGACATGATACAAGAGATGGTCAGAGACTGCAGACATGATACAGGAGATGGTCAGAGACTGCATACATGATACAGGAGATGGTCAGAGACTGTGGAAATAATACAAGAGATGGTCAGAGACTATAGACATGATACAGGAGATGGCCAGAGACTGCAGAGATGGTACAAGAGACTGTGGGCATGATACAAGAGACTGTCAGAGACTGCGGACCTGATACAAGAGACTGTCAGAGACTGCGGACCTGATACAAGAGACTGTCAGAGACTGCAGACATGATACAAGAGACTATGAGAGACTGTGGACATGATACAAGAGACTATGAGAGACTGTGGACATGATACAAGACTGTCAGAGACTGAGGACATGATACAAGAGACTGCGGACATGATTGATACAAGAGACTGTCAGAGGCTGCGGACTTGATACAAGAGACTGTGGACATGATACAAGAGACTGTCAGAGGCTGCAGACATGATACAAGAGACTGCGGACATGATACAAGAGACTGTCAGAGACTGCAGACATGATACAAGAGACTGAGGACATGATACAAGAGACTGTCAGAGACTGCAGACATGATACAAGAGACTGTCAGAGACTGTGGACATGATACAAGAGACTGCGGACATGATACAAGAGACTGTCAGAGACTGCAGACATGATACAAGAGACTGCGAACATGATACAAGAGACTGTCAGAGGCTGCGGACATGATACAAGAGACTGTGGACATGATACAAGAGACTATCAGAGATTGCGAACCTGATACAAGAGACTGTCAGAATCTGCGGACATTATACATGAGACTGTCAGAGACTGCGGACATAGTACAGGGGTTGTTGGAGACTGGGAGCATGCATCTGTAGTATACAAGAGACTGTGAGAGACTGGAGACATAGTACATGGCATATTACAGCAGAACTCTCCTAAAATATAAAATACTGTTGAAGTTAAATTTTCTTGAAGTTAAAAAGAACATGAACGATTCCTTCCAGTGATAATGTGCCAGCAGTGGAAGGGTTACCTGCAATTTACCTTGTCCTAGCTTCTTCTATATCCTGACAGAGAATTCCATTCAGGCAGCGTGGTGTGCCCCTCCCCCTCCTCTGTGTACAGGAAGGAAAACATCATAGCAAGAGGAGGAGGGGTAGCTTCAGTATACTCCGTACCCACAATGACAAGGAAAGACTGGAGACAGCAGGAGAGACATCCCGTCTACCATACAAAGTGTTGCTTGCGGCATGTGGTAACCTAGACAACCCGTACACGCCACGGGCATTTCAGGAAGGTTGAGAGGTTTGGCTTAAGTGGTGTCACCCCTCTGGTGTGGTGACCGCACCCACCGCACCCCCATAGTGACGCCACTGGTCATCATAAAGGAGTGGAAGAGGACTCCAGTGGCAACCTATGAAGCTCTGGTGAACTACATGCCCAAGAGGGTTAAGGCAGTGCTGGAAAATAATGGTGGCCACACAAAATATTGGCACTTCGGGCCCAATTTGGACATTTTATCCGAGATGATGCACAAGAAAGCCCACAAACAGTTTGCTGAAGACAAGCAGACTATGCACATGGATTACTGGAACCATGTCCTGTGGTCTGATGAGACCAAGATAAACTTATTTGAATCAGATGGTGTCAAGCGTGTGTGGCAGCAGCCAGGTGAGGAGTGCAAAGACAAGTGTGTCTTGCCTACAGTCAAGCATGGTGGTGGGAGTGTCATGGTCTGTGACTGCATATGTGCTGCCGGTACTGGGGAGCTACAGTTCATTGAGGGAACCATGAATGCCAACATGTACTGTGACATACTGAAGCAGAGCAGGATCCCCTCCCTTCGGAGACTGGGCCGCAGGGCAGCATTCTAACATAACAACCCCAAACACACCTTCAAGATGACCACTGTCTTGCTAAAGAAGCTGAGGGTAAAGGTGATGGACTGGTCAAGCATGTCTCCAGACCTAAACCTTATTGAGCATCTGTGGGGCATCCTCAAATGGAAGGTGGAGGAGCGCAAGGTCTCTAACATCCACCAGCTCCGTGATGTTGTCAGGAGTGGAAGAGGACTCCAGTGGCAACCTATGAAGCTCTGGTGAACTCCCAAGAGGGTTAAGGCAGTGCTGGAAAATAATGGTGGCCACACAATATTGACACTTTGGGCCCAATTTGGACATTTCCACTGAGGGGTGTACTCACTTTTGTTGCCAGGAGTTTAGACATCAATGGCTGTGTGTTGAGTTATTTTAAGGGGACAGCAAATTTACACTGTTATGCAAGCTGTACACTCACTATTTCACATTGTAGCAAAGTGTCATTTCCTCAGTGTTGTCACATGAAAATATATAATAAAATATTCAAAAAAATGTGAGAGGTGTACTCACTTTTGTGAGATACTGTATATATATAAAAAAATGTGAATAGGAAAAAATATCAAATAACTACACTTTTTTCTTCTTGCAGTATTTTTAATAATCAGTGAGTTCTCCAACCCAAAACCAACCTTCCTTGACACGTTTCACCCTTATTGGCTTGCTCAAAAGGATAGGATTCTTCTCCTATCATTGTTAGCAAATCAAGAGTGGTGAAAATTGCTGCAAGTAGAGCTAAGTGGAGTGTGACTGATATTTTTTTCCTATTTTTAATGACAAGTAGATCCAGATTGACAGCCTTATTAACAAAGGGCCAGAACACTGTTAAAAATAATAGTCTAATCAGTGGAAAACACAATAAATGAATATAATATAATATAATATAATATAATATTGTACACCAGTAGCTTTTGATGTGCATCTAGTCAGGAGGGAAAAAAGCAATGATTTACATGGCCCAGCCCACTGTCCCAAAATGAAGAATAATCCTTTCATTTTTGGGATATACAGTATGATGGAATGAAATGCTTTAAGAAAGCATGCACTGATTATAGTCATGATTTTTTAATTACATTAATAAATTGTATTGTAATTGTACTGTCTGCCCTTTTGTTGTAAAGCGCTGTGTAAACTGTCGGCGCTATATAAGTCCTGTATAATAATAATAATCCCATCTCAGTATAACTTGTATGGGTATACTGTGTTATTGGGTCCCAAGCCATAGATTCGATACACTGCACTGATGATTGGCAAATAGCCTGAGACAGCTGTATGCAATTTAACCACTTTACTGGCCACTGTGCTGCTACTGTGGCAAAGTGGCTCGTTATCGTCTGGCGACGTAGACCTACGTCACCAGACTCTCCCCTCTCTTAGTGGCGTGCGCGTGCCACCGGGGGCTCGCTCTCGGTGTATTCATACACAGCGGGAGTCGGGCCAGGGGAGGAGAGGCGGTGATCGAGTGAGGAAATCCGCCCACTTGTGTAAACACAGCGGGCGGATCTCCTATGTGACAGGCAGGGACAGATTACAGGATTCAGCATAGCTGAACCTGCGATCTGTGTCTGTGTCACACAACCCCCTCCCCCCACACACGTCAGTAAGCATGAGGCAAACATTTAACCCCTTGATCACCAATAAAGTTAACCCCTTCCCTGCCAGTGTCATTATTACAGTAACAGAGCATATTTTTAGCACTGATTACTGTAGTAATGTCACTGGTACCCCCAAAAGTGTCAAAAATGTCAGTTAGGGGTCCGATCTGTTGCAATGTCGCAGTCCCGCAAAAAAAAAATCGCAGATCGCCGCCATTGCTAGTGAAAAAAATAAACAATAAAAATGACAAATCTTTCCCGTAGTTAGTAAACGCAATAACTTTTGCGCAAACCAATCAAAATGCGCTTATTGTGATTTTTTTTACCAAAAATATGTAGCAGAAAACAAATTGGCCTAAAATGTTAAAACATTTTGATTTGTAAATTTTTTTTTTGGGAATGTTATATATCAGAATGTAAAAAATATTGTCTTTTTTTTTCAAAATTGTCGCTCTTTTTTTCAAAAATTAAAAATCTTACAGGTGATCAAATACCACCAAAAGAAAGCTCTATTTGTAGGGAAAAAAAGGACATAAATTTAATTTGGGTACAGTGTCGCACGACCGCGCAATTGTCCATTAAATTCGCAAAATAGAGCCTGGTCAGGAATGGGGTAAAATCTTCCGGTTTTAAAGCGGTTAAAAATACGCTCATTGTGAATTTTTTTGTCAAAGACATGTAGCTAGATACATTTTGGCCTAAATATATGACAAAAATTGAATATATTGGATATTTTTTAACTGTCAAAGTAGAAAATGTCAATTTTTTCGCAAAATTGTTGCTCTTTTTTTATTAATATCGCAAAAAATAAAAAGCACCGAGGTGATCAAATACCACCAAAAGAAAGCTCTGTTTGTGGGAAAAAAGGACATAAATTTCCTTTGGGTACGGTGTTGCATGACCACGCAATCGTCAGTTAAAGTCACGCAGTGCCAAGTTGCAAAAAGTGGCCTAGACGTAAAGAAGGAAAATCCTCCGGTGGTAAAGTGGTTAAAAAAAATGCCTCTATAATATTATGCTTAATTTGCACTATACAATAGGGGTTCTTAAAGTGCATCTGGCCAGAAGGATGAAAAGCAATGATTTGCATGACTCTCCCCATTGTCCTGGAATGAGGCATTATCCTATTAGTTTTGAAAAATATGATAGAATGAGACATGTGAATACTGTCTGTTTTAAGAAGGCTTTACTGTGCAATAAATAGGGTTTGTAATACAATAAAGTGTGGATTATTGTGTAGAGGGATAAGTTTCAGCTCAGTATGTTGGGAAAACATACCTCTCTGTCACGCCCCCCCTGTTGTATGGACTGAGAAGAATTAGTATGTAATAAATGATTGGTCAAACCCACAACTACTTATTTTTAGCACTACTTTCCCTTTTATGGACTTTGCAAAAAAACACATTCAATATTTTGGCAGTTAGATTAAAAGGATTAGTGCAGTATAACATTTTTTTGTTGGTTAAATAATATTTTTTTTTTTAAATAAAAAACTATGTATGCTAGAAACAAAATGAAAACTGAGGAGGAACAGTGGATAAAGGGATTGGATTCTGAAAGAAGGACAGTTCCTTCATATAAGGAGCAGTTAGGAGCTATGATATTGTTATCCGCAAAGCTCCATAAGGTGGAGACACTGACACTTATTACATATTTTGTCCTGTTCTCTAAGAGGTGGCAATAAATTAGTAACTTGTATAAGGTGACAGATTTTACTTGGTGGTCCATGTGGGACTTCCTGTGGTGGGTTGATTGCACATAGCCGCTCATGTAAAATGGAAGTGGTGTTGTTACTTCTCAGGGTTTTCAACTATAGCAGGACTATAAAATACAGTGCCTGCCAAGGGGATCCCCATTTTTGTAAGAAATTGACATTAGTATATACCTGCTGTATCACAACAAAGTTTATTAGCCAACGCCTTTACATCTTCTTTATTGTTTATAAAATGGTTACATATGTAGAACCAACATTTATAACTACTCTATCTGCCATAAGATAAAAAGAAAAGCAAGGCAAACATAAAGATAATAATGTATTATGTGATGGATGAATGCTGTTTGTTTCATTTTTCATTTTGTGTTTACCTGTTATTGGTAAGAATCAATAACTAATCTTCAAAACCTCTGGATATTTTGCTTTTCTGTAAGCTATTGGACTGGCTTATGAACAGCTATTATCTGGCAAGTGTTAATTCTATTTGGGCTTTGTATTGTAACTTCCCTCCTAATTATTTTTCAAGTGTAACAAACAGAAGCAAAATAAAGGAAAGAATGGCAGCTGCCATGACAACATCTCATCATTCTTGTTCATATCGATCTCTCACAAGTTCTCCCATTTCTCTCTGGTCCCTTACGATGGCTTCACAAAAGTCATCTTTGCCTAGGGAGTTGGATGAGCAAGATCATCTCTAGGCTCTACCTAATCACAGGAGAGTTACCATAATGTAAAGAATGCTCATGCATAATTCTTGTAATAGTTGTAGCAGAATCTGCCACCTCCTCACAAACCACTTAGAAAATTATCACAACCTTTCCAGCAATGAATGGAACATGTATCATTAGAAACAAAATTGCATGACCTACTGGCTGACAATATGAAAATTACATTTACTTCCTGACTTACTGTCATATTTATTTATCAAAAGTGACTTCTGGGCAGGGAGAAAATAGAGCTAGATGTATGTGTGCGGTGCAGATAGTGAGGGGGGGATGTGGGTGGCCAGACTAACAGATGTAGAACTCAGTACTATGTGCCTGGAGGTACTTCAACTGGAATAATTGGGTAGGGGGTTGAAGGTGAGGGTTGAGTGGGTGCAGTAGGTCAGGTCTAGAGGGAGCCTAACCACTGGAAAGGAGGTCTTGGGAAAATGTGCACTCCATCCAATAAATCATTTTTGTCTAACTTTTTCCTCCTGGTGTTTGATGCATGTCATTAGGTCTTAGATACATTTGATCTTGTTATTTCTAGAAAGCTGTAAGTCGACAGATGGATGAGATTCCTAGTATACAGAAGGTAAAAATGCATATCCTGGCCACATTTGAAAGGTGTATAAGAAAATACTTTTTGTACCTGTGTCTAGAAAGAGGCAAGAGATGGGGAAGATAAGCCACAAACATAGTACTGAGTTCTACATCTGTTAGTCTGGCCAAAGGTTATGCAATTTTCTTTTCTTGCAACCTGTTGTTGCAGGAAAGAAAACTGCTTGATTCCAACTGTGTGTTAATGAGGAAATCCCTTCAGCTGAGCTACTTTATTCTAACAGCGGGAGGTTTCCCTACCATCAGAATACAAAAAAAACTGACATTCTGGTTGTTGCTAGATCAACTTCAGTACAACCAGCCTGGCCATAGATGGAACAAAATTCAGCCAGTTCCTGCTGAACCAACCAAATTTGGTCCGTCTGTGTTTCAGTTTTTGGGTGAGGTTGTGGACCGCTCTCCAGATATCACAGAGTTTGTCACAGAACCAAAAAATGTGTAGCAGAGTTTCCTCAGCCTCCTCATAACTCAAACTGAGTGGGAATATTTTGTAGAGGACTGTGGGACAATGCACTAGTTGTATGATTTTATAGCTGGTGTCCTTAAATTTGCTGGCAATGGATGAATGATATAGGAAATACAATACATCCTACCTTTTTATCAAGGGTGAGGGAGATAGCAAGTAAGGCCAACTGCCTCAATGACCTATCATCAGAATACAGTCACTTAAAATGTAGTAAGTGTGGTGAGTGGTTTTGAAAAGAAATGTGATAGTTGAAAAAATTCTCCAGTCATCTAAGGGTAGGTCTAGCATTGATCCTAAATTTGTAATTGATTTATTTCTATTGGTGGACATTAGGTTGTTGAGACAGTATTTGTTGATTGGAGGCTGTGAAGGCCGTATTCCTAATTACAGGTGTCATACAGGTAGATAGTTTCCATGGATATTGGAACCATCTAGCTTCAGCCACTACCTTAGGAGTTGGTTCAATGGCAAGATGAGAGAGTATGGATTTAAAGCTTTTAGCTTCCAGAGTTTGCCTGCTCCAGGGAGATTTGTTTTTTTGCGATTTAATTTGTGCACCAGTCCAGAATTCTGGCTAAGTAAGTCAAATAGGTAGTAGTATTTCAAAGGGCCAAGGAAACTCATTCCTCCATATTCCCTAGATATGGTGATCAGCTTATAGGAGACTCCAGAATGAGATTTCTGCCAAAGAAAAGGCAAGCATGTTTGGTGTAGATATTTTAGGAACGAGGAATGTGATAAGATTTGGAAGAGTTTGAAAAGATAGAGTATCTGGGAAAATACATTCATTTTTAAATTATATTCCTACATACCAAGCCATGTGTGTGAGGATTTACCTCACGTTTCCATACCGTGTTCATTAGTGCGCAATATTAGTGGAAAGTTTGCCACAAAGATTTTATCAATAGAACTTGCGATTTTGGTACCTAAGTAAGTGATATAGAAGGGTGCCAATTTGAAGGAAAAATTGAGAATAATAGATTGTTGAGACATGGTGTGGGTGACACTGAGGACTTCAGATTTGATAGGTAAAGTGTCATTAAACCTAGACTATGAAAAACTCTCATTACATGCTATATAACAGTGTGTTCATACCCACAAAGCCATTAAAGCATTTTTTTGTGTAGAATTGCATTCCATAAACACTGATGTCTGAGAAAATAATATTTTGATATCAAAATCAAAAGGCCCTCTGAGAATTTTTGAAAAAGGTGAAGGCTAGTCTTCAGAAAACACTATTGTTTCTGGTGAAAGATGTATACTTTTGCCAAGGTTACAATTCAGAAACAGGTACCTTCTACCACAGTCAGCTTCTTGGGCCTGCAATCTGCAGCCCTTCATTCTGGAGAATGGGATACTAACATCCTTGGTTTTAGAAAGTAGATTTGTTCTATGGTGGGCTATAGAATATTTTGTTTGCCTGGAAATTGGGAGCTCCAACTCCAGAGCTTGCATAATACACTAGAATGTTTCTTAGGGATGTTAAGCCCTTTCACATTGAGAGATATACAAATTTGGTGGTAGACATGGCTTTATGTGTATAACCACTTTGTGGTAGCTACACACCTAGAGGGACGGATTAGAGAGTATAGGGGGAGGCCATCCCCAGAATACCAGGGTTAGGGGTTATAGTGAATAGGAATGTTGTAGGATGGAGGGTTAGAAGGATTGTGGGTTGAAGACTGATTAAGGAGATGGATGTAGTACGAAATTTATCAACCCAAGGAACAGCTAATGAAAGAGAAGAGAGGGACACACAGAGGAAGCAGAAGAAAAGAGAATTGAAGGTGATGCTTAGGAGGAGGACAGAACAGTCAGAGAATCAAAGCGGGAACAGAAGGTAAGCTGGTCAAGCTATGGGTGAGGCTTAATCTAGCCAAGTTCCCACCATTAATGTCCCATAAGTAAGAGACAATGCAAGGGAGAATTGAGTTATGTGGAGTGTGTGTGGTAGGTCATCACATTGCTGAAGTTGTCCCTTGACATTAGTACAGATAAACAATTTAGAATACAGTTGCATGGTAAAACATCACATTATATAAAGTCAGGTCCTTGAAAGTAGATTTTTTGGGGAACCTCTGACAAGGCGAGATCCCAGGGTCTGTCAAGGTGCAGTGGCATTGATAAGAAATAAAATGTGTTTAAGCCAAAATTTAAAGCATAATTCTTAACAGCGTTAAAGCATAGGCCCATAACACCTGACATCCTATCTGTATCTTAAAAAAGGAGGGTTTCCAAGGTGAAGCAGGATCTTTTACCAAACATGGCTGGGACAGAATGCTTGTAGCTCCCCAGATGAGAGAAATAAATACATGTACTCTGGGTTCTAGTGGCTTAAGGTGTCCAAGTCCAGTCTCAGCAGTTGTCTAGAAATACAGTGCAAATGTCGGAGCCTTTGGGGTGTCCTGACAGGTCTGTATGGGTAGCAGTATGATAATGTGGAGCCCTTTCTTTTATTTTAAGGACTTACAATAAAGTATCTAGGACACCTAAAGGATGGTAGCGGTGTGGGCAGTTTTAAAAAGTATAGTCATAAAAGCAAAGGATCTCTTGACCCCTGGGGGGCAGAATATCTCCTGTGTCTCTTCTTAGTAAGACCTTCTTACTTTTAGTAGGTTGACCATTTGAGAGTGAGCACACAGGGGGTAAAAAAAAGCAAGGGTATCAGAAAAGTTTAACGCAGACGAGCCTCCTGGCTTGGGTACGCATTTCATTGTAAGACAACAATAAATGGGGTTCTTCTACTATACTGACTCGCTTACACTAATAGGAATTGTCCTGAAAATCCATAAAGTTTTGAATAATTGGATTGATGCACAGAGTTTGACTGTTTAAACCATGTTTTATGTCACCTGTTTCCTTTTCCCATCTAGCTGTCTTTAATGTGAGGGTGTGATGCTAACCTAACTCTTTTCTCTCCTCTCCCTTTCTGCCTCCCCCCCCCCCCCCCCTACACACACTTCCTGCTTTTCACTCTGTGTAGCCTCATGATATTATTACCTGCCCTACTGACAATCTTTTTCTGGAATTGAATTGGTTACTCTTTTACTGTACCGAGTCTTAGCATTCATTTTTCAGTATGCTATGTCTTGACCGCAATTTATACCTTGTACTGCTTTGTTTCTGTTTTATGTTTTTCTATTCGTATCTTAATAAATATTTTAAAAGTTAAAAAAAAGTCTACTGTGAGTATATTGGGAAGGAAAAGAAAAATAAGGTATGCAATAAGAATACATAAACTTCAATTATTTATTTAGTTTAATGTTAAGTACTTGTTTGTAGATTGCCATTGCTCAACATTTTTAAAGGTGCCTTTGTTTTTATTTTTATGATAAAAGGGAAGTTCCTCTTTTAGTCTATCCCACAGGACATTCTTGACCTGTGAGGTAAAGGCCACCCAGTCCTGCTTGGTTGTAAACGTGGCCAGAAACACTCTTGTATCTGGGTCTGCAAGAAGCAAGGCTGGGTAGCAATTACAACATTCTGTGTACCATTTTGCAGTTTCTACATCCTGGTCAAAGTGGACATCTTCCATGCTATGTCAAGCAACTGAGCTGTGAGGGTTGAGCCCTGCAAGTAGCCAGTTATCTGAGAGGGTTTGGTGGGCAGGAGCAGTGGGATTACAGAGGCAGACCTTGTGGTCTTGGAGCAGTATCATGTTGTCTCTGCCGAGAGTATGAGGAACAGGGAGTAAAATAGGCCACCACTGTTGCACTTCAAGATGCCTATGGGTATGCCTATGTATTCGGTAATCTGGACTTTAAAAGTTTGTTAAGTGCAGAGTCCCACAGTTCACATCCTCATGCCACCATTGTGGGACCACTGCAATTGTCAAGCAAAAATATACTGTACTGCAAAATAAAGAAAAGCCTATTCAATAAAGGATACAAGTACACTGGCATTTGTGTATTGTGTGTACTGAGTTTGCATGCATTTTAGATCTTGGAGAATCTGTGTTCAGTGCAGGACCTGCTATCTTTTGAAGCAGAGGCTCCTTACAGAGAAAGAGGTGAATATGATGCATAATGAGGTACTGTACGCTGGGAAATACTTTTTGAGTTAAAGTGTATTTTTATCCAAAACTGTTCTTTTTCATTTTAGAAAAAGTACGGAATGGCTAAAACCCTTGTCAGTTTATATTTTTCTGTCTGTGTTCTGTTAGGGAGATTTCCCTTCACTTCCTCTCATGGAAATATAGTAGTGAGGGTGGACATTAAAGTGAGGAGATATAGAAGAATAACCCTCACCTCTTGTCTTAGCAAAAGCAGTAAAATTTGGGGTTCCTGTAACTTTCTTTTTTATGACATTGGTTGGAGACGGGAGACCCACGGGAGGGGGGGACTCAGCCGCATCGGTTGTCATTATAAGACAGCCGACCGTCGGCTATGGATGCCGGTACCGGGGTGATGCCTCTAGCTGCAGGTATCACCTCGGTACAGCACTTTCCTGAAATATCGGCAATATTGGTAACCTCAGGGGCCGATTTCAATATATCAAGAAAAGTACAGATCGGCCCTTGATATATGGGCTTTGCCGATAATCGGTTGATCGCTGATATATATATATATATATATATATATATATATATATATATATATATACAGTATCTCACAAAAGTCAGTACACCCCTTACATTTTAGTAAATATTTTATTATATCTTTTCATGTGACAACACAAATTACACTTTGCTACAATGTAAAGTAGTGAGTGCACAGCTTGTATAACAGTGTACATTTGCTGTCCCCTAAAAATAACTCAACACACAGCCATTAATGTCTAAATGACTGGCAACAAAAGTGAGTACACCCCTAAGTGAAAATTTCCAAATTGGGCCAAATTAGCCATTTTCCCTCTCCGGTGTCATGTGACTCATTAGTGTTATAAGGTCTCAGGTGTGAATGGGGAGCAGGTGTGTTAAATTTGGTGTTGAACAATATAATAGCGCACACATACACAAAAAAAAGTTGCTTTCAAATCTTGCAATGCTACTTAAAAACACCTGCTCTTATTAAGTAAATATGGGGATTTAGTCACACCATATGGCCATATTGTGCTTAAGCCCACCACTACGTCAAAGTAGCTCATTTCCAGTGGGTCCTACACTATTCATAGAAAAGATAAATCTCACTTCTCAAAATCATAAGGCATACTCACTCCTTGAATGGGAGATGTTTGCTAGCTGCAGATTCCTCTGCTAAAACTGCAATGAAGGGACCCCTTCTATAACTACTCATAGGTGGACAATGATAATGAGGTATTGGTGTGGGAGAGTGGGGTGCTCCACCCAGAAGTCTGATCAGGACTAAACATGTAACAAAAAGATATTGGGGGGCACACCCTAAACACACAATTCTAAGGCTGTTGCTACTAAAAGACCAATATACAAATTGAACAATATAATAGCGTACACATACACAAAAAAAGTTGCTTTCAAATCTTGCAAGGCTACCTAAAAACACCTGCTCTTATTAAGTAAATATGGGGATTTAGTCACACCATATGGCCATATTGTGCTTAAGCCCACCACTATGTCAAAGTACCCCATTTTCAGTGGGTCCTACACTATTCATAAAAAATATATCTTTTTCTTAAATTTGGTGTTATTGCTCTCATTCTCTCATACTGGTCACTGGAAGTTCAACATGGCACCTCATGGCAAAGAAATCTCTGAGGATCTGAAAAAAAGAATAGTTGCTATGCATAAAGATGGCCTAGGCTATAAGAAGATTACCATACAGCGGTTCAGCAGGACAGGTTCCACTCAGAACAGGCCCTACCATGGTCAGCCAAAGAAGTTGAGTGCACATGCTCAGCGTCATATCCAGAGGTTGTCTTTGGGAAATAGATGTATGAGTGCTGCCAGCATTGCTGCAGAGGTTGAAGGGATGGGGGGTCAGACTGTCAGTGCTCAGACCATACACCGCACACTGCATCAAATTGGTCTGCATGGCTGTCGTCCCAGAAGGAAGCCTCTTCTAAAAATGATGCACAAGAAATCCTGCAAACAGTTGGTGAAAGACAAGCAGACTAAGGACATGGATTACTGGAACCATGTCCTGGGGTCTGATGAGACCAAGATACATTTATTTGGTTCAGATGGTGTCAAGCGTGTGTGGTGGCAATGAGGTGAGGAGTACAAAGACAAGTCTGTCTTGCCTACAGTCAAGCAAGGTGGTGGGAGTGTCATGGTCTGGGGCTGCATGAGTGCTGCCCGCACTGGGGAGCTACAGTTTGAGGAAACCATGAAAGCCAACATGTACTTTGACATACTAAAGCAGAGCATGATCCCCTCGCTTCAGAGACTGGGCCGCAGGGCAGTATTCTAACATGATGATGACCACAAACACACCTCCAAGATGACCACTGCCTTGCTAAAGATGCTGACTGTAAAGGTGAGGGACTGGGAAAACATATCTCAAGACCTAAACCCTATTGAGCATCTGTGGGGCATCCTCAAATGGAAGGTGGAGGAGTGCAAGGTCTCTAACATCCACCAGCTCTGTGATGTCATCATGGAGGAGTGGAAGAGGACTACAGTGGCAACCTGTGAAGCTCTGGTGACCTCCATCTCCAAGAGGGTTAAGGCAGTGCTGGAAAATAATGGTGGCCACACAAAATATTGTCACTTTGGGCCCAATTTGGATGTTTTAACTTGGGGGTGTAAGGACTTTTGTTGCCAACGGTTTAGACATTAATGGTTGTGCATTGAGTTCTTTTCAGGGGACAGCAAATTTACACTGTTATACAAGCTGTACACTCACTACTTTACATTGTAGCAAAGTGTCATTTCTTCAGTGTTGTCACATAAAAAGATATAATAAAATATTTACAAAAATGTGAGGGGTGTACTCACTTTTGTGAGATATATACAATATATACAGGGTATATGTATGTATATGTTTTTTTATACATTAGCTAGGATCCAACAGGATGAGTGTGCTCCTACAATTTTGGGGAGCTTACTATACACTATTGGAAAGTGTTTTTGAAATGCTTTTATGAATTTTTTTAACAGAATTTAGCTGTTGATAAACTTTTGAATTCTTATTTTGTCAAGTGTCCACTTCATTTTGTTGGGGTTATATGTGGCAACCAATAAAGTCCTTTATCCTTCCTTTTTTTTTTTTCTTCAAATGAACATATATGGATGTGGTGCCACATCAACAATTTGTGCCTCATCTTGCTTTACAAAAGTTCAAAGAGTTATTAGGGGGGTCTAATAGATCCCTGGTATCTCTTTAAAGAGTCCCTTTCACTCCATAAATACATAGGGGACTGACAGTTGTCCAATCATATGAAAACAAATTCCTGTTCACTAAACCATGGGCAGCCTAAATATGTAAACAGGAATGTGGTTTTCATATGATTGGATAATATAAGTGAGTGTTCAGTTTAATGTGTAACTTTGTTTTTTAATTAAGTCCCAATCTTTTGTTTTTTAATTAAATCCCAATCATCTTTTATATTTAAAATACATTTTGATTATTATATTATATAATGTTTGTGTGCATGAAAATAGAATTGTATATTTAAAAAAAAAAAGCCCATAAACAGGTGTACAAATATCTTGTGGCATTAAAAAACTACAACTTCCAGGTCTTTTGCTTTCAGAAAGTGTGGGAGGTGCAGTTTACCTTGTGTGTATAAAATTAGGAAAAATAAAAAAAGTTAAGCAATAGAAGAGATAATACTTAAATTACATGTTGGTAAATTTAAGGCAACAGAGAAACCTAAGCACCAGGCTAATTTACTGCTTCACTGTAAGTAGAATTTATGTCAGTAGAATGAAAGATTATAAAATTACATTACACATGTACAATAATAATCAGATTACATGCGAAGCACAACTTAAAATATGCACAAGTTCCACTGACTTGTTTGGAAGACATTGGCACCAAGTTTTAAACTGTTAATGCTACTCGTGAATAATAGTATCATTTGTTTAGTTCTCTTCTCCAGTGAAGGCAATAAAAGAACAGCACATTTTTAAGAAGACAAAATTTGGCTTCTCAGCCAGAACCCTTTATAGGATTGTCATTCTGTAAATACAGTTACACAGATTTTGATAATTTTTTCCATTAACAATGTCAAGAATATAATGTGCAACATTTATAGAAACAGGATGACATGCAATTTACAGTAACCTATTTTGGTCTATTAACTAACATTAGTGAAACAAGAATTATTGGTGCCTTGACTGCCCTCTGTCATGTGCTTGGCACGTCACTCTCTTCAAAATAAATGAAAAAGGCCAATATAGTAAATAAGAATTTAAATGTAGAAATTTATTTTTTTAATTATTCTTTGGAAATGATTGACATAAAAACATGTTCCTATCCAGTAAATGAAGATGAGTAAGAAAGTTGATTTTTGGCGTAATCATAGACCAGGAATGCAGATGTCCCCAGATATGCCTTTTTGTGCTTGAATTTTTCCTGAAGCAAATGAGACATCGCCTCATGATGTATGCTAGCTCAGTATTGCCATATTAGTCCCAATTCTTTCCAAGAGCAGCCTTGTCAAACTATTTCCCATCATTTAAAGGTACTTGCCACTGGGCATTTCCTGAGGAGTTGTCAAATCATGCTGTCAGTGACATGTGGAGCATTGTGACTTTGTTGCCCAGTACACTTAAATTGTGGGTTGCGAAATACAGAATCATGCTATTACTTTTACTACTATGTGAAGACTGTCCATGTGAATTAGAAATAATTGTTCTTTTTTTTTAGTCACATAGTGTTTTGCATTACATTTTTAAAGTGACACAGGAATACAAAAAATAAATCTTTTGACTTTTGTTTTAGATTTACCTTAACTACAAATTGAATGAAAATTCTTAGAAGATTTTACATTTTCACTGTTGAAGGGGAAGGTTACCAGTTGTAAAAGGGGTCCTTAGGCCTCATTCACATTGGCACATCTTGACCCCAATAAAAAGTAAGCGTGAGCTGAGTACAGCAGATGCTTTCAAATTTCTTCTTATTATGTTTAACAGTTCACTAACCACATTCAGCATTAACTTGTAGGTCTGCAAATACTGTGATAGCAGAATGGAGACAAAATATTCTTGTGAAACTTCATACTGTATTCTAAACATACACTGTCACTTCTCACTGTGTGCTATTCTTAAATGTGTGTCTAAATGACTTGTGATGGGTAAAGTGGATGCAAACCCTCACATATACCCAGTGAAGTGAACAGCCTCAGATGATACACAGAGATGAAACAAATCTCCCTACATACGTTTTACATGTATATCTGCTAACTTCAGCTTTCTACACTGTTTAGAAAGTGAATATAGTGTTAGAATGTTTCCTCCTGTTCCAGCACTGGGTGTGGAGTCTTGGCATACATTGTGTGACAACTGATTGCAGGAAAGGCATAGCCCCCCCTCCACATAGGCAGAGGAAGGAAGAAACATGCAGAGCTGTGCTGTGAATAGACCAGCTCTCTGCTAATCTATCTCTATGCACCCTCCCGACACAAATTTCCAGCTGCTTTTATCTCCCATGTCGGAGAACATGTCAGAAGTTATCATGCTGATAACAGAGGAACGGAGCAGCAGAAAGACAAAGGACTTAGGGCTTTGGAGAGAGATAAGTAAACACTACAGATATATGTGCCCAGGTCAAATTTCATGAATGGGGTTTACATCCACTTTAAGTTAGCTTTTCTCCTACATCCTTAATTGGGTACATGACATGGTCACACATGCAAATTAATTCTTAATATCAACTTTGTTCCTAATTGGAGATAAATAATAGAACAGCTTGTAATAAAACATCACACAGCTCACTATCCGTGCAAACGTTTCTTCTTCTATCATACTAGACTATAGGAGGACAGTCCATTTAAAAAAAATTGCATATAGCTTATGTGTCATTGGAGAATGATTCACTTTATATCAAATGCTGAAATCATGTCAGGTTTTCATCTCAACATAAAAAAAAAAAAACTGAAATTTCCAGTTGAGAACATCACAGCTTTTAAGCATGTTTGTCTGACCTTGTCCCTTGTCCTTAAAGAATGAAAATTGCCATTTCTTGGTATAATTGGCCAAGCTGAAAGTCTGATTCCCAAAGCAAAAGATTATCTTTGAGAACACACAAAGAACACTAAGATTTTCCAGTAAGCAAAAAAAAAAAAAAAAAAAAATCAGTGCTATCTGTTTTTCTTGCTTCATAACATAAATTCTTACATTTTCATTATTATGAGCATTAAAATGGTATTAAACCCAAAATCAAACATTTATTTTTTTGCATTTTACCATTTCTTAGATGGGATGTTGCATTCATTTTCTTTTACATTCCCATTTTTCTTTTTTTAGGCTTTCTTTCTTTTATTTTCATTTGGTGATCCAGCCAGTAAGTTTGTTATTTTTCAAAAGATCAAGCTCTCAAGCAGAATTTATCAGTTACAGAGATGAGACCAAAAAATATAATGCTAGCAGGGGTGCATACAATGGTCAGCTTTTATTTATTTAAAAACCCAAAAGGGAAAAAAACTGATTCCTATAACTGCTTTTAAAGTCTTAACTAGAGTTTGGCTTCAGTTTGTTAGTGTTTTAAAATCTGCTACGCCATCTAACACTCCCCTACCCCCAGACTTACAATGCTGTTGTCCAAAGGTGCCCCCTTTTCTCCTTCATCCAGATTTGGAACACTCTATTACAAGAGGTATGTTACTACCCAGATCACCAGGTGCAAACAAAGGGAACTACATTTACAGCCACTACATCTAATGATTGGTAAGCTGCAATAAATTAAATTTTTGGCTTTGGGTTTAATATTGCTTTAACTAATTTATGTATAGTGCATGGATAGCCTTAGGCAGAAAATATGCAGATCTAGGATGTCTGTTATGATGCTAAAGTGGATTACAACACATTCACTATGAAATCTACCATTTACTAATCCCTAAGCAAATAGTTGTCAGAGAAAGGAAGATTTACCCGTACAAGCATATCATTTTTGTTTGTTATCTAGGCTGGATTGTTAGTAACTCTATTAATGTTGGACTACAAAGGCTACATGCACATTGGGCAACTTTTGTGAAATCATCTGAAGTGATAACTTTTAGTACTGTCCCACAACAATCAGTCAGGATCAAACTTTTACTTTGCAATTTTCTTTGGAGTAAGAAATATACAAAGAAAAATTTCTGCGCTAAAAAATGATAAGGGTGAAGGGTGATAAATAAACAAAGCAGCTAGCACAAAATCAACTAACAGTGATCCATAAACATACTACTTCCAAACAGTGCAGCGCTAAAATAAATTATTATTATATAGTACAACTCTAAAATATTGTGAAAAACCAAATGAATGATCCACAAAGAAAAAAAAAAGGGGGGGGGGGTAATGTCCAAAAGAAATGGATAAAGTCCCAAAAATAGTGTAAGTAGAAAAAAAACCCAGTGCAGGATGCTATGAAGAACACTCCTTTCAGTGACACCAGGGGAAAGTGCAAGATGGGGACACCTCCGTGCACAAATACAGTAAGCAGCTTACCAGAACTCAGTGGCTACTCAATTGAATGAGACAGCCTCTCCCAGCAAAATGTTATATACCAATATAATCAGCAAGATGTCAGACAACGGCACTCCTTGGTTACTCCGTCATGGATCCTATCGCGGTGTCCCGCGGGTATCCAAAGCAGCGTGGAACAGTGAAAAAAGCCGGCTCCATAAGGGGGCGTGTGGACAACGTCTTTTGATGACGAAACGTTGGCGACTCCAGATGTAACGTCCACACGCCCCCCTTACGGAGCCGACTTTTTTCACTTTTTTCATTGTTCCACGCTGCTTTGGATACCCGCGGGACGCCGCGACGACATCTTTTGATGATGAAACGTTGGCGACTCCAGACGTAACGTCCACACGCCTCCTTACGGAGCCGGCTTTTTTCACTGTTCCACGCTGCTTTGAATACTCGCGGGACGCCGCGATAGGATCCACAATCGGTCTATTTTTGCCTGTCTATGTCTCCATATTGTGAGTAGTTTTTTTAAATAAACATGACATTTATGTTTTACGGGATTACGCTATGGGCTTTTATTTTTTCCTGCATATATATTCATCCATGACGGAGTAACCAAGTAGTGCCTTTGTCTGACATCTTGCTGATTATATTGGTATATAACATCTTGCTGGGAGAGGCTGTCTCATTCAATTGAGTAGCCACTGAGTTCTGGTAAGCTGCTTACTGTATTTGTGCACGGAGGTGTCCCCATCTTGCACTTTCCCTGGTGTCACTGAAAGGAGTGTTCTTCATAGCATCCTGCACTGGGATTTATTTCTACTTACACTATTTTTGGGACTTTATCCATTTCTTTTGGACATTACCCCCCCCCCCCTTTTTTTTTCTTTGTGGATCATTCATTTGGTTTTTCACAATATTTTAGAGTTGTACTATATAATAATAATTTCTTTTAGCGCTGCACTGTTTGGAAGTAGTAATTTTCTTTGGAGTGCAGGTTTAAAACTGATTAGTATCAAGCAACAAATAAAAATAGATTTGGACACTTTAATAAATGAGGTCCACACAATGGCCTTTTGTGCTAGGACTTAGATATCAAGCCGGGACCTCTTCTGCATCTGCTTGTAACTCTTCTTGTTGAGCCACCTAAGGTGCCGGACAGCTCCCTGTCAGATCTCTTTTTTTTTTTTTTTTAAATTCAACGTTTATTGGGAGAGGAAAAGGCATACATTGGAGTCAAGATCAACAATACAGGATCATATACACAGTTCTAGACACAACTCAGATCCAGAATGAGTGCTAGCAAACACATAATATACAACGTCAGAACAGGAGAGCAGTGGAAGAAGACATCACATCAAGGTGCCACGGAAGGCGAGGCCCCCAGAGAGGCCCCCCCCCCCCACGGCATCTCCTATGTGGCCGGGATACGGAGGCGAGGAGGAAACACCCCAGCAGGCCCAACCCCCCCGCAGTCTATCAGGGAGGACCCAGGTACGAGTGCCCGTAAGAAGAGACCGATAAATAAAAGAAAAAGTGTAGCAAATCCTATGCTCCTGCCTCTCCCATTTCTTTTTACTGAGAAAGTGGGACAAACCCACAGGGTGAGAGGGAAAAAGGCAGTGACAGTAGAGGGGGGTGGTAGAAATAAAAAGGGGGGGAAAAGAAAGGGGGGGGGGACTGGGGGGAGGGAAGGATAAGGAGAGAGATGACCACCCAGTCCGCAGATATCAAGCTAGACCACCAAGTCCTTGTATTCTGCGGAAAAGCTGAATTCATGCCAGTAGTACCATCTTTTGAGGAACTTCTCCCTCGTGCCCCGTTCGGTAGCCACAAGATCTTCCATCTCATTGATACTGGCCACTTTCCGCAGCCACATAGCCACCGTGGGAGGCTGCGACTGCTTCCAGAGAAGAGGGATACAACTTTTAGCCGCCGTAAAGAGGAACGGCAAGATGGAGTTCCTGTAGGATGCTCGTGGGAAACTGTTGTGGTGAAGGAGGATGAGAGCAGGGTCTAAAGTAAGAGCATGGTCTGTGAACTTTTGGGCAATGCGCAAGACCTCCGCCCAAAAGGGCTGTAAACGGTTGCAGGACCAGAAAATGTGGAGAAGAGAGCCCACCTCCTCCCCACATCTCCAGCAGAGATCAGAACAAGAAGGGAATATTCTGTGTAACCTGGCCGGGGTGTAATACCACCTGGTCAACAATTTGTAGCCCGCTTCCTGATATTTGGAACAGGTGGACGTCTTATACGTAAAAAAGAAAATACGATCCACCTGGTGGTCGGAGAAGGAAAGGCCCAGGTCTCGTTCCCAGCGGGTGAGAAACAGGGGTCGGGCGGAGGGCTCAGGCCCCGTCAGAAGGCGATAGATCAAAGAGACGGTATGTCGCAACGGAGAGTCTGATGCACACAGTTCCTCGAAAGACAGCAGGCGCCTGTCAAAGGAGGACGCAGGTGGGAGGGACTGTAAAAAGTGCGCCAGCTGCACTTTCTGCCAGAAAGACAGAACGGCAAAAGACCTACTGGTAAATAGAGTCTGTCGCGGGACCCACCTCCCCTGGACGATGAAGTGTCTGGCCTGATGGAATCCGCTAGACTTCAAGAGGCGGAAACCGTGATCTGTCTGGCCAGGGGAGAAGTTCTGGTTATCGAGCACCGGGAACAGAGGGGAAGGGAGCGAAGAAATCAAGCCCTCCCCGCAGATCTTACGACCAATTCTCAAGGTGGCCCCCACAGTCGGGTGATCCGACACATGTTTCGGTAGGTCCGATGCACCCCACAAGAGGGATTCCGGAGGGGGATCCCCAGGACTCCGTTCAATCCTTATCCATTGTTTCAGGTGGCCATGAACGTGCCAGTCGACAATTCTGGTGAGGTGGCAGGCAGCGTTGTACACCGTCACATCCGGGAAGGCCATGCCTCCGCAGAGCTTGGGCATACGGAGAACCTGCAGTGCAAGGCGGGGAGGCCCCCTCACCCAAAGGAACTTACGGAAGGTTTCGTTTATTTTGCGCAGGAAGGCTGGAGGGACAGCAACGGGGAGGGCTTGCAACACATAGAGCAGACGTGGCATGACATTCATTTTGATAATGTTACACCTCCTAAACCACGAGAACATCCCCTTCTGCCACCCCTCCAGGTCCTTCCTTACACGGGAGAGGAGAGGAGGGAAGTTGCAGTCAAAAATGCGGTCCGGACAGTTGGGGAGGAAGATCCCGAGATATTTTATATGGGAGGAGCTCCATTTAAATGGGAAGTCCATCCTAAGAAGGTTCGATAAGGTCGGAGGCATCGCCACTGGCAGGGCCTCCGACTTCTGATGATTAATCTTATAAGACGATAGAGCTTCGTAGGTACGGAACTCCCTCATAAGATTGGGCAAGGATAGAAGAGGGTTAGTAAGGAAAAAGAGGAGATCATCGGCGTACGCCGCCACCTTTGGGGCAAGTAGTGGGGAGATATCCAATCCAGTCACGTCAGCATTGGCCCTGATTGAACGCAAAAAGGGCTCTAGTGTCAATACAAAAATCAGGGGCGACAGAGGGCAGCCCTGCCGGGTCCCATTAGTGATCATAAACGGGCTGGAAAGCAGGCCGTTGATCTTAACACAAGCCGAGGGGCGGGAGTAGATCGCACGTATCCAGGACAACATACGCTGACCCAATCCTATGTGCTCCATGGTTCCCATAAGGAAATCCCAGTTCACCCGGTCAAACGCCTTTTCGGCGTCCGTCGACAGAAGCAGCGTAGGGGTCTTTCGCACACACGCCAGATGTAACAAATCCAGGGCCTTCGTAGTGTTATCCCTGGCCTCCCTGGTCGGCACAAATCCCACCTGGTCGTCATGGATCAACTGCGGGAGCAGGGGGGCCAGGCGAGAGGCCAAAATCTTGGTAAACAGTTTCAGATCCACATTGAGGAGGGAGATGGGTCTATAGCTCTGGCAGAGGAGGGGATCTTTGCCCTCTTTAGCTATAACGGTAATGTGCGCGCGAAGCGAGTCTACCGGGAACTCCGCTCCCACGCCCGGCGCGTTGTAGGCAGCAATAAAGTGCGGGGACAGAATAGGCTCAAAACACTTATAATAAGACAGAGAATATCCATCTGGGCCAGGGGCCTTGCCCCTCTGGGAGCCAGCCAAGGCGCTCGAAAGCTCATCGGGGTGAAGCGGCTCCTCCAGGCGTTCCAAGGCCTCCAGCGGGAGGCAGGGTAGACCGGAAGCACTAATATACTCTTGAATCCTCGTGCGAAGAGCTTCTCGCGCGGGCTCAGTCGTGCCAGAGGTCAAGTTGTACAGGGAGGCATAATATCGGCGAAAGGCTTCGGCTATGCGATCCGTTGCCTGGACCTTCTGGGTCGGAGATGAAAGTATTTCGGGGATGAATGTCTGCGCTCTCTGCTGTCGCAGGGCGCGAGCCAATATCCTGCCACATTTATCCCCGTGTTCATAAAAGACCCGTCTGCACTTAGCCAACGAGGCTTTGGCTCTACAAAGGGTCAGGGAACGTAGCTGTTCACGAAGGACCGTCAACTCCTGGAGGACCGACTGGGCCAAAGACCTCTTATGGGTGGCCTCCAGGGACTCTAAACGCGTTAGAAGATCGTACATCTGGCGGGTTCTCTCTCGCTTGCGTTGAGATCCTATCTTGATCAACACGCCTCTCATATAGCTCTTATGAGCCTCCCAGACCATCAAAGGGGGGCTCTCTGGAAGGGCGTTGGAGGAAAAGAACCGTCCCAACTCGACCTGAAGCTCCCCCAGCACCTTGGGGTCCTGGAGGAGACTGTCATTCAGCCTCCACTGCCACTGCCGAGGCTCCGGCGAGCGAAGGTCCAGCTCAAGAACCACCGGGGCATGATCTGAAACAGTGATGGGGCCGATGGAGGAGGATACAGCCCTTCCCAACAGGGCCTGTGGGATCAAGAAGTAGTCGATACGTGTGTAGGAGTCGTGTGGAGAAGAGTAGAAGGTGTAGTCCCTAGACGTCGGATGGAGGATCCGCCAGACGTCCACAAGGTGGAAGGCATGAAAGCTTTTCTTAAGACGTTTGAGAGCAGCATACGAGATGTGGGAGGCGCCCCTGGACGCATCCAGGACCGGATCCAGAACAAAGTTAAGGTCCCCTCCCAGGAGAATCTGGCCCTCCATGAAATCATGAAGCTGAGACAGAAGAGGTTCGAGGCAGGAGATCTGCTCCGTGTTAGGTAAGTAGAAATTGGCGAGAGTGACCGGGACGGAGCCCAGGCGGCCCTTCACAAAGAGGGCCCGGCCCGTCCCGTCGCTCCACGAGTCCAGGAACGTCCACGGAGCGCGACTGCTGATCAATATGCTAACCCCCCTCGATCTGGAATCAGGCGAGCAGCTATGGTAGACAGTGGGGAACCGTCGGTTACCCAACTTCGGGAGCTTGGTGGCCTTGAAATGAGTTTCCTGCAGGAAGCCAACATGGGCCCGAAGGCGGTGAAGGTCAGTCAAAATGATGGAGCGCTTTTCCGGCGTGTTAAGTCCCTGGACGTTAAGGGTCACCAGACGGACCAGGTCAACCTGTCAGATCTCTTAAAGCAGAACTCTAGGCAAAAACGTCTTTACTTTCAATCCTGTTTTTATACCGTCCTAAAATATGTAGTGCATTTTTAGGTTGGCTCTGTAGTTTGTGAGATATAGCAGATGCATTTTTTAAATGACAGGGTTATTTCCCTCTCTCTTTTTCCATTATGTAAGATCGGTAACCGCTTTGCCTTGTATTTACCCACCATTGGTCTTGTCCCAACCCCCATGTAGTACTTCCTACAGCGAGCAGGATGTGATACAATCCCTGCTCATTATAGTGAGCGGACCAGTGAGTCTTAGGCCCCTTTCACACATGCGGACCGTTCAGATCCACCTGTCAGTTTTTCAGGCGGATCTGAACGGACGCCCCAAGCATCTCTATGGGGCAGCAGATGTCAGCGGAGACATGTCTGCTGACATCCGATCCGATCCTGTCCGTCAAATCCAGATGGATGGAAACCCTATTTGCCATCCGTCTGGCGGATCAGATCAGATGAGAACAGACAGGTGGTCCGTTCCCATCCAATTCCCCCATAGAGGACAGCGGGGATCTAAAAACCTCCGTCTCCGCACGCAGAGCAGAGACGGAACTGTCATCCGCCTGCTCAGCGGGGATCGGCGGATTAATCCCCCGCAAAACAGAATGGAGCCGTGTGAAAGGGGCCTAAGACTTGCGGTCTGATCTGCCCATGGAGGCAGTGTCCTTAGAATGACAGTCCAGCCTGTGCACTCTCCTTCCTTATGTTTATGTTGGCTGTCATCCTTAACAAAATAGGGTCACATGCCCTGGCAATTTTTTCCTATTCGGTTGCAGCCAGGGATGAGTGATGAGTCCCCAGTAAGAAAACTGGCAGCTGCTAGTGTTCTAAAACCTGAAAACTTGGAGGAGGAAAACAAGTTTTATTTATCTAGCTCTTTATATCTTTGAAGCTGGAGAATGGGGGGGGGGGGCGTAATTTGCTGTACAAGTGGGCAAGTGCACAAGCAACATTTGTGGGCTCAGTGTGCCTACCCACATTCACTACAATTCCCTTTGCATGATGGGAACTGTAGTCTCTAATGAGTTTAGAGTGAGAGTGGAAAATGTGATGTCTCTCTGCATATAAACCTCCTCTTTGGCTTGGCTAAAGCTGTTATTTTATTTAATCACAGTGATGACGTAATGCATTTTCTACCTTACTTTTCTCCATAACGGTAAGGTTTTTAACTGGATAGCTAATGTTTCATGTAAGTCATTTTACTGATTGATCATTTTATGTGGGCATTCCAGAGTTCTTCTTTAAGACAACCTTTCCTTGTGTCTAGTTTGTCTTGAACCTTGAACTCCTTGCTCCTCCCATGAACTTCCTATTTAAGCCAAGCCTCTCCACTTCCTGTTTGACAGATTATTGTGATCTCTTCAGCCAATATCTTTCACTTGTCACTCATGCAGACGTCTGTATCTTCGCTAATATTTGTTTCCAACATTTGGCTTGTTCCTCAACTACACTTCTGTTTAATTCTAAACTGCAACTACTTGTAACCGAAGTTTGGCACGTTTACCGACCATGCTTTTCCTTGACCCCTACCTGCTATATCTGTTACTGGAGCCCGGCTTGCTCACCACCAGGTAGGGCAATCCTAAGGACTGCAACCTGGTATTAACACACAGCAAAACCCATCTCCATCATCAGGAGCCCCGGTGATTACCGGTTAGTACTTAGACCTCACACCTTGGGTGAGCCTGTGCCATCCGCCAGGCTGACCTGCTTGTTTACCTATCCTGTTGGCTGGTGGGAGATTCTCTTCTGCTAGAGCTACCGGTCTCTGAGTCTGACTCTGGATTGTAAGATTGCGTAATGGGCTCAGGCCCCATCAGGGTTGAAGGGGGGATCGGGCCCCCGTCTGTCCCATGGCACTGCAGGGAACTATTGTCTGGGTATATGGACACCACTCTCCGGGAGGTGGCAGAGAGTGGGTAGTGCTACAATATGTCCATCCAATGGGAGCCTGAGGGCTGAACATGTGAACAGCTGTCAATGAAGACTGAGACAGTGTTTGAAAAGGGTGATGGGGTATGCTACTATGTGAAAGCAATATAGAAACAAGCACCTAGTAACTTGGCTCACCATTGTGACATCCAGCATGGATTTTGAGGTGTTTATAATTTTTGTGCTGGAATAATCTCAAGCACAAATGAAATGTAATACATTTATTTTTTATTTTTTTTAGATAAAGACATAGTATTGGACATAAACTATTTTATGGGATTTTGATGTTTTCTACAGTCATATAATTTATTCTAAGGTGATACATTTTTGGTAGTGCTGTATTATATTGATTAATTGATTGACATGAACTGTTTTATGGAGTTTTGATGTTTTTCACAGCTGTATAATTTATTTTAGGGTAATAATTTTTTTAGTGGTGCTGTATTTGATTGATTTTATGGAATTGATTGAACTTTCTCTCATATACCATATAGCAACATGCTTGGTTCTACCTTGATAAGGAGATGGTGGAGTTAGCCTTTTTTGAATTACACAAGAAATAACCTTCAGCTTGGAGAAGAAAATGCCTCTGCTTTACAGTAGGGTTTTAATAATGTCATATATAACAAACCAATGTCATTGACACAAACCAAAAGACAAAGGCCTTACATTTTCTGGGCTTCATCTGAATAATTGCATAACTTTTACACCTCCCTATAGCACTTTCTGGATACTGGTCCATGGAAACAATCATGGCATTTTGGTATTTTGGTCCAATGTGCAATTAAGTCATGAATGATTAGTTATTATGTGTGCAGTGCTACCCTCCTGAGTGCTGCTTGGTTTAAAAGGGTTTCCCTTCTCTCGAGGCCCCAACTGAATTTTACCATACTTAGGCAGTACTCTGAGGAGCTGTAAGTATTTGACTTCAATGGCAATTCTAGTAAACCTGTTTGGTATAAGACAGCACCTCTTTTCCTTTAATTAGTCCTATGGAACAGAAGAGTATAAACATTCAGCACCAGCTCTGGATATGGGAAAGGTCTGTCCTGAGAACATAAGCAGAGAAATAATATGGAAACTAAATCTCAAGGGTGTCCTGAGCCAATGACTAGGGTTTACTGTTGAAACATTAACCTAGAAGTAAAGCATAACACATATTATTGCCCAATCGTTAGAGCTCTTTTGATGGTGCACTTTGAAGTCCTTATGTCTTTCCCTTCTGTGAAACTATTAGCAATTAAGTAGACATAAAGTGAAAAGTTGCATACACTTCAGAGTTCCCATTTTTTAATCTCCTGGTAGGCATAGTGGCTAATGGTATTAAAGGTAAGAATTTAATCTTGAAGAAAAGAGTAGTTGTTCCTTTGTGTAATTGGCCCAGCTGTAACTGTTTATATGCAGGGCAGGTAAGGCACTTGCAGAATGTCTCTTACTTTAGGTACAGCAGCTCTTTGGTAATCCAAACTGAGTACAGAAACTGGTAACAGAAGACCAACGGTTCTTTAGCAATAAGACAAACACTGACGATATTCCAGCTCCTATTCATCAGCACTAATGGAGTCTGAGAATTTTTGTATCCCAAATGGTAATAGTCTTGCTTATAGTGGGAGTTCCTCAATCTCTACATTCACCACATGTCTTTTGTGTCCAACAGTATAGACTCCTATCAGGAACAAGTCTGTATGAGAAGGGACCTGGCCTCTGAATTATCTATAGTGCGGGTAAACAAACAGACAGTTCAGCTCCGATCTGCCGTCTGTCTCCTCCGCTGCACACACGGCAAAAGGCTTTACAGCAGATCAGCACACTGTGACACAGCGCTCCCGCTTCCCTCACACAGCGATGTCGTCGCTACAGCACTCTTTTTCCCCTCTCAGGAGCACCCAGTCAGCCTCCTCTCTCACTCTCGTCCACTCCTTTCCAGCACTTTCTCTTCTCTCCCCTTCAAGTGCGTTCCTTTTTCCTTTTAAATGACCCCTCCTATCATCAAAATACCTGGGTAATGTAGTTCAGCTTCACCAAAAGAGGTTTCCTTCAACAGTATACAAATCCCAGAACTTCCTGGGAGAACTTTCTGTGTTCTGAAAATGACATGACATTCTATCTTGTGGCCATTTTTGAATATAGCACCTGTTACAGTCCCAGGCGTTACACGTGGTTTGCATCAACTGAAGCATTGACATCCATTGTATTTTGGTGCAGTATACATTCAAGGCATGATCGATCAGTTCTCATGTGGTTCGCATCAACTGAAGCATTGACATACATTGTATTTTGGTGCAGTATTCATTCAAGACATGATCGATTAGTTCTCATGTGGTTCCCATCAACTGAAGCATTGACATGTAACAACCTCAACCACTGTGCCATCACATACTGTGACTGTCTTGCAAAATGTTTCCTAAGCACTATTTATCCTGAAGCCTGATGAGCTTTTCTGCTGTCTATCTGCTATAAATGTCAGCTCAGTTGCCTCCAAATAGATAAAAATATAGCAGTTTTATCGCAAAATGGTTTTATTTTTAATATCGATATTTCACAATCTTTTGTAACTTACAACGTTTTCCTAGTCTGTAGTCATTTTTATTGATCAATATTTTTCTTTGTAGATAAAGCACAGTACATACTTTCTCTATGTGTACACAAAGCACTAAATGTTAATTTATTCTTTTGTCCTTGGGAACATCAGTTAAAAATTCCTGCTTGTCGAAAATGAGGTTTATATTAAACTAACATTAAAAGTGTATCATTTAAATTAGTCATGTTGCAAAATTTTAATACAAATACCATGTTGTTTTTTTACATCTGTAATTATAAAGGACATTAGATAACATGAGAAGACTTGATGCTAATATTTTTGATTTATCATGCATAGGTATTGTTCAGCAATGTACTGGCACTTATTGCCATTCCTTCCTGGCAGAACCCTGTGAACAGCTTTATGGGGCTTTTTAGGACCGCCACAGACAATGTTGCTTCTTACCTGCCTCATAGTTGGCAAGTATCCCAAATTTTTTGTCCTAAGTCCTTGCCTTGCAGAATACAGGACACTGAGCACTTTGCTGCTAGCCATCCCTTTCCTTTCTGCTCTTGGTGGCTTCCAAGGGAGAAAATGTTACATCCATCAGTCCTCTATCTCAGCCCACCCTCTCCCAGGGTTTTGGAGAGAATATTCTGAGTCTGCACTAAAGGTAAGCATTGGTCTGGTGCTATGTGTTGTAAGACAGGGGCTTAAGGGAAGGTTTTGGTGATCTGCAGGCTGCATGGGAGTGGCTAAGGGGCTGTAGTGCTATGGTGCCTGCAGAAGGGGGAAGGTCTGTGGCAATATTGCAGTACCACAGTTTCCCCTCCCTTATATGACCTCCATAGTGCCACAGGCTATTATCCCCACCACCTTTGTTGCCTGGGAAAAGGGGTACTCCACTGCACTTTATTGGAAGGAGAAGGTGGTCTAATAACAATGGGGAATTGTTGGCTTTTGACAGCAAAGATAGGGTTTATTTTATACCACTGACTAGACTAAGATAGGGCTTATTTTAGGCCACTTTACTCTTACTGATAACTATGGCGAGGCTTAGTTTTCTCTTCCTGGAACCTTTTTTTTCCTCCAATTGCCACAGTGATGGATCCTATTTTATCCCACTGACACCAACAATGGGGCTTACTTTTGTACTCAGAGGGCAGCATTCAAAGGGGCACTATATTGCTGACACCTGCATACTGTGCTGTACAGTGCATAGTCTGACCTCTGCACTGACCTCTGCACTGTATATATAAAGTATTACATGCATTTTAGCAATTTATTTATTGTCTCAACAGTTGTTATGTTGCCCCCAACTCCCCACCTATTATAATTAAGTACTTCTTTAAAGTAGGCTAGATTGATGACTTCATAGTTATTTGGTTCCATGTTCTTTAAAACAGAGAGTGGAGGGATGGTGCTTGGGAGTTGGGCAGTGAGACAGTGCTTAGGAGGTAGGACATAAGAGTACTGGCACCTCTGCCTCTGGAAAAAGCCCTGATCGTGCAAAACACATGGATTTAGGGACACTTCTTTTTATATGTAACAACACATTTCAGAAATCTTTCACATATGCAGCATTGTATTTACTGTGCTAAATGTCTGCTAAATGTCTGCTTAGTGCTAACAATGCAGTAAAAGTTTATAGCATCTAAAAATGCAGTCTCTATATAAAAATTTCAGTTTATCCAATTTCACCAGAATTCAATGTTAAGAAAACTATAACTAATACTTGTCATTTTCAAGTATTATGCTAGTGAGATTTCCCTTCTTATTTTCTAACTTCAGGAGTAAGCCAGTCATTGCTGGTCTCTAACGATGCTAAGCTATTCACTTTTACATTCCAAAGACTGCACCATTCCAAGCTCCTGAAACAGCCTTTCAGGAAGTTAACAGCTCTAGGTGCAGGTTTCAGGAGCTTGCCTAGCTCGGTATGTATAGCAAAATGGAAAAACGAGGCTGCACTCCACAGAGGTCCCACTGGTAAGTATATTGTGTGTAGGGGGCTCCATTTATCACAGTCCTGGGAGAAGGGGTCTTCTTGTCTGGCTGGGTGATGGGGTTACTTTAGTGGTATTTTTTTTTGGTATATGGAGGTCATAGAAACATAGAAACATAGAAACATAGAATGTGTCGGCAGATAAGAACCATTTGGCCCATCTAGTCTGCCCAATATATCTGAATCCTATGAATAGTCCCTGGCCCTATCTTATATGAAGGATAGCCTTATGCCTATCCCATGCATGCTTAAACTCCTTCACTGTATTTGCAGCTACCACTTCTGCAGGAAGGTTATTCCATGCATCCACTACTCTCTCAGTAAAGTAATACTTCCTCATATTACTTTTAAACCTTTGCCCCTCTAATTTAAAACTGTGTCCTCTTGTGGTAGTTTTTCTTCTTTTAAATATGCTCTCCTCCTTTACCGAGTTGATTCCCTTTATGTATTTAAAAGTTTCTATCATATCCCCTCTGTCTCTTCTTTCTTCCAAGCTATACATGTTAAGGTCCTTTAACCTTTCCTGGTAAGTTTTTTCCTGCAATCCATGTACTAGTTTAGTAGCTCTTCTCTGAACTCTCTCTAGAGTATCTATATCCTTCTGGAGATATGGCCTCCAGTACTGCGCACAATACTCCAAGTGAGGTCAATAGTATGGCCGCGGTATCCCTTCTTTGCACACTGGTAAAAAGAAAACCTGCTTCTGCCTTACATCAGAGCCCAACGAGGGATGCGAGTAGCAGGGTTTCATCCTCTTGGCAGCATCAAATTCAGGCAGCTTGTAAGCAGAGATTCTGTTCTTCTTGGCCAGAAGTGATGCCGCTTGACCAGAGGTCCCAGACATCATTTCAGGTAGGGGTGTTGTCATTGTCAGGCGCTGGGGACATGGTTTCAGTCCCATTCGGCGCAGGGAGAAAAGAGAGGGCTGGCTGGGGCTATTTTGGAATGCCGCAGCAGTGGCGTTTTGAGTTCTGAACACAAAGCCTCAGCGCTCACTCCGTCTCACATCCAATGGTAGATTTGTAATGCTTGAAGCGATATTGCTCTCCTCAAGCGGGGAAACTCCAAAACAACATAAAGAAACACAGGAGGGCACAATTGTCTAGTGTTTTACCACCAACACAATTTTTATTATTTAAAAAGCCAAAAAACGTGAGAAGATAAAAGCAAATAAAGTCAGAACTCCAGCAAAGGGGATGTCCAAATCTTTGTAGTTTGAAGTCTGAAGTGTTTTGGGAGTGGAGCCCCCTTCCTCAGAGCTAACCCAACCTGCTGTAGTTACACCATTTATATATTAACATAACTTAAAGCCACTTTCTTACACTGGCTCCTCTGGACTATCACACCAATCAGACCACAGGGTCCATCTCACTCTTATCCCCACGCTGAAAATTCCACCCATCATGTTCCTTTCCGATAGCCATGTAATAAAAAATATTTACTCACATATTTTCATGTTCATCATACTCATGATATTATCCATAATTCATCATGCTCATACTGTGTATATGCATTCATGTTACACACTCTCTCTTATACTAGGCTCTTGTGTTTAACATGCAATGAGCACTTAATAGGAAGGGAAACCACCTGGACTGTATCATGCTCCACACACAAATGGAACTGCTGCACACGCTATCCCTTCTGGCCTGCATAGACTCTGGCAGTGTGCTCCAGCAGCGCGTCAGACTAGTAATGCGTCATGTGCACTGCCAGAGTCTATGTGAGCCAGAAGGGATGGTATGCATTTCAACAGCTCCATTTGTGAGCGGAGCACGAGTCAGTCTGGGTGGTTTCCCCTCCAATTATACAAGAGGATGTGTATCATTAATATATACTGTATACACAATACACAGTATGAACATGACGAATTATAGATAATATCATGGGTATGATTAACATGAAAATATGTGAGTAAATATTTCTTGTTATATGGCTATAGAAAAGGCACATAGTAGATGGAATTATCACCCGTGGGGATAAGAGTAGGATCAACCCTGTTGTCTGATTGGCACGATAGTCCCACCCAAAGGAGCCAGTGTAAGGGAGGGGCTTTAAGTTATGTCAATATATAAATAGTGGAACTACAGCAGGCTGAAATAGCTCTGAGGAAGGGGTCTTGTCTCCTGAAAGTGTCAGCTTTCCAACTACAGTGATTTAGACATCACCTATGCTGGAGTTGTGACTTGATATGCTTTTATCTTCTCATGTTTGTGAGTATGTTTTTGGTTTTTTAAATGATAAAAATGGTGTTGGGGGTAATGCACTAGGTGTTTGTGCCCTCCTGTGTTTCTTTACAGTGGCTTTTTGAGCACCCAGACAGATGCAGAGGGATAAAATAGAAAATCCTTCTCCTGCACAAGCTCTGGGGGAAGCTCATGCAAGCAGTGCACAGGTAGGCGCCAAGGGCTGCCTTGTTGTTTGCTGTGTGTTGTTTTTGATGGATGGTGTCAGATTATATAGAGCAGGACTCTTCTGTCCTGTGCAGACTCCCTAGTGGTCCAAGGCACATGGATGGTAATGTCAGCACTGGGTGAGGACACGGGGTGTTAGTTACATTTGCTAGTGGTTAATCACGTCCATGTTTTTTCTTCTTGTGTTTTGTACAGAGAAAAAGTTCCAGAGAAGCTAAGCCCACTCCCAAAAAGAAATGTGACAAGTGCGGTTCAAGACTATCTTCTGGATATACAGAACCCCTTTGCAAATCGTGTGTAACTTCGTTATTGAAAAGAGAGGCTAATGTTATTTATACCAACTTTATTGGTTCAGTAAAAGAATAGATGGCTTCTACCTTCCAAGCTTTTAAAAAGCTTATCTCTGATGCAGTGTTAATTTTGCCAGCAAATTTCTATTTAGTTTTAGTCTTAGTCTTAGGACTAAAAATGGCATTTTAGTTTTAGTCCCATATTAGTCTTCCTACATTTTAGTCGACTAAAACGTCCTACATTTTAGTCATCTATAATCAAATGGTTATGTAGTTCAATTGTAATTTGTAATGCATTATTTAAGCATTTCTCTACAATTTCCAAACTCATTATATACTACTGCTGGTCCTGGAGTGAAAAATCTAATAGGTTATTATTTATGGTATTAAGCTTTGAGCATGCACCAGTGTTAATTTAGTTTTAGTCTTTTGACTAAAATGCCATTTTAGTTTTAGTCGTATTTTAGTCATCTGAATTGTTTTAGTTTTAGTCGTACTTTAGTCGACTAAAATTGTATTAATTTAGTCGACGAAAGCGTTTTAGTCGGTTTTAGTCGACAAAATTAACACTGCTCTGATGTAAAGGCCCTATCTTAATCTGTCAGTCAGCCTATTTCTGCAGCTTCTCCATTGTCCGGAATCTTTGGAAGCAACAGGAGACTGAGAGGCCAGACTCAAAGCCAGCAATTTTGACTCCTCAGCATTAAAATCAGAGCAGGAAAATCGCAAAGTGGAGGCAGGGAAAGGCCCTAAATTTAAATTATCATTTGAAGATGAAGATGATCTTCTGGGGGGTATTTATGAAACACTGGACATTGAGGAAGATAAAAATAAACCAGCTAGACATGATCTAATGTATCAAGGTCTGCAAAAAAATCAAACTTTTTTGCAATGCATGAAGTGACGTCAGATGTAATTCTGAAAGAGTGGGCTGAACTTGAACATCCAGCAGTAGTTTGGAACAAATACCCCAGGTTAGATGCTTGTAGAAAAAGAAATAGCCGCACATCCAGGAATTCTAGTTGCCTTTAGATTTCTTTTAATTCCAAAATGTGATGACACCAAAGACACCAACATGAAGTCACTTAGACGCGTTTCACACATACATCTTGTGCTTAATCATTACGCTCCTCTCTGAAAAGTGTCCAAAAAATCATCTCTCACTTTTGAATATATGAAACACTTGCAAGATTGCATGTAAAAGAGAGGAGACATCATCCCCAAGAGAGCCTGGGAAGCCAGCATGGCAAGTATAAAGTCAAGAAATCTTGACTATTGATTTTCATAGCTTCTCCTAGCTGGGACCCCAAGAGAAGAAATCCTAAAGTCGCTTTCAGTTCTCTTTAAAGTGCCTGGATTTATTGCTGATGCATGCACGCCATTTGTGAAGCTTTCAGCAAGGGCTGGAGCCCTGTCAATGGCAGCCAGAAGAGCCATTTGGCTTAAAACTTGGGTGGGAGACTCCGCATCAAAGCTAATATTATGTCGCCTACCTTTCTCAGGTGGCTTCCTGTTCGAGCCAGGTCTAAATGTGTCTCTAGGGAGAATAGCAGACAGGAAGAAAGCTTTTTCTGTAAGAAGAAAACTTTTACGAAAAGGTTTTTTCATGGCCCAAGAGAAAGTTTTCAGGAAGATTGGTCAGGACATAAAAGGAAGCTGAAGAATAATGTATTTTTCCATCTTCCTGGCAAAACCTCTAAGCAACAATGACAGCAAGAGTCCAGTGGAAGGAAGATTGGCCACCTTTCTTCCACAATGGCAAAAAGTTACATCCAGCTAAAAATATTAGCCAGAGATTACACACTAGAATTCGAATCAGACTCTCCAACAAGATTCCTTTTGACAAGTCTCCCCAAGGATCCCAAAAAGGCACAATTAGAGAGTCCAAATCCCAGTTCCAGAAAAGGAAAGAGGCAAAGGGTTTTACTTGCATATATTTGTAGTCAAGAAACCTTCAGAAAATGTTTAATCCGGTACAAGAGATTACGATTGGAATACATTTTCTTCAGTAAGAAACATGCTACAGAAAAATGTGTTTATGGCCACCATGAACTTAGGAGATGAATATTTACACATTCCTATTCTGGAAAGTTCCCAAAGATTCCTGAGATTAGCAATATAAATTGAAGGGAAGCAATACTAATTTCAAAGCAGGGCTTTTCTCTTCAGCCTTTTGTCATCCTCAAGAATTTTTACAAAAGTTCTAGTGGAAGCTCTGACTCTCTGGCTCTGTGGCTTCAGGCAGTTCTGGTAGTTCCTTACCTAGATGACTCACTTTTCATGGCACCTACAGAAGCCCACTACCGGGCTCAGCAGTGGTTAAGGTCCCTAGGATGGATTTTAAATCTGGATTAATCTAATCTCTGTCCTTCTCAAAATATTCTTTTCCTAGGCTGTTATCTCTGTTCTACAAATCTGAAGATTTTCCTTCCATAGGACAAGATTAAGAACATAATGTAGAGAGTTGGCTATCTGCAGAGTAATCAGGCTATAGCGATAAGGGAATTAATGTCAGTATTAGGCTTGATGACTTTGACTATTCTGGCAGTTCAAAGGGCCAGATACCATCAGTAGCCCCTCCAAGCATCCCTTCTTCAAAAATAGAATTGCGAGCATCTAGACAGGAAAGTGGTCCTACCAGCAGTGGTGAAGCACACATTTTGGTGGAGGAGAGACTGTACTCATCTGAATCAGGGTTTCGTTTGGACTTATCCAATATCCAAGAAACTGATAAAAACAGACATATAATATATAGTGCAGAGCAAAAATAATGTACTCTAAATGTCAATAGTCCGTATATTGACGTCCTTGACTCAATACCTCTGTGTGATATGGGGTTAACCAGATTAAAAACTGTAGGGGATGATAGTCCCCTGTTCCCCGGCCAGGCAAAGTGACGTAGATCTACGTCACTTGCCTGTCACTTCCTTGTGAGCCAATAGCGGGCAAGCGCGCGCCCGTGGAGGCGCGCGCCGGCCGCGGCTCATTCACAGGGAAGTCAGTGCGTGTGACCGGCGGACCCGATGTCCGCCGGTCATTCGCCGATCGTCGGTGCAGAGGGAGAAAGTCAGGCGGCTGATGTAAACAAGCCTGAAACAAACAAAGATAAAATTCCCAGTTCAATTTGCCAACCAGTCTGCTTACCAACCAAATTGGCCTGTCTAACAGTTTGCGTCATTACAGGGGTTTAGTTAGCACACATTTGCAAACGCATGTGAAAGCTGCAGGGCCACGTCAAGGCTCCCTGTTACCTGCAGTCCTAACTCTAATGAATTTTAAAGAGTCTCCACAGTGGGAGCACATGCAAGCTAATGGATAGATAGGGGGCAGGTGAGCCTGGAGGTGGCCCATCCCTCCTGAAAGGTAATTGGGGGCATAATGGAAGCCCAGCTGATAGTATTACAGCAAAGGCACCCAGTATGTCCACTCACCAGTACACATACACAACAAAGAAAATGGCCTCTGCCCCCACCTATAACTGGCCTTCATAGCAAAGAACACATGGAAGGGCAACGCACATGAAACAAACAAAGATAAAATTCCCAGTTCAATTTGCCAACCAGTCTGCTTACCAACCAAATTGGCCTGTCTAACAGTTTGCGTCAATACAGGGGTTTAGTTAGCACACATTTGCAAACGCATGTGAAAGCTGCAGGGCCACGTCAAGGCTCCCTGTTACCTGCAGTCCTAACTCTAATGAATTTTAAAGAGTCTCCACAGTGGGAGCACATGCAAGCTAATGGATAGATAGGGGGCAGGTGTGCCTGGAGGTGGCCCATCCCTCCTGAAAGGTAATTGGGGGCATAATGGAAGCCCAGCTGATAGTATTACAGCAAAGGCACCCAGTATGTCCACTCACCAGTACACATATACAACAAAGAAAATGGCCTCTGCCCCCACCTATAACTGGCCTTCATAGCAAAGAACACATGGAAGGGCAACGCACATGAAACAAACAACATTTTCTTTGATGTACTATGTAGGACCATTGTTCACTGTTCCTGCACTAGTAGCACAGCCAATCACTGTAAAAAGCACGCCCCTAGGGACACACTTAACCCCTCCCTCCCCAATAAAGTTAACCCCTTCCCTGCCAGTGTCATTTTGCAGTAACAGTGCATATGTATAGCACTGATTACTGCAGTAATGTCACTGGTAACCCCAAAAGTGTCAAAAATGTCAGTCAAGGGTCCGATCTGTCCGCCGCAATGTCGCAGTACCGCAAAAAAAATCACAGATCGCCGCCATTACGCGTTAAAAAAAAACACCAAAAATGACCGAAATCTTTCCCTTAGTAAACGCAATAACTTTTGCGCAAACCAATCAAAATACGCTTTTTGCAATTTTTTTTACCAAACATATGTATCAGAAAACAAATTGGCCAAAAATGTTAAAAAATGTTGATTTTTACATTTTTTTGGGGGAATTTCATATAAAAAAAATGTGGAAAATATTGTTATTTTTGCAAAATTTACTCTCTTTTTTTGTTTATAGTGCAAAAAGTAAAAATCGCACAGGTGATCAAATACCACCAAAAGAAAGCTCTGTTTGTGGGAAAAAAAGGACGTCAAATTCATTTAGGTACAGCATCGCACGACTGCGCAATTGTCCGTTAAAGTCACGCTGTAAAAAATCACAAAAAAAACCCTGGTCAGGAAGGGGGTAAAATCTTCCGGGGCTTAAGTGGTTAATAGTCTTAGCACAGTTCACTTTAACCACTTCAGCACTGGTAGGTTTAACCCCCTTCATGACCACGCCATTTTTTTTGCGATAGGGCACTGTGTTATTTTAACTAATAATTGCGTGGTCATGCAATGCTGTACCCAAATAAAAGTGATGTCCTTTTTTTCCTACTAATAGAGATTTCTTTTGGTGGTATTTGATCACCTCTGCAAGTTTTATTTTTTGCGCTATAAACAAAAAAAAAGACCAACGATTTTGAAAAAAAAAAAAAAAACAATATTTTTTACTTTCTGCTATAAAACACATCCAATAAAAAAAATGTAAAAAAAATCCAATTTTTTTTATCAATTTAGGCCAATATGTTTTCTGCTACATGTTATTGTTAAAAAATTCCAATAGGCGTATATTAATTGGTTTGTGCAAAAGTTATAGCGTCTACAAACTATGGGATATTTTTATGAAATTTTTAAAAATGTATTTTACTAGTAATGGCGACAATCAGTGACCTCTAGCGGGACTGCGAAAAATCGGACACTAAGTGACACTTTTTTGAGGACCATTGACAGGAATACAGTGATCAGTGCTAAAAAAAGATGCACTCTCATTGTACTAATGACACTGGTAGGGAAGGGGTTAACATCAGGGGTGAGCAAAGGGTTAAATGTGTTCCCTGGGAGTGCTTGCTAACTGTGTGTGTGTGTGGGGGGGGGTGTGCATTTATTTGGGGAAGGCAAAGGCAGATCCGTGTTCCTGCTTAGTAGAAACACAGGATCTCCATCTTCCCCTCTCACAGAATGGCGATCTGCCTTGTTTACATAGGCAGACCACTGTTCTGCCTTTCTAGGACACAATCGCCGAGTGCCGGCAAACATCGGGTCCGCTGGACCTGCTGATTGACTTCCACTGTGTCCAATCACAGCGGAAGTGGGTCGCCGGCGGTGCGCCTGTGCTCCCCAGAGGGAGAAATGTAAATGACGTACAGGTACTTGATTTTGCGCCGAAGGGCTGCCCTGCTGCACTACATGGGGTGGTCCGGAAGCGATTAAAAAACAATTATTATGTTAGTCCTTTTAGTCCTTTTTTAATGCTCAGGTTTATTAACTGATCATTTTCTACTTTTTTTTATTTCATGTGTACAATCCTTTTTTTATAAACATTGAATACAGGGTGCTTCTATGGCCCATGTTTTGCAGTGCACACTGGGCTAACAAGAAAGCCCAGCAGTGTCTAATCAAGTTATGACTGCCTTTAGCTTAAAGGAAAATTATACATCTCCATATGAGCGTGTATATACAGCGGAGTGTGTTCCTTCCCTTTAGCTAAGTGTATTGTGAATAAACCTGTACATAAGCCTGTTATGCCTGACTATTTATGCTTTCAACAGCATAAAAGTAAAATGCACAGCAAAGTAAATCTGAAGATGAATAAAATACCATAACAGATCAGTGCTACTCCAAGCCTGCAGTAAAAGTCTTCTGGGTTTACACTCTGTATTCAGGTCCATCAGTTACTCCCCTCTGACAAGTTTCACCCATATTGGGCTCTGACCACTGTGTGAAACATGTCTGAGGGGCATGGCCCATTTGCGAGGATTCGCGTTGGAGCCTGTCTTTAATTTACTTCACACCAGAGTTGAGTGCAGCATAACTTGTATGATAATGAATAGCCTTAAACACGGCACCTGCTGGCAGTGTTTGGCAAATATGATATTCTCAATATTTCTCATTTACCTGATCAAAAACACTTTTCTGAAATGTTTTATTTTCAGCCCTAAACATAACTCAAAATTAAAGAAAATAAAACAAAGCACTATACATTTGCGTTTTTTTATATTACATTGCTCTTTAGGATCCCATCACAGATGGTGACAACTAGACCTTTTCCCACAGATGGAGAGGAATGAATTCCTTAAATAAAGTATTTCAAAAAGCTCAACATACAACGTATTATTGGGCTATTTTACTGTTTGCACACAATCTGCTTTAACAAGCTGGTGTTTGAAAAGTGTCCTATGGGAATACATTGATTTTTCTGTCCAAAAAATGAATACCAGAAATGCAGAAATTGATAGCAAACACTTTATATGTGTTGAATATTAGCACATGAAGATTTACAATATTGCTCCTGTTATGAACAGCTCCAAACACAGCTGTTTCCTAAACCATCAAACACTAGGCTTTGTACAATAAAACATTTATCCAAGTGAAGCGATGGACACATGCTTTGTATAGATAATCTAGAAATGTTGATATAAATATGGCTTGGGCTGTACAGATGACTGGAAGAAACAAGTACAAAATTGTGTGACTTCCAAGATTGTGGGACAATTGATATTTGTACATAAATGCATACATAGGTGGGAATCTTCCCACCAAATCTTCCTCTTACTGGGTCTAAATTCCAGCTTGTTTATTGGCTGCTGGAGTAGAGACAGATGCTTATAAAAGCTTGAACCTTCGCTGGTCAGAAAAGGGGGTAGACAAGTGTACGCTGAACAAAACCAGGCCACATGCCCTAACATGCTGATAAAGACATCATGTTGATGAGGACAATGGCCTCTTCCCCACAACCCCGATCCAGTGGTTATGAGTTTGTGGGTGAAAGGCTTATTGGAATCTGGAAGCCCACTTATCAATAAGGAGCCTCCCAGATACCACCCCCCCCCATGTGAATAAATAGGTGAAAAATATAACCCCTACTCAGTCACAAAAAAAAAATGTAAACGGTTGACAAATACTTTTTTGAATCCATCTTTAACTGCTTGCTGACAATATACTGTATATATACGACGGCAAGGCGGCTCTCCTGTCCAGGATCACGTACCTGTACTTCCGGGTCTGGAACGTATGCAGCAGGCGACCCTTTACCGATGTGATTGGAAACAGTGGGAGCCAATCAGTGGGTCCGGCAGACTCGATGTCTGTCGGGACCCACCGATCGTTCAGGATGGTGGTCTTAATGTGTAAACAAGGCAGACCACCATTCTGTCAGAGGGGAAGGTACTGATCCTGTGTTTCTGCTAAGCAGAAACACTGATCTCTGCCTTACCCTAGTCAAAGCACCTCCCCCACAGTTAGTAAAAATATCTTAGGAACACAAGAAGATTGCTCCCTCAGGAGCTGGGATTTTTTAAGTGCCAATAACTGAGTGCTTACAAAAGAAATATAATAAAATTTAACATGTTTTTTTTGATTGGTTAAAAAGTTAGAAACAAAACATTTAGAGACATTTATTCATAATAAAAACACTCCACCTTAGCATTTTAGAGAATAATCAACATGGTCGACAGTTGGTGATACGTCTAGGGTGATAATCCCGACATGTTTCACCAATGGCTTTGGATTCCTCAGGGGATGTTTACTATCACACCTATGTTAATAGATCAATCATATTCTAATATTAAATTATATACATGAAAGGGGTGGTGACATAGACCCTCTCCTACTACAGTGCAAAACTAAATGGATTTTTTCCCTACAAGTCACTAAATATCCAGGACTCAATAAATCTTTGAGTTTGAAATCCTTTTTATAGGATTCACATTGAATCTTTTCCTACACTTACCACACCGCAGATAAACATCCATCATGTGCATTTCTATGTTTGTTCATTGTTTTTTAATTGTATCATTTCTAGAAAACAATTTCTTTGTACAAAATTGATGTGTGCGTGTGTGTGTGTGTGCTTGTGCGTGTATGTGTATATACATACAATTCTAAACTTTTTGGCTCTATACACTACCACAATGGATTTGAAATGAAACATACACAATGTGCTTTAACTGCAGACTTTCAGCTTTAATTTGAGGGTATTTAAATCAAAGTGAATGGTGTAGGAATTACAACAGTTTGCATATGTGCCTCCCACTTTTTAAGGGACCAAAAGTAATGGGACAGATTAACAATCATAAATCAAACTTTCACTTTTTAATACTTTGTTGCAAATCCTTTGCAGTCAATTACAGCCTGAAGTCTGGAACGCATAGACATCACCAGATGCTGGGTTTCATCCCTGGTGATGCTCTGCCAAGCCTCTACTGCAACTGTCTTCAGTTCCTGCTATAGTACTCTGAGTGGTGAATTTCTTTAAGGTCTAACAAATGGCAGCTCCCTTGCCTTCTGGCCCCCTCCCCTCCTCTCCATCCAGCTTCTCCCTCCCTCTTTCTTTTCCCTCTACCTCCTCTCTTCTTTTTCTGATCGCTTAGCCCCAGTTAATCACGGACTACCCTAAACAGGGGCAGCCCATCTATATTAAAGCATAAATAAGATGAAAGCCACGCTCAACAACACGCAAACTTACTCTACTCATTCTGCCTTGAACAGCCTATCTTGTTTCCCCAAGCAGTCTAGCCCAATACCCCTACCTGCACACCCCATGTGTTATTTGTTGTTTTTTTATGTTATCTTGCAAGGTTTTTAATATGTGTTTAGCCGAAATGAGGGGCGATCCTTTCCCCTCTTCCTCCTTCCATGCATGACTTGGACATGAATAGATGGGGTTAACCTCATGCCCTGTACAGTGTTCTACTACAGTTATTAAATGCTTATCATCTTTGTTTTGAATGCTTTCCATATTAAGTTTTTATGGGCTGTGTCCCCTCAAAATTTGCGTGCTATTGTGCACTTTGTTTTTTCACTCCTGCCCTTTAGGGTTATTCTGCAAAAGTTACTGTGTTTGTATGTTCCCCTTTGTTTTCTGTATCAAAAAAAAATATTTGAACAAGAAAAACAAATGTCTGACATGGTATTTAGCAACTATGAAAACTGAAGCAAGGTCAGTTCAGCAGAATACTGAGTTACCAAAGAGCAAAAAAAGGGGGGAATTTTGGGACTTTAAATGAAATGTGGGGGGGGGGGGGAAGTTGCCAATGCCATCCCTAATATGCAGAAAAATAAAAGGGGGTTTGGGACTTTTAATGAGAGGCAGGACAAAGCTGGCAGGTATATACATTAACAGTTATTGGTGTACAAATTGGTAAAGACATAATATGTTACAGAATAAAATAACTAAGTAGACATGAGAGCTAGTAAGTGGTGTCCAAGTCCAGGTTAATAAAAACCAACATGTAAACATTCCATGGAGTATACAAATAGTAGACACGGGGTATTGAAGTCATATCATCAATAAGCTTAACGCATATCATGGACCAAAAATTGCCACTTCATCAGGAGCAAAAAAGTGATGCATATTTGCAAAGAATATAAAAATATGCGTGGGAAAACACCAACATGGAGAGGGGAGGGAGGGGGGACACAGACCACCCAAAATCGCTCACTTACAAGCAGCTCGGGCTTTATAAGGCATTGGAGGTAATGCTGAAATGCATGTATCCCCACCGGGAGCTGAGGGAGCACAGGTCAGGTGGGTGTGGCGGAGCGTGGCACCAAAAGGTGGGGTGAGTGCGAGAGGTAATGAGTTGAGAAGAGTCTTTGCTATTGCAGCATCCAAGAGTATCTGTCAAAAAATATATAAAGAGTATATATGTATATGTAGGGTATAATTAATTGGATACAATATTGCTGCTTGCATATTAAAAGAATGTGTGAAAAAAAAAAAAGGATGTAGCCAGATGTAGGTAAAAAAATTGAAGTGAGTGGAGTGGGTGAAAAATTCAGATAAAGACCAAACATTGGAAGAGATGTGACCAAGAGTATGGTGAGTGATGACAGATGAGTGAGCTCCTTTCCCCTCTTCCTCCTTCCATGCATGACTTATCTGAATAGATGGGGTTAACCTCATGCCCTGTACAGTGTTATACTACAGTTATCAAATGCATATCATCTTTGTTTTGAATGCTTTCCATATTAAGTTTTTATGGGCTGTGTCCCCACAAAATTGGCATGCTATTGTGCACTTTGTTTTTTCACTCCTGCCCTCTGGGATTATTCTGCAAAAGTAACTGTGTGTGTATGTTACCACTTGTTTTCTGTATCAAAAAAAATATTTGAATGAGAAAAACAAATGGCCGACATGGTATTTAGCCACTAGGAAAACTGGGGCAAGGTCAGTTCAGCAGAATACTGATTTACCAAAGATAGGAGCCACAGGCGTGTGTGCTGATTTTAGGGGAAACAATTTGCATGTGGTGTCCCATATTTGTAAGTGTAACAAAGTGCGGGACAAGATAGCAATTTATGTTGAAATGAGAGATCAAGTGGGAGTGGGCACTGCAAGTGGTAAGCCATTCAGGCCTGTAAGTGGTGGAACAGATTTGTGTTAGTTGAAACAATTGACCTGCGCTATAATAGCGAAGGAAGTGGGGAACTCCCGCTACAGAGTCTTGCAAGCCACCCTACAACCTCCCAAGCTCCACAGGTATATAAAGATGATGGATTGGAGCCTCTTGAGATGTGAAGGGGGGATAGGAATGGGTAGGGTATGGAAATAATAAAAATGTTATGGCAGCAAGGTCATTTCCCCGATCACTGTGGCTATTCTTTGGAATCAGAAGAGAGAATCGGTTAACTAGTGTTTTAGCTCTTCCTCCAAAGGCATGTGGCCATATTTGATCAGTGATGTCACACTATCCCTGCCCATTGTTCATATGGCCCTGGGATTCCCAGCCAGTAAATTAATGGGGCCAGGTGACATCAATGATTGTCAAGGAGGTGAAACTTGGTACTTAGCAATCTTTTAAAGATAGGAAGCTATTATAAATAGATTTAAATATTCAATTGAAAAAGCTTTGTAATATCTGATAAGTCTAAAAAATACCTTCTGGTCTTGCCAGAAGTCCTGTAAACTTCCTGAGCTCTCTACCTCTGCTGACTATTATCAGTTACATGGTTTGCTTAATATGTTATGGGTTTGGTTCTGTGGCCCAATCTTGTTTCTTTTGTTCTAATACAGAAGGATGAGTGAGCATCCTAGGACTGGAAGTATGTTACTGGCAGAATCATAAATTGAAAAGAAGCTTGCTAGAAGAAAATGAATGCAGAAATAACATCTAAGGACTCATGAGCTGCAATATATATACATTTACATGGCTGTCGTCCCAGAAGGAAGCCTCTTCCAAAGATGATGCACAAGAAAGCCAAAATTTCCTAAAACTGTGTCCTTACCCTGAAGGTTAATATGTGTTGCAAATGTATTTAAGCATGGAAGAAATGATAGTGTTTTATCCATAGCTGCCAATCAAATCCTTTTTATTTTCTAACCTGGAATAGAAAGTGAAATCTGAAATAATTTATCACTATGGCTTTACTAATTTAGCCCTTAGTTACTGAATTTAAAACCTTGTTTTTCCTTTTTGCATATTATAGTCTACAGTTGCTCCATATTCTGCAAATACAAAGTTTATACAAAAATAAAACCTGACTTAGACAGTATTCATAATCCGTGACAGGAAAGTATATTTAAGCCAGTGAAGCCAGTGATGCTGACAAATTTTCAATGTATGACCTTTTTAGCCTTAAAAAAATATAAAGCCTTCCGAGCTGTGGGTAGCTATAACCGAACAGCTAGTGTGCAGGATTAGATAAATCCTACATTTCATCAATTTGAAAGTCACAGGTAAAGTCATCTTTCTATTTCTCTGCTGAACCCAGTTGAAAAGATGATATGAATGAATTTTTTGTCCAGGTTGTGTAGAATCAGAATGTCACATTGCACATGAAAAGTATTATACACGGAAATAAGGAAATAAGGAAAAAATTTCCTTTTTGTGGAGTTCTGTTAAATGAAAGAATACAGAGTGAAATGAATCTTTCCAAGTGTGTTTGCTCCTACTGTGCTCTGATGCTTCTGATCTATTTGTTTGCTTTATGTTTCTCCGTGAATAATAGAACACTAGGTGCTTTATAGAGAGCTGGTGTTATTCTGCAGCACAATTAGCATTTTCCAAAGCAGGTAAATGCAGTTCTCATGCTAAACCTTCTTCAAGAGATTTTATTATAGCAGCATTGTCTAAAATGAGCCATACACAAGGGCTAGAACAAAGAAAAATCTTTCAAGTTCTCATTTTTACTCAATATGTGCATCCAATCCTACTTTTGCAAAGCTTATAATATGTTATCAGTTTCTCACGGATGTATCAGCAAAGTAAATCTGGAAATCATCTCCCTGGTCTACTTTCCTGTTATTATTGTGTCAGTACGTTGCTAGGATGAACAAATCTGTCCAGGTCTGGTTCGTGGCAGTTGGGGAATCCAGAAGGAAGTCCATGAATCCCAAGTATAGCATTGAACCCCCTTGAAGTCTAAAGAAGGCAAATCTTGATAGTTTTGGCCATTTTTAAGGCTGATAGGCAAAATATTGTCAGAAAAGGCATGGGAAGTTGGAGGATGCCATGAGGGACTTGTACCAATATTAAAAAGAATGGTTTAAAATACAGGGATGAAGGGCAGGGAGAAGGTCTTTTCATACAGTTGAAGTGCAACTTAACCTCTAAATAACATGCTTTAGGTATGCCTTAACACTTTTGTAGCCACTAACATAAGGCTTACAGAGACCTATAGCAGTTAGAAGTTTGTTTACCTTTCTTCTGCAGGCTGTTCGCTTTTTACTAGAATTGACTTTGACAGCTGTAAAGGTACATTCACACTAGCCCGCAAAGAAAAATAAGACACTGGTGTCCATTCTGTACCTTTGGCACACATACTGTGAATGAGCCCTAAAGCCACCTGATCATTTCTATAGCCTAGGCAAGGTGCCATTCCCATGCCTGACACCCCATTATGTATCCTGGGTTCTGATGCCCCTACAGGGTACCCAGGATAGACATGGCAGCTATCAGCATGGAGAGCAGAACTTTTGTTCATTGATTGTCTCTGCAGTAAAAGAAGCAGGAACTGACACTTCCAGTTCCAAAACTGTCATTGCTCGGCTGTTGTAACTATGGAGACAGCTAATCAAGCATGATTTGCACATTATAAGCTTCAATTGAGTGCAGAGATAACATTAGGGGCCAATAATAGACCCCCTAATGTCTCCCTAAAGAGAACCTGTCACTTTGGCTATGCTTTTACATTGGAGGCATGTTAGCTTTATTTGGAATAACAATTAGGTTAGTTAAAAAAAAATAATATATATATATATATATATATATATATATATATATATATAAATCAATTAAATAAAAAATCCCCTTGTCCCTTTGTACAGAAGAACATACATGTGCGTGTCAGGTGTACCCAAATATGAAGATGACATTTGTTTTACATAAACAAATAAACACAGATAAGTATTGCCAAACAATCTGGAGTGAGAGCAATAATTCTAAGGCAATTATTCATATTTAAATCTACATTCATGACCTATAAAAGCTTTTAGGGGCATTGCCAATGGACATTGGCTTGAGGATTATTAACTAGCGCCCTCACATTAAATTTGCGAACTATAAGCCATCAGCCTCAAAGGCTGTCAGTACTTGTAGTTATTAAATTTGAGTTCTGTGAATGAATGAAGTGGTCAAATGAGCAGAGCCCTGCACATCTGTGCTCTGTTCACATTATGACAGCAGGTGTGGGGAGAAGATACCCAGCTTGCTGTGATGGTGGGGATCGGGGGGAGAGCAGAAGGAGTGGGAATGTTTCACCCTAAAACCGAGAGGAACATGTAACATGTTCCTGAAGTTAAATTTACCCTTTAACAACCAAAGCTAGGCACACATTTTTTAGAGGAAAAGTACAGAGGCAAGACATTTACTACAATAATTAGGATACTGAATAGGATACAGCATTGTAAAATTGCCCAGCTGAGGGACAGTTTTAATTAGAGATATTAGTCTCAAGCAACATTTATTTTGTCAACATTTTCATTTTTTTTAACATGCATTTTACTAGAGGGACAGGGGGATGCAGTGAATTTGGATGATAATATGGAGTCATTTTGGTGCACATTGATATTTATTTTAGTCTTGTGTACTTTTTTTCTTTGAAAAAATGCAGCAGTATTCTCAAAACAAAAGGCAGGTACCAGAACAGATTGGCAACAAAAATGATGCTGCACTCTGAGCAGGCCATATCAACATGAAATAAAAATCAAGAAATCCCCCAAAGAAATGAAAACCCCAAAATATCACCACTGAAACAAAAAAAGGATTTTTGAAGAGAAGCCTATCAGGTAAAAGCAGTTTAAGCTATCAACGTAACACAACTTAATCAAACAGTGCCCCCCCCCCCCCCTCCGCCTCCAAGGCAAAAAAATATATATTTTTTTAGGGAAGTCTTGCAGCAAAGAACATTTTCTGTGGACAGGACAGCAGCTAAAAGGCCATGGTAGCAACCTTAACCAATGTATTTTATCAGCACATGTGTATGCAGTGTACCTGATTAAATTGCAGAGTTCCCCTCCCTCTTCTCATATGAGTGTTGCTGCACAGAGGAATACAAAAGGCTGATACCAATTCAAATTAAGATACAACGTGCTTACATTTATTCCAGGTTTTCTGACACTTTAATAATGTGTTTAGGCTTTCTTGAATCAAATACATTTTTTGAATGTCACAATGGATTGTCTGTAAAGTTCTTTTGTAACATATAGTAATTGATGCTGTGTTCCAGCAGCAGTATGAAACACTTTTCTTCTGCTGCCAGCTAGATACAAAGTCAGTCTCAGTGCATCTCTGCCATTCAGGAAAAGCTTTATATTTTTTAATGAATACAATGCTTCCTCTGATTGGCTGACGTAGGGTTTGTGACATTATCTGCCCCCCTCTCCACCTTGGCCAATCAGAGGAAGCCTTGTAATACCTAAATTAAAAGCTAAAGACTTCTTCTGAATGGTAGAGATGCTCTAAGACTATTTCTCTTTATATCCAGCAGCCGGGGGACATGTCTCGTACTGCTGCTGGAACATAGCACAGCTTACTGCATGTGACACAAGCTACTAGACAGAATTACAGACTAAACAGTAGCCAGTCCATTGAAGCATGCAAATCATTTGTTTTGTTCAAATTCAACAATTTTGTATATACAAACCACTACATTCATTGATGTTATCTTTATAATTGTCTGTACTTTAGCTTTAAAGAGGAGTTCCAGCTGTGGAAAAACAAATTAAAAGTCAGCAGCTACAAATACTGTAGCTGCTGACTTTTTAATATATAGACAATTACCTGTCCAGATCGGCTGCCGGGTGCTCCCGCCACCATTCACTGTAGGGGAAACCAGCAATGAAGCCTTTCGGCTTAAGCCCGACTGCGCATGTGGGAAGCGCGCTGTGCATTCTGACTGGCTCTGCAGCAGGAGAAGGAGAAGCTGGATGGAACTTCAGAGGGACGGCGCTGCGGTGCTGTCTCCCGGAAGTGGGGAAGGGTACCTGTTAAAAACAGGTGCCCGCTCCCCCCTCCACTTTAGGCTAGAGTAAGATTAACATAATTGTTTCTTTTATTTCACACTTTAGTATATCAGGTCCCATTGGTAACTTTACAACACCTATATGTCTTGTGAGTAACATTTACAAGATCTCGAGGCATTTGGCAAGCCTATATCATGTATCAAATCAGACTTTCTATTGCAGAAGACTCATAACTTAGAAGGTTTCTTTTGCAATAAGAAGGCTTTTATGCTTGAAAAGGTAAAGTTACCCATATAATATAAATTGTGTAAATTATACTCATATAATATATACAATGCAAATGGATGACTGAATAAAGCAAAGTTTGCAATAAAAATCATTCACAGCTCATAAATATAACATATTGTCAGCTATTTAACATTGCACCAGTGATAATGAGTCCTAAAGCAATGATTTTTTTACACATCATGAGGCTCTTCCGGGTTCGCTGCTACTCGCCATACGTTCTACAGAGGACGGAAGTGACATTATTGGTTAAACGGAACCGGAAATACGTCATTGCGTTTCGCCCCTCCTCCAGGGCAGTTTCTTGATGATTCCCTAGGGGAAGGGGCCAAACGTGTTGACGTATTTCCGGTTCCATAGCGGTGAACCCGGAAGAGCCTCATGATTGTCTATGCCCATTTTTATCTACAATTTTGTACGTTTTTTTGCATTTTGCGCAAATAAACATTAATTTTACAGTACTTCACTATGAGCACTGTTTTGTTTTGTTTTTTTTTTGAGTCTGGAGGATATTAACCACTTCCATACAGGGCAATTACACCTCCTTCCTGCCCAGACCAATTTTCTGCACTCTCACTTTGAATGATAATTGCTCATCCATGCTACACTTTAACAAAACAAAATTTGTATCATTTTTTTCTCACAAATAGAGCTTTCTTTTGGTGGTATTTCATCACAAACTATTTTTTTTGGTGATAAAAGCAAAAAAAGAGCAAAAGGTTTGAAAAAAAAAAAACACTTTTTTTAGTTCCTGTTATAAAATTTTGCAAAAAATGAATTTCTCTTCATAGATTTTGGCCAAAATTTATGCTGCCACATATCTCTAGAAAAAATAACCCAAATTAGTGTATATTATTTAGTCTGTGTGAAAGTTATTGAATCTAGAAGCTATGGTACCAATTACTGAAATTGATCACACCTGATGTACTGACTGCCTATCTACTTTCTGAGGCCCTGAAATGTCAGAACAGTACAAATACCCCCAAATGACCCCTTTTTGGAAAGTAGACAGTCCAAGGTATTTATTAAGAGGCATTGTGAGTTTTTTTGAAGTTGTAATTTTTTCCCACATTTCTTGGGAAAATTAAGAAAAATTTTTTGTTTTCTTTTTTTTTTCACAAAGTTTTTAAGCTATTTCTAACACATAGCATGTACACAGCAAAAACGACACCCCAAAACACATTCTGCTACTCTTCCTGAGTATGGTGATACCACATGTGTGAGACTTTTACACAGCCTGGCCACAAAAAGAGACTCAAAATCCAAGTAGCAACTTCAGGCATTCTAGGAGCATAAATACACATATAACTTTCTGACTACCTATCGCACTTTTGAAGGCCCTAGAGCACCAAGACAATGGCAACGCCCACAAAATTACACCATTTTGGAAAGCAAGCACTCCAACGTATATATTCTATGAGGCATTATGAGTCTTTTGAACATGTCATTTTTTTCCACAAGTTTTTGGAAAATGTGGGAAAAAATGAAAACCCATTTTTTTTACACAAAGTTGTCAATTTATAGATTTTTCTAACACATAGCATGTACATAGCAAAAATGACACCCCAAAATACATTCTGCTACCCCTCCTGAGGGGGCGCGCATTGCGGTGAGAATGAGCTGCTGGCACTGGAGCCTCTCATGTGATTGGCTGTGATTGGACACAGCCGATCACATGGTAAAAAGCCAATTTCATTGGCTCTTTACCTTGATCAGGGATGGTCTCTGTCCAAGGGATGAGCCTCATCCCCGATAGCCACTCTGCGCACCCCCAGGGGCTTGCAGTAGTGGCGAGAATGGGCAGACATCATATGACGGCCGCCCAGATCGACGGAATGTTCCTGCCGGCATCATTTGACTATGAGCCGGTAAGGAACTGGTTAATGCCCTTTAAGAGTATTATTGGTGAGACCCGATTTAGATGCCAAAAGGCCCGATATCCACAACATCAGATATAAGTTTTGTTGACCCCCAGACTGAAAAGCTGTGGGTCCATTCTCTCTCTGGTGAGTGGGGAAACGAGAGGGGAGTGTGGCACACTTCACGGCATGTTTACATGGAGCACTTGAGCACTTTATATGAGAACTTTTGAAAGGATTTATTTATGTTTTTTTTATATATATCCTTTTTTCTTTTTAGCTCATTATGTTTATATGTTTTATGGGCAAGCGCTATATTATTATAATTGTATTAGGGAAATATATAATTATATGCATTTGCAAGGTTTTTTGAAGGGGGCATTTTGAGCTTTCAGAGCAAGAAATCCAAAGCTAATACCATTTTGTTAGATAGTTTTCTTTTTTTGCCTAACCATCATTTAAACTTTTGGAGTTGTAGCTCAGGTGGAAATATTGGGTTAATAAATGGAGGGGACAGTGGGGTTTATGTAGATTTGTGAGCATGCAATTTACAGGGCATGGGGCACATACTGTACATTACTTCCCTTTTGTGTTTAGATGATAACCACAGCAAAAGGATTTTGAGACAAGGACTTCTTGCTTTAGATTTGATAGTTATCCAGTCTGGTTTATAAGTATTATCGGAACAGAATTGTGATAACTGGCTTTATTGAGCCTGCCTGTAATAATTTAGGGGGCTAAGGACTCCCAATCCTCCTGATTATTTAATGGCATAAAGTGCCTTGCAGAAGAATCTGCACCCCCTGTAACCCCAAATGTTTTTTTTATGATATGAGATTGGTATTTTTTAGGTCTGGTCAGGGAACATTAATGGGAAGGCTTCAAAAATATTATAACATTTTGGTAACAAGGTCATTTCTATTGTGGCTGTCCTGACTATTTATGAGGGATTAGGGAGATCACAGTTCCACCCATATTTTCTGTCAATTTAGCAAAAACAATGGTAAAATCTATTTATAGAATGTGGATGTGTCAGAGGTAAGTGAGTGTAGGATCCTTAACAAGGATCAGGGTAATACTATTTGAGTTTCCAGAATGTAGTTTATGAAATAATGAGATTCATCTATCCAGCCTTTGATGTAACAGAAGAGACACACCAGATTGCAGAGGTTAATGTCTGGAAAATTATTTCACAGTTGGGCTTTTGGATGGGTTAATTTGGTATGTGCTCTGTGTTGTTGTCTTTTTTTGTATTTCCAAATTAATGTTTTATATTTGGTTTATTTATATCAGAATGTGTGGGGAGAGGGGGTGTTTTTAGGGGCTAGAAAAGTTTAGAAAAGCTTGTCATTTTAACAAGATGGTATCTGTCCAATAAAGACTTTGGATATGAGTGCATGAAAATGAAAGCAATATTCGTGTGCATATTTTTGCGATGGCAAGTTTTGCCACATTTTGCTGGTTGGAAGTAGGGATGGGCGAACAGTTTGGCTCGAGCATGAGTTCGGGCCAAACATTTGCCTGTTCACCAAACACCCGAATTTGCAGGGTGTTCACCCAAACGAACACCCTGCAATGCACTGAGCATTGCACAGAGGGGGCAGTGCCACAGGGTAATGTAGCCAGGTGGCTCCACCCCTTGCCTATATAAGAAATGTCAAAGTTCAGAGCAGGCATACGGCGAGAGGCCTCCCAGGAGGCGAAAGTGTTTTTAATTTTTTTTATTTTTCAGGTCTCGCGGGCGAGACGATAGAATTACATTGAAGGACCTTTTTTTTTATTTTTTATTAAAGGATTTGTCAAAAACTCTCTTGTGTTTATTACTTTTGTACGCTTTTTTGGTGAATGGGTAGGTGTACTATGTACCCGATACCTATTCACAAGGTGGAGGGCAGGATCTGGGGGCCCCAGATTCTGGTAAGCCCCCCACCCACAGACCCCAACAACCACAGCCCAGGGTTGTCGGGAAGAGGCCGTGCCCCAATGCACCCACCCCCCCATGTTGAGGGCATGTGGCCTAGTATGGTTAAGGAGGGGGGGACACTTGCTCATCCCCACCCCCTTCCTGACCTGCCAGGCTGCATGCCCAGGTAAGGGTCTGGTGTTAAGTTTTTTTGGGGGACCCCACAGTGTTTTTTTTTTTTAATTTTGGCGTAGGATTCCCCTCCAAATCCATACCAGACCCAAAAGGCTTGGTATGGACTGGGGGGATCACATGCTGTTTTTTTTTTTCAATAATAGCCAAGTGCCGGTAATTGTAATCACTAGTCATTTTAAATTGGATTTGACTCTTTTTTTTTTTCTTTAGAAATGTTATTTTTGCTGAAGCATGTTTTATGCATGATAAAGATGCACTACTTTACAGGCACATAAGGTGGACCCCCCAGGCACTGTATTTAAAGGAATTTTTCATTTTTATTGTTGCACTTTAAGCATAAATAAAATCACTGCTTCTGAAAAAAACAATCTTTTTTTTTATTTTTTTATTGATACATGTCCCCCAGGACAGTACCCAGACTCCTATACCCTTTTATGGCCAATAACTTGCATATAAGCTTTCAAAATGGGCACTTTTGATTTTTCCTGTTCAGCTTCTATAGACTTCAATGGGGTTCGCCATTCGGGTTAGAACATTTCCCCTTTTCAAGAGTTCTGCTGTGAACCGAACAGGGGGGTGTTCGGCCCATTCCTAGTTGGAAGCTGAAGAGTGGGAAATTTGAGTTGAGACTGGAGAGTAAAAACAGTTTTGCTTTTGACTGCTGGTGATTGCTGTGGTTGCAGTTTTATTTTCTTTGGGGTCATTACAAGCACCTTTTCTGCCACTTTTTAAATAGCCAATGTGGGCTAGGTGGGACTTTAAATGAGACACCGGCAGGTATGCCCAGCGTCTCCATCCCTGTATCGGAAAAAACGAATTGAAAAGGATTAAAAGAGGTGCATGGAAGCCAGCCAGCCCCCAGTCTGATGTACTCACCCTCCAGTCTGCCACCAGCCAAGTAGACCTGTCTCAATATACATAAAGAACAGGGGTTTAGTTGACACGCATTTGCAAACGCATATGTAAGCTGCAGAGCCACGACACGGCACCCTGTTATATCTGCAGTCCCTAACAATTTTAAATGTAAGTGTCTCCACTCTGGGAGCACATGGTTGCTAATGGGTGGATAGGAAGCAGGTGGGAGGGAGCAGCCCAAACTTCCCCCACCCACTTCCGTTCACGACTGGTATGGTATCTCAATGCTCTAATAGCAATGTTCTTAAGATGGTACAAACTGAAAACGACCAGCTGAGAAGTATACACCTCCAATCCCTTGGCGGATGCAGTGTAAAACACAGATTGGGACTTTATATGAGGCAGTTTGCCTGTATAGCTCAGTGCCTCCATCCCTAATTTCATAAAGTATTTGGGACTTTACATGAGACAAGCAGGTCATGCTATGGTCTCCATCCCTGTATATGAAAAAACTGGGGTCAAATTAGACTGCATCCACCAAAAATGCACGAAAATCGCACGGTGGGACTTTAAATGAAGCACCAGCCTGTAGGCGAGGTGCCTCCATCCATTTTAAATAGCATTTTTTTTTCTTTTCTTCCTTCAGTGTGCAAATAAAGGGGAGTGGTTAATTGGTCACTGGTGCTCCAGATACTATAAAACTTTCTGTAGCACTCAATCTGAGCTTGCCCACCTTTTGCTTGCTGGAAATTTGACCAAGTGGGAATTTTGAATAAGTGGTGAGTTGAAAACAGAAAATTAAAACAGGAGTCTTCTAACCTATAAGTAACATTTGAAATTTCCTGTTCATAATATTAACCACTTTACCACCGGAGGATTTTGCTGTCTTACATCTGGGTCACTTTTTGCGATTCGGCACTGTGGGACTTTAACTGACAATTGCGCGGTCATGCAATGCCGTACCTAAACGAAATTTACGTCTTTTTTTCCCCACAAATAGAGCTTTCTTTTGGTGGTATTTGATCACCTGTGCGATTTTTACTTTTTGCGCTAAAAACAAAAAAAGAGCGACAATTTTGAAAAAATAACAATATTTTTCACATTTTTTTTATATGAAATTCCCCCCCCAAAAAATGTAAAAGTCAACATTTTTTATAATTTTAGGCCAATTTGTTTTCTGCAACATATTTTTGGTAAAAAAAAATCTCAATAAGCGCATTTTGATTGGTTTGCGCAAAAGTTATTGCGTATACTAACTAAGGGAAAGATTTCTGTCATTTTTGGTGTTTTTTTTTTAACGAGTAATGGCGGCGATCTGCGATTTTTTTTGCGGGACTGCGACATTGCGGCAGACAGATTGGACCCTTGACTGACATTTTTGACACTTTTGGGGGTACCAGTGATATTACTACAGTAATCAGTGCTATAAATATGCACTGTTACTGTAAAAATGACACTGGCAGGGAAGGGGTTAAATTTCTTGGAGAGGGAGGGGTTAATGTATGCCTGGTGCTTACTGACGTGTGTGGGGGGAGGTGACTGAGTGACACAGGGACAGATCGCAGGTTCAGCTACGCTGAACCCTGCAATCTGACCCTGCCTGTCACTTAGGAGATCCGCCCGCTTTGTTTACACAAGTGGGCGGATCTCCACACTCGATTCCCCGACGATCGGGGAAGAGCGGCGGTGATCACCGCCGCTCCTCCCCTGGCCCAACTCCCGCTGTGACTGAATTGAGCGGGAGTGTGCCTCCGGCTGCACGCGCGCGCCGCCGAGAGAGGCGAATGTCTGGCGACATAGATCTACGTCGCCAGACATTATCGAGCCACTTTGCCGCAGTAGAGCTCTAGTGAGCAGCTGTAAAGTGGTTAATATTGTAACTGGGATAATAAGTGCTAGCAAGGCTGAAGGTTTTGTGCAGTGCACAGTTTGCTGCATATATAAAACAGCTCCAGGACAGATACTGTGCAACAGATGTGAGCCGGTTTCTCTTCTGGAAGCTCACATTAGAAATCTGGAAGAGCAAATAGCAACAATAGGCAGAACTGACAACCTTGAAAGTGGTCCTCTGCTCACTGAGCAGGGGGTTAGTAGGGTTGATGTGGAGGGTGTAGGGGTAAGTCAGGATTATCAGGTAGGAAGATGGGTTACTGCAGTCAGATGGAGTAGTAGGGGCTCTTAGAAAAGGAAGGCTGGACCTGGGTTTGAGCACCCAAACTGATTTTGGGTAAAGTTGGGTGAAGATGTAGAGGGGGCAAGCTCAGAGGTGGCAGCCCTAGATGTTACTTGTACCCCTAACAGCCGGAAGAGTAGCCCATCCAGTAAGGGTGGTGAGGGTAGTGCAGAAAGGCCTAGACAGTTGGGGGTAATAGGGTATTCTATAATCAGAACGACTGATAGAATATTTTGTTGCCAGGATCGCCTCAACTGAATGGTTTGCTGTCTCCCTGGTGCTAGGGTTCGGCATGTGTTGGGACGAGATGATAAATTACTGGGAGTGGCTGGGTCATGCCTACTTATATTTGTTTACATTGGAACCAATGACAGAATACATGGAAGGTGGAGGCTCCTTCAGAATCAATTTAAAGAACTAGGCTGCAAGTTGAAGGGAAGGACCTCAAAGGTGATATTCTCTGAAATATTGCCTGTGCCATGCGCAAAAAAGGAAAGACAGGGGAAGATTAGAGAACTGAATGCATGGCTAAAGACCTGGTGTAAGAAGGAGAGATTTTGCTTTCTAGAGCACTGGGCTGACTTTTCATTGAGGTACAACCTATATGCTAAATATGGTTTGCACCTAAATGGAAGGGGGTCTGCTGTACTGGGGGAGAGTTTTATGAAAAGGCTAGAGAAGTATTTAAACTAGGATTGAGTGGGAGGAAGAATTAGATTATAATGGGGCAGACAGGTCAGTCCCTATTGGTGGGAGACAAAAGAAAGGACAGAACTTATTAACAATAAGTTTAAAAGGCTAAAAATAAAACCTATGTGGCTCACAGGAAAAATTAAAAAAGGTATAAATAATAAGAAAAAAAGTTTAAAAAATATAAAAATTAAGGAACACTATCATTGTTTAAAGGAATATAGGGAATATAGCAAAGTATGTAAAAAGGAAATCAAGGCCACAAAATATCAACACAAACCCCCAAAAATTCTTTAAATATTCAAAGGTCAGGTCTGAGCATGTAGGCCATTTACAAAATAATCTAGAGTGGGTGACTGGGGACAAAGAGAAGGCAAAGAGAAGGCAAATGTATTAAATACTAGGGATGGGCCAAACACCTCTTGGTTTGGGTCACATTAGAACTCCCAAACATGTAAAAAGTTCAGACCTGAACCACAAATTATATTAAAGTCTATGGGACCCAAACTTGAAAAATCAAAAGCCCCCATTTTGAAGGCTTATATGCAAGTTTTTGGCCATAAAAAGTGGATGGGGGCCTGGATACTGCCCTAGGGGACATGTATCAATGATGTATCAATACCAGACCACATGCTCTCAACATGAGGGGGTGGTGATTTGAAGTGGGGGAGCTCTGCCCCCCCTAAAACACCTTGTCCACATGTTGATGGGGACAGGGGCCTCTTCCTGACAAGAGAAGGGCACACCAACCTAGAGCATTACCTCAATAAAGTTTAATAAAAGTTAAAAAAACACAATAAATATACTTACAAATGCATATAGTATAAACGCATATCATAGCAAGTGATTTACTACCCTGGCTCTGATAATGAGGATTCGTGCTTCAAACACGTCAGCCATTTTGGACGTCACCTGGTCTTTTTACAGTGCCGATGGACTTGAATAGACCTCTAGGCAGTTGTTTCCACCCTGGGCTGTGGTTGTGGGGGTCTGCAGGCAGGGGGCTTATCAGAATCTGGAAGCCCTCTATGTAAATGAGTATGGGGTACATAGTACCCCTAGCCATTCACCGAAAAGTGCCAAAAAGAAATAAAAACACACACACAGTTTTTGACAATTCCTTTATTAAAAATAATAAAACAATGTCCCCTGATGTAGCCATCATCAATCACAATGCCCACCACACCTGAAGTAAGAAAAGAAAAAAGCTCCACTCATGACAAAGGCTAACCCCGTCTGCCTGCTCCACCATTCTTAAAAAAAATAAGGGGCAGATCCACTTGCCGACGTCACCTGGTGGCACCGCCCCAGCTTGATGTCACCGATCGGCACATGCTGGGTCTGTGATGTCACATGGAGCGCTGCCACCAGGTGGCGTCACCAAGTGGCCTGCCCAGTACCTATTAGTACCTATTTAAAAACTGTCAAATGGCAGAACCGACAGTTGGTGGTTAGCCTTCGTCACGGGCAGAGCTTTTTTTTTTTTTCTTCTTTTGGGTTTGGTGGTGCGGCGGGCATCGTGATTGATGATGGATCTACATCCGGGACATTGTTTTTTTATTTTTAATAAAGAATTGTCAAAAACTGTGTGTGTTTTTATTTCATGTAGATGGGGACAAGGGCCTCTTCCCCACAACCCTGGGCGGTGGTTGTGTGGGTCTGTGGGCAGGGGGCTTATCAGCATCTGGAAGCCCCTTTGAACAAGGAGGGCACCCAGATCATGCCCCCCCCCCATGTGACTGTTCATAGAGTACATTATAGCCCTATCTATTCACCCAAAAAACAACAGTGCAGTGTAAAAAAAAACAGGAGCCAGTTTTTGACAAATCCTTTTTTAAAAATTAAAAAACAATGTCCCCTGATGTAGATCCATCATCAATCACGACGCCTGCTGCACTATTGCTAATTCGCCAATGTTTTCTTTTTCATTCACCTGTCAGCTGGGAAGCCCGCTGGCAACTGGCGACTCATTTACTGTTAAGGACGTGGTAGCTGGCTTCCTGGTCCCGCTCCTTAACCACTTAAGCCCCGGAGGATTTGGCTGCTAAAGGACCAGGGGTTTTTTTGCGATTTTTTACTGCGTGACTTTAACGGAAAATTGCGCGGTCGTGCGACGCTGTACCTAAACGAATTTGACGTCCTTTTTTTTCCACAAACAGAGCTTTCTTTTGGTGGTATTTGATCACCTGTGCGATTTTTTGATCACGCGCTATAAACAAAAAAAGAGCGTAAATTTTGCAAAAATAACAATATTTTTCACATTTTTTTTATATGAAATTCTCCAAAAAAAAAAGTAAAAATCAAAATTTTTTAACATTTTTCGGCCAATTTGTTTTATGCTACCTATGTTTGGTAAAAAAAATCGCAAAAAGCGTATTTTGATTGGTTTTCGCAAAAGTTATCGCGTTTACTAACAAAGGGAAAGATTTTTGTCATTTTTGGTGTTTTTTTTTTTAACGCGTAATGGCGGCGATCTGCGATTTTTTTTTCGGTACTGCGACATTGCGGCGGACAGATCGGACCCTTGACTGACATTTTTGACACTTTTGGGGTTACGAGTGACATTACTGCAGTAATCAGTGCTATACATATGCACTGTTACTGCAAAAATGACACTGGCAGGGAAGGGGTTAACTTTATTGGACAGGGAGGGGTTAAGTGTGTCCTAGGGGCGTGATTCTAACTGTGTAGGGACATTCCTATTGGTGTAAAAGCAAAGATCAACCGTTCTACATAGTAGAACGGACAGATCTTCACTTTTACACAAGGAGAACTGACAGGCAGCTTGTTTACACAAGCTGCTCTGTCTTTCTCCCTTCACAGGAGCGATCGCAGTGTGACTGGCGGACATCGAGTCCGCCGGTCACACGCACTGACTTGCCTGTGAACGAGCCGCGATAGGCTCGCAAGTCAGTGACAGGCGAGTGACGTACCGATACGTCACTCTGCCTGGCCGGGGCTGACCGCCGCAGTATATAGTCGTGCGGCGGTCGGCAACCGGTTAACAACCTATTGACTGCGCGCTCAGTGGGCGAACAGAAAATTCAAGTGTTCAGCGGACACTCGAACGAGCGATGTTCGGGCCAAACTTATGCTCCGCCTGAACTGCTCGCTTATCCCTATTAAAAACCTTCTTCAGCTCTGTGTATACAAAGGAGCATGGGGGGAACTCATGTACATAATGGGGGTGGCATTAACACAGCCAGAAATAAATTCACAGAATAAAGGTGAATAAAGCACCTGGGCCAGATGGCCACGGATCCTAAAAGTATTGCACTCTGTCATTTCACAGCCATTGTTTCTCATTTTTAGGGGCTCTTTAACCACCTCAATACAGGGCACTTAAACCCCCTTCCTTCCCAGACCAATTTTCAGCTTTTAGCGCTGTTGCAATTTGAATGACAATTGCGCGGTCATGCAACACTGTACCTAAACCAAATTTGTGTCATTTTTTCCCCACAAATAGAGCTTTCTTTTGGTGGTATTTGATCACCGTCAGGTTTTTTCTTTTTTGGTGCACAAATAAAAAAAGACTGAAAAGTTTGAAAAAAAAAAAAAAAAGTTTTTTTGTTTAGGTTATAACATTTTGTAAATAGATATGTTTTTTCCTGCACTGATGAGCACTGATGATGCCGCACTGACAGGCACTGATGAGGAGACACTGATGGGGTGGCACTGATGGGGTGGCACTGATGGGGTGGCACTGATATGCAGCACTGATGGGCACTGATAGGTAGCACTGATATGCAGCACTGATGGGCACTGATATGTGGCACTGATAGATAGCACTGATATGCAGCATTGGTGGGCACTGATAGGCAGCGCTGATGGGCAGTGATAGGCAGCACTGATGGGCACTGATTGGCACTGATAGTGGCACTGTTGGGCGGCAATGATCGGCACTGATCGGCACTGATGGGTGGCACTGATCGGCACTGATGGGGGGCACTGATAGGCAGCACTGGTGGGCAATAATGGGCACTGGTGGGCGGCACTGATAGATGGCAATAATGGCACTGGTGGGCAGCACTGATAGATGCCATTGGTGGGCAACACTGATAGGGAGGGCACTGGGGGGCTCTCTGAGCCCTGCTTGCCATCCCTGGTGGCCATAGTGGGCATCCCTGGTGGTCATGGGTGGGCATCCCTGGTGGCTTAGTGGCACCCCTCCCCCCCCCCCAGGGCTGCACTGGTAATCAATGTTCTGATTACCAGCACAGACCCTCCCTGTGATCAGTGAGTAATTAGAAATACTCACTGATCACCCCCGCAGCAGCACCGATCCTCTGATCTTCTCCTCACTGACAGGATCTGTCAGGAGGAGAAGAGATCGAAGCCGTTACAACGGCTCTATTTACATTACATGACGGCTGTGATTGGACACAGCCGTCATGTGATCAGGAGGGCCAATCACAGGGCCCTCCTGCCGAATGATGTCGCTCTGTGTCCGAGGGACACAGGCACATCGAGATCGCGCCGCTGCGCGTGGCCACGGCGGCGCGATCTCTCTCCTTCTGAAGGACGTTCCGGAACGTCCATTCAGAAGGACGAGACTCCCGCCCGGCCGTATATGTACTATGGCCGGGTGGGAGGTAGTTAATGACTGGAATAGTACCACTGGATTGGCGTAAGGCCAACGTGGTGCCTATATTTAAAAAGGCATCAAAGTATTCACAAAGTAACTGTGAACCTGTTAGTTTACCTTCTATAGTTGGAAAGATACTGGAGAGTTTATTAGAAGACCACATAAATGAGTTCTTGCTGGAAAAAATATATTTTGGGAACAGAGAGCATGGATTCATGCAACAGACAGAGGAGTGGCTGTGGGCGTAGTATACTTGGATTTTGCAAAAGCGTTTGACACATTTCCCCACACACAGCTAATGTGTAAGGCAAAGTCTACAGACTTTGAAAAATCAGTTTGTAAATGGATAGAAAACTGTCTAGAAGACCAAATTCAGAGAGTAGTGGTTAATGATTCATACTCTGAATGGTCTCAGGTTTTCAGTGATGTACCCCAAGGTTCAGTGTTGGGAGTTGGGACCCTTACTTTTTAATACATTTATAAATGATATAGGGCCTGGGATTAAAATTTTAACATTTCAGTCATTGCAGATGACACCAAGCTATGCAGCGGAATAACGTTCTTACAGAATGTCTTCAATTTACTAGCCAAATTTAATGCACTGTTTAATTGGGCAACTATGTGGCAAATTCATTTTAATGTTCAAAAAATTAAAGTTATGTTGTTGGGGGCTAAGAATATGCATACCTGGTTGAGTAAGACTGGGGGAATCAATTGTGGATTAGTATTTGGGTGTTCTGGTGGATCATAAGCTTAATAATAGCATGCAATGCAAACCTGTAGTTTCCAAAGCAAGCAAAGTCCTTTCTTGTATTAAGAGAGGTATGGACTCTAGAGAGAGGGATATCATTTTGCCCCTGTACAAATCATTAGTAAGACCTCATCTGGAATATACAGTTCAGTTTTGGGCACAGTTCTCAAAAAGTATGTTGGGGAACTGGAGGAAGTGCAGAGAAGGGCAACCAAACTGATAAGAGGCATGGAGGAGCTCAACTATGAGGAAAGATTAGAGGAACTGAATTTATTCTCTCTTGAAAAGAGGATATTGAGGGGGGATATGATCAATATGTATAAATACATACGTGGTCCATATAGTGAACTTGGTGTTGAGTTAATCACAGTGATCACAGAGGACAAGGATGCACTCTTTACGTTTGGAGGAAAAGAGATTTAATTTCCTAATACAGAAAGGTTTCTTCACAGTAGGAGCTGTGAAAATGTGAAGAAGACTCCCTCAAGAGCTGGTTCTGGCCAGCTCAGTAAATTGCTTTAAGAAAAGGCCTGGATTCTTTCCTAAATGTACATAATATAACTGGACACTAACAAGTATATATAAAGTTGATCCTGGGAATATCCCATTGCCCCTTGGGGGATCAGGAAGGAATTGTTTCCCCTGCTGGAGGAAATTGGATCATGCCTTACTGTTTTTTTCCCCTCCTCTGGATCAACTGTGGGTATGGGATTGTGAATATAAGATTGTATGATTTTTTTCCCACCTTTTTATTGGGTGAACTAGATGAACTTGTGTCTTTTTACAACAAGACTGACTATGTAACTATGTAAAGTAAATTTGTTTGCTTATTAGGGGAGTATTACCCCTTAACATTCCATAATACCATTTTCATGGAGGATAAAAATCAGATTGGAATATTCATGAAGTTAGATGTTTGTTGGGTGTAGGCAGAGGAGCATCCCATCCATCCCATGCCCTGGGGAGTCTCCTTATGGCAAATATAGGCCAAGCATAGGATAATATGACATGTATGAGAAACATGATAACCTAAACCAACCTAATTATATTATTTCCATGGCTCCAATGCATAAAATAACTAGGTTTTCACCAACATTTCAGTGAATTCCAATTTTTCTCATCCCTATTAAGGCTTATTTCAGTGTAGCAGTCTTCCAGTCAATAGATGATTCATGTTGGCCATTTTCTTTTCATCACAGAAAATTCAGTTATTGGTAGATTAGCTTGTAATAAAATAAGTATTATGCATGCAATGACTTTTTACAGGGAAATACAAGTTCAAAGTATTTAAGTTACAGGTAATGTGATTAGGCTGATATAGTTATATAGTTATGTAGTTATATAGTTACAGTTACACAATGCTAGAAAACACACATTTATGCAATAACTGAGCAAACCAAGGAGAGAAAAGACACTTGACTCTTGCTGGTATTTCCTCAAATGCCGCTCTGCAAGATTTTTCTCTCATTTGTGCCTCTTGAACCATGAACAAATTCCATGACTGCTGGAGAAAGGCAGCTTATGCATCTCTACTGTGCCAGCAGCTGTGAAGACAATTTTATGCTGCCATTTCCAATAAGTATAAAAAAAAATTCACAAAGTAAAAATAAAAACTTGTGGCAGTGAGAAAACATACTGCTAGCCACAGGGGACGAGACAACCAAAGACATCCATGCTATTACAGATCATTTTTGCTGAACATTAAATGTCACAGAAAACACTGTAATAGGAATTACAGTTGGTGATAGCATTTTAAGGAAACTATTTTGCATATTTTATTGATGAGGAAAATTAATTCATTTATTAATAATAGCCAAAGAAATATGTATTTTTCGGATAACGTTATGTGTTAGGGACATGTATCAAAGTTACAGTAAATATTAGTTGTGGTATGAAAGTGTGTCAAAATATATGTTCACTAATAGGATTTGCTGAATTGTGTTTTAAATATAATCAAGCCTAACTAATAAAGTCAGGTCTGAAACCTGCATGCACAGATCATGCCATAATTGATCCCCCCAATATGCCTAGAATTTTTTTTTTGTTCTTTTATCGGCTATTGACCATAGGCAGTTGGGCTCTCACTGCACACAGGATACATCAGTTAACAGATATTATATTGTGCTATACTGTTGAGGTTGAAATTAATATGCAGCTGGCCTCTACTGCTATTATCAGATGAACCTTGAACAGCTGTATCCTTAATCTGCAATTATACTCCTAATCATGTTCCAGCACTGTCTAATGGCAAGAGAAAATATATATACAGAACAAATTTGAATGAGCAAAAATTAACAGAACTAATAGTTTGTTGCTCTTCTATTTATTAAAATATTTTGGGAACATTATTACTTGTTTCCAATAAAAGTTTAGCCACAAATGCATGTTCCACTCTAAAGCTAAGATCATAATTATATATTTTTCATGCATGCTTTTGTTCTGTATCAGAATCATTATGGGAATCTGAGAAAGGGGATGATTATCATTTTTATGCTTCAACCCACCTGCATATCTGTTTCCTCTCTTTCCAAAGACCAGCAGTCATGCTTGTACATGTATTTTCACAGCATTACCTTTGACAATTCTGCTGGTACCTGTTATCCCACAAGACTTATGTCCATGACTGGTTAACCACCTGCTGTTGATTCAGTTTGCTACACATCCAGTCCAGCCAGGCTATCTCCCTTTCTTTTTAATGCCCCATACACACGTGCAGATTATCTGCAGACTTTTGTCTGCAGACTTACCTTTTCTATGTAGTGCAAGGGCCTGCCAGATTGCATACAAATTGAAAGTGTTTAGGTTTGACCTCATATTATATGGTTTTGGTAAGTCTGCAGATAATCTGCACGTGTGTACGGGGCATTAGTTTGGCCCATTCCATCAGGCATTGTCTGAGTAACAGCTAGTGTTCTTAGGGCCGGGTTCCCCAGTGTTTTTCAAGAAGATTCCTAGTGTCTCTGGCTTAAAAGGTGCACAATCTGGTGCAACTGTGCATGGTAGCCAATCAGCTTCTAACTTTAGCTTGTTCAATTAAGCTTTGACAGAGACCCTGGAAGCTGATTACTTGCTATGCAGAGCTGCACCAGATTTTGCCCCCCCCTAGTTTTTTTTATACCAAACCCCCAGGTGTCCCTGGCTTCCTGAGAAGATGTGACTGTTATACTCCTAGTGCTCTGCATTTCTTAAAGGCCCCTAGGGCCATTAACCACTTGCCGACCACCACACGACTATTTACTGCGGCGGTCAGCCCCTCACAGGCAAAGCGACGTAGGTCTACGTCGCTAGCTTGTGAGGCTTCTAGGGAGCGAGCGCGCACCGCCGGAGGCGCGCTCCTGTGCAGTCACTGACCCCCCCCGCATGTGTGCCCGGCAGACCCGATGTCTGCCGGGCACTCGCGATCGTCCGTGACACCGTAAGAAAGGCAGGCGGCTGATGTAAACAAAGCCGCCTGTCATTCTTCCCGGTGTAAGAATGGAGATCAGACGGTTCTACTATGTAGGACCATTGATCTCTGTTCTTACACCAGTAGCCATGTCCAATCACAGTTAGAATCACAGTTAGAAGCACGCCCCTAGGACACACTTAACCCCTCCCTCTCCAATACAGTTAACCCCTTCACTGCCAGTGTCATTTTTACAGTAACAGTGCATATGTATAGCACTGATTACTGCAGTAATGTCACTGGTAACCCCAAAAGTGTCAAAAATGTCAGTCAAGCGTCCGATCTGTCTGCCGCAATGTCGCAGTACCGCAAAAAAATCGCAGATCGCCGCCATTACTCGTTAAAAAAAAACAACAAAAATTACAAAAATCTTTCCCTTTGTTAGTAAACGCGATAACTTTTGCGCAAACCAATCAAAATACGCTTTTTGCGATTTTTTTTACCAAACATATGTAGCATAAAACAAATTGGCTGAAAAATTTAGATTTTTACATTTTTTTGGGGGGGAATTTCATATAAAAAATTTGAAAAATATTATTATTTTTGCAAAATTGATGCTCTTTTTTTGTTTACAGCGCATGATCAAAAAATTGCACAAGTGATCAAATACCACCAAAAGAAAGCTCTGTTTGAGGGAAAAAAAGGACGTCAATTTCATTTAGGTACAGCGTTGTACGACCACGCAATTGTCCGTTAAGATCACGCAGTGCCGAATCGCAAAATAGGCCCTGGTCAGGAAGGGGGTAAAATCTTCCAGGGCTTAAGTGGTTAATATTATTCCTAGTGATCCTGTGGCAAGTGTCTGTTTGCAAGCCCCTTCCAGCCTGGTGTCCCTGTGCACCTTACCTGCTCATAGAGGTTCCTGTTTGTTTCTTTGCATTGTTATACACTCCTAGCTGCCCTGTGTGACTTTTGGCACCTGTTCCTAGTTTCTGTGTATTTCAATGCACTCCTGCCAGCTTGGGCTGTAATCTCTGTCCTGTTATCAGTGCACCTCAGGACAGCAAGGGATTCTAGACTGCTTATGATCCCTTGGTTCCCAATAGCTGCCAATAGCTTGGATGAGGCAGAGAACTGCAATGTGGGAATTGCATGCAACCCATTCCCCCATTTCAGAAGCTCTGGAGAAGACAAGGCAGTTTTTTTTTGACTCTGCGCCTTGGCCCTTTCAAGAACCCTCCTCTTTGCTGTATGTGCAGGCTGGCTGTGTTCTTCTCAGGCCATACAAATAGGTAGCCTTTCTGCCCTACACTTATTGGGTAGGTCATCTGTTTTCCTGTTTACCTGTATTCCCTGAGATCCCTATGCACTTCCACAAATCTCATGCATTTTACCTCTGTGTTCTTGTAAGCTCAGAATGAAACTGCTGCAAACATACTCCTGTCTCCCTGCAAACCCAGCAGTAAGTGTTTCTTACTAGCATTGTGTGTCCTTCCTGCCTGTAAGACCAACACCACAATGCTACACTATACTACTGTTATTCCTGTGAGTCCTGTGATCCCTTCCTTCCAAAATTCTCATCTCTGTGTTTACCTGTACCAGGTCAGTTGTAACCTGCATGGGTAAACTCTCCAAACACACCGCCATGCAGTGCGCAAGCTGGACAGAGTCCGCAAACCCAACTATAAGTGATCGTCCCATTCAAAACAGAATGTAAATGATCCTGTTGATGACCTATTATTTTTTTTTTATTTACATTAATAAACATATACAAATGTAAAATATACATTTACATTGTATCCTTATAAGGAATATGTGTACAAAGACTAATAAAACCCATAATAAAATATGCATAAAAATAATATGAAATGGCCAGGCAACTACCATTTTCAAAATTAGGTAAACAATATTTTTCTCAATACAAGTTAGAGTCTTGTGCTCCATAATGAAAAGGTTTCCAGTATATCATTCTATAAAAAAAGAGACTTTTAATGATAAAGCTTCAGATAGATAACTGCCAAAAATAACCTCAATAACCTCGTAAACTGACGAAAAAAGAACATAAATCATTATGATTTGGTCATCTAAAAGAAGAGAGTGGTTCTTGTGTACATTGTCAAAGATGTCACTTCAACATTAATAAACATCATCTTCTGACATGTTGAAATTGTATTACTGGGTTGGCTGTTTGGAGGAAATGATAAACTAGGAAGCTCATCTCTGCTATGTCCAATCAATCACCAAACGAACACAGATTTCAATTTACCAAGGCAGAATATTAATGTAAAAGTAAAGTAACATCTCAGAGAACATTTTTAATAAAGCTGACTAATTGGAGTTCATAAAACTCTGAAAAATACTAATCTTGGCTCCCCAGAGGCACAGTGAATATCTTACAATTAATTCTAGGAATAAATTGCTGGAATCTTTTAGCACTCTGCGTTATTGACTGCTAAATGGAGAAATACAAAATTGTGTGCATTTTAATTGTGTTGGCTGTATAATTGAATACTTTATGTTTGGTGTAAAATGGATTTGAAACATATCATTACTTCATTATTTTTAGTGAGTTCACCGCAATTGCTTTTTATATTGAAAAAGTTAATGTAACACTAAAATCAAAGATCGGAAAACAATTGTTCAGGTATTCAGGACACTATGTTATCTAACTGAAGTGTTTGCATTTGCAAGATGATGTGTTATGTTAATTTGTCGGTTACTACAACTCATGCTAACACACATTGGGGGGCATTTACTAAAACTGGTCCGTACAGAATCTGGTGTAGCTGTCCAAAGTAACAAATCAGCTTCAAGTTTTAGCTTGTTCAATTAGACCCCTTTCACACTGATAGACCGGAATCAGCTTTTCAGGTAGACCTGATCGGATCATCCATTGCTCACTATAAAGCGGTCTTTGTCAATGAACATGTATCCATTGACACCCACCGACATCCGATCCTGTCTATTAAAAATAGACAAACAGGGATCTGTTCTCCATCCATCCAGTGAATCGGATGACTGTCAGGTGGAAACAGACAGGTGGTCCATGTCCATCTGACAGCTCATAGAGGATAGCAGGCTGTGTTCGCTGATGCAAAGCAGACACAGACCTGTCATCTGCCTGCTCAGCTGGGTTTAGCGGAGGCATCCCCTGCCAAGTGGGCCGATTCTCTGGCAGACTCTGCCAGTGTGAAAGGGGCCTTAAGCTTTGACAATAAAACCCAAAAGCTGATTCACAGCTGCACCAGATTCTGTGTGCACCAATTTTAGTAAATCTTTTCCACTATGTGCATTTGCATGTTGCCGTGATAATGATTTGGAATGGCCCCCCAATGCTCTAAGGCAATGCAGCTCTGACAAACGTGTGTTACGACAAACAACATGCAGTAACACATTACCTTGTTGTGGTGTGCTGCATCTGAAAAAATTATGCATGTTTGTTTTTGGTTCCTTCCTGTTCTAGCATCCTATACAAAATGAGTGGGCTGCCTAAATGCAATGCATGCTAATTGGTGAAACAAAGTGCATTAATGCAGAAGTGTGAATGGGCCCTAAAGTGTATCTCTAGGCAAAATGTTTTAGTGATAGTTAGAACCCCTAATAAGTGCAAATCTCTCTAAAAAAAAGGGGACATCCCCTCTTAGACATTTGTCACTGATACAGGTGTTCCCATTGTGAGATCTTTACCTCCTGTCTTGGTGACAGTAGTGACAGCCACACTTTAAACAACACAAAGATTTAAAAGTGGGTATATTTAGGTTTGTTAACAGGTTATATGATCCCAGAAAAATGTTTGTTGAAAAACTAAGAAAACCCCTACCTGTCCTTTTAGCGTAGCCCTAAATGGCTTGATTCTAGCCTATGAATCAAATTGGACTGTCATACCAGGGGTGGCATCATGCTGTTTATGACAACCATAGGAAACTCTCCGTGAGACTTTAAGCAGTTATTTTATTTAGTACCTATAACACCTGTTTTGGAAAAGCTGTTCCCATATCACATGATCTCAAATGAAGGAGCTAATGATGTTCAATCAGAGCTGGTCACTTTGCATTATGTTCAGAATTTATATGTACCAGAGTTTTCTTTAAACTGTTTATTATTTTAGGAGAAAGGTATGGCCATAATAGTGAAAGATTAATTTAGGTATAGACATTTTTTTAAACCGATAACACATTCACATACAAATTTGTCTGTCATGTACAGGACGTGTTAGATTATCAAATTCCTGATTCTTAGACCCAAAGCAGTAGGGAGGGTAGTTTACATGCTTAATTCACACTGTTCAGCCTCCTTATTATCACAAACTATTTTTTTTTTACACAACGAGGCTCCTATCTCATTAGCAAACACCCATATTAAAATAAAATTTCAGCTGGTAGGTCATTTCAGTTTTGATAAACAATGTTTCCACCAAAATTCAGTCCACTTAAGTGTGTTGTGGATGGCCTCAGCTGTTATATTTTCTGCCTCCAGAAGAATTTCTACTCTGTAATGTGATTCTGCTTTATATTGCGACAAGGGTCACTAGGATGCCTAGTATGCAACGGAAAGATTGCAGATAATTGAGGAAACTTTCCAGAATTGTGAAGTAGGTCCTTGAAGGTTCTTCTGACTAGTAGCTGGACATTTAGGAGTGAGAAAGTTGTGCTGGAAGTCTCCTGCCAAAATTAAATCGAGCATATGCCTTATAAAAGACACTATATCACTTCCATTCCTCATTTCTTGGTTATAATTGGCACACAAGGATGAGACACAATTTTAGAAAAAAATAGAATTGGCAAGCTGCACACCACAAATGAGATCAAGATAAAGCTTGATTGAGTATGAGTCAATACAAGCTCTACTCGTTAAGAATTTCTTAACGCTTGATTCGAAAGTTATAGTAGTACAACATAGCATTGAATAATTATTGGTTAATTGAAAGGAAACAGTTGTTACATTAAACAAAAAGTAAGCTAAAAAGATTTTTATTGTCTGCTTTCCAAGCCTTGACTATGGGAAGATAAGTAATGGATCCCCCCAACCTTACCTTTCAGTATACAAAATTCTGCTGTGCAAAATTAAAAATAAATATTAACTAGCTTTTTATATTTAGCTTATGTGTTTGAATTTTTATTACACTTTGAGTTCTACTTTAAAAAAAATTATGTATCAGTCAAATTGTTGCTGATTTCCATATGTCATCTATATCTTCAATGAATTTATACGTATCTATGTAAAAAGTAAGTGCATGTGTATAATTTACTTGACTGACCACTCAGAAAGGCAACAGGGCTATTAGGTGCGACTGAATTAGTGTTTTTGTGACTGTGGCTGGGATTCAGATCAGCGTATCATCATGATGCAGAATGCAGTCAAGATAATAAAGGATCTTTTACCTTTCAAGTGCATGCCTTTTGTTTAGGAAGCTATTCACTTTTTATGCTTTTACATGATCCATACATCTTTTGTTATTTTTGCCAAGCTCTGAATCATTTAATCCGCATCCCTGGAAACATACATACTGAGATGCAAATGAGCTCTTTTGTGCCATTATATTTCAATGTGAATTAGCAAGAGCAGAAAAGAAAATCATTATACAATTCCTCATTAAACCTGTTCCGTGTTACAGTTTGTGGAGTCTCTGTTGAACACTAGTAAGTCAGTGTTAACCACCGTAGTAATATTAATATTCAAGTTTGTCAGCAGCATTAATTTAGTTTTCCTTTTTATAAGATTAGGCAGTATTTTTGACCACTGCATTCAGATTATGTAATTTACAGTATATAGGATACACTGTGTTAATTTTAAAATACAATAATCTAAAGCAAATATATATATATTTATACACTGCTCAAAAAAATTAAAGGAACACATTTTATTCAGAGTATAGCATCTAGTCAATTAAACTCCTGGGATATTGATCTGGTCAGTTAAGTAGAAGAGGGGGTTGTTAATCAGTTTCAGCTGCTTAGGTGTTAATGAAATGAACAACAGGTCCACTAGATGGGCAACAATGAGACAACCCCCAAAACAGGAATGTTTTTACAGGTGAAGGCCACTAACATTTTTTTCCCTACTCATATTTTCTGACAGTTTTTCACTAGTTTTGCATTTGGCTAGGGTCAGTATCACTACTGGTAGCATGAAGCGATAAGGAAAAACAGAATTGCTGGAAAGCCAAGCTAGTGTTCACAATAATATTGATTGATAATACCTGCTCACTCTTGTAAAATCCACATTAAGTCAACAGAGTGATACTCATATGGCAAAGAAGCATATATAGAAAAAGGGAGGACATTCAGAAGAAAATGTCCAAAAGCGCCATATACTATAGAGTATAGAGGTATAGATTGAGTAATTTTTCCAAAAAAATGCACCCACAGAGTTACAAGTATATACATTTATTGAATCCAGGAACAAGGGAGCTAAAATAAACAGAAAAACCTTCCACCACACCACCATAGAAAATTGACTACATAGTCGCTAAAAACATGCACACCACATGCATCCGCTGCAAAAATTCACCATCATAAATTATCTGAACCAATGAAGATTTATGGCATACAAGGAACAAATTGAAATCCAGTTAATGAGCAGAGTAACATCATGGGACAGCAACAACACATAAACTGTTTGCCACCCTCATGTGCTCTGTGCTCAGACTGGAAGAAGGTCAAAACCGATGGAGAGCAGTAGTGTCATGGAATAATGCCCACAAAAGTCTAACAAATCAATCAAAACAAGGGCTCAGACCAGCTTGGTAAAAAATCAGTGCTGATCATCTTGGACAGTCATATCAAACTAATAGCCCCAAATAATGGGTATCCATGAAACATACTGAACTCACTGGTATGCAATTGGAGAGCTAATAAGAAAAAAACATGTGAAGTACAATAAACAGTCAAGAGGGCAATAAGAAATACGGCACTTCACAGAATTGGAAAAATCCCACAAATAAACCTGTAAAGGAAATAGGTTAGTGATCCCATGTGAATGAACCAAATGACTTGAGTGATAGAATGGAGCCCTCACAACACTAATCACACAGCTGTGGTTGATAGGATTGCATGGAAAGAGATACTGATCAATGGAGAAAAAAGTCTCAAAATCTTATTAAGTTCCACCATGGATTACTAGTAGATGAAGTGACACAGTCTTGTGGTCCACCGATAATGTTAGGGGAATAGTCCCAGTGGCTCCAGAAACAGCCATGCACAGAAACAGCAAATGTAGATAAACAGTGCAGTGAAAAGGTGATCACAGAAGCAGAAATCTCTTCATATCGCCATTAACAGCAGCATACAGATTCAAGAGCAGGGAGAGACAGTTGTATTACTCACATATCCACTGCTATGTAAGAGGGCACTGAGGGCTTGAAGTTCAGACAGCTCATGGTGGTAACTTAGACCGGTAGGGGTCCCGGAGGAAGGCAGGGTGAAGAACGCGTGAAAGGTAAGCAGCTGGCTGAGACTCGCACCAGACATGTGCAGTCACTGAGCCGCCAGACTGTTTTTAAACTCCTCCCTGTCACTGCCTTGATGCTATGCTGAGCAGATACACCAGGTCTTAGCCCCTGCTCTACAGTGCTCTTGTGAACACATCCCAACGGTGCAGTCTATGCAGTCCAAATCCAGGGATGAGTGAGCCCAGCCTTACTGATACTGCCTGGCTGATAGTGTGATGGAGCCGCACTGCACTGATAGCGTTCTGCCTTCCACTACAGTTTTCCAAATAAAACTCTTCCAAACACTTCATAAGCACAGCTCCAGGTAAACAGCAGCAGGTGGGTGACCTTCCGCCAACGCGTTTCGCTGACCATCAGTTTCGTCAGGGCGTGTTGGTTTGTTAGACTTTTGTGGGCATTATTCCATGACACTCCTGCTCTCCACTGGTTTTGCCCTTCTTCCAGTGTGAGCACAGAGCACATGAGGGCGGCAAACAGTTAATCTGTTGTTGCTGTCCCATGGTGCTACTCTGCTCATTAACTGGATTTCAATTTGCTTCTTGTATGCCATAAATCTTCATTGGTTCAGATAATTTATGATGGTGAATTTTTGCAGCGGATGCATGTGGTGTGCAAGTTTTTAGCGACTACGTAGTCAATTTTCTATGGTGGTGTGGTGGAAGGTTTTTCTGTTTATTTTAGCTCCCTTGTTCCTGGATTCAATAAACTTATATTTTTTACTTGGAACTTGTGGGTGCGTTTTTTGGAAAAATTACTCAATCTATACCTCTATACTCTATAGTATATGGCGCTTTTGGGAATTTTCTTCTGTATGTCCTCTCTTTTTCTATAGCATGAGGCGATACCCGGACCCTGTTGAGGTTGCACAGGCAGTCCAACTCCTCCAGGATGGCACATCAATACGAGGTTTGCTGTGTCTCCCAGCACAGTCTCAAGAGCATGGAGGAGATTTCCAGGAGACAGGCAATTACTCTAGGAGAGCTGGACAGGGCCATAGAAGGTCCTAAACCCATCAGCAGGACAGGTATCTGCTCCTTTGTGCAAGGAGGAACAGGATGAGCACTGCCAGAGCCCTACAAAATGACCTCCAGCATGCCACTGGTGTGAATGTTTCTGACCAAACAATCAGAAACAGACTTCATGAGGGAGGCCTGAGGGCCTGACATCCTCTAGTGGACCCTGTGCTCACTGCCTGGCACCATGGAGCTTAATTAGAATTTGCCATTGAACACCAGAATTAGCAGGGCCGCCACTGGCGCCCTGTGCTTTTCACAGATGAGAGCAGGTTCACCCTGAGTGCATATGACAGATGTGAAAGGGTCTGGAGAAGTCGTAGAGAACATTATGCTGCCTGTAACATCATTCAGCATGACCGGTTATGTGGTGGTGGGTCAGTGATGGTCTGGGGAGGGATATCTATAGAGGAACGCACAGACCTCTACAGGCTAGACCGGTGTTTCTCAACTCCGGTCCTCAGGACACACTAACAGGCCAGATTTCAAGTATTACCTTGGGGAGATGCAGACTAGAATACTGAGCAGCAATCAATATTACCTGTGATGTATTTCAGTTTTCTTGCAAACCTAGCCTGTTAGTGTGCCCTGAGGACCAGAGTTGAGAAACACTGAGCTAGACAATAGCACTCTAACTGCCATTAGAAATCAGGATGAAATCCTTGGACCCATTGTCAGAACCTACGCTAGGCAGTGAGTCCTGGGTTCCTCCTGGTGCACAACAATGCCCGGCCTCATGTGGCAAAAGTATGCAACCAGTTCCTGGAGGATAAAGGAATTGATACTATTAATTGGCCTGGTATATATTTACCAGTCATAGTTATTGCACACATTAGATGAGAGGGTTAAGGCAACATTTCACTGAGTCTCAGCCCATTTTTATTGGGGCCCATGTACAGATAGCCCTTGGCCTTTTTTTTTTTTTGGTTATACAGTCAGAGCTGCTAAAAGAAACCATTTAAATGAAAAAAGTAGATACTCCGCGCTATGGAATAAAGAAGTAATGATAGGCTGCAGCCGCCCTCAAATATAGCCCAAAGGCTATGCAAATAAATGAAAAGAAAGGGGAAGGTAATTGGCGCTGCCTAGAGGCTCACATTTTTGAGCCTCTAGGCAGCGCCAATTCCCTCCCCCTTTCTTTTAATTTGCTAAAATAAACCATTTGCATTCCTTTTGAAGTTAACTACGTGGTTTTAATTTGCTTAAATGCATCAATAACTAAATTGAAATGTACCTATGTTACTTCAGACAAATCTCTGTGAAGGTGCAGCACATTATTCAAATTCTTTTTTACATGATTGAATGTTTGCCATCAATGCAATTTACATCAAATTTGGTTTCATGAGCCTGAGGCCCTGTTTCCACTAGTGTGAGTTGTTGTGCGACTTGACACATGAAGTCGCATGGCACGTCAAACCCCATTTATTTCAATGTTCCCCATTCTAATTGGTGCGACTCAAGATGCAGCGACTCCAAAAAGGTTTTTGCACTCATTTTTGCTGACTTCAGTGAGACTTGTTCTCCATAGAAAGTAATGTAAGTCGGAATGAAGTCGCATGTACATGTATGTCACGACTTTGACGGAAGTCTGGGCAAAGCACATGATCTCTCCTCCTCCCAAAGACATCACTTCCCATAGCTCAGTGTACATGAGCGTGGGAGATAGCAGGAGGCATGCCCAAGCCTAGAAAGAACAAGCGATAAGTTTATGACAATGAAGAAATCATTTGGTTTGTCAGACAACATCCGGCAATATATGACGTCAGAGATCCATTTTAAAAAGATAAGGTAAAGAAGAAGAGAGCATGGTTGGAAGTGGCTTGCATGTATTATGAAACCTGAGACTTTTTTTTCGGCTTCAGAATGGTCAGCAACAAGTAAATGGTTTATATATTCTGCTTATCACTTTGCAGCTTGCACCTTATTATTCCTATAGTGGGGGCAGGACCGAAGCAGCTTACAGAGGAGGACACTGGGTGAGTTGCAGGCAATCAGTGAATAGTAATTAAGTGCAGTAACCTCTAGCAACCAATTAGTGAGTGGTAATAATGTGCAGTAACCTCTAGCAATCAATGGGTGAGCGTTAATGATGTGCAGTAACCTCTAGCAACCAATGGTAATAATGTTCACTTTGTTCTCCTGGTGGGGAATGAGATGCAGGGCGGGTCATGGTACCTGCCATGCATGTATGGGACCGTGGCATGACAAACGATTCTTTATTAATTCAGTCAAAAAGCGAAACTCATATATTATATAGATTCATTACACACAGAGTGATATATTTCAAGCATTTTGTTTTTCTTTTAATTTTGACTATTATGGCTTACAGCTAGTGAAAACCCAAAATTCAGTATTTAAGAAAGTTAGATTACATAAGACCAATAAAAAAAAGGATTTTTAATCCAGAATGTTGGCTTACTGAAAAGTATGTTCATGTACAGTATAGTATACACTCAGTACTTGGTCTGGACTCCTTTTGCATGAAATAACGTATCAATGCGGCAGGACATGGAGAGATGCCATCTTCTAATGATGGTTCACTGTGTTTTATCAAGTCCAAAGTCAATGCAGCCCTCTCCAAGGAAATTCAAAAGCACTTCATGCTTCCCTCTGCTGACCGACTTTATGGAGATGCTGATTCATTTTCCAGCAGGACTTGGCACCTGCCCACACTGACAAAAGTACCAATACCTGGTTTAATGATCAGGGTAACATTGTGCTTGTTTGCCTTGCCTAAACCTAAACCCTATAGAGAATCTGTTAGGTATTGTCAAGAGGAAGATGAGCGGCACCAGGCCCAACAATGGAGACGAGCTGAAGGCCACTATCAAAAAACCTGGGCTTCCAATATACCTCAGCAGTGCCACAGGCTGATCGGTTCCATGCCACGCCACATCGACACAGTAATTCATGCAAAAGGAGCCCCGACCAACTGTTGGTGGATACTATACTGTACATAGACATACTTTTCAGTAAGTCATCATTTTTGGATTAAAAATCCTTTTTTTATTGGTCTTATGTAATATTCTAATTTTCTGGGATACCGAATTTTGGGTTTTCACTAGCTGTTAGCCATAATTATCAAAATTTTAAAAAAGTAATATGGAAAAATATCACTCTGTGTGTAATGAATCTATATAATATATAAGTTTCACTTTTTGAATTTAATTACTAAAATAAATTAACCTATTGATGATATACTAATGTTTGAGATGCACCTGTATTTGTTTAAAAAGAGTTCCGTTGATTAATAATAATCTGCCAGCCACCTCACTCAGCACTTAATTCCATCACCAAGAAAGTTGCCAAGAAGTGCTTTCCCACCTTGGGTTTTCAAAATAAAGAGGGAAAATGATAAGAGATGGAATAATGACAATAGGATAATTTAGGAACTTTTTTGTTAGTAAAGTGAGTCTATTGCAAGAAAGCTATCTAGGTTTTCATCTTCAACAAGACATGTTGAAAATTAGGTTTATCAGGTGTATTCAGTCCCTTGAATTTTAAGAAGTCACCAGTATTGCTAGCATTGTGGGAAAACCTATAACAAATGAACACAGGAGGGAACTAAACATGAATTTGAGAGCAAAACTCCACTTTTTCAAGAAAAAAAAAAAAGGAAAGGTAAGGTAAATGAGAGAAAAAGGGAGGGAGACATTTAATTAAAAAAAAGTGAGACAATCAAGCAGGGCAAAAAAATCAACCTAACAAGGGGCAAAAATATCCCTAATATCCTGGGGATGGTTGCCCACTCAACTCAGCCGAAAAATCAAATAAAAAGATAAAAAGATTGGAGAGGGGCAGATGAGCACCCCAGGTGACCTAAATTGGGGTAAATGGCAATGGGGTATATGTGAGATGCACAAGCATAGAGAGTACATTCCAATCCACTTCCAGCACCTAACAAATGGCAGTCACCAAAACAGTAGAGACTTTGTGACTCAGAACTAAACGGAGGCACTGTATAGGTAAAACAGTGTTGCCACTAGCAGGTGGCGACCATTTAGTATTGCTACAGATAGATGGCAGAAGCAACCAGAAATAAGTACATATTGATCATTAGCCCATTGTTAAATGTTGGAAATCATAAAACATATAATTAAATAATCATGTAACAAATATGTCTCATAGATGCAGCCACTGAGAATACAGAGTGGTCAGTATCCACCCAAACAAGACAACACTAATTCTTTGGTTATTTTAGATTTCGGTAGGTTTGATTCTGTTTACTGCTTCACAACAGCCCATAATAGGCACCACAGAGCCAGATGTAGGGCTCATAAATCGGAGGCAGTTGTGGGCTCAAACTTTACCACTATTTCAGGATGATTCTGGGGAACAGGATCTACATGTCCAGTATCACCCCCCGCAGGTCTAAGCGTCTCTAGTCCCTAGTCCCTAGTCCCTTTGCTGTAGTGGGTTTGGGATCATCTGGGACTACTCTGATATAGGACTAGGATCAGCCCCCAGCAGCTGGAATACTAAACATAACTGTAATGGATATTGCAAACAGAAAGTTGGAATTCTGAAATTATATAAGCAGATGAAATGGGTGACCCCACATGTAGGTACCGCCTTTTGCTTTAATTAGCTCTAGTAGAGATTTAAAGTGGTTCCTCCTAAAATCCTGATTAACTGCGGTGATCAGCACTGGGCGCACACAAAGTACATCTAGCAGTGATCACCGCAGGCAATCACTGGCTGTGTGTAGAACTGCAAATAGCTGCGGCCATTGGAGACCTGTCATTTTAGTGAACTGTTTTCTAATGAAGCATTGTGACCTCTGGAGTCTGTACTGTATGTAAGGCATTATTACTGGTAATTTCTGGAATCAGATATTACATACAAATGGGTATATACCTTTTGACCTATATTTTTTAATTTGTGTTATCTTTTTTTGTATTTATGATCTTTTATTCTTACATTTATGACCTTTGTATTTGTACTTATTTTGTTGCTCTGATGAAGGGAAAGTGTGTCTGACCCTAAAGCGCATTGGCTACATTGTGCTATAGATCCATTTTATCAATAAATTACCTTGGACTCTGGGACATTTGTTTGGTGCTCTCATTGGATTGTATGTGTGTGGATTCTCAACAATGGGTCCTTTTCCTTTTTCCCATGTGTAGTCCATGTTTTTTGAAGTGCTGCTGAACTAGAGACAGTGTGCCCAATGACAATTTCTGTAACCCTTAGAAAATCTGAATTTAGCACTCCATTTGTTCTTGTGTTAGGAAAAATTCTCGTCATTTAATATACTCCAAATCCCTTCATTTGGATGTTTTAAGATATCTTTTTCCTACAGTTATAGTGGTCATATTTTAGTTGGACAAAACCCATGACATGATCATTTTCAATAATATCCCAAATGAATCTAAAACATGGGCTATGGTTGTAGCGCCAACTAGTTGCCAAGATCTATATCGATATACAAATATGACAGGTGTCTACTCCTATCTTGCTTTTCTTTCTGTGGAGAAACAGATACTTCCACATGTAAATGTAATCAATATCTCTCCCCAAGTTTTAAAGAAATATACAATGTAGGGAGGTGTTTGTGTATGGATGGCCAGACTAGGATATAAAATAAGTTGCGTAATGTTGTTCATACATGTCACTACTTATAACAGCAATTTTTCAATTGTTCATGTTTTTTTCTTCTGGTTTTAACTTTTAGGTGGTTCCAGGGTTTCTGAATTGTCCTTTTAGTTGCCAAATAATTTTCTACACATTATTTAATTTGTGTTTATTTTACTTTCACATGCATGTACTTCAAAGACATATATAAGAAAACACCAGTATGATTTGGGTTTTTTATTAGGAAACTAAATTACTGGCACCCAGCAGATCCCTTCCAGAACTCTCCTAGTACACAATGCAGTTTATTTACTAAAGAAGTATAGACTGTTCACCCAACAAAGTAAATTTCTCTGTGAAAATGAATTTTCTGTTAGCTGTGCTGACTTCAATCATCCAATCATGAGCAAGGAAAAATCTCTTTTTTTTAAATGTTCCATGCACATGATTGGGTATTCCTTGTAAAGTAAATTTTCACTTTGCAAAGTGAACGTGCTGTTCTAATTTAGTAGATCAGTCTCCCTGTCTAACAATTTGTTTTCATTAGCCATCAAAATCTCCAGTATTGGACATAAAAGGAGAGTTTATACGGACATCTTTACTGATTCCATACTTCCTATTTATTGGTTTGGACCTTTCATTTGGCTGAGTGAGTGTTTTTTAAAGTACATGCACTAAACTATTGACATTTGCACTTGCTTCTGTAGCTTATAGAAAAATATTCACATGATGAGCTAACTTTATCAAAGATAAAGGCGTGCTTCTAGAAGCAGGACTTGACCAAGTTTTTGCCTTTATATTTGCTGAGAACAAGCTGCTCTAGGCCAATACTAGAGGATGCTGTTTAGAAAGAGACCTGCTTCTTCATTAAGGTGATACTAAAGTCTCAGTTTTTTTTTTTTTGTTAAAAATAACAAACATGTTATATTTACCTGCTCTGTACAGTAGTTTTGCTAGCCCAGATCCACCTCTTCAAGCTCCTGGCCCCTCCCTTCTGTTGAGTGCCCCCACAGCAAGCAGTTTGTTATGGGGTCACCCCAGCCGAGCTGCAGCTCTGTGAGTCCATTCAGACATTAGGCTGCGGCGCACCCTTTCTCTCCCCATTGGCTTACTGACTTTGATTGACAGCAGCGGAAGCCGATGACGCTTCACTGCTGTATCAGCCAATGAAGAGGGAGAGTCCTGGGCAGCCAAGTCTCTCACCCAACATCGCTGGATAGATTAAGGGACTTAGGTAAGTATTAGGGGGAGCTGCTGCACACTTTTTATCTTAATGCATATAATGCAGTAGGATAAAAACCTTCTGCCTTTACACTTTAAGCCAAATGAGCGATCCAGGAAGCAGATTTTCCAGAGTGGGGCAGTTAGAACTGTACTAAGAGCCCGGAAAGGTAGTGTCACTGGAAACAGAACTTTTATTCAGTAAAGGTAACCCATCATATTGACATTTTTTAAGAATACAGGAATAAGTATAAATGTATAATTGTTAAAGTGCGGTTAAACTTTAAAGTAAATGTGCCTTGTATACTAATATTAAATAGCTCTTCATCAAGCAGAGCTGAAATTAGGCATGTAAATAGGCCAAAGAGTGGAACTTTTTCTGTGATGCACTATGAATACAAAAGAACCATCTTTCATAACAAGCATCATTTAGAGCAGCATAAGCATTTTATTGTACTCATTAAACTTCAGTGATTTTATTATTCTGTAATTGCCTGAAGATTCAGAGGAGGGCTGTTGGAAAAAAACACATTTTAGTAATTCGACTCACAATAAAATAATACATTTAAAAAAAAAAACCTAACTCAGCTTTCAGATAAAACAAAATAATTGTGCTTTATTGAAGTTTGCTCATAAATCAAACATTTTAATTAAAAATATAAACAAACATATTTTTAGTTTATCGATTTCTCCCACTGTTATGTGTCAGGAGAATGCAAATGTGACACAGCAACATTTTAACCGGTTGCCGACCGCCGCACGACTATATACTGCGGCGGTCAGCCCCGGCCAGGCAGAGTGACGTATCGGTACGTCACTCGCCTGTCACTGACTTGCGAGCCTATAGCGGGCGGGCGCTCGCCCGCCGAGGCGCGCGCCCGCCGCGGCTCGTTCACAGGCAAGTCAGTGCGTGTGACCGGCGGACTCGATGTCCGCCAGTCACACTGCGATCGCTCCTGTGAAGGGAGAAAGACAGAGCAGCTTGTGTAAACAAGCTGCCTGTCAGTTCTCCCTGTGTAAAAGTAAAGATCTGACCGTTCTACTATGTAGAACGGTTGATCTTTGCTTTTACACCAATAGCAATGTCCCTACACAGTAGAAAGCACGCCCCTAGGACACACTTAACCCCTCCCTGTCCAATAAAGTTAACCCCTTCCCTGCCAGTGTCATTTTTGCAGTAACAGTGCATATGTATAGCACTGATTACTGCAGTAATGTCACTGGTAACCCCAAAAGTGTCAAAAATGTCAGTCAAGGGTCCGATCTGTCCGCCGCAATGTCGCAGTACCGAAAAAAAAATCGCAGATCGCCGCCATTACGCGTTAAAAAAAAAAACACCAAAAATGACAAAAATCTTTCTCTTTGTTAGTAAACGCGATAACTTTTGCGCAAACCAATCAAAATACGCTTTTTGCGATTTTTTTTACCAAACATAGGTAGCATAAAACAAATTGGCCGAAAAATGTTAAAAAATTTTGATTTTTACTTTTTTTTTTGGGGAATTTCATATAAAAAAATGTGAAAAATATTGTTATTTTTGCAAAATTTACGCTCTTTTTTTGTTTATAGCGCGTGATCAAAAAATCGCACAGGTGATCAAATACCACCTAAAGAAAGCTCTGTTTGTGGGAAAAAAAGGACGTCAAATTCGTTTAGGTACAGCGTCGCACGACCGCGCAATTGTCCGTTAAAGTCACGCAGTAAAAAATCGCAAAAAAACCCCTGGTCCTTTAGCAGCCAAATCCTCCGGGGCTTAAGTGGTTAAATATGGGTCTGCTTTTAGCAGTAATTTCTATATACCATTTTTCTGTTGCTTATTATTTTTTGGCCTCTTCTACTTGTTGTCTACTTTATACAGTTCACAGATTCTCAGTGTTATAATTCACCAGTGCACATGCTGATCTCCATATTAAAGTTGAACTCCAGGCAGTTAAATACACAGATATGATACATTCTCTTCTCATTTTTTTTAATTTTGGGAATTTGGGTTTTTGATTTTAGAAATATGATTATAACCGTTTTGCCTGCCAAAGGATTTATATTACTGTCTATCCAGGCATGGGATTTACACAGCGCTATTTCAAACCAAATCAACGTCAATACAGATCTGACACCTGCCATAGACTAATACAAAAATAAGTATTTGGTTCAGAAAACATATATATATAAATATTTAACAGTTCCAATGCAGAAAAACCTGCCAAGAGGCCCCCCTCCCTTATTCACCCCCCATGATATTGGCTCACCATCCCTCCCAACCAAAATTCCCCCTAACCCATCTGTAACTCCTTCCCCTAAAAAAAAAAACGCAGAGCCTATGTGGAAAAGGACACCTTGCAGAGACCGATGACGGATAAAAAAAAGTCTCTTGAAGATTTACAATGTAATAGCAGCTTATACTGTATCTGAAATTGACTACTTTACAAGTAATACAGCTGTACAGCCCAGATTGGGCTCAGTCCATAGTCATATGTGACTAACACTGTATCAGGGTCCTTGGTGAGATCTATGCTTATCCACTGGTAAGCATGTGTATTGGGCTCCACGTCCCTAATTGCAGTAGGTCCAGTCTGCATGCGGATGTCGGCTCTGTATACATTTGCAGTGTGCAGCTGATGTGACCAATACTGCTTATGGTTAGTGGACGGAGCAAAATTAAGGATAGTATGCAACTTCTCACAAATGGCAGTCCATATCCATAATTCCTTCAGATTGTTATACATGCAAAAGGAGAATTTGCTGTCCATCAGTAATGTAGCGGTTAAAGCATAGCCATTGCTGACTTGGTAGATCCCCAGCTCACTGGCAAGCACTCCAAAGGACCAAAGTAAGGGTTCACTCCCCGAAGAAGACCTTAAACACAAGCAGGGCAAATTGCGCAAGTGTGAGGACATCCTCCAGAGCATGGACCCTTTGCCTTAACCGCTACTTTACTGATGGACAATGACTACATTGCATATCTCCAAGATACTTTTATCCATCCTTAGTCCCAGCAAGGTTTCCTTTTCCACATAGGCTCTGGGTTTTTTTTAGGGTAGGGAGTTACAGAGGCGTTAGGTGGGATTTGTGTTAGGAAGGAGGGTAAACCAATATCATGGGGAGGGAATAAGGGAGGGGGGCTTCTTTTGTTTTTTTTACACTGGAATTTTTAAATATATATATATATATATATATATGTTTTTTTAAATAAATACATATTTTTGTATTAGGCTATAGCAAGTGTCAGATCTGTATTTACTTTGTTTTGGTTTGCAATTGAACTTTGGAGAAACCTCCTGAAACTAAAAAGGGATTAGGTATGCAATTTTTATTTAGGTGTTCCTTGACATATAGACAACTTTTGTGATTTACACAACTCTGCCACAAAGCACTCTGACCTGCAGTAGTTTCTTCTTTTTCTTTTTTTGCTGCAGTTGAAGTGGTATTAAACCCAAAATTAAAATATAATATATTTCAGTATAACAATCCTTAGCTTGGCTGCTTTAGTTTTCTTTTTTGAGGCCTTTCCCCCACTTTGTTTTCCCCTGGTGATCTGGCTAATAACACATCTCCTGTACTAGGATGCCTACATTCTGGAGCCAAAGAGCAACAGAGACACTTTTGGACAGCAGCATTGGTATTCTAAGGGCAGGGGAATGGCAAATGCCCTAGCAGATTTAGATACACCAAACAACAAACAAATTGCAGCCAACCTCCAGGCTAACACTTTTTAAGCAGTTACAGCAAACAGTTTTTTTTCCCTTTTTTGGAAAAACCTTTTACATATATAAAAGCTGATCATTGTAAGTAACTATGTTATTCGTAAATGGTTTGTCTCAACCTTCTAACTGCTACATCTTCAAGGTAGCTTGTTTAGTTGAAAAATTACACACTAAGGCTCCATTCACACTACCACGGCACGACTTGTGCACGACTTCGGGGGCGACCTGTGAAGTCCCGTGCACCGCGACTTCGGCGCGACTTGCACGGACTTCATATAATGAATGTCTATGCAAGTCGCCTCCAGGTCGCCCGAAGTAGTACAGGCCCCTTTTTCAAAGTCGGAGCGACTTGTGTCGCTCCTATTAGAACAGGTCCTGTAGCACTGCATGGACCGCGAGGGACCGTGACTTGTCAGGCTGACAAGTCGCCTGACAAGTCGCGATAATGTTAATGGAGCCTTACTGGCCATATCACCAAGTTAAAATAAAAGAAAAAAGCCTAAAAAAAGAAAACAAATGCAGCCACTACAAATCTTTTCCCTTTCCCAGTCCTTGACTGGTCAGTAAAAGAGAAACAGTAGATTGATGAATTTATCTCCTTGTCACTCTGTGTTCTCCTACTATAACCTTGGCCTTTGTTAGCACTGCAGTACATTTGAATGACTTTTTGCTTTTCCCTCTTTAAGTCTGAGCTGTAGAGAGCAAGAGGCAGATATCTGGTCAAAATAGGTTTTTACACTGCTTGCATTAAAAATACTTTCAATTAAATATTGAATACAGAGCTGCATTATTTTATAATCTTTGTATCTGCCTGGAGTTTGCCTTAAAAACTGATACAGATCATTCACATGTAATCTCCCAATTACTAAATAATTATGTTGTAAAAGTACATTTCTAAAATCAGAAACTCAAATTCTCAAAATGAAAAGAATGTCATGTTACAAAAGCCACAGAAGTGCTACGTCATGAAAGCTAGAACAATATTACCAGAGCCAGAACAAATGTTGTCAGAACAAGAGCAGCTCCAGGTAACTATAGTCAAAATTAGGCCTGCTATCAAATAAGAGCTTGTAATTAGGATAGTAATGTCGTAGTCTACTAGAAATATGCTATGGATTAAGAGAACAGAATCTTAAATTATTCCCAGGAGTTTTATTTAAAGATGGTCCTTATGTAAGAAATAACAGTATGATGATTTGCAGACAACTTTAAATCAGTGTATTCCTTATTATTAACTACAATTAAAATCTTCAGCGGTATCAAGGTGCCACTGTTTTTCAATAGCAACTAACGGTAGTTAATTGCTCACTTAAGACGATTTGTTTCAAGAAGACAGAATGTTTAACAAGTATGTTCTGCACAAGAATCAGGCTGTACACAGTTGAGTTCACTGCAAGGGTTATGGGTATGAATTCCTTGCAAGATTGTGCCTGTTAATTAGCTGATCTATATCTTTCAGGTGTGCTACTTCTATGCATGTGCTTGCTTATTATATTGCCAGTCCTGTGTCACCACTCTCAGAGCAGAGCATATATGATCCTTTGTAAGGACTCATTCCTTGCCCACGGTGCCTTTCTCTCACATCCTCCATCTGTCACATGCAGAGCATTGTGTCAGGACTCAACACATACCTATGCCCAGCTGGCTAAAAAAAAAGATCATAAAACAAAAAATCATTTGAAGAGTACTGTCCACATAAAATAGGATGCATTTAAAGTGTTGCTAAGCTCACAACAGTAAAATCAGTCTGTATATGCAGGAAAGCATGCTTGCTATACTCACTGTGGAACCTAAGGAATTAATCCTCTGCATTGTGTAAAAACACTGTTTGATCCTGTCTTCTCTGATCCTCCCCTTCTTCCACGGACAACAGAGCCTACAGGGCAAGCTATACATGCACAGTTTGGTGTGTATTGCTAGAGAGTTTTTTTTATCTTGGGAGGGTGCATGTGATCAGCACAGGGCCAATCAACACTGTCCAGACAGAGGGTAAGGGGTCCTGCAGCCTCATACGAAAATCAGGGGTGAGTGAAAACTCCTCCTACAAGTTTTACCCCAACACAGATAGAAGTCTCAAGACTGATATATATTGCTGAAGATATTTAGCAGTTTATATTTACTAAAATGATTGCATTTCCATGTTCTGTGTACTTTGGGAGACCAGATATAGTGAATGGGGTCTGGGTTTAGTAACACTTAAAGCAAAAATATAGCTACTTAGTTCAAAGTAAATAAATATCAAGATACTATTAGAAAAGTATCCCTTCTTTCATGCTACCAGAACTAAAACAGATGCAAAGATAAATCACTGGGAAAGAATATTTGTTATAGTTTCTGTTGTCCTACAGAAACAAGGCATATTCTCCTATAGTAGTATATATATATATATATATATATATATATATATATATATATATAGAAAATCAGTTTGGTTACCATATTATTCACATAAATGTAGCATACAGTCCAATTTTCTGGAGGTTTTTTGATGCCAGAGCAATTGTATGCTCTCAGGCATAAAGTAAGATATAGTTTATGACAAAGCAATAGAACTCCCACTTATGTAGACATACTAGGTTACTATAGAAGACACAACATCCTTCAAACTGAATTATTTAATAAGGTTGTACTAAGAGTACAAATACCAAAGCAATATTGCTAAGTTCAGTCATTCAGAGCAGCAAATCAGATTTTAGTGTAATTTTCAGTTTGCTAAAAATAACTTTTGACTGGTTGCTATAGACTATTACAGTTTCCCTTATCCTTGATAAATGTGACAGTGTCAAGTCAAAGGCATAAATCACACGAACTGTGAATTATGTATATTCTAAAATGAGTGTGTGCAGTGCTGTAAGAAGGACTTAGCTGGAAGGTTTATTTCCATTATTTAAAGGCTTAGTCCATCCTGATGTGTCATTTTACTTTTAATATCAGCAAATTACTTGCCTGCTTCTTATTTTCCTTAGTGTCTTCTACATCAAAATCCGTTTTTAAAGAGCACTTACTCCCTCTCTTTTCATCTGTTTTTCAGATTTTGAAAATGTTCACCTGTTAAGCAAATAGGCTACTGCCAAGGTCAGCCACCTTTGTAAGGTGGTTATAAAGCCTACACATTTAAATGTTTAGGTATTCGTACCCCCCACCCCGTTTTACTCACCTGATCTCTCATTCGGTCCAGCACTGCACACACCTTCAGCTGTTCTCTCTCCTCACTTCCTGGTCTCACTGGCTTTGCTGAGGCAGTGGGAGCAATCGGCCCTGGCTGCTGTCAATCAAAGCTAGTGACGAGGGATTGGGGGGATGGGTTGAATTCCGCTGTCTGTGTCAATACCAAGGCAGTGAGACTTGGAAGCAAGCCAACATGAGTATCCCTATAGGAAGCTATTTCCTATGGAGGCACTTGCCAGAAAGGAGGAGCCAAGAGCCCCGGCGGGGGACCTGAGAAGAGAGGGTTCACTCTGTGCAATGGAATAAGTATAAACCTGTTTGTTATTTTTTAAAATTGCATTTACAACCACTTTAATGTGTTCATTTCTATACACAGTATATGTCTAAGGTTCGAAGCTCACCTAGTTCAGTGTTAAGGATCATACTTTGCACAGGTGCCTTTACTTGGCTGTGTGGCTGTTTGCACAGGTTTGTAAATACTGTGGAGTCTTTTGAATCACCGTTTCAAGATTCCCCCAAGATTCATCTAATTTTCTAATAGAATCTTAGGTAAATCTAGAGTTAAATTTGTATCAAAAGCTAGCTAAGATTCAAAGAAACTGTCATTGCAGGGTACCAAAAAGAGGCATGGCTAGATTTTAATTTGTAGCTGCTGACTATCAAACAGAAGCATGGCTAGCTTCTAATTTGGCATTGCAGGTTATCAAACAGAAGCATAGTCAACATCTAATTTGTCATTGCTGGCTATCAAACAGAAGCATGGCTAGCTTCTAATTTGGCATTGCAGGTTATCAAACAGAAGCATAGTCAACATCTAATTTGTCATTGCTGGCTATCAAACAGAAGCATGGCTAGCTTCTAATTTGGCATTGCAGGTTATCAAACAGAAGCATAGTCAACATCTAATTTGTCATTGCTGGCTATCAAACAGAAGCATGGCTAGCTTCTAATTTGGCATTGCAGGTTATCAAACAGAAGCATAGTCAACATCTAATTTGTCATTGCTGGCTATCAAACAGAAGCATGGCTAGCTTCTAATTTGGCATTGCAGGTTATCAAACAGAACTTAGCATAGTGAACATCTGATTTGTCATTGCTGGCTATCAAACAGATGCACAGCTAGCTTCTAAATTGTCATTGCAGGTTATCAAACAGAAGCATAGTCAACATCTGATTTGTCATTGCTGGCTATCAAACAGAAGCATGGCTAGCTTCTAATTTGGTATTGCAGGTTATCAAACAGAACTTAGCATAGTCAACATCTGATTTGTCATTGCTGGCTATCAAACAGATGCACAGCTAGCTTCTAATTTGTCATTGCAGGTTATCAAACAGAAGTATAGTCAACATCTGATTTGCCATTGCTGGCTATCAAACAGAAGCATGGCTAGCTTCTAATTTGGCATTGCAGGTTATCAAACAGAACTTAGCATAGTCAACATCTGATTTGCCATTGCTGACTATCAAACAGAAGCATGGCTAGCTTCTAATTTGTCATTGCAGGTTATCAAACAGAAGTATAGTCAACATCTGATTTGCCATTGCTGGCTATCAAACAGAAGCATGGCTAGCTTCTAATTTGGCATTGCAGGTTATCAAACAGAACTTAGCATAGTCAACATCTGATTTGCCATTGCTGACTATCAAACAGAAGCATGGCTAGCTTCTAATTTGGTATTGCAGGTTATCAAACAGAACTTAGCATAGTCAACATCTGATTTGTCATTGCTGGCTATCAAACAGATGCACAGCTAGCTTCTAAAATCCCATTGTATGCTATCACACAGAAACCAGCAATGTACAGCATAGGAGAGATGGGTTGGGGGAGCAAAGGCTCCATTTGAAATTTAGAAGGACCTAGTAAAAGTATACACATTGTACAGTTTTAAATACATATAATATATATTCTTAAAAACATTTAGAATAGGTAACCCTCTTTAACACAGAGCCCTAAAACTGCATAGCTTGCACATCAAGAAGGCTGGCTACAAATACAATGAAATATAAATCAAGAACATTTTCATGCATGATTAAGAAAATCACTCAGGAAAAAATACATGATTAGAAATGTAGAAGTAGAAGTGTTCTATTTTTGTAAAAAGCCATTTTATATAAGAGGTCATAGAAATACACAAAGAAAAATACATATAGTGCAACTTTAAAAATAAAGAAGCTAATGCAGAGGTGAATGCCCAAACAGAAATATTTTTCTCTTGTTAGTTTATAAATCAGAACTCAATGGTTGATATCTGAATTTTATGGCATTGTCAGTGACATGTATTAATTCGCAAGCCTCTTTCCCTGTCAGGAATAGATAATCCATATGCAGACAGGCAGCACACTTTCTGTACCCTCCTGTGACTTTTGCATGACAGTTGACAGACAGGAACCATCTCTTTTTTGCTGACATATAATTTGGGAAAAGTGTCACTTCACTTCCAAAATCACTTAAGAAATGATAACTTTATTGCTTACAGTTCATATTACAGACTACCACTCTCTCTCTAAAAGCCCCTAAAAGTTCAGGTTACATAGCCAGCAGACCCCGTGTCTCTTCTATTACTTGATATCACTGCTGTCTCATTGATTTTTTCTAATTAAGACACATGGACTATTAGACTAAAATCAAGAGAAAATCGGGAGGGGGCCATGATAACATTTCAGCCTAGGCATTGATTTTGATAAATGAAATGCAAAGCTTTCTTTTAAAAAGAGTATACGTGGCATAATAACTGTTACTGCTCAGCATGCACATGATAATGTCTTGTCACAGTTACATGATGATAGATTTTGGATGATGTATAGAAGTGCAGAGCTCCATGATTGTTTGTTTGTAGTTTAAATGCATCTTCTAACAGACAATCGAGACTAAAATAGAAAAGCTTCATCACTCCCCTCACATTCATTGCTCCTGGTCCTGGCCACCACTACATTTTTCTGTTGAATGATGCCCAGCTTCATCTAACCCATTTTCTCTGAGCCCAGGCTGTCATGGTCACTGTCCTGGAGAGGATGATCATGCAGCCAGGGCTCATAGAACTCCTGGACGGAGCGGTACTCTTGCATTAGTGTCATGCAATTCAGGGAAAAGGACCACCCTCCACTGTCTCTGAGGTAGAAATGAAGGGACCCATGATGTAATCAGATCAGCCTGAAAGTTGTGGAATAAAAAAAAAAATGTGTAAAGAGTTAAAAATACAGGTAGTGGGGAGCTAGCAGTTAAAGCAGGCCTAGAATACAGAACTCATAATGTAAAAAATTGTATTACTAAAGCAATAAAAACTAACGTAATACAAATTCCTTCCTGCCTCCAATGTTTGCATTGTCTGCGTGACTCCTCACCTTCAATCAACTCATTCCCAGTCATCAATGGGGACCTCAGATAAAGACTAAGAACAGAGTGGTTCCCAATCATGTGACCATCATGTCAGCTCTGATATTGTAATCATCTGCAGGCTGGAGGTTTCATTAACAAAAAAACAAAAAAAAATAAAAATTGCGTGCGCATGAAAACTACCACCTTCAAGCTGCAGGTTTCATGTGTGGTGCCATCTATTACTAGCACACCTGTCAGAATCACTTGTAGTAGTTTACATTTTTGTCTATTTTTTGTCTATTAAAAAGTACAACAGTTTTATCAAAACAGTGTACTAAATGAAAGCCTTAGGCTACATGCACATGGAAAGAAAAAATCTACTTTTAGCAGCATTTTTATTTATGCCTTGAAACAATGCTCAGTATTAGCCATTATATCAATGCACATTCTGCCATTTATATTTATATTTTAGAGCAGCGTTTAGGAGCTTAAAAAAATGCCCAAAACCTGAATTCAGTGAAAAGCATACTGGCGTAATATACCTGTATGGGTCTAATTTCAGCATTATAGCTAGAACAAATTAATGTTCTAGCTAAAGGAATAAAAATACGTTTATACGATTTATGGACACGTAGCACTGTCCCCATAGGGCTTGCTAGGTGTTGACTTCTTGGGTCTATCTCTGATTACCTGCAGACATTACCTTTTTACACATCCATCCTAACTCCCACTTGCTTGTTACTCAATAAACAGTCCAGGGAATTTGGTTTTATATTTATTGTGGAACTTGGATGGGAGAAGGGGATAGGGGGATAATCCAACTAAACTATTCACAGTAGATGAGGACAACTCTCACTCGGCCTTACCAGGTTATTTGTGGAAGCAGACACACTGCTTTAACCATACTGTCACTTGTATGGAAGAATTAGGAAGAATTAGGTCTTCTTGCTTCTCTTCTTCTTGATGCAACTACTTTATCTTTATGATACTCTATAGCAGGGGTCTCCAAACTATGGCCCTCAAGTTGTTCAGGAACTACAATTCCCATCATGCCTAGTCATGTCTGTGAATGTCAGAGTATTACAATGCCTCATGGGACGCGTAGTTCCGCAACAGCTGGAGGGCCGTAGTTTGGAGATCCCTGCTCTATAGCATCCCCTTGACTGACACCTATCCAGACTCTTTTAGCTGAAGGGATGACCCTCTCAGGACAGGCCCCATGACACAGATCTGTACTCACTGTAGGCAGAATGTGCCCTTGGCAATTATACAGTATCCCAGCATGCGCCTAGGCTCTTTCCTATGCCAATCACAAGGGCTGTAACAATGCCTGTGCCCTCACTTATCAGGTTTCCTCCCACTGTCAAATATGCCTCCCTATTGAGCCAGTGTGAAACATTTCAGACAAGCTGAGCTGCCCCTGAGCACCATGAGCAGACCATACCAATGGATTCTGCTGTCTGGTATGCAGAGAGCAATATCAATTTACCTGGCAATCTCTCTGGTAAGCAGAAAGATCCCAAAACTATACTCTCTCTTCTAGCACCTACCCAGGAGGGTGCTACACAAATAAATGTGCATCAATGTGTGTACATACATACATTAATGCGTGTAAATACACAACAGATTGAGCATTTTTTATATAGGATTTTTTCACCAGCTCCTGGAAAAAAAATTCTGCTTAAATTGACAAATGTATTACCCCTGTGTGCATGGGACCTGAAATTATTCAAAGAAATCTCATTTTCTTTTATAATGCTTTTCTTGTAAAAAGAAGTGTACCTATTTAACCATTTATTGGCCTTTAGTACACAGCAGCAGCAGCCCGTTATTCTTCCTTTTTTCCACTTTGCTATTGCTGCTGAATTGTTTTCATTTTTTATTATTTACACCTAATCTTGCTAATATTGTACCTATCCACAATAAGGGTAGAAAGGAATAGGCTGGCAACTACAGGTCACTAAGTTTAACATCTGTACTAGTAAAATGAAAAGAATAACCCATAAAAATAAGGATCAATTAACACTTAAACACACAACTTGCTGGACCCAAAGCAACATGGCTTCACTGAGGGTGGAGCATGCCATACTAATCTGATTACATTTTTTTTTACTATATCAAAAATGTTCTAGACATCCGTGATGTTGAGGACATCGATTCTCCTAGTTTCAGCAAAATATTTGGTATGGTTCGACATAATGATTCCAAAATAAGTTGTTCAAGCTAGGACTTTACACTTGGGTGGTTCAGTTAATATGCAGTTGTCTAAAGCAGTGGTCCCCAACCTTTTTGCCAACGGAAGAACATTTTTTTTAAGGACTGGGGGGAGGGGGATTCTGGTCATCAATGATTGCAGCACATACTTTCTATTATGACATTGTCATATAGAATGAAATAGTTTAACTCACCATAATGCATAATCAGTGGGATGCTTGAGCTTGTCACCTGCCACCAGATGCTGCATGTCACTTGCCACCTTCGCCTGCCACCAGATGCTGCATGTCACTTGCCACCTTCGCCTGCCACCAGATGCAACATGTCACCTGCCACTGTTTCTTGCCACCAGATGCAGCATTTCACTTGCCACCATCACTAGGCACCTTTGCCTGCCACCAGATGCAGTGTGTCACTTGCCACCAGATGCAGCATGTCACTTGCCGCCATCACTGGCCACTTGATGTAGCGTGTCACTTGCCACCATCATTTTCCACTTTCACCTGCCACGAGATGCAGTGTGTCACTTACCACCATCACTTGTTACCTTTGCTTGCCACTAGATGCAGTGTGTCACTTGCCAACGTCGCTTGCCACCAGATGCAGTGTGTTACTTACCACCATCACTTGCCACCTTTGCCTGCCACCAGATGCAGCGTGTCACTTGCTACCAGATGCAGTTTTCTCTATGAGCAGAGGTGAGCAGAGGAGAGCAATACCCCCCCACCTGTGTGTCCCTGGGGGCGGAACTGTCCTGTCCATTAAAGCCTGTCCTGTCCATTAAAGTGTGGTGCCACAGGATAGGTACTGTTAGTTGTTGCCTGGCATTTGTGTGTGTTTTCGGGGGAATCTTTGGTTCAAACTTGGAGCTTGACGCGCTTTCTTTTATTGATTTACTGACCTGGCACATGCACAGTGGATGAAGGGACAGGAGGAAGTGTGGCCTAGCATCTGAAAGGCAATGGACTGGTACCAGGGGTGGGGTTTCAAATGGAGTTGATTTAGAACAGGGACCAGTCCCTAGCTGTGTACCACAGGGCTCTTTTTGTTCTATTTAATGTGTTTGTATTTCTGAAAGGTACTTGTAACATGGAAAATTATTTGAGATACTAAAAGTTGCACTTAGGGAAAAATAATCCCCGGAGAGAGAACTATACTGGGGTACAGCGTTGGCCTGCACTACACGGGATAAAAGATTTTACAGGTACTTATGTCAGATGATTGCAAACAGTGTGGTCTGGCAGTGGGGATGTCCGGGAAATGGCCGTAGGAGAACTGGCAACATTTCCAGTAATAGCAATGGACGCTCCTGGCTCAATCGACACAGCCCTCTGCTGGCCCGTCAGGGAAATGGCCGTAGGAGAACTGGCAACATTGCCAGTAGTAGCAATGGTCGCTCCTGCCTCAATTGACACTGCCCTCTGCTGGCCTATAAAAGGTGGCCATAGGATCAGACTCATTGCTGGATTACCTCTCAGCTTCCTGTGTTCCTGTGCTTCCTGTTTCCTGTTTGGACTTCCTGTTGTGACCTTGGCTTGTTCCTGATTCCGTTTGATCTCCTGCTCCTGGTTCGACCTTTGGATTCTTCCACTGACCGTGCTTCTGTTACCTACCGTGTATGACCCCGGCTTGCTTCAAGACCTCGGCTATTCTGGTTGTCTCCTGTGCATGACCCCGGCTTGTACCAGGGTTCCCACTGCCGTCTCCAGTCCCAGACCTTGGCCAGTCCCAGAGACTATTCCTTGGCACAAGGTAGCCCGTCTGCTCCAGAGCCCTTGAAGACTCCTACCCTGCTGTGGTTCCAGCCTGTTCCAGTTCACCCTCAGATTACTTCTGGTTCTACCTACTGTACCTGCCTGCAGCTGGTAACCCATGCCACTTGGGGCGCCACACCCTCTGTACCATCTCCAGGGGAGTGCCGCACTGAGCCGCAAGGGGAGCCCTCTCAGCACCTCGGCCTCGGGTCAGGTAACCCTGACAGGGGAATTCTGGGGAGCATCACTAAAGGGATCACAAGCAGAAGGAATTGTAATTCTTCTAAATAGAACTTTAGGTTTAGAGACGTTAGTTACAAAAGGATATTGATAAGATAGAAAAAGTCCAGAGCGGAGCAACAAAACTTGTGAAAGGTCCCATTATTGAAAAGTGCTCTATCAGAGGAAAAAAGGATAAAAGGAAAGGGCAGACCTTTCATTCATCTCCCTATCCATCCTCCATTCATAAATTACTTTTCATTGATAGAAGCTATAGTACAGCTTCTATGAATAGAGGAGGGGTAGAAAGGGAGGGCATAGTCTTGATGAGTGCCTATGACAGTTCCCTAGTTTGTATTACCTCTGCAGCAAGGGAAGATTACATCTGCAGGGTAGAGACAAATCAGAGGATTTTGAATTTCAACAAAAACTGCAGCCAGCATCACAAGGGACACTTTGCATTGACTCTAAGTATCGTCCCTTGTGCTGTTTTTTCTTTTTTTTTAAGCTTTGACTAAACGTAGGCTTTAAGTTTGTAGGCACAGTAATGTTTAGGTGAACTCACATATCAGGAAGTGCACTGTAATTTTTTAGGAGGAATTCAAGACTAAAGTAATTTTTTTAAGGGCACTGCTTAGCAATTAAATGTTGCCTGTAATATAGCATTACAGGAGACCTGAATTCCTTTTTGAATTCAGGTCTCCTGTAATGCCTTGCCAGAAGCCTGGCTGACCTTGTGTGCTCATTGGCTAGCATTACGTGATTTTAGGTTTATAGCAGCTGGAGATCTGACTGACACATAAAAATCAGAAGCATTTTTAATTTCCATTAGTAGTATTAGCATGTTTAGAATAATTAGCTATTTGAATGCATAAAACAAAATGTAAATCACGTTATGCATAATTGCTCTGCCCTCTTGTTTATCATCTGGTAACTGAGCTGAATTCAGTTTGTACAGCAAAACAAAATAGATTAATTATTGTTTTATACTTGCATGACATGATATAATATTGGCCATCCAAAACACATTTCTCCAATCTGATGTTTCAGTTTTTGACCTTTGCTTCCCATTATTTTAGATCTGCTGATGGTTTTAAAATAGGTGTCAGAAAGAAAATATGGAAGAAAATATGACTCTATCATTGACATTTCTTCAAAATAAAGTTTATATTACTTCTGCGGTTCTTTCCTTATATTCCTCAGAACAACTGGAATCGAGAATGTAATACTATACATGAATAAGGTCTGAAAGCAATGTTGGCCTGGGTATGTATTTAATTTGTACAGGGAACATTAGAAGATTATCTCCTAAGGCATCACTGTATACAACAGAATGACTGACATTTAGATTGATTATTTTTATTAAGAAAACAAAGAAATCTTTACTCAAGAGTGCACTAATCTATGCAGCAGCATATTGTGTTTCTAAATGCAGAAGCTTTACCATGACCATTTTATTACATGATGATTCTTCTGATGATTCTTCTGACTCAGGTTTTGCAGTCTTTATTGAATCCTTTTAATGTGTTTACGTTTTGTCACAATAATGTAGTCATATTGTATAATCCTGTATAATAATATTGCATTTCATGAATTCAGTGTGCTATGACTAGACAGAAATCATCAAGTAAAGATATTTATCTGGTGTTAAAAATAACTCAAAGATGATAAATAACCTTGAAAAGAGGAGGAAAAGAAGTATAATGTTTGCATATAGAAAGGCTTCTCCTCTGTAAGAGTTGTGAAATAATGGAATAGACCCCCCTCAGTACCTAGTTCTAGCCATTGTGATTGTTTTTTTCAAAAAATGGATGCATTCTTAAATGTACAGAGTATCACTGGCTGCTGACATTTATAAATAATATTAACACCAGAAATTGTTAATATAGAGAATATCAAATTGACCTAGGGCAGTGATGGCGAACCTTGGCACCCCAGATGTTTTGGAACTACATTTCCCATGATCCTCATGCACTCTGCAGTGTCTTAGTTCCAAAACATCTGGAGTGCCAAGGTTCATCATCACTGCCCTAGGGGATGATAAATGAACAAATTGGACCATGCTTTTAGTGTTTTTTTATCTTCCTCTGGATAAACTTTTGTATAGGGTTCTGTATATAATATGTATATGGAGGTTTCCAGGTTATTGTTCCATTTTCTCTATTAATATGACTAAATTTACTTTAGTTCTAAAATGTCATTTTTTTTCCTAAATTATTATCTATGTAATTATGTAACTATGAAATGCAGAGCATAGTACAGCTTCAACGGGCTTATTTAATTTCAGCAGAGCAAAGTTGCATGGAACATAAGTGAGGATTTGCAAATGTATGCAGCAAAGACTTCAGTTTTTTACCTAATTTTTAAAACCGTTAAATAAACATTTTTGTGCTGACTACTTGGACAGTGTGCTGAGAAATGTTCAAATTGTTCAAGAGGTGTGGTAAACCAATGTACCTTGGTCATTATTATGAGTATGATATTCTGGTTTATTTTTCAATAAGATTATAATAACGAACACTTTTTCATCAGTCTGGAAACTAAGGTAGCTAGTGTGATCCAAAATATAAATTAGAGAAATCTAAGAAATTCTGATTTTCTCCTAATGGGATGTGGGATTACAGTGAAGTTACCCACTTTATAAGGAGCGCTGAGCCTCCCTAATTTCATCAATTTTGTTAATTAAATTGTAGGAAATAAAACCAATAAAGGGAAATGGCACATTTTTATTCTCTGAGGTAAAGTATTTAGGCTCCAATAAGAGCTTTGAGATATCACAAAATACATTTGATTTAATTCCAACATCTGTTGGGATGGGTGAGAATATGCAAAACTGTATATCTTATCAAAGATTTTACAAGGTGAAACGTTTTAAACCATTAAATGTGTTTATTGAAGATTGATTATACATGGATTATATTTTTTAGCAGACTGAACTCTGGGGAGCCCTAAATTTCAAAGTCAATGCATGGGAATTCCAGAAGAAAGCTAAAATTGTTTTCATATTGTCATGTCAGATATTTCTATATTTTGCTAGATGCAACAATGCACAAAGACAAAGTGTGGTTGAGGGGGAGAGAGTTATGAACCTAAAAGAAAGATATCAACTTTAAACAATACCTTTGAGCATTTTTGCTCCTTAACCCCAACTTTTAAAAGCTTAGATTAAAGCAGAACTAAAGCCTGCAATACTTACTTTATCTTCAACAGTCTCACGTCCTTAAGGTGCAATGCGAATGCCAGCACCTTCTCCTTGGCTTCTTTCAAGTGCCTGGTCTTCAGCCATCTTGATTGGTCGGCTTGGGACAACTTCACTCAGGCACATGTGCAGGAATTCACTAATCCCCTCACACAAGGACTGATCCAAATGTACACTGAGCTGCCCAGCTGCCTTGTTAAAAATGCTCCTTTACGACCTGGTTCTGTTGTCTGATATCGTCCATATGATAGGAGCCTAACTGTATAATTAGTAGTGCTCTGTCATCTGTACAGAGGGTATATCTGATAGTAGCTACATTGTAAAATGAAGCTGATTTGAATCTAATTCAGTTAGAAATAATTTCTTGAATCATACAGGCTGAATAGAAAATTTTCTTAGTTAAAGGGCTGAGCTTGTTTAAAAATTCCTAAGCCCAAAATGCTCACTTTAATTCATAGTCATGTGAAGCACTGTGTCCAGTCTTCTATCTTCACTACTGCAGAGAAGGAGGGTCTTTCTTTGGGTGTCCACATTGCTGCCAAGGTAATGTGGACAATTTGGGGCCTATTTATAAAATAGCCAAAAAAATAGACTATTCGCACAATAAAAGTTTTAGAAATTTTAGACAGTTTTCTATATTGGTTGAATATACTTTACCTCGTCTGGTTGAGAGTTCTTAAGGCTATAACAAATAGAGACTGACATTTCTCATATATTACAAACATTACGGGATTATTTGTGACTTTTACAAGGATGTTAAAATATTCACACAGTTATTTTAAATAGACCCCTTTCAATTGATGTCAATGACAGGGCCCTCTCATGCTGCAGAGCATGATTATATCACAAAGTGGTAACCAGTTACATTGGCATAGATTAGAGTGCTAGATCCACTGATCGTCACTCCCAGAAGTGCCACTGGCGAGCGATAATGACCGTGGAGTTAGGTGAATAAAAAAATGCTTTAGAAGGTGTATTGTTTTTTTTTTTTTTTTTTTTTTAAAGCTACTGAATATATGAGAGGGACTGGGAGAGGTAGCATAGCAGAAAAATCCATACTGCCAATTGTCCTGGGTGCATCTATATCACCATATTCACAATTTGGCAACCAGCATATTAATGAACATAATGAAATTATGAATGCCCCTGTACAAATCATTAGTAAGACCTCATCTGGAATATGCAGTTCAGTTTTGGGCACCAGATCTTAAAAAGGATATCAGGGAACTGGAGAAAGTGCAGAGAAGGGCCAAAACCAAACTGATAAGAGGCATGGAGGACCTCAGCTATGAGAAAAGATTAGAGGAATTGAAGTTATTCTTGAGAAGAGTAGATCAAGGGGGGGAATGATCAACATGTATAAATACTTAAGGGGTCCATATAGTGAACTTGGTGTTCAGTTATTCCCTTTAAGGTCTACACAGAGGACAAGGGGGCACTCTTTACGTCTAGAGGAAAAGAGATTTTGTCTCCAAATATGGAAATATTTCTTCACTGTAAGAGCTGTGAAAATGTGGAATAGACTCCCTCCAGAGGTGGCTCACTAGATTGCTTTTAAAAAGCCCTGGATTCTTTCCTAGGTGTCCATAATATACAGTAAATGGGTACTAATATTTATAGGTAAAGTTGATCCAGTGAATATCCGATTGCCTCTTGGGGGATCAGTAAGACATTTTTTCCCCTGCTGTAGCAAATTGGGTCATGTTTTGCTGGGGTTTTTTCGCCTTCCTCTGGATCAACTGCGGGTATAGGATTGTGTATATGGGGTTGTATGGTTGGGATTTCTTTACTGTTTTTTGTTTTTTATTGGTTGAGCCAGATGGACTTGTGTCTTTTTTCAACCTAACTAACTATGTAACTATGTAAATTGTTAGATATCAAATATGATATCCTTTCCATGCATATTTCTCTTAAAAGACATAATGTGTCTTATTAGCCTTCTGGACTTTGAAAATTAGGCACGTTTGATGTATCAAAAGTAATGTATACTTTATCAGCTTACACCTAATAACACTCCCATATGTGTTAACCAACTATACTAATAAACAAAATGGTGTAGCGCTATACATTACCGTGAATTGGAACATACCGTACATAACTAATACCAATAAATCTATAAATAAAATCTGTGAAAGAAAAAAAAGCTTTGCAATAAACTTCCAACGTGTTTCAGTCTCTATATCACTGGCTGTGTTTCCACAACAACCGTGTGCACACTTCCACTCCTCCACCTTGAGTGCTTTACCCCCACTGGATGTGCTCTTACCTGATTTATATGACCTACAAAAAATGCAAGGTCAAAATAGACATGTGTCTCCTTAAATAACATCCTCTGTAAATAACATGCTCTGTAAGCGATCTTCCTTTGGTAAAATCTCCTACATGAAGTGGTTAACAGTTCCAACGAACCCTCTTTAAATTTCAGCACCAGTTCCCTTTAAATGACTCCCCAAACAGCTTATCTCCTCCACGCAACAGCATAAAAAAGAGAACACCCTATAGTGCTTCCCATTTAGAACAATTTTCTTCACACTGTCTAAAATACCACTTACGTTTGACTGTGTGTATTGCACCACTATACTGTATACAAGCATCAGTAGGTAAAACCACTTTTTGGATACTCTGTGCATGATAAAGCCATTCAAGTAGCCCCGCCATTACGCCTTTCATCACCAGGACATGTGACTTTCTCAACACCATTTATGTTTTTTATTATGTTTGGTGTCCAAATTTAATTGATTAAATCAGATACCTTCCATTAATGTCCAGCACAGAGATGAGTTCTAAATCTGACTGTTTTTTTACAGACTTGCAAACTCTAGGTAAAATATGAGTGACATGATGTTCAGTACTATTTCCCTATTCTCTCCACACATTTCTTATACAATTCTCTTTAGATTTACCTTCAGCTCTCGACTAATTACATACAAATTGAAAGTGTTTAAGTTTGACCTTATATTATATGGTTTTGGTCAATATAAAATTTGTACAAGAAAATTGTATACTGTTTGACCAGCCTTAGTGTCAGCCCAAACTGCAATCCTTAAAGTGTTACTAAACCTACAACAGTGAAATCAATGTGAGTATGCAGTAAAGCATGCCTGTTATACTCACTGTGGAACCTAAGGGGTTAATCTTCTGCATTGTGCAAAAAGGCTGTTTGATCCTGTATGCACAGATCCTCCCCTTCTTGCATTGTCCCCAAAACACGTTCAGATAAGAGTTATTGGAGTTAGTCTGCACATGCTTAGTTTGGTGTGTATTGCTAGAGAGTTTTTTTATTTTCTTCGAAGAGTGCATGACAAAGGATCTGGGGTCTTGCATCCTCATAGGACAGCCAGTGCAGTATGAAAACTCCTCCTACAAGCTTTAACCAGGTACTGATAGAAGTCACAAGACTGTTATATACTGCTGATGAGAAAATGTATTTATCAGTTTATATTTACTAAAATGATTGCATTTCCATGTCCTGAGTAACACTTTAATTAGTGAATTAAAATTGGAATAGGATTTTTTGTACAACTGTATCTTGATGGTTAGGAAATCATGTTATGAGATTCTTAACATTAGTTATTAAAGCACCCTCATCTAAAAATGATAAAATATTATATCATTACACAAGAGACTTCAATGATAGTGATAAAACCTAGTACACTTTCTCATCTTTCTCTTCCACCTACTGTGTAAGGGATTAGTACATGTTTTTTAAAGCTATTTGTTTTATTATGTGAGCTTTATTAGGCACTAGAGATGGGCTTGATGTTTGATTCATGTGACTTCAGAAGGGGGCAGTGCCACTGGTTGATGTAACTGGGTGGCCCCGCCCCTTGTCTAAAAAACAGAGGTCAAAGCTGAGGCATGGTAGCCTCAGAAGAGGCAAATCGTTTTTGAAATTTTTTCTATTTATTGGGTCGGTGGGCGTCGTGATTGATGATGGATTTACATCGAGGGACACTATTTGTTTTTTCTTTTTAATAAAGGACTTGTCAAAAGCTGTCTTATGTGGTTTTTCATTTTTTACACTCTTTTGGTGAATGGGTAGGGGTACACTGTACCTGATACCCATTCACATAGGGAGGGGGGGCCAGGATCTGGGGCTACCTTGTTAAAGGGGGCTTCCAGATTCTGATAAGCCCCCCCACCCGCAGACCCCTACAACCACAGCCCAGGGTTGCTGGGAAGAGGCCCTTGTACCAATCAACATAGGGACAAGGTGCTTTGGGGGGCACCCCAAATCGCCCTCCCCATGTTAAAGGCAAGTGGCCTGGTATGGTTCAGGAGGGGGCCACTCTCTTGTCCCCCCCCCCGATCCTTGCCTGCCAGGCTGCATGCTTGGATAAGGGCCTGGTATGGATTGTTGGGGGGACCCCACAGCGTTTGTTTTTTACATTTTGGTATGGAGTTCCCCTTAAAATCCAAGACCAAAGAGCCTGGTATGGACTTGGGAGGGGGAGACCCTATTCCATTTTTTTTTTCATGTTTTTATATATGTATTGCCGGGAGCCGACGATACAGTACAGCTGCAAGCAAGTTTAAATTACATTTTTTCCATTATAAATGTCAGTATTGCTGCAGCAAGATCCTTATGTTGTACACATGTGCCACTTTGCAGGCAAATTGATGGGACCCCCCAGGCACAATATTTAAAGGAATTTTTTTATTTTTATTGTTTCACTTTAGGCATTATTAAAATCACTGCTTCTGTTAAAAGGAACGTTTTGAAAAAATGTTTTGCATTGATACATGTCCCCCAGGGCAGTACCCAGGCCCAATACACTTTTTATGGCAATAACTTGCATATAAGCCTTTAAAATGAGGACTTTTGATTTTGCACGTTCGTGTCCCATAGACTTTAATAGCATTCCCATATTCGCTAGAACTTTTTCCCTGTTCGAGATATTCTGGCGCAAACCGAACAGGGGGGTGTTCGGCCCATCACTATTAGGCACTGGGGCCCTTTTAAACCAATGCCTAGCATAAAAAGCATGCTCAGGTTAAAGTGCTAGGCTGGTCTCTGTGTGCTGGAATGACTAGCTCCTGTGCACCCCCTCTAGCCAATGGAGATGCCCGAAGACCAGCACTCAGAACAAGATGCCGGTGCTGGTGAGGGACCATTGGACAGGTAAGTATTCACCCTTTTGTTCTGCTTTAAGGAGAATCCATATTGCAAGCAAGAAGCACCTGAAAAAATATAGTAATCAATGTCAAAGTATTCCAGGGAAATACATTTATAGCAAACCCTCAGTCACTTCAGTTTAATATAATGCTGGAAAATTCTCCATGCCACCATGGGTAACCCTAAGCAAATATTTTTATAGCTATTATCCTATACACAACATGTGTAAATAGCATTGTTATTACTTAAAATAATAGAAATCTAAGGGTTTACTGTGTAGTCTTATGCAGGAAGGAAAGCTACTGTATTATGCATAAAGAGCACTATTAAGAACAAAATTGTGCTCCCATTAAAATTTTACTGTTAGCAGTTGTGGTTTCAATAAAGAAATATAAACAAAATATATATGGATCCAGTGTGAAGTTACAATCTGACCCTATGCTACTGTAGACTGTTTTGTCAAGTTAAATTGGTCAAGATCCTTTTGTAAACACACTCTTCAGACCTATTACAATACAATAAATACATTCAAAATTTAATAATGTACCTACCTACAACAATATGTAGGGTTATCTTCTCTAAAACTTCCCGAGTTTCAGAGTTTCAGCATTCCTAATATTATGGCTTATAGTCACTTCTGTTGTGGTATCTGGGTGTAAGGCAAATATATTTTAGAATATTTCTTCTAATGTATGTGAGCATTTAAAAAAAATATATTTAGATAATTTGAATAACCTTGCACTTAATACTAGTCACCAAGCCTATACATTGTTATACAATTTTATCAGTCCTGCATGAGTAAGAGAAATACACCCTATTGTCAAAAGTATTGGCATGTCTGCCTTTACAAGCACATGAACTTTAATGGCATCCCAGTCTTAGGGTTCAATATTGAGTTGGCGCACCCTTTGCAGCTATAACAGCTTCAACTCTTCTGGGAAGGCTGTCCAAAAGGTTTAGGAATGTATCTATGTTAACCACTTCGGGCCATTTCTGCACTCCGCTCCTACATGTGAAAATCATCATTTTTTTTGCTAAAAAATTACTCAGAACCCCCAAACATTATACATTTTATTTAGCAGCGACCCTAGGAAATAAAATAGTAGCCATTGCAACTTTTTATGTCACACAGTATTTGCGCAGACATTTTTAAAAGCTTTTTTAAAAAAAAAAACAGTTTTATGAATTAAAAAAAAACAAAAACCTAAAGTTAGCCCAATTTTTTCGCATAATGTAAAAAGATGATGTTACACCGAGTAAATAGATACCTAAAATGTGATGCTTTAAAATTATACCAAACTTTAGGACCTAAAAATCTCCTTAGGCAATGATTTAACATTTTTTACAGGTTACCAGTTTAGAGTTAAAGAGGAGGTACTGGGCTAGAATTGTTGCTCCCACTCTAACGTTTGCGGCGATACCTCACATGGATTGAACGCTGTTTACTTATGTGGCCGCGACGTTCACTTCTAAAAAATAGTGCTTGACAGGTCCTCTTTATGGAGAAATCTGGTGTCAATAAGACCTCAGATCTCTCCTACAGGCTGGAAAGCCTGAAAAAAAGAAAAAAAATTTAGCTATCTAGCCGAGATCACGGCAGTATTGACAACTCCCAGGGCAGGTGTGATGTCATAATGTCACGCCCGGGCCTCCGAGAGTCATAGAGACTGCCGGGGACCATCTGGTCCTCGGCAGTCTCTATGGTGTACTTCTGCTGCCAGCGGATTCCTTCTCTGGCTCACCGATCGCACAGGTGAGCCGGTAGAAGCACCTAAGGGCGGTGGGAGGGGGGGATGTCCCCTCCTGCTGCCTGTAAGAATGATCAAGTGCCTGAACAGCCACTATGATTGTTCTTATAGTGCAGGGAATCACCAGCTAAAAAAATGATATCTGAATGATGCCTGCAGCTGCAGGCATCATTCAGATATCCCCACCTAAAGCCCAGGACATCATATGACATCCAGGGATAAGGAAGTGGGTAATGTTTTACCATTCTTCCTGAAGCGCATTTGTGAGGTCAGGCACTGATGTTGGGGAGAAGGTCTGGCTCACAGTCTGTGCTCTAATTCATCCCAAAGGTGCTCTATTGGGTTAAGGTCAGGAGCCTGTGCAGGCCAGTCAAGTTTCTACACCCCCACCCCGCTCATCCATGTCTTTATGGACCTCATGTTGGAACAGGAAGGGACCATCCCCAAACTGTTCCCACAAAGTTGGGACCATGAAATTTTCTTGATATGCTGATACCCTAGTTTCATTCACTGCAAATAAGGAGCCAAGCACAACCCCTGAAAAGCAACCCCACACCATAATCCCCCCTCCACCAAATGATTTGGACCAGTGCACAAAGCGCAAAGCACAAAACAAGGTCCATAAAGACATGGATAAGCGAGTTTGGGGTGGAGGAACTTGACTGGCCTGCACAGTCCTGACCACAACCCATTATAACATCTTTGGGATGAATAAGAGCAGAGACTGCGAGCCAAACCTTCTTGTCCAACAATGGTCAAACATTCCCATAGACACACTCCTAAACAATGTAGGCTATGTGGGACTTTAGGTGAGACACCAGCAGGTAATGCCCAGCGTCTCCATCCCTGTATCAGAAAAAACGAAGGTTGAAAAGGATTAAAAGAGGTGCATGGAAGCCAGTCAGCCCCCAGTCTGATGTACTCACCTTCCAGTCTGCCACCAACCAAGTAGACCTGTCTCATGATATAAATAAAGAACAGGGGTTTAGTTGACACGCATTTGCAAACTGTTGTGTAAGCTGCAGGGCCACTACACGGCACCCTGTTTTAGCTGCAGTCCTAACACTTTTAATTTGAGTGTCTCCACAATGGGAGCACATGGCTGCTAATGAATGGATAGGAGGCAGGTGGGAGGGAGCAGCCCAAACCTCCCCCAACCCACCCCCATCCATGACTGGTCTAGTATCTCAAAACTCTAATAGCGATGTTATTGCGATGGTACAAACTGAAAACGACCAGCTGAGAAGCATACACCTCCAACCCCTTGGCGAATGCAGTGTAAAACACAGATTGGGACTTTATATGAGGCAATTGGCCTGTAAAGCACAGTGCCTCCATCCCTAATTTCATAAAATGTTTGGGACTTTACATAAGACAAGCAGGTCATGCTATTGGTCTCCATCCCTGTATATGAAAAAGACACACTCCTAAACCTTGTAGACAGCCTTCCCAGAAGTGTTGATGCTTTTATAGCTGCAAAGGGTGGGCCAACTCAATGTTGAACCCTACGAACTCGGATGCCATTAAAGTTCATGTGCCTGTAAAGGCTGGGGTCCCAATACTTTTGACAATATAGTGTAAATGGTATTTGAAATATGACCCACTTGTAACTAAAGTGGAAACAACATATATACTGCTAAAGTCATAAGACTCTTCTAAGACCCGGTTCACACTAGCGCGACTTGTCAGGCGACTTGTCAGCCTGACAAGTCGCGCTCCCTCGCAGTCCTTTGACTGCTACAGGACCTGTTCTAATAGGAATGACACAAGTCGCTCCGACTTAGAAAAAGGGTCCTGTACTACTTCGGGGCAACCTCGGAGCGACTTCCATAGACTTCCATTATATGAAATCCGTGCAAGTTGCGCCAAAGTCGCGGTGCACTGGACTGACAAGTCGCCTCCCGAAGTAGTACAGAGTCATGTCGCCTCAGTGTGAACCGACTCTAAATGCTGCAAAGTTTCCTGGAAGTAAGTCTGTGAAACTGGCAATTCCTGAGTCAGCCTCACTGGCTCAACAGTCACCTGGATTTGTATTTAAAGAACAACGAAAAGCCCTGCAACATTTCTTGACTGTATTTTGATGTGCGTACAAGTGAAATATAACTGCCAGTGACTTTTTGGTGCAAAAAAAGGACTATATTTTTCTTCTTCTTTTCTTTTAAGATAGTACATGCTTTTTTAATACTTTTTTTGAATTTTACTAAATTAAAAGTGACAGGAATGCTCTAGAAAGATCAATGTATACATATCAAGTATTCATACCAAAATATAGCATTTGCTTAAAATAATAAAAAATAAACTCAGTAAATAATAAAATTAATCATAGCATAGTATATAAATAGAATAGAATAATAAACAAACAAACAGGGAGAAGATAAAAGACAAATTTGTTGTAAACATCAGTACATTTAAGTAGAACTATAGGCAAAACATTTTTTTTCTAAAAGAGTAGAAATAGATCTTTGGAAACTTTTTTAGAAAGAGTTTCCATCTATCAATACAATTAATACTGGAAGATTAAGATACATTTCTTAATTAAACTGCTCCTATTTTAAGTGATTTAGATCATCTTTAATGTCCAAAGAAGAAGTTAATGAGTTTTTAATAAGGTATGACAAAGTAGATATTTTAGTGAAACAGAAAACAAAGGTAATACATGTATAAGTGTACATTCTTGTATTGAGAAAGAATTAGATCACTGGCAAATGAATTAAAATATAATAGTTTGTTTGAGGGTAACTATAGTGGTTTTTCTACTGTATATACTGTATGTTTCTTTAACCACTTAAGCCCCGGAAGATTTTACCCCCTTCCTGACCAGGGCCTATTTTGCGATTCGGCACTGCGTGACTTTAACAGACAATTGCACAGTCGTGCGACGCTGTACCCAAACGAATTTGACGTCCTTTTTTTTCCCACAAACAGAGCTTTCTTTTGGTGGTATTTGATCACCTTTGCAAATTTTTACTTTTTGCGCTATAAACAAAAAAAGTGTCAATTTTGCAAAAATAACAATATTTTTCTCATTTTTTATATGAAATTCCCCCCAAAAAAAAGTAAAAATCAAAATTTTTTAACATTTTAGGCCAATTTGTTTTCTGCTACATATGTTTGGTAAAAAAAATCGCAAAAAGCGTATTTTGATTGGTTTGCGCAAAAGTTATTGCGTTTACTAACTAAGGGAAAGATTTTTGTCATTTTTGTTGTTCTTTTTAACGCGTAATGGCGGCGATCTGCGATTTTTTTTGCGGTACTGCGACATTGCGGCGGACAGATCGGACCCTTGACTGACATTTTTGACACTTTTGGGGTAACCAGTGACATTACTGCAGTAATCAGTGCTATACATATGCACTGTTACTGTAAAATGACACTGGCAGTGAAGGGGTTAACTTTTTTGAGAGGGAGGGGTTATGTGTGTCCCTAGGGGCGTGATTCTAACTGTGATTGGCTGTGGCTTGAGGTGTAAGAACAGTGATCAACGGTCCTACATAGTAGAACCGTATGATCACTATTCATACACAGGGGAGAATGACAGGTGGCTTGTTTACATTAGCCCCCTGCCTTTCTCTCGCTCTAACGGACGATCACTAGTGACCGGCGGACATCGGGTCCACCGGTCACACGCGCGGGGTGGTCCGTGACCGCGCGGGAGCGCGCCTCCGGCGGTGCGCGCTCGCTCCCTAGACTCTCACAGGCTAGCGACATAGCCCTACATCGCTTTGCCTGTGAGGGGCTGACTGCCGACGTAAACCGTCGTGCGGCGGTCGACAAGTGGTTAATATGACCAGGACTAAAAAATATTTTTAATATTTAAGGCAGTTTGAAAAATTAGATATTTATAGTTTATATTCTCATATGCATCCAGCAGGTGACACTGTCAGCTGCTTTTTATATTTTTTCGGAGCTTCCTAGACCATTTATTGAAAAATGCCTGTTCCCTTTGAAAGAGAATTTTCACTTTGCAAGGGAATGTTCTCTTACGTAGTAAATGTGGTGAACATTCACTGTGCAAGGACATAAATAAAATTGTACTTTTTTTATGAATACGATTGGATGATGGGAGTCAGCAGAGCTTTACCTCATTCTCTAAGCTAAGGGTAAAGTTCCTTGCAAAGTAAAACTTCCCTTACAAAATGAACAGCCTATTTGCCCTTAGTAAATCAACCCCTGATCACTGATTGACATTAAAGTTAATCATTTTACAAAAATATTTTTTAGTGTTTGTGTTACATTAACCTTCCTAGCGGTATTCCCGAGTGTGACTCGGGGTAAGATTTTAGTGCCAAAAGCGGTAACCCCGAGTCACACTCGGGGTAGCGCTAAGAAGATCGCTGGATGCTGGAGGAGGTTTTACTTACCTTTTCTCCGGGATCCAGCGAAGACTGCGAGCGGTGTGCGGCGGCGGAGCTCTCTCCCGATCGTCTGCGAGCCCCGGCTTCCGTCTCCGGCGACGTGACGTCCGCCGGGGGGGTGGAACCGGCGGCAAATTCGAATGTAAAATGCACCAAACACACTGATATCATTCAAAATAAAATAAAATCACATTACATTGCCCCCCAGTGCCCTTTCCTGCAGTTTTACTGTACTTTTTATGTAAATATATGTATATATATATATATATATATATATATATATATATACATATATATATATATATATATATATATATATATACAGTATATATATATATATATATATATATACACATATACATATATATATATATATAAATATACACACACATATTATATATATATATATATATATATATATATACACACGTGTATATATATATATATATATATATACACGTAATTCTTGTGAATGAGCAGCCCAAACCAACTGTATACATTATATATATATATATATATATATATATATATATATATATACACACATTATATATATATATATATATATATATATATATATATATATATATATATATATATATATATATATATATATATATATGTATGTATACATAATATATGTATACATACATATATATATATATATATATATATATATATAATATATATATATATATATATATATATATATATATATATATATATATAATATGTATAATAAATGTATACAGTTGGTTTGGGCTGCTCATTCACAAGAATTACATGCTTTCAGCACCTAAAATAATGGTACCGCTTTCAGCACCTAAAATCCAAAAGAATCATACCGCCAGGGAGGTTAAAGGAATTTCCTATGCACTATCGGTTCCAAAACACAACAGGAAGGAAAAGAGTAATCACTCAAAAATGTTTGTTTAGGCACTTATTGTGGGAACTGATGCCCCATTAGAAGACTTCCCATTACCTGATTTTCTGTTACACCTGTAAAATCACTGGTTTCCAGACAAATAAGAGAGGCTGAATCCGAGTGGGAAAACAGACAGCAATAAAAACCTGACAGGGGGTTTAACTCTTTCCTCCTCTATTCAATGCTAACAAAAACAATAGATTTACTTTAATCACAACTTTAGATATGTTTCAAACCCAGAAATAACATAATAGAAAGCTGGGAACAGCTATTCTCTCCAAAAACTTGCAAATAAAAATGTATTATGTTTCACAATACTTTTTTGAAGGTGTGTGTAGAAAAGTTAATTCCCGAGTTCCTTAGACCACATATAGGAGGGATTATTGAAGGGGAAAAGTTGACTTTTTTCATAAAGTAGTTTGAGAACATTAATAACATTGTTATAATCCCTTCTTTGAAAATAGAAAGGATTAAGAGTTCTAATTTGTTAGTCCTAATAAGGGTAACAAACTAAGCTTTTAATATGTACAGCTTTTTGTAAAGCTTTGAACGATAACTAAAATGTAAAATATGGTATAAATATGTAATACCTCCTTAAGTTAAAAGGCTTTCCTTTTTAGGAATTTTGTAAAATTAAATGCTAGTTTAAGCACTCTGTGAATTTTTATAATGGGTTTTATTTAATGTGACTTGGTAAGCAGTTAGAATGCAGCGCGGTTATTATTTAATCAGTTTATGAATTTAGGTTTTCATGTCTGTATTGGTTAGTACCTTAAATGCTACAGAGTTGCAAGATGGTCAAAGTCTTCATATTGTTGTTAAGCTGGAGCATGCTGGAGCTGGAATGTTTAATGTTGTTCATATAGCATATAAAGCTTCAGTATAAGTTATTTTGAACCAAAGAATTCTTCAGATTTAATCCAAAGAGTCGAAAACGTACTAAAATCCTTTAGACCTCCTTTTCCTTTTTTTTACTACTTTGACTCTCAGACATACAGTATATATCTCTTAGGGGCCAGATTAATTTTTACATTTCTGCTATGTGGCTTATTGTCATTGTACAAGGCAGTGGTTCAAGGAGTATTTACTGCTCAATTTCCTCCCTAAAGAAACAGACTCATTCTGATGTTCGTGGGCTGTTAACCCAAATAGCTGACCTGTCCCTTTGTCATAAACAGGGAAGAGTCCCCCAAATTGGTAATCAAATAGAGTCCCTGAGGAAACAGTTACAACTTCTCCTAGATGGTCAAACTCAGGGGAGACTGCATTTTGTGGCCCACAAGTTTAATGAAAAGAAAAATAAATGCAGTTGTATGCTGGCTAGAGCCCTTTGATGAAAATCCACATCAGCCTGAGTCCCTTTTGTCCCGTCACGAACAGGGGAACAATTGCAATCTCAGATTGCCAACTGTTTTTGTGATTTCTACCACTCTCTTAATAACCTGCGTACAGAGGAATCGGGGACAGCCAGGTAGCTATGGGGCATGCAGATAGAGGTGTATCTGGAGGAGAGTAACTATCTGCATCTGTCTTCCCAATCCGCCCAGGACCTGGAGCGTGATATTACACTGGAGGAGGTACTCCCAATGATCAAGAGTACAGTATGCCCTCTGGAAAGTGTCTGGGGCTGGATGGCCTCACCAAGGCCTATCTGCTAAAATATGCAGACCTTGTCCTGCCCCCTTTAACATCGTGCCTTAACTCAATAGCTAAAAATGGCCACATCCTGCCAGAGGCTTTACAGGCACACATTACTATACTCCCTAAATATGGCAAAGACCCTGCAGTTTGACAGAGCTATTGTCAAATTTCTCTCCTAAACTTGGAAGTTAAGAACTTAGCCAAGATCTTGGCGAACCAGCTTAAAGATTTTCCGGGAGAGCTTGTTCAAAGGGGTCAGGTAGGATTTATCCTGGGTAGGGAGGGTAGGGACAACTCTCAAAGGGTGATTGTTTTAGTTCATGGAGCAAGGGAGTGATCCCTCACTTGTCTTATCCTCACGTCTGATGCTGAATAAGCTTTTGCTAGGATTGACTGGCTGTTTAAAACGCTAGTGCTATGGAAGCTTGGACTAGGGGATAGGATGAGGGTATGGGCTGCTGCCTGATACAGGGGTCCCATGGCCCAAGTGAAGGTGAACCAAGGTCTTTCTTCCCCCTAACCATTTCCAATGGGACCAGGCAGGGGTGTTTCCCTTATCACGGTTACTTTTTATTTTAGTGATGGAAATCTTCTTAAGAAAGATCAGTAGGAATCCTAATATCTCAGGAATTCAGTTAGCCACGTTCGTGAACAAAGACCTTTTCTTTATCAGTACCCCACGGGTGGCCCTATCAAATCTCCTCCAGGAAGTGGAGAGGTTTCAACCTTTCAAACTTCAAAAATCAATTTTAGTAAATCTGTGATGAAGCTCCTTAATGTGCCTTTAGAGAACAGGAAGGCTATGAAGGACCCCTTCCCCTTTAAGTAGCAGCATGGCATTATTAAGTTTCTGGGAATTTCCCTGACCACTGATCCAAAGCATCTATTTCAGGATAACTTCCTTCCACTCCTGAAGGAAGTAAAAGCTGATTTGGTGGTGTGGGGTACTGCCCAGTTTGCGTGGCTAGGTAGAGCAAACATTTCAAAGATGACTATGCTTCCAAAATGTTTACATTTTCTTTAAATGCTTCCAGTATTATTTACAAAAGTGTACTTTCAGCAGGTTGGTCAATTTTTTACCTCATTTGCATGCTGTGGCAAGCCTCCACGCCTGCCCTATTACCTTATGCACCACACAAAGACGACCGTTGTTTTAGGCCCCCCTTTCTTTCCCTTTACTACCAGGCAAACGCACTAATGCACATTGTTATTTGGAACCTTCATACCTTGGACAAGCTCTGAGTTCCCCTTGAGAAAAACATGGTGAGTAGTAACCTGTCACATGCATCTTGCCTACCTGGTCACGTTGGCAATCTGGGACAGGTTAAATGGAAAATATGCTCTTGCCAAACCCTACTCCCCATTGTCTTTTTTTGGGCAGTTTTCCTTGGTTTCTCCTGGGTGAACAACTGGCCTTTTTCAGTTCCTGAGGAGGGGCAAAGGAAATGCGCTGTTTCCAGTTCATGCAGGGCTCAAGGCTGAAAACATTATCCACAATCAGACAGGAGTGGGGCAGTGTGCTTGATGGATGGAAGTACGCTCAGCTATCATCCTTCTTTGGGAAGCTCCCAAGTCTGGTCTGCTCTTGAGATCCCCTTTTCTACCTTTGAGGCCTTATGCCTAGATGGGGGTCAAACCACCTGATTTTTGTCTAACCTTTACAAAATGCTACTAAACCAATCTACACATACAATGCCATACTATATCAGGGAATGGGAAAGGGAACTGGGTCACAGCCTGACAGTAGTGTGGAGAAAATTACAATGCTGGCCCATACCTCCTTGGTCACTTCTAAAACACCAGGGTCCTGCTTTAAACTCTTATCATGATGGTATAGGGTTTCTACTAGCTGTCCCGTATATATAAAGATGTACCAGCCTAGTGCTGGAGGAGGGTTGTGGGCAGACTGGTACGCTCCAGCACTTCTGGTCAGACTGTCCCTTGATCAAACCATTTTGAGCAGAAGTGCAGAATCTAAATTGGAAGGTCCCTCAATGTCAGTTGGCAGATGACCCCCTAACGATGCCTTACCACGATACCACATTGTCTGTAGGGGTTTATAAGGGCTCCGTACTTCCCCACTTTCTAAATGCAAGTTAAAACCCCCATACTGCTCCACTGAAAGTCAGACACGGTTCCAACCATTCGTGATTGGCTAGAGAGAGTTCAAGAGATTCAGAATGCGGAACACGGAGACATCAGTGCTCTGATAATTATCAAAAATATTATAACACACGGGAGCTTTGGATTGATTTTAGTACCTCTGACATTTACAAACAATTAACACAGTGCTTTATTGGTGATTTACTGGTGGTGATTGTTTTTCAAATGTTTTAGGGAACTTACTTTTTAGGATTATAGATGGCTGGGGTTGGACTAAGGAAAGTGGTGGTAGTAGTGGGTTGTTTCTTTTATGGGTTTTCTTTCTGGCCCTTTTCATAAGGATGGGTGGACCCTTAGGTCCATCTACCCTTAGATGGTTTCCTTATTTTTTTTGACTTTCTGTGGCTCTCTACATCTTTCTATATTTTTCCCCCATTTCTCTTCCTAGGCCTATAGACCACCTACATCTGGGTGGTTCAGGGGCAACCATTGGTAGGCCCCTCAACTGGAGCGTACTGAATGAAGGGAGGGGCTAGTTGAAGCTATGTATTAGTTGACTGTATGGTTTGTTTTATATAAAGTCAGCGAACTGCCCTTATTCAGTACTGTCACCCAGAGAATACTGTTATACGCTGCTTTTATTTTCTGTATGTATAGAAAATTAAATAAATATTTTACAGAAAAATGTTTACAGGTTACCTGTTTAGAGTTATAGAGAAGGTCTAGTGCTTGAGTTATTGCTCTCACCCTAACGTTCTTAGCGCTACTTCACATGTGTGGTGCGAACACCGTTTACATATGTGTGAGGGACTTGATTATGCATTGGCTTCTGTGTATGAGCATGGGGAAATGGGGGTGCTTTAATTTTTTTTTCTTAATTATTTATTTATTTTACACTGTCCCTTTATTTATTTCTTTTTTTGACCCCTTTTATTCCAATTACAGACATTGTAAACATACTTTGCAATAAAAATAAGGGATGTCAAGTCCTCTTTATGAAGATATCCCCAAATATCTCCTCTACCTTAGAAAGCAAAAGATCCAAAAAAAAAAAAATGATCTTTTGCTTTAAAAAAAAAAAAAAAAATTGTTTACTTTGGCCCTGGATGGGAAGTCTCACTCTGGTCCTCCAAGATCAAAGAGGTGATCAGAGATGATTTTGTCTCTGTTCACCACTATGGCCAGCCCTGTGAACCGTTGGATCGTTTCCCAGGCTTCCCAGTAAAAATAGTAAACCTGAGAAACAATGGCGAGCCGTGGGGAAGGGGGTGACCCCTCCCACTGCTTTTGAAAGTAGACTACTTTCATGAGAAAAAGAATTATACAGGAATTATGGCTGATATCTTCAGCCATAACCCCATTAAACTGGCAAGAGGTTGCATAAATGTAATGCTCCAGATCTTTTCTACCCCTCGCAGAGATCAAAGTGCTCTTCTTGAGTTCTGACAATGTCTCCATATGTTTTTCTTTCTAGAAGGATGTAACCAACATTCTCTAGACATCATCCCAGGACAATATCTATTCCTTGGACTGAGATGTTGGCTATGTAAATCCTGGTGCCTGTGCAGTTCTTGACTCTGTTCACAGATGTCTAACAAAGCTTAGTCCCTTTTGCAGTCTCTAACTTTGTGACTTGCTACAATGTTACACTGTTACATATCTAATTACTGACTGACTGACGAAATGTTTCGTCCTGCCTGGAGAAAGATGATTAAATCATCTCAGCCTCTAGGATTGTTCATTGTAATGGTAATGTACTTTATGTGTGTGTGTGTAAATTCACGTTTTAGTATGTGGCATGACAATAATGTATTCATTCACAATGCTTAAAATTTCACTTTCTAGCATACAGAAACCCTGACAAATAGCAATGGCCACCTAAGGGTTTTTACAAGTATATCTATAACTATATTGTATTATTAGTTTCAGTTTTTGTGGAAGTATGGAAACTCATGTCAAGTTTATGGCTGTCTGTGTCTTCACTGGGGAGATTCATTCAAAACAGAAGGTGACAACTGTGAAAAAACCATTCAAGGGTGAACTCTCACTTGCCCCGATGGGGCACATAAATTTAATTGCAGGGGTTTAAACTAATCTTCACTTTATCCAAAATAAAGCAAAAAAAATAGCTTTACATATCCCTTAAACACGATTTTATTGACAGAAACTGCAGCTTTAAAAGATTATACCTTTCCTCACATTATATACAAATAAGCTGCATTACTTTTTTGAGATGTAAAAATTATAATTAAATAAAATCAGAAAGAGCATTAATGATGCCTTTACACTGTAATTTTATGAAACATATGATAGGCAACAAAATTCTTTATATGAAATCTCATGTGCAATTCAAAATAGGTTTGACTGACTATCTCTGTTCCTCTCCGATAAACAGACTTAAGTTGTTATACCAGAGAAACTTTATTACTTCGTTCACCAGAGAGAACATCTCTTTCCCGAACATCTATCTCTGGTGAAGTAATAAAGTCAGGAGTCAGGTTAGGTTACATGGATGGAATTCTAAAAACAGAATATTAAATCAAAATCTTTTTACATCCAAAATCATTTGAAATAAGAGACAGATCTATAACCAGACATCTCCACAATACTATAGAAAAGACAGAAAGACCAAAAGCTTATATGTATGTGAAAAGCACAGTAACATTTGTCGTACATTTAAACTACTATGTTAATGGGAAAAGTTTCAAACATAGATAAATGTATAATTATTTTATTTTTGTCAGTTTATTGAATTATCTTGGGAATGCAGGCTGCACCGTATTCCCTCTCCCCAATACCAAAATAACTATTGAATAAAAGAGACCCACACAAGTTTGTTGCCAAAATATTGGCCACACCACATTTATTGGTATGGATTTATTAAATAAATTAACAAACTTTTAATATTCACTTTAATCACTAATAATTTGTATTTCTTTTTAAACTGCAAAACTTCAAAACATTATAGCCCAGTCATAAAGGACTCAAGCTCCAATAAAATAAATATAACACAAGTCCCCCACACGCCGGACTTGACAACACAAGTCCGGCCTAACCCATGATCGCAGCCACTTCAATACTTGTTTGTAATCCTAAATTCAAAATACCTAACCCTATCTTAGATAAATGCACACCATAATTTCTATATAAACCATTAATACCTCCTTCTAGATCAAAGTGTCTATATAAAAAGCCACCTATATTTGGCATACATTTTTCCATCCTTCTATTTTTGTGTCATCTAATCTTGTCCCACATTTTTCATTCAGAATCGCCTAATCATTATAGTCTAGAAGCTATCTCTGAGAATATAATTTTGGTATGTGGGGAAGATAATTTGAAGTGATTTAGGTCTTGCTTCATTCTAAACATTAAGTCAAGCTTGTTTACATTACCAACGTCACCCCCCCCCCCCCCAAGATGGACGAAGAAAATATCAGGTGTTGGCCATAATTCACAAAACCTGGAAAATGAAAACATAAATTAGCCCAACACAGACAATGGATGCCTTTCCAAAAGATTTGAAATTTGTCAGGATTCAGAGATAAATTAGAAGTGTAGCAACAAAGCTTGGCTCTCTTATTAGCCTGGTATATAAAAGAATGATCAAGTAGCCATATAATTCTTCTAGAACCTATAAAATCAAAGGTAAAGTTTAGGTCTAACATATAACAAAAATAGTTGGGACTCCCATCCCCTAATCTCTTAATAATAGAGTAATTCAATCCCATCCTCGCAGCCTTAGTACCTGCACCTATTCTGAATAAATAGTATGTGACTCATATGCTGCAAACCCAACTTTTTCATGCAATATTTAGGTACAAAATTAAACTGATATCTAATAATCGGAATAGAGTCAGCATGTAAAAGAAACATTCCCTCACCATTAGGTCTAATAGTTAAATATTTATTGACAATTGCTAATGGACAAATGTCCTGATCACCACAAGTGTACAAAAAAATCCACTTACCCTTTCTGAACTTATCTGTTTTTAGAAGATGGAAGAAACAAATTTACTACTGAATCTAATTTAACCACATGTCTAAACAAAAGACCAGCCGGAGTTGACTTATTACATGGAAGCAGTTCTGATATGCGCATTGCACCAAAGAAAGCGAGAACAAAAGCTATGTAAAATAAAACTGCTTCAAACTCTGAAAACCAAACTGAAGAAGTTATTTTAAAAATATGTTTTAATAAAGGAATTGAAGTAGGTCTCCTGTTATCTGGGAACATATTACTCTTTCTATACCCTTTAAGAGCTTAATATACTGAGAAAAATTGTTTAAAATAAGGTAATCCTTGCAACTAAAGAAATAATGACATGCCCGCTAGTATTTTGACAAAATGACAATAAGAACATTAATGAACATAAAAATGCTAGTAACATATTTTCAGTTGGACAATCAAAACAACATTCCATGTCTTTTGAAAACGACATATTCTGCCCATGTGCTACTTGCCACCAAATCCTGGACAGAGTCTGTTATTATGTGTAAATTACTTCCCAAAGGTGTCCTGGGCATAACAAACCTTCTGGGTCTGCATTGGGTAGCAATTGAGGAAATCTGGATATCTGGAATCGAGATAAAGCATCTGCTTTTTGATTCTCCTTCCCCGGTAAATAGCTAATAGCTTTGAGCCAAATGTTAAAATGTAAACATAAAAATACCAGATGCCTTAGCAAATTAATTACTAGTAAAGATTTGGATGATAAACAATTTACCCCATACAAAACTCCTTTAATACTTGTTTGGATCAAGATACGTTTGTTGGCAAATTGTTTACCCCAAATTTCCAGTGCAACTACTAAAGGAAATAGTTCCAAAATAACTATGCTCTTTGTAACTTTCACATCAACTCATTTCTCTAGCCATTTGCAATAACACCAGTGTGTTTTCCATACTGCGACAAAGTCACAAGATCCTGCTGCATCTGTAAATAGTTCAAAATCAGATGGAAATACAAATATGTCTTAAAAAAACAAACAACCGTTGTATCTGTCAAAAAAAAAATTCCATACTAACAAATCCTCTTTTATGTCAGAAATTAGTCTAATATGAGTAAATGGGGATTTCAATCCAGAAAATTGCCAGATACATACACCGTGAGAATATTCTCCCTACTGGCATTATTTTAACCGCGAAGGCCAATAAACCCAATAAAGACTGTAATTTTTTAAAAATTGCTTATTTCTTAGTGGAAAATGCAGAAATAAATATTTAAATTTTGCTAATTTTTCTAAGGGTAAGTGAAATTCCATAACTTCTGTGTCAATGCAAATACCTGGAAAACCGATTGATGCATTGGGGAAAACCGTTTTTTCTGTGGCTAATGGTACACCAAACTTTTTTGTTATCCTGCTAAAGTGGTGTAGCATATCATAACACACAGAAGAACCTGAGGGGCCTATAAAAAGAAAATCATCTAGGTAGTGTAAAAAACCTTCTGACCTGACTCTTCTTTTACTACCCAGTCCGATCCTGAACAATACAGTCCGGGTTCGCTCAACCCTACTTAAGACAACTGTTTATCAGATCTGCAGGGCTGCCAATCCAGCTTCTAACATCATATCCTTTAAGTTCTACCATGCGGACATTCAGTCTCTTTTGAAGCCAGTTTTGCTTTGGTAAGACCTCTTGGGAAGGCTCTTTGAGCGACAGTTCACAGCTTTGTTGTTGCTGTTTTTTTTTTTTTTTGTGTTGGACTTGTTAGCACCTGTTTGCTGTTTACCTAACCTTCAGTTGGATTGCTTTTGAACATCCATATGGTAAATACTTCCTCAATGTGTTTACATTTAGGAGACCACACTTGCAAACAACAGAGTCATTTAGTGCCGGTTCACACTTGTGCGATGCAGGAAGTCTGCGAATTCGCAGCCTGTTCCCGCATCGCATCCGCACATCTGGCAGTTCACACTGCCATATGCGATATGCAGGGGGTGTCAATTAAATGTTAACAACACCCCCAGTTTGATCGCATATCACAGTGCGATCTGACAGTTCGCACAGGATCGGATCGCACAAGTGTGAACCACTGTGCGATCCGATCCTTATGCAGCTGAAAAAAAGGGTCCTGTGCCTCTTTGGTGTGGATACAGTGCAAATTCAGCCATACAAAGTGTATGGCTGAATTTGTATCCGCACATGAGATCGCATGTAATGAAGGAGCAGTGCGCTCCGAATTACATGCGATCTCGCAAGCCGCACAAGTGTGAACCGGCACTTAAGCAGTCAGAAAGACTATACCTAATTCCTTAGAAGCCGACAAGGGTAGTGCACAATCACATTGCAGTTCCTAAAGTTAATTTTAAGAACCTATTAAACAGAAAGTCTGGAGCTCCTGAAAGTAATTGTTGCATATTCAACCAGAAGAATCTCAACATTGTGGGAACCTTGCAAAGGGCCGTTCCTTCAATTCTATTAATCTACTCAGCAGTCCTCACTACAACTGCTTTTAGCAAGAAGGCTGTAGGATCCTCACGTTCTTATAGAATAGGAATTGCCTTGGCTTCCTACCCTGTTAACTAGTGAAGCAGGTTTAACAGGCATTGGGCCTGATGTGGGTCTCCCATTGTTACCGGTTACCTCTCTAGCCCATGTGACCTGTAACTCTGGGTGTGAGAACTGAGACATTGACAACTCCGGCATCTTTGTTTGGTTGTTTTATTGTATTTTTAGGGAATGGGAGAAGGGAATGAGTGGGATACTCCTCTGGCTAGACTATGTACAATTCTGGGACTTTTATAGAAAAAATGGCTGTTAGCGCTGTCTTGACGCCAGCCGACGCTAGCGAATGCTTACTGGCGCTTTGAACATGTGCTGTGCTGTGCTGGAACTCCGACTTAAGTCCAGAAGATCCAGGACTGTAGAATATTGAACTTCTGACACTGCTGGCACTCACAAGTCACTGACTACTCCCTCCAGCCTTGCACTGGCTTGAGGTAGCTTGTTGTGAATTGCTGTATGGCTGCAACTCTTAACTGATGCACTACACACTGTGCACTGACTCTTCAGGGCCCAAACTGCAGGCACCCCCTTTAACTCTTCAGGGTCCCCTGACTAGGTACCCCCTCTGTCGCTTCAGGGTCCTCTACCTAGGTACCCCTTTTACAGCTAGCTGACACCTGGATCATAGAACCTTCTCCGGAGTGGTCCCCACTGACACTAGGCAGACCCCCAGGGGCAATCCTCAGTACTCACGCCCTGTGTAGGCTTTCTTGGGACTGGATCAATCTTTCCATCCGCTGGTTCTCGGCACACTGGATCCCCGCAGCTCAACTCAGCATCCTCTGGATTCTCAGAAAGCACCCAAGACATCCACTTCCTCAAACAGGAGGAGAGACAGCCGTTCTCTCCCTCCTGGGACTCTGTTCCTGCCAAAGAGTCACGCACTCCCCTCAGACTTATACCCACTCCCAGAATACTTTGCACCAGAATCTGCCTTCTGGGGTTGTTACAAGCCTGAATGTGTCCCTGATTGGGTTTCCTCCACTGCCCTACGAGAAGCCTCCCACAGAGCCAGTGGGGTGACACCCCTCTCAGCAGACACACCTGGAAGCCATGACACCCTAACCAAAAAGCAATCATGGCCCTGCTGTTAGGCAGATAAGGCCTACCATGCATTCACCTAGCACCTACCTGCAGGGTGCTACACCGGTTATTGGTCTACCACATGTATGCTGTCATGTTGACGCCAGAAAAGTGGGAAATTCTATTACACTAACCTTATCATTTTACATTCCTGGCAGCATACAAAACCCACCTGCTTTGCTATACAGAGAATGGGCTGGTTTAAGGGTGTCAACACTGGTCCTGGCAGTGGAAAAAAGTTCATTACCCTATGTCTGCTGCCTTGGTTTGGAGCCAGGAAAGGAAATAACTGAGAATATATAAATACATTTTCATTTTTTTTTTCATTTTTTTTTTAGGTTTTTATTAGGTTTTTTCAAAATAGTACAAAAATATCAAGAAAAGAAAGTGACATGGTACAAAATGTCACAGTAAATGTAAAGGAAATAAATTCCAGTATTGTATCAGAAGGAAAAGTTAAGATAACAAAAATAAACAGGAGCCCAACTGGCTCATTATGATGTATAAGAAAATACAGAAAAAGGTGTATGTTCAGATGAAGCATTGCCATCAAAACAAGTATGGCAGAAAAACACAAAGCAACCTGAATGCGTACTACACATTAGGGATATTAGAGTTGGGTATGAGGAGATATGAGGCCTCCCAGAGGGTATGGATATGCATGGCCTTCAGATATTCTTGTGATAAGGTTACACTCCTTGGGTCAGAGACCCATGGTTCAGGAATTCAGAGATGTGCTTTGCAAACATGTACTCCAGGGAGCAATGACTGTTTAAAATAGAGATGTTCCCATTTTTCCCGGGAAAGTCCCGGTTTTCAGACCCATGTCCCGGTCTGTCCATGTCCTGGGGCTTTGTCCTGGTTTTCTCTGGCCGGGCAACCTGTCAGGTCACCGATAGCCGAAGTTTCCGGCCGTGAAAATATGGCCGCGGGATCTCCCTCCAGCTAGCTGGTCAATTCCTTGTGTACAGTGGAGAGGGGAGGGGCCTCTGACCCAAGCAGGTAATCAGCTTCTCTCTTCAGTGTACAAGCAAAGCAATTCACTTGTACACTGAAGCCGATTAGCTGCCCGGGTTGGTCCCCTCTCCACTGTAAACATAGAAGATACCTGCTAGCCAGAGGGAGATCACAAGCGGGCACCACAGAGCTGCTGCCTGCCCCCCCCCCCCCCTCAATTATGAGCTGACAGCCAGGTACAGGGGGAGATCATGACCACAGTTGCAGGTCAGTGGCCATGGGGTGCTCTGATACTTTTTATGTGTAGGGGGCAGGGGACAGAGCTGGGTTGGAGGTGCTGCACCAATTCATTTTTTTCAGCTTTGCACATTTCATTTGCCTTGTTTAGTCTGTTCAGATGTTCATTTCAAACAATTTCTTACTTAGTACCGAGCAAAGACTGTGACCAAGGTGAAAAATGTAAAAAAGGAGCACTGATGGAAAGAATATTTTCTGTATGTGAATCCTCCCTGTCTTCATAGGACATTGCAGGTCTGTACATGTTCCATGCTTGGTTTGGTGTGTATTGTTTTTTCTCCCTTGGTTTGGTGTTTAGGAAGGAATTTCTCATGCTACCTGCTTTATTTTTCTTCAGATGGATGATCACAGGATTAACTTGATGGAATTTGAAATAAGTGAAAGTTAAGTTAAAGTTAAGTGAAAAGCCTCATCCCTGTATAAGTACCTACGTAATATCAGTTATCATCCAGCAATTTCATGTAATACTTGGCTGCTATATCTGCAAGTCACTGAATATATTCAGCCAGACCTGTAGTTATCATAAAAACTGAATTGTTTCTTTGTACAGTAAGGTTGGCCATGCATATACATGAGCTGAATGAGAAAAATGCATCATTGCTAAGAAGTGTGAGTGGATGCATCTCCCACTGCTGGCTATTGTGGCCTGACAGTTGTCACTGGTGGCTGTCAGAATACCCAAACAGTGACTGCAGCAGATTGGCTGCAGTCACTCCTTGGCTGACTTTTTTTTAGCTCGCCTCCTTCGATTTCTTAATTTAGGTTTGTCAAGCCTGAGCATGTCAGCAGGCACATTTGAGTTGTGTTTGGCCAACTTAAAGTAATAGGTTTGCTTTAATTTCCCCCTTTTTTTCCCTTTTTTTCTCTGCACAGCACATACTCAACATGCTCCTCCAATACTCCTAACAGCTGCTGGGAGAAAAAACAATACCCAGTACAATAGAATCTGGACTAGGCCACTCACCCAGCACCAGCGCTGTCACATAAGGAGTGTCCATTAGGGTTGAGCGAACACGGACTGTATTATTCGTGTTCGTACCGAATAATTGGATTTTTGTTACCCGAACACGGACCCGAAATCTTTACTGTATGTTCGGGTAAAAATCCGTGTTCGGTCATTTTATTTCCGGGTTTTGCATGCATTGGCGCGCTTTTCATGGCGGGCTTTCAACAGCCAATCAACAAGCGTTTAACTGGTGTGCCTAAGCCATCCCAGCCATGCCTACAAATGTATTAGTAGCTGTGATTGGCCGTCTGAAGCATGTGACCAAGTCTTTATAAGTTCGAGGCAGCGCCGCTGCGGCGTCATTCTGCTGTTTAGTTCAGGGAAAGAGCACACATCAACGTGCTGGCTGCTGATTAGGGACAGACAGGAAAAAAAAAACATTTGTGTCCGGATAGAATTGAGGGACAGGTCGGAGTGTGTTAGGCAGGGCGAGTTGTAGGCATTTTAGGGAGAGAGTCTGCTGATTTTTAGGGTCAGTTTTCTACTATCGATTTTGCTGTGTGGGAGGGGTTTGCAGTGACCGATCTACGATCTTATCAATCCTTTTAGGGAGAGAGTCTGCTGATTTTTAGGGTCAGTGTGTTCTACAAACTACAATCGATATTGCTGTGTGGGGTGGGGTTTGCAGTGACCGATCTACGATCTTATCAATCCTTTTAGGGAGAGAGTCTGCTGATTTTTAGGGTCAGTGTGTTCTACAAACTACAATCGATATTGGTGTGTGGGGTGGGGTTTGCAGTGACCGATCTACGATCTTATCAATCCTTTTAGGGAGAGAGTCTGCTGATTTTTAGGGTCAGTGTGTTCTACAAACTACAATCGATATTGCTGTGTGGGGTGGGGTTTGCAGTGACTGATCTACGATCTTATCAATCCTTTTAGGGAGAGAGTCTGCTGATTTTTAGGGTCAGTGTGTTCTACAAACTACAATCGATATTGCTGTGTGGGGTGGGATAGGAGATAGGCAGGTGTCAGTGGTCCACATCCATTTTGCTGTGTGTGGGGTGCAGTGAACACAATCTTTTTGGGGTGCAGTGAACACAATCTTTTTGGGGTGCAGTGAACACAATTTTTTTGGGGTGCAGTGAACACAATCTTTTTTGCCCACTGAAGAGGAGGGAGAAAAGTATTTTTCTATCAGGCACTGTGTGCAGCGTTTTTCCTTCAGCTGTGCTGTGCTGACTGATCATACACTGCTGTGTTCAGTTCACATGTGCTATTATTGAGTGGTTTCAAAAATCATACACTTTTTTTCTATTCCACTATTCAATATACAGCCTCGGGTTAAAAAAAAAAATTAAATTGTGGCCTGCAGCAGAGCTGAATGATATTTGGGGTTTTTGGGGTTCATCTCATACGTCTGAAGATTTGAGGGTGCTGCCTGTTCCAAACTCCTCCTACTCCTCATCCAGCCTTTTAGGGGTACAAACAATAGTAATTGGGGCCTAGTGTGCTTCTGTACGTGTGAGATACATACACTTTTTTTGATCATATTTCCTATTCCGCTATTCAATAAAAACCTTTGGGGATCAATTAAATTGCGGGATAGTCTGTGTTGGTACGTGTGAGATCCACCTTTCCAAGTTTTTGGGGTTCATCTCATACTTCTGAAGATTTGAGGGTGCTGCCTGTTCCATACTCCTCCTACTCCTCATCCAGCCTTTTAGGGGTACAAACAATAGTAATTGGGGCCTAGTGTGCTTCTGTACGTGTGAGATACATACAGTTTTTTGGATCATATTTCCTATTCCGCTATTCAATAAAAACCTTTGGGGATCAGTTAAATTGCGGGATAGTTTGTGTTGGTACGTGTGAGATACACCTTTCCAATTTTTGGGGCGCATCTTATACTGCCGAGGATTTGAGGGTGCTTCAGTCTGCCTCCTGCCTGTTCCGAACTCCTCCTACTCCTCATCCTGCCTTTAGGGTACAAAAAATTGTAATCGGGGCCTAGATTGTGTTTGTACGTGTGAGATACACCGTTTTGTAAAATTTCTCCTATTCCGCTATTCAATATACACCCTGTTTGAGTGTAAAAAATTAAATTGCGGGATAATCTGTACCGGTACATGTGAGATACACCTTTTTAAATTTGTTTGGCGCATCTCCTTCTACCGCCGAGGATTGCAGGGCGCTTCAGTTTTTGCTCCTGTTCCCAACTCCTCCTACTCCTCTTCCTCATCCTGCCTTTAGGGTACAAAAAATTGTAATCAGGGCCTAGTCTGTGTTTGTACGTGTGAGATACACCGTATTATAACATTTTTCCTATTCCGCTATTCAATATACACCCTTTTGGAGTGTAAGAAAATTAAATTACGGCATAGTCTGTATCGGTACGTGTGAGATACACCTTTTAAATTTGTTTGGCGCATCTCCTTCCACCGCCAAGGATTGCAGGGCGCTTCAGTTTGCCTCCTGTTCCCAACTCCTCCTACTCCTCTTCCTCATCCTCCCTTTAGGGTACAAAAAATTTTAGTCGGGGCCTAGTCTGTGTTTGTACGTGTGAGATACACCGTTTTTTTATCCTTTTTCCTATTCCGCTATTCAATATACACCCTTTTGGGGTAAAAAACATTAAATTGCGGCATAGTTTGCATATTTGACTGTCAGATACACCCGTGCGATACTGTTGTTGTTTTATTCCGCTATTCAATAAACACCTTTCTAGGGCAAGATCATAAATTACAGAAATATAAGGAGACCGCCAAATAGGGGCCGTGGCCTGGGTCGTGGTGCTGCTGGTAGAGCTCCTGTTGCAAGGAGAGGACATGGTCGATCTGTGCCAGCTACACGCACAAGTGAAACACCTTCGACAAGTGTGAGTAGGCGACAGAACCTGCAGCAGTATTTGGTAGGGCATAATGCGCCTCTAGACGTGATGAGGCCTGAAGAAGTACAGGCGATAGTAGATTGGGTTGCTGACAGTGCCTCCAGCTCCTTCACATTGTCTCCCACCCAGTCTACTGCAGAAAGGTCAGAGTTGGCACCTGCAGCCAATGTCCAACCGTCTTTCACCTCACCCCCTTGGAAATCAGACAAGCAGTCTGAGCCCTAATCCATACAGCAGTCTCTTGTTCTTTTTGAGGACTCTGTCAGCAGGGTTTCCCAGGGCCATCCACCTAGCCCTGCCCCAGAAGTGGAAGAGATTGAGTGCAGCGATGCCCAACCACTTATTTCTCAAGATGAGTACATGCAAGGACCATCGCAGCACGTCTCCGATGATGACGAAATGCAGGTGCCAACTGCTGCGGCGTTCAGCATTGTGGAGACCGACAAGGAGGGCAGGGGTGAAGACTGGGTGGAAGATGATGTGGAGGACGATGAGGTCCTCGACCCCACATGGAATGAACGTCATGCAGGTGACCTGAGTAGTTTGGAGGAAGAGGCGGTGGTCGCATAGAGCCACCAGCACAGCAGAAGAGGGAGCAGGGTGCAGAAGCGGAGCGGCCGTGCCGTAGACACTACGCCCGCTACTGCCCAACGCAGCAAGGGAACGAGCGCACCAAAGTCAGCTCAAAGGAGTTCTCTAGCGTGGAAGTTCTTTAGAAAATGTGCTGATGACAGGACACGAATGGTTTGCACCCTGTGCAATCAGAGCCTGAAGCGAGGCATAAACCTTCTCAACCTGAGCACAACCTGCATGATCAGGCATCTAAGTGCAAAGCACGAGCTGCAGTGGAGTAGACACCTTCAAAACCAAGAAATGTCTCTGGCTCATCCTGCTTCCTCTTCTGCTGCAGTCTCGGCCACTCCAGCCACATCTGTAGTGATACCGGCACCTGCCACCCCGCAAACAGAGGATCTGTCAGCAACACCACCACCTGGGTCACCAACCGTCTCCACAATGTCCCGTGGAAGCGTTCAGCTTTCCATCTCCCAAACACTTCAGAGGAAGAGGAAGTACCCCCCTACCCACCCGCGATCCCTGGACCTGAATGCCAGCATTTCAAAATTCTTGGCCTTTGAAATGCTGTCATTCCGTCTGGTGGAGACGCACAGTTTTAAAAACCTTATGTCGGTGGCTGTCCCACAGTACGTCGTGCCCAGCCGCCACTACTTTTCCAGGCAAGCCATCCCTTCCCTGCACAACCAAGTGGGGGGAAAAAATCAGGTGTGCACTGCGCAACGCCATCTGTGGCAAGGTCCACCTAACTACTGATACATGGACCAGTAAGCACGGTCAGGGGCGTTATATCTCCCTAACGGCACACTGGGTAAATGCAGTGGCGGATGGGCCTGAGGCGGATAGCAATTTGGCGCATATCCTTCCACCACCGAGGATTGCAGGGCGCTTCAGTTTGCCTCCTGTTCCTAACTCCTCCTACTCCGCTTCCTCATCCTCTACCGCCTCCTCATCCGGACAGCGTAACACCTTCACCACCAACTTCAGCACGTCCAGGGGTAAACGACAGCAGGCAGTTTTAAAACTTGCCTGTTTGGGGGGACAAACCACACACCGCGCAGGAGTTGTGGAGGAGCATGGAACAGCAGACAAATGAGTGGTTGCTGCCAGCGAGCCTCAAGCCCGGCCTGGTGGTGTGCGATAACGGGCGAAATCTCATAGCAGCTCTGGGCCTAGCCGGTTTAATGCACATCCCTTGCCTGGCGCATGTGCTGAATTTGGTGGTGCAGAGGTTCCTTAAAAACTACCCCGATATGTCAGAGCTGCTGCAGAAAGTGCGGGCCGTCTGTGCACACTTTCGGCGTTTTCACCCTGCTGCTGCTCGCCTGTCAGCGCTGCAGCATAACTTCGGCCTTCCCGCTCACCGCCTCATATGTGACGTGCCCACAAGGTGGAACTCCATCTTGCACATGCTGCAAAGACTGTGCGAGCAGCAGGCCATAGTGGAGTTTCAGCTGCAGCACGCACGCATGAGTCGCTCTGCGGAACAGCACCACTTCACCACCAATAACTGGGCCTCCATGCGAGACCTGTGTGCCTTGTTGCGCTGTTTTGAGTACTCCACCAACATAGCCAGTGTCGATGACGCCGTTCTCAGCTTAACTATCCCACTTCTATGCCTCCTTGAAAAAACAATTCGGGCGATGATAGAAGAGGATGTGGCACAGGATGAGGAGGAGGAGGAGGAGGAGGATGAAGAGGTAACATTTCCAAGGCTTTCAGGGCAGTCATTCGCAAGGGGCTCCGAGGGTGGGTTCCTGCACACACAAACGCCAGGGACACAATTGTCCAGCAGGGGCACAGTTCTGGAGGATGAGGAGGAGGAGCTGGAGGAGGAGATGGAACCATGTTCACAGCAGGGTGGCACCCAGGCCAGCTCATGGACAACGTATTGTCATTAATTCACTCACTGGAGCGCGATCGCAAGATGCGCGAGTACAAGCGCACGCTGGTAGACGCGATGCTGCTGGCATTCCCACCTGACAGCGGGGCCACAGTGGAAGCACAAGCCAGAGGAGGAGGAGGAGGAGGAGGAGGAGGAAGAGGTCGCCAATGCAACCAGGGCACTGCCAGCACCTCAGAAGGCAGGGTTAGCATGGCCAAAATGTGGAAAAGCTTTGTCAGCACGCCACAACAAACAGCAGCACCAGCAGCTCATATGGAACGTCTTAGCAGGAGGCAGCATTTCACCAACATGGTGGAGCAGTATGTGTGCACACGCCTAGACGTACTGAATGAGGGGTCTGCCCCCTTCAACTTCTGGGTCTCCAAGTTGGGCACATGGCCTGAGCTTGCCCTTTACGCCTTGGAGGTGCTGGCATGCCCTGCAGCCAGTGTATTATCTGAACGGGTATTTAGCACGGCTGGGGGCGTTATCACAGACAAGCGCAGCCGCCTGTCCAGAGACAATGTGGACAAGCTCACGTTTATTAAAATGAACCAGGCATGGATCCCACGGGACTTTTCCCTACCTTGTGCAGAATACCGATGGTTACCGACCTTACCCAGCCATTGTTCCATTTTTGCTCTTTCTCACTCTTTTGGGGTGTACCCTCATTTAAAATTTGTGAAAAGAAGCAGTGTTGGCTACTTCGTCCTCCTCAGGGCCAGATTAACGTAGGGGCTATTGGAGCTGCAGCTCCAGGCCCCTACCTTTATATAGGCCCCGGGTTGGCCATATTCACTGTTACCGCTCTTCTGTCACTTGTAAACACAGAAGTCTGGCTTCTATGCTCGCTTCCCCAGGCAGCTCCCTCAGAACCTCCCCACACAGCACGAAGGCCGGACAAGGAGGGACAATTGCCGATGCATGGATGTGTTTATGGGCTTCAGAGACAGCATCCCATGTGGAATTAGGCATGCATGGCTGCACCCTTCCTCCTCTGGGTGCATGCCAAGGCACGGCCCTTAAGGCCCTTCAAAATCCTCAGCACCAAACCCATGATTCTCTTAATCCGGCCCTAGTCCTCCTCCACCGCCGCTTCCACCTACACCGCCCATAGGTGTGCGCAGCCTATTGCATTAGGGTGTGCACCCCAAAGTTTAAATACACATGCATGTGTTTGCCTACATGTACATGGCCCCGATACATTACTCTCCCTGCTGGCAAAGAGAAATAGAGCAGAGCAGGTCCGAGGGAGATCTTTCCCATCTCCTCACTGGCAAACAGAGCGATAATGCTATGTGCCCTAGGTGATTAGGGTGTGCCCAGGTACACTCGGCACACCCTGTGCGCACGCCTATGACACCGCCACATCCACCACCACCTCAACCTCCCTCCTACTCCATTTGGGCCTCGTCCTTCAGAGATGAAGAACATTGTTTTATTTTTCTGTTTTTTTTTTTGTTGTTTTAAGTTATTTCCCTATCCACATTTGTTTGCAGAGCACTTGCCATGCTCTTAACTACGTTTTGCTGCCATTTGCAGCAGTCTAGCCCTTTCCATTGGTGTTTTAGAGCCATTTTAGTGCCTGAAAGTTCGGGTCCCCATTGACTTCAATGGGGTTCGGTGTCCGGGAAAAGTTCGGCAAAAGTCCGGGACACGGACCCGGACTTTTTTTTAAAGTTCAGCCGAACCCGCCGAACACGGACATCCAGGTGTCCGCTCAACTCTAGTGTCCATAGCTCTGTGTAAGCTAAGTTTTGTTGCAGTTCCCAACTGTAAAGGTGTGGGTTCTACTCAGGCTTGAGGTATGAATCAATAGCTGAACACTGTGAGTGCTGGCCAATAACGCAGCTCGTATTGGCACTAAGCTTCAATATAGCAGGAGAAACGTCCATGTGCCGCACATTGTAACAAACCCGTAGTAAGAGGATGAATGGCAGCCTCAGCCTGGACTCCAGCCAGGCCCCGCCAGAGCCCACACTGAGGCTGCCACTCATCCTCTTACTATGGATTTGTTACCATGTGCTGCACCTGGACATTTCTCCTACTATATTTACGTTTTTTGCCAGGTGGCTTCTTCTCCTCAGGGCAGCTGAAGGAAGTGGCTGGGGATTGATGGGTTAAAAAAGAACATGTGGCTTTGCATGAACATTGAGTTGGTTATGGAGACAATACAGCAGAGCTGCTCACTTTGAGATACATGTTCCTTGAATGAAACTTCAGACTTAACTATCCCAAAAGGAACGTGTTACTTGGTTGAGTCACTGAGCTATGTGAACAATGGGCTTCTTTCATCAACAAAACAAACTGAAAGCCTGTGAATTTGAAAAGGAGCCTAAAGCTACACCTGCTGGCTCGAATAGATAATACAAAATAGTATGATTTATTATATTTTTAATTATTACTTAGTGCCTTTACACACACGTTTTATGACAGTACTGTTGGTGGGAACTTGGTGTTATAAAGGCCTACTCAATAAAGAGAGAATTGCAGGGAATTGTGATGAGAATTTTAAACTTTAGGCAGAAGTAGTGCAGCTGAATGGGAGAATTATTCCAACTCTGCTACTTTGGCCTTAAGTTTGAAATTCCCCTTTCAATTTCCTGTAATTCTCTCTTTATTGAGTAGACCCTATAATCTGATGATAAATAGGCAGAGATTAATTATGCAGAGTGGGCGGAGCTTCATGAAAGTGGGTGTGGTACATTTTCAAGTAATTGATAGCTGTGCTGCAAAGTGTCCCTGGAAATTCTTTTCAAATGTTGGCAACTATGGTTAAGATCATGTGAAATGAAGAGGGCCAGGTGGTATTATCCATACTGAGCAGGATGTTTGAGGAGTGGGGTTGAACAAAATGTGGGTTGAGGTAATAATGACCAAATCAGCAACATTCAATCAGAAGTTTTTACATTTTGGGCAGTTGCACCATGTACGAAAGAGAATACCATTTTGTCTGCAGTTTCACCTACAAGTAGGGGAGGCAGAAGGATAGATGTGTGCTAATTTGGAAGGGGTATTAATTGTGGATCGATTTCTAAACAGATTTTTGAACGAACAAACTCTTGAAAGTTTTTAAAATAAGATAAATTGCTTGGCACCATTCTGAAGTAGTATAGCAGAGCTTCAGGAGCCTTTACAATTACAATTTTGCTTTGATTTGTAGGGTCATTGAGGAGCTTTTATACAATTTCTATTTTTTAGTAACTTGCAATATGCCTCTAAATTTGATAGCTAATTTGACTAGTAAATTCCCTAGCACAAATGTGAGTCACAGTGGGGATTTTTACACACAATCCTGTTTTCTGCAGCCACCGGGAGTGTGTGTAAATCTGGCAAGCCTGACTCATGGCTGTCAGATGGAAGTGATCCAGCGGCTCTGCAGCAACCACATTTCTTCCACACATCCCACTAAAGTCTGCTTCCCCTGGGCTCTGCTCACCCATCTGCACACCACCATAACAGGTGCTGCCAGGTAGAGGGGAGGGAGACCAGCAAAGGTTTGTTTGCTGATCTCCCCATCCAGCTACTGATCTAGAGGCAATGTGTAAAATGTCACTTCTAGGTCCCCATGTCACTTTGCAGATCGAAAGAGACGTTTGAAATTCTATCTTGTAACCCAGTGCAATCTGTACCATATTCGTTTCATTGGAGGGCAGGTGAGGCATCAGGGGTCTTTTAGACCCCCGATGGCTCAAAAAAGTAAGCCTGTCACCAAAATTTCTTTACATGTGATGAACAAAATGTTAGGTAAAAAAGGAAAAAAGTGTAAAACCACAAGCACTTAAAATACCCTGAACATAATTTTTAAGCACCCCCACAAACTCACGCATACAAATGTAAATTCACGCATCCTTCACAAGAAACCATTAAATGCACTACACATGTTAAATTATGCCATGCACATTGGAATAGTTCAAAGCCCAACTCCAAACCGATGACCTGCAGAAGCTTTTAAAATATCACCTTTGGAAAATATAGGATATTGAAGTCTGCTGAAGTTTCACGGGCTCATGCAATTTTAACGCTTGCCATGTTGAGTATCATCTTTTATATTTTATCAAAAATTGGGTAAAATATTGCATGTTTGTGCCCTAAAATTCAGCACAGCCGAAATGCAGTGGATAAGCCTCGCAATGGGAGAACCACCTTTATGACAATGTTATCTACCCTGCCAGGTAAGTATAAACAAATTCACTTTAATGTATTTTTTTACTGGAATTTTGGGTTATATAAACTGTTGCACTAATATCATGTGACATAAAAAATGAAACTACCACTATTTCTCTAGGGTGTCTTCTTTCAGAAAATATATAATATTTGTGGGTTTTATGTAATATTCAGAACTAAAATGATTTTTTAAACATATGTATAAAAAATTCCAAAAATGCCTCTGGTAGCAAAAAGGGTTAAAATCTAAAATCTTCATTAGTATTCACTGTTATTCCCACCCTGCTCCTGCAACAGAGTGCAGATCATGTAATTAGTGAGCTCATGTGATTACGAGTTTGATGAGATGAATATGCCCAAATTCATCAGCTCACTGTTAACATGTCCCATAATGAACCAAATACTGTATAATACATTTGGGCGAGGCAGAAATAATACTAAAAATGTATATTTATACTATAAGACACTCCTTCAAAAAGTATGCACAGTATTTAGTAGTCTTTAGCTCTATTTTTTAAGCAAGTCAAATTTAGTTTTAATTATTGTAATGGAACCGGGACTCACACTGTGTTTGTGGGCTCCGTCAGTATACAGCTTCCTTGAGTCTTGAATATAGATATCAGATTTTCCAGTTGCCCCCATACAAAGCTAGCCGACAACTTAGCTTGTATTGGAACCTTCTCCTTTATTGAACATTCTCACACAGTTTATATACAGCATGGACTTCTCCCTCCTGATCCAATTACCCCATCAGGTCAAGGGTTGCCTGATTACATTATCCTATGCAGATGAAATTGTATACAGAAATAGAATTAACCTGAACTAATTATCTAGCCATCTGGACAGAAACAATATGTGAATTCATTAACATTTAACAATGGGACAGACGGGCTTAACAGAATACACGTCACAACTCAATACACAGACAATAGGGAGAACTTGTCTCTGACATTGAAGTGCAATACACATTATCATAAGTGTAAACACAGAACCCATTTGAAGCAATCCAAATCATTAAGTATCTGTCTTTCACTCCCAGTGACGGTGAGTACCGTCACATATCTTCCCCCCTCCAAAGGTAGACTAAACAGGTACTAGACCTCCAATCGGTCTGTGCCTGAGTTAGTCGGGTTACAAGTCCCAAAGAGTCAATCCATCATGGCAGCTTTCTTGACAAAGTTCCACATAGTTTGTAAGTTTGTCCAATCAGGACGCATGGAGCTCTCATAGCTGATCAGTCTGTGGAAGTCTGGTTTGGGCAGGCCAGACTGGGCTTCTTGGTCACCCTGTGTCCCTAATAGACACAGGGTGACTTACACATAAGAGGGGCCTAGGGGGCTGAGAGAGGTATTTCCCAACCTCTCTAAGGTAAGCTGTGTTCCACGGGCCCCCCAACCAAAGTGACTCCCATCACATCTCTCCCCTTTCGGAAGGAGACTAACACAGGAGGGGACCCCAAACGGGTTGACTTTGAAGGTAGTCTGTAGTTCCAATCCCCTAATGTCTGTACCCACACAGTATCCCAAGCAAATTGTCCCGAATGGAGCATTAATCACCCAGCCAACCTCTGCCCCTCTTATAGGACATACCTGCTGTGGGGGAGATGCGTGGACCAGCCCTTCTCCCTGGAGTCCTTTCAGCTGCTGGAGAGAAGACAGGGTGGCTGGGCTCACTCCCTTATGCTGTTGGAGACCTGGGCCAACTGCCCAGCATCTCTGGGATATAGAGGTGAAGACCACAGTCCCATCCACTACCACATGAACTCCATCTTTTGTATGTTGAGGGCAGAGGCTAGCCGCACTCTGCTCTGTTGCCAGCTCTTCTGCTGAGTTGGTGTCATCATTCTGGGGCACCGCCTGCTGCTGGGAAGGAGAGTCAGCTGCTCCATCTTTCTTACCCTCATCTGGCAGTTGGGACAATCTTTCTCTGGTACTGTCTCCCAGATGCACAGATCTTGGCTGGGGAGGGAAGACAGTTTCCTCCATTCTGACTGACTGTTGGGGAGGGAGGACAACAGCCTCCTTTCCCTTCTCACCCTGGGCCTCCGGAACTGCCACAGGTGTGGGGCAGAGGTCATTGACTCTCTTTACGGCTGCCAGCACTTAAGCTGGGTGTAGAAGCTTCATTTCATCAGTTTGTCCCTGGGGCAAGGGGACAATTTCCCCACCTTCCTGGAACTCTGTAGCTGTTGCAGGTGCTGGGCAGAGGTTGGTAGCACTCTGCCCTGTTGTTATCACTTCTGCTGGGGACTCCACATAATGCGCTGGATCCCTCCGCTCCCAGACTGTGGATCTCTCGCTGGGGAGGAAAGGTGACCACCTCCTTCTCTGAACAGTGTAGCTGCTGTTGGGAAGTGATCACCACCTTCTCACCCTGGGCCTCTGGAACTGCCACAGGTGTGGGGAAAAGGTCTTGGACCCTCTGTCTAGTTGTTAGTGCTTCAGCTGGAGAAGTTTCTTGTAACTCCACAGATGCTGTTGGCAGGAAATCCCATGTCCCTGTCAGTGGTGTAGGAGAAAGGTCAGCTACCTCTTTTCTCAGGAAGGCTGAAGCTGCTGTTGGTGTTGGGTAGCGCTCAGCGATGTTAGGTCCTGATGCCAGCTGTTCTGCAGGAAAGTAAACTGAAAAGTTAGTGGCCTTGCACACATCTTCCTGGGTCACTAATTGTTGCAGGCAGAGCAGCAGTGCTATGCCTGGATTAAATCAGACAGGCTTAACAGAATACACATCACACCTCAATACACAGACAATAGGGAGAGCCTGTCTCTGACATTGAAGTTCAATACACATTATCACAAGTGAAAACACAGAACCCATCTGAAGCAATCCAAACCATTAAGCATCTGTCTTTCACTCCCAGTGATGGTGAGTACCATCACAATTATTACAACATTTACTTGACATTCCTTGTAATTTGTAACCTGACTTTCTCATTTATTGCATACTGCTCTAAAATATTGTATTTCATATAAGTATTTTTAAATGTTTCATGTATTGGTCACCTGCATATTAAGGATTGCACTTAGAATTCCTTAGCATTCTAATGACTGTTAAAATAATGCTTAAAGATAACGAGGATAATTTACTAGAGCTGAAGTAGCCAGAATCTAGAGAAGCTGTGCATGGCAACCAATTAACTTCTATCTTTAACATTTAAAGCTTAACAGAATAAGATGAAGATAGAATCTGATTATATACAGTACTATGCATATTTGCTCCAGATTTTGTCTGCTCCAATTTAAGGCTTGATGCACACTATTGTGATGCGACTTTAATTCAATTTATAGTGCTATTATTTAGTGAATGCAGATTTGATGTGACTTTGCATATAATATGGGGACAAGTCGCAATTTAAATCGCACCAAAATAATGCAGGAACCTTTTCCTTAACTCTAAGTCACATTGATTAGAATGAGCAACATTGGAAACAATGACATTTTGCTTGACATGTGATTCTGTGTGACTCAAGTCGCATCAGAAGCCATATTAATGTGAACCAGGCCTACGTTTTTTCCCTCCATGTGCCACTTAGCAAGAAGCATTGCCCGCATATGCTTCTACAGTTTACCAGTTCTGTTGTAGTCTGCGGTTACAGAATGTTTGGGGCTATCTGCATACTGTATAAAAAGAAATAATAAAGTCTTTTGGAAACAGAAACAAATTGCTATTTACTGATCTCCTTTAGAATGAAGCAATTGAAACAAATGTTTATGTGCAAAAGAAATCTGAAAATGAACAAGTTCAGCAGTTAACACATTTATGTTACAAAAAAACAAATGAATTAACAATTGTGTGGATTTAGAGCCTAAATTACAGGGCTAACGAACTATGCCATAGTCTTTCGGTTTTGCTGATTCATTTACATTTTCATTCATGTGCTTACAATATGGATATGTGCATGAGTCGACAAATGCATGTTCTGGCTTTGCACAGAACATTGAGCATTCCCCTTAATGAATTTTATTCAGCTTGCATTGATTGCATTGGATAGGAGAAAATATGGCTGCTTCCCAAGCATGTATTCAAATTATGTTATTGTGTGGGATGAAGGAAGAGAGCTATTAACAGCAATTAAACTTGAAATAATGGCTGGGATTAAAATGTATAATAGAACTATGTGCAATGTGCCAATTAAAGAGGAACAACATACAAAACCAATCAATGTATAAAGCAATGGTCCTTCTAAAAATAGGTATATCATAGCTGTGCTGCAGCTGAAAGCATCGCTTTATCTTCTGACATAGATTACTTTGAAGTAAAAGCAAATTATAGAAGGCTGCCTCGGTTTTGAGCTGTGAGTCAACACATCAGGAGCTGTAAGAGGCAGATATGCTGGCACTTACATTTCCCAACAATATTTGCCATTATGTATGTGATGCATGTTTTATTTATAACTGCAACAGAAATATCCTAGGGATAAGTAAATCTGTCTGGTTTTAAATTGCAGGGGGTTCATTGAATCCAGCCCAAAATCTGTTAAAGTCCAAATTTAGCACTATGCCCCATTGAAGAATATAGGGGGCAGGGCAATCTTGATACTGAATTTTGGCTATTTTTAGAGAGAATATCATATACAGTAATCCCCCGCTCCATCGCGGTTCAGTTTTTGCGGTCCCGGTAATTCGCGTTTTTTTTTTGTAATGTTATTTTACTATATAAATCATTAAAAATGAAATATTTTTGTGTTTTCCATAGCTCTTGCTCTGTCTCTGAGTATCTTTTATGTGTTTAAATGAGTTTCTATTGTTTTAAAAGTGTGTTTGAAGACCTTAAAATGCTTAAAGTGTACAGTGACAGTAAAAAAAATATGCCTACAATGCATTTTAATAGGGTTTTTCTATTTTGCGGAATTTCACTTTTCACGGCTGGGTCCGGAACGTAACCCCCGCAATGGAGGGGGGTTTACTGTATCTAATGTCTGTAGCTTGATGACCAGTTTGTTCAGATTGATAACTAAAAGAGAAGTTTGGCTTTTTTTTTTTTTAGAAATCAAACTTACCTAGATATATACAGCATCATCCTGATGCTGCATCTGTCTTTCTGCTGGCTCTAAGGCTTAGAACTAAGCAATCAAACACCACTGATTGCTCAGTGCTCTGTGAGCAGAGAGCTGGTGACTGTCAGTCATTGCTCTCTGCTCTGCTCTCCCCCTGTGCTCACTGATGTGCTGGGCTGTGGAGGGGGTGGTAGTGGCCAGTTCGGGCTCCCAGCAACCCAGTACACAAGTAAAAGGTACAAAAGAACATAGACAGAGGAAAATAGAGCTAACGTTCATTATACATGGATCAATATAGAAGTAATAAACATACATCTCATATTCAATCACAGATAAAAAAAGGTCATGGTAACAAAACATTAATATATTGAAACACATTTAATCAGAGAGAAGTGAAAGAGGGAGTCACAATTAGTCCTTTTTTATTTTTTTGGCTTATGATTTAACCTCCCTGGCGGTATGATTATGTCAGGAATTACATACCAAAAGCGGTACAATTGTTTTCATGGAAATTTGGCGTTATGTATTATAGGCTTACAATTCTTAGTAATTACTGACTTAAACCTGACCAAAGCAAGAGTCTAGTAGACATCCCAGATGTGATAAATTTGAAACACAAACGCGTGAATTATAATCGAATCAATAATATTATTTTATTATTTAATATATAATATATATAATAAAATTATATTATTGATTAGATTATAATTCATGCATTATATATTATATATAGATATATGTGTGTATGTGTGTATATATATATATATATATATATATATATATATATATATATAATATATAACGCATGAATTATAATTGAATCAATAATATAATTTTATATATATATATATGTGTGTGTGTGCATACAGTGGGTACGGAAAGTATTCAGACCCCCTTAAATTTTTCACTCTTTGTTATATTGCAGCCATTTGCTAAAATCATTTAAGTTCATAAACTGTGTTTTGTGTTTTGTGCAACGTTTTTTTTTTTTTTTTAATTTCCCTCCCTAGTTCCGCTCCCATGCAGCACTGCTGCTGCAGGGAACGGAACTAGGAAGTCATCAGACCGATGGAGGACGGAGGAGCCGCGGGACTCTCGGCTGGCGATCTCAGCAATGAGAGATCATCGCTGGATCGGCAGGAGAAGGTAAGAGAATACCGCTGCACTCTCTGCACATCCACCCCGAGCGTGACTCGGGGTTACCGATCCTGCAATGAAAAATCCACCCCGAGTCACGCTCGGGATTACCGCCTAGGTGGTTAAGTAATAGAGGCTATAGTAGGTCTGAACTTACCCATAGATTCCAAACTTTATGAGATTTATGGGGACAGCCTCTAGCCACATATGTTAATTTGTATAATGGGAGAGCTTGGTTAATAAGGGTAAACCAAAAAGTTATAGTGGGAGGTTGTGGATTTCCAATGCATAATATTGGATTTTCTAGCATAAAACACAACTAAACCTATAAGAAGTTGTGTGTTTTTAGAGAGAGATTCATCATCAATATATCCAAAAAGGCACCTTAAAGGTTACAGGCATTAGGTATTTGGGTAATAGAACTAATAAAAGCGGTGACTTCCGACCAAAATGTTCTGACTGGCGAACATTCCCACATCATATGATAGAATGTGGCTTCAGCTAAGGAACATCTAGAATAGATGGCAGAGGGCAGCCTGTGCAGATGTAAAAGGAGACATGGTGTATAATAGGATATACTGTATATATAAAAATTGGTTCTGTATAACTTTATCCCTAGATGAGATAACCACAAGGACCTGTAACGGGATAATTTCCTACCAGATTTCCTACCAGATCCAATATGTCTGAGCACCATTTAAGCTCTGTGTGAACAAGTCTATAGGTTGTGGAATGCAAAAGGGATGCATAATATGTAAAGATTATTTTGGAATGAGAAGGGTCTTTCAACAGACCTTCGAAGGGAGAGGCTTGTATAGAAATGTTACGGAGACCAAATTGTGCTGCAGCAATATGTCACAGTTGGAGATTACAAACATGAGCTGTGGGGGGAGGTTGAAGTTTCTATGAAATTTTGCAAAGGAGCGGAAGGCATTTTCAAAAACCAGATAGGAGATTTGTTTCACCCCCTGTCTGAACCAAAACGCCCTGTCTATCCTCTGATAACATTTCTGCAGACACTGGTTATTCCATGAAGGAGCATTAGGGAAGAACACAGTGTTTGCACCTGAAAGAAGCAATTTGGAGAGTTTGAAGATCCGCAGTGTCATGGATAAAATACTTGTGCTATCCCTGCCCCTTGTGGATTGAGGATGGAGCAAAGTTTGTAAGGATTCATATACAGTAAGAATAGTAGCTTCCAAAACTGTGGCAGCATTATTAACTTCAGGGTAGAACAAGCAATGGGCCTGGGCCAGTTTAGAGGCAATATAATAGGTTTGAAGATTAGGAAGTGCCAGGCCTCCTTATAGAATAGGCAATTGCAGCATATCTTTAGCAATCCTAACAGCCCTGCCTCCCCAAATAAAGGAAGTAAGGATGAAGTCAATCTCTTGGAATCGACGCTTAGGAATATATATGGGAGAATTGCTTAGTAGTGACGGACGAACATCGGCCGGGGCGGTTTGCGAACGTCAGCCGAAAATTTTCTCAAAAGTCTGCAAACCGCAAGTTCGCGGCGGGCACCATTGAATTTAATGGGAGGCGAACTTTAAGAACATTTAGGTCATATTTTCAGCCACAAAAGACATACTAGCTGTGCACAAATAGTCCCAGCACATGGACAATGTCATAACAGAAGTATTGCAATTGGAAAAGTTGACCTAAATATTCTTTTTTTTTTCATAAATCATCCAGAACTGACAGCAGCCGGTAAATACATGTCTAATACATATAGGGTCCATTCACACATCTGTAAAATGGGTCCGCATCCATTCCACAATTTGGCGGAACCTTTACAGACCCATTGATTTTCAATTCCAGTCTGAAAAATTAGGCATTCACAGGATAAAGAAGTAAGTGTCGACCATTCCAGGCCCCAAAAATTAGCCCACATGCGTTTACCTGACAGCTAAGAACGTAGTATTCTGTGGCTGAAGGTACATTAGGCATTCACAGGATACAGAAGTAAGTGTCATCCAGTATTGGCCCCAAAAATTAGCCCACATGGGTTTACCTGACAGCTAAGAACGTAGTATTCTGTGGCTGACGGTACATTAGGCATTCACAGGATACAGAAGTAAGTGTCGGCCAGTATAGGCCCCAAAAATTAGCCCACATGGGTTTACCTAACAGCTAAGAAGTAGTATTTGATGGCTGGAGATACATTAGGCATTCACAGGATAAAGAAGTAAGCGTCGGCCTGTATAGGCCCCAAAAATTAGCCCACATGGGTTTAACTGACAGCTAGGAATGTAGTATTTGATGGCTGGAGGTACATTAACCATTCACAGGATACAGAAGTAAGTGTCGGCCTGTATAGGCCCCAAAAATTAGCCCACATGGGTTTACCTGACAGCTAAGAACGTAGTATTCTGTGGCTGAAGGTACATTAGGCATTCACAGGACACAGAATTAAATGTCGGCCAGTATAGGCCCCAAAAATTAGCCCACATGGGTTTAACTGACGGCTAAGAACATATTTTATGGCTGGAGGTACATTAGGCATTTACAGGATACAGAAGTAAGTGTCGGCCTGTATAGGCCCCAAAAATAAGCCCACATGGGTTTAACTGACAGCTAAGAACGTAGTATTTGATGGCTGGAGGTACATTAGGCATTCACAGGATACAGAAGTAAGTGTCGGCCTGTATAGGCCCCAAAAATTAGCCCACATGGGTTTAACTGACAGCTAAGAACGTAGTATTTGGTGGCTGGAGGTACATTAGGCATTCACAGCATACAGAAGTAAGTGTCGGCCTGTATAGGCCCCAAACATTAGCCCACATGGGTTTAACTGACAGTTAAGAAAGTAGTATTTGGTGGCTGGAGGTACATTAGGCATTCACAGAAAAAATAATTGTCAGCCCTGAAAGGCCCCAAAAATTTGCCATTCAATGGACATGAAATGCCTTTTATGCCGCTGTATGTAGCGAAGCCAAGGAACAGGAATTGCTGTTGGTGGATGGCGGTCTGGATATTTCTGGCCTGACATGAGGAATTTCAATGAAACATGGTCTACTGGTCACATGTGTTGAATTCCTCAGAGATCCATGCCTCATTCATTTTTATAAATGTGAGGTAGTCTACACTGTCATGAGCAAGGCGAGTGCGCTTATCGGTCACGATCACCCCTGCTGCGCTGAACGTCCTTTCGGACAGGACACTGGACGGGGGGCAAGCCAACATTTACATTGCAAATTGTGCAAGCTTTGGCCAGAGGTCAAGCCTGCCCACCCAGTAGTCTAGGGGTTCATCACTCCTCAGAGCATTCACATCGGCCGTTAACCCTATGTAGTCGGACACCTGTCGGTCTAGGGTTTCCTTGTTGCATGATCCGGAGTACAGCTGTTGATGGTTCGGCTGAAAGGAGGATCTCATATCTGAAGTGACCAAGACATCTTCAAACCGCCCTCTTCTTGCAGGCTATGTTGGATTGCTACCTGCAACTGTCTCTCTGTGACTGGAAATTCCCCTGCCAGCGCTCGCAAAAGCAGAATGCAGCATTTCCCGCAGCAAGGCCTGGAAGCGCTGAATTCTGACCGCCCTCTGTGATTGTGGTAACATTTCCGCCATTTTTTGTTTGTACCGGGGGTCTAAGTACGTTGCCACTCAGTACTGGTCCTTGGCCTTTATGCATTTTATACGGGGGTCCCCCTTAAAATACAGGAGCATGAAGGCCCACATTCGCACTAAACTGGAAGCGGTGTAGTGGCCTGCTTCCAGCTCATCATCCAAGATAATGTCGTCCTCGTTCTCCTCCCCCCATCCACGGATAACACCAGGGATCCCAGAAAGGTTTAAAGCATGCTCTTCTTGCTCCTCCTCCTCCTCCCCAGCACCATCCTCCTCTGACTCCTCTTCAGACTCCTGCTGTTGATTTTTCTCAGATGGAGTAGCACCCACTGGGAATTCATCCAACATTGCGACTTCCTCATCTTCCTGCTCCTGCTCCTCGACGGCTTGATCAATAGAGGTGTACCGAACTGTTCGCCGGCGGACAGTTCCCTGGGAACTTAGCATGTTCGCGTTCGCCGCTGCGGGCGAACATATGCGATGTTCGGTCCGCCCCCTATAATACATCATTGAGGCAAACTTTGACCCTGAACTTCACAGTCAGCAGGCACATTTCCAGCCAATCAGCATACCTCCCTCCCACACCCTCCCACCTCCTATAAATAAGCAAGGGCAGCATCCATCTTAGATCATTCTGAAGCAGTGTGTGTTAGTGAGAGCAGGGAGAGCTGCTGCTGCTGCTGCTGTTAATAGCTAGGGACAGTTGTCAGTGTTCCTGGTCTTGCTAGTCAGTGTTCTTGGTCCACTACTGCTGTAAGGACAGCATCCAATTCCTGACAGCACCCCAAAAAGCCCTTCTAAGGGCTGGTATTTGTGTAATTTTTATATATATATATATATATATATATATATATATATATATATATATATATATATATATATATATATCTAGTGTCCCCAAAAGCCCTTTTAAGGGCTGGTAATTGAGGATTTTTTTTAATTTATATATATATATATATATATATATATATATATATATATATCTATCTAGTGTCCCCAAAAGCCCTTTTAAGGGCTGGTAATTGAGGATTTTTTAAATTTATATATATATATATATATATATATATATATATCTAGTGTCCCCCAAAAGCCCTTTTAAGGGCTGGTAATTGAGGATTTTTTTAATATATATATATATATATATATATATATATATATATATATATATATATATCTAGTGTCCCCAAAAGCCCTTTTAAGGGCTGGTAATTGAGTTTTTTCTTTTTATATATATATATATATATATATATATATATATATATATATATCTAGTGTCCCCAAAAGCCCTTTTAAGGGCTGGTAATTGAGGTTTTTTTTTATTTATATATATATATATATATATATATATATATATATATATATATATATATATATATATATATCTAGTGTCCCCAAAAGCCCTTTTAAGGGCTGGTAATTGAGTTTTTTCTTTTTATATATATATATATATATATATATATATATATATATATCTATTGTACACTGCAGTTGCCTGCCCACTGTGTGTGAGAGGCCACAGACCCACCACAGACTGTACTGTGTGCACACCACACTCATTTCGGGTGGCACAGGCACAGTACCGTGCATTTTAAAAAATATTTTTATTTTCCTCTGTCATAATTGCAGTGAGTGCTGTGTCAGGTCCACAGAGTGTACTGTACCCACTGCAGTGCACTGCCCACCACTGATATATATACGGTGGCACAGCATCTTGTTGCAAATTAAAAAAAAAATAATAATATTTTTTATTATTGCAGTTGCCTGGGCTGCCAGTGACTGTCAGGTCCACAGAGTGTACTGTGCCCACTGTAGTGCCACTGCGTGCCCACCCACCACTGATATATATACGGTGGCACAGCAGCTTGCAAAGTAAAAATATATATATTTTTTTTATAATTGCAGTTGCCTGGGTGCCAGTGACTGTCAGGTCCACAGAGTGTACTGTGCCCACTGCAGTGCCACTGCGTGCCCACCCACCACTGATATATACGGTGGCACAGCAGCTTGCAAATTAAAAATATATATATTTTTTTATAATTGCAGTTGCCTGGGCTGCCAGTGACTGTCAGGTCCACAGAGAGTGTACTGTGCCACTGCCCACCCACCACTGATATATACGGTCGCACAGCAGCTTGCAAATTAAAAAAATATATATTTTTTTTATAATTGCAGTTGCCTGGGCTGCCAGGTCCACAGAGTGTACTGTACCCACTGCCCAACACTCCTATAGGGTGGCACAGCACCTTGCACTCATAGTACAACACATTAAAAAAAAAAAAATGACAGGCAGAGGCAGGCCACCCCGCAAGGGCCGTCGTGGTCGTGGTGCTGTGATTTCCTTAGGCCCTAGAATAATGCCCAGTGTTCAGAGGCCACCACAGACCCTGAACTCCAAAAATTCTGAGGACATAGTTGACTGGCTTACACAGGACACCCAATCGTCTACAGCTTCCGCTCGGAACCTTAATGCACCATCCTCCTCCAGCTCAGCTTCGGGCACCTCTCAATTTACCACTCGCCAGCCCGCCGGCACCACCACCAACACTAGCACCACAGCCGCTTCACTTGATCCGTCAGAGGAGTTATTTTCACATCAGTTGGAAGAAATAAGTGATGCGCAACTATTAGTGCCAGAGGATGTAGATAACGGGGATATGTCTCAGTCAGGCAGCATTATACACATGGACGTACATTGTGATGATGATGATGATGATGTTGTACCTGCTGCCTTTGCTGAGTTGTCAAGTGAAGCGGCTGATGATGACGATGTGTCTGTGGATGTCACCTGGGTGCCTGCTCAAAGAGCAGAAGAAGAGGGGGAAGTTCAGATGGGGAGACAGAGAGGAGGAGGAGGAGGAGACGAGTTGGAAGCAGGGGGAGGAGGTCATCGCAAGGAGCTAGTGGCGCAGTCAGACAGCATGTAGATTCAGCACCCGGGGTCAGCCAGACAGCACGCCAATCAACGCAAGCTGTTGCCACCACCAGAATGCCGTCCTTACAAAGCTCAGCAGTGTGGCATTTTTTTTTGTGTGTCTGCCTCTGATATCAGCGATGCCATTTGTAACCTGTGCCAAAAGAAACTGAGTCGTGGGAAGTCCAACACCCACCTAGGTACAACTGCTTTGCGAAGGCACATGATCTCACATCACTAACACCTATGGGATCAACACATGAGTAAAAGCAGCACACAAACTGAAAGCCACCATCCTCCTCCTGGTCCAGCATCTTCAGCCACGTCAACCACTGCTGTCCTCCATGCCCCCTATCAACAACCCGCCCCTCCGCCTCTCACCTTCAGCAGTTCCTGCTCATCTGCTCACAGTCAAGTGTCTGTCAAGGAAATGTTTGAGCGTAAGAAGCCAATCTCACAGAGTCACCCCCTTGCCCGGCGTCTGACAGCTGGCTTGTCGGAACTCTTAGCCCGCCAGCTTTTACCATACAAGCTGGTGGAGTCTGAGGCCTTCAAAAAATTTGTCGCTATTGGGACACCGCAGTGGAAGGTACCCGGTCGAAATTATTTTTCACAAAAGGCAATCCCCAACCTGTACTCTATTGTGGAAAATGAAATCATGTCACGTCTGGCACACAGTGTTGGGGCAAGGGTCCATCTGACCACTGATAGCTGGTCTGCAAAGCACGGTCAGGGCAGGTATATCACTTACACTGCGCATTGGGTAAACCTGCTGGCGGCTGCCAAGCATGGAATGCGTGGCTCTGCTGCAGAGGAGTTGGTGACACCGCCACAACTTGCAGGCAGGCCTGCTGCCACCTCCTCTACTCTTCCTACTCCATCCTCTTTGCTAACCTCCTCGGCTGAGTCCTCTTCTGCTGTTGCGTCTTGCTCCACACCAACTGCACCCCCCAGCTCCCCAGGGGCTATTCCACATGCCGGATATGACAGTGTCACACTGTCTTGGGGTTGACTTGCCTGAAAGCAGAGAGTCACACCGGACCAGCACTACTGTCCGCCCTGAATGCACAGGTGGATCAGTGGCTGACCCCGCACCAACTGGAGATCGGCAAAGTGGTGTGTGACAACGGAAGCAATTTGTTGGCGGCATTGAATTTGGGCAAGTTGACACATGTGCCGTGCATGGCACATGTGTTGAATCTGATTGTACAACGCTTTGTGCAGAAGTACCCAGGCTTACAGGACGTCCTCAAGCAGGCCAGGAAGGTGTGTGGCCATTTCAGGCGTTCCTACACGGCCATGGCGCACTTTGCAGATATTCAGCAGCGAAACAACATGCCAGTGAGGCGCTTAATTTGCGACAGCCCGATACGTTGGAATTTAACACTGCTAATGTTCGACCGCCTGCTCCAACAAGAAAAAGCGGTCAATGAGTATTTGAATGACCGGGGTGCTAGGACAGCCTCTGCGGAGCTGGGTATTTTTTTGCCACGTTACTGGATGCTCATGCGCAATGCCTGTAGGCTCATGCATCCTTTTGAGGAGGTGACAAACCTAGTCAGTCGCACCGAAGGCACCATCAGCGACATCATCCCATATGTTTTCTTCCTGGAGCGTGCCCTGCGAAGAGTGCTGGATCAGGCCGTAGATGAGTGTGAAGAGGAAGAGGAAGAGTTGTGGTCACCATCACCACCAGAAACAGCCTTACCATCGCTTGCTGGACCTGCGGCAACACTGGAAGAGGAGTCTGAGGAAGAGGAGTCAGAGGAGGAATGTGGCTTTGAGGAGGAGGAACACCAACCACAGCAGGCATCCCAGGGTGCTCATTGTCACCTATGTGGTACCCGTGGTGTTGTACGTGGCTGGGGGGAAGAACACACCTTCAATGACATCAGTGAGGACGAGGAATTGGACATGAGTAGCTCGGCATCCAACCTTGTGCAAATGGGGTCTTTCATGCTGTCATGCCTGTTGAGGGACCCTCATATAAAAAGGCTGAAGGAGAACGACCTGTACTGGGTGGCCACGCTACTAGACCCCCGGTATAAGCAGAAAGTCTCTGATATGTTACCTAATTACCGGCAGGCGCAAAGGATGCAGCAGCTACAAAATAAGTTGAAAAGTATGCTTTACACAGCATATAAGGGTGATGTCACAGCACAACGGGAATCCAACAGGGGAAGAGGTAAAAGTAATCCTCCTCCTACCACCACAACCACGCCGGCAAGGACAGGGCGCTTTACAGACGTCTTGTTGATGGAGGACATGCAGAGCTTTTTTAGTCCTACGCATCGCCACAGCCCATCAGGGTCCACCCTCAGAGAACGACTCGACCGACAGGTAGCAGACTACCTTGCCTTAACTGCAGATATCGACACTCTGAGGAGCGATGAACCCCTTGACTACTGGGTGTGCAGGCTTGACCTGTGGCCTGAGCTATCCCAATTTGCCATTGAACTTCTGGCCTGCCCCGCTTCAAGTGTGCTGTCAGAAAGGACATTCAGCGCAGCAGGAGGTATTGTCACTGAGAAGAGAAGTCGCCTAGGTCAAAAAAGTCTTGATTACCTCACGTTTATTAAGATGAATGAGGCATGGATCCCGAAGGGACTGACAGTGGGGGATGCATTTGACTAAAAAAGGCCTGGTGATGACTGAGATGCCTTGGGCTAAAAATGGTCCACACGCTGCTGTATTTAATCATTCTCTGCATGCCGGATGACTTACGTGACGTCTCCGCCACCAACTACGGTTCAAGCCACAATGTTTTAGTGCACTTTCTGCCTTGAAAACCTCAATTTTTCAGGCCGCTGCTAAAGCAGCGGCTGCAACAATACCTACTTTTTCATGCATGTGTACATGCCTAATTTTTCTGGCCTCTGGTGCTACACTGTGGCTGCAAAAAAACAAAAAACAAAAAAAAAGGCACATACATGTGTCAATTCCCCTTTGTGATCGTTACCTTGTCGTGGTGAAGGGGCTTGCGTATCACAATGAAGCGATCACCTCTAGGAGTGTGTTGGCACACCCCAGATGATAAGGTCATTGCTTCATTGTGAACAGACCAAAAGCGATCCGCGGGATAATTTTTCATAGAAAAAACATTCATTTTCTTTCATTCTTTCTGCGGAGCTGGGTATTTTTTGGCCGCGTTACTGAATGCTCATGAACAATGGCTGTAGGCTCATGCGTCCTTTTGCGGAGGTGACAAATCTGGTGGTCAGTCGAACCCAAGGCAACATCATCGACCTCATCCCATATGCGTTTTTTTCTGGAGTGTGCCCTGCGAAGAGTACTGGATCAGGCTGTAGATGAGCATGAAGAGGAAGAGTTGTGGTCCCCATCACCACCAGAAGCAGCCTTGTCGTTGTCAATTGCTGGACCTGTGGCAACGCAGAGAGAGGAGTCTGAAGAAGAGAAGTCAGAGGAGGAAGGTGGCTTTGAGGAGGTGGAATACCAGCCACAGCAGGCGTCCCAGGGGGCTTGTTGTCACCTTTCGGGGACCCTTGGTGTTGTACGTGGCTGGGTGGAGGAAGAGACCTTCAATGATGTCAGTGAGGACAAGGAACGGGACATGGCTAGCTTGGTATCCAACCTTGTGCAAATGGGGAGTTTGCGGTTGTGCAAATGGACTGACTGACTGACTGTTAAACGGGGAGTTTGGTCTGTCAGAGTTTGGTCTGTCACTGTGAAGCGGGCGTAACCCTTACACTACTTGACCGATACAACATCATACCTGATCGTATTCACACACTGGATGTTTTAAAGCACGTTATTCCAAACAATTTAGGAATGTTAGGTGATTTATGCCCTTTATGGATCAAAACCCGACTCTGCGTCAACTACGTAATTTTCCATGGGAGTTTTGCCATGGATCCCCCTCTGGCATGCCACAGTCCAGGTGTTAGTCCCCTTGAAACAACTTTTCCATCACTATTGTGGCCAGAAAGAGTCCCTGTGTGTTTTAAAATTCGCCTGCCTATTGAAGTCTATGGCGGTTCGCCCGGTTCGCCGGTTCGCGGACATTTGCCGATGTTCGCGTTCGCCGTTCGCGAACGGCGAAATTTAGGTTCGCGACATCACTATTGATCAATGACACAATGCAATTAACGCTCCAGAAAGAAGGCGTAAGGTATGATATCACTTATGGTGCCCTGGCCGTGACTGACCAGTTTGGTGATCTCATCGAATGGCCGCAGAAGTCCTGCAGGAGCAGCCACTGGCGAGGTGAAAAAAAAAGCCAAGCTCCCCAGAACCTGTCCTTCCGCAGAGTTTGTACAGGTAGTCGTTTACTGCACGTTTCTGCTGGAGCAGCCTATCAAGCATATGCAACGTTGAGTTCCATTGCGTCGGGCAGTCACAAATAAGACGCCTGAGGGGCAGGTTGTGTCGCCGCTGAATGTTAGCAAGGCGAGCCATGGCTGTGTAAGATATTCTGAAATGGCCCGAGATTTTCCTGGCCTGCCGCAAGACGTCCTGGACCCCAGGGTATTTGGCAACAAATCGCTGCACCACCAAGTTCAGGACGTGTGCCATGCATGGCACGTGTGTTATTTTGCCCTCTTTCAGCACGCTCAGAAGATTGGCATCGTTGTCACACACCACTTTACCAACTGTCAAATTCAGCGGTGTTAGCCACTGATCTGCCTGTGAACGCAAAGATGAAAGGAGTGCAGGACCAGTGTGGCTCATGGCTTCCAGGCACAACAGACGCAGCACAGCATGGCAACGTCTCACCTGGCATGTGGAATAGGTTCTGGGGATCTTGGGAAGCGCAGTGGAAGAGACGGTAGCAGCGCAAAAGGAGGAGTCAGCCGAGGAGGAGAGGGAGTGCCAAATGTGACTGTACATGGTTGATGGCTCGCTCCTGATACATTTGCAGTCTGTACCTCTTGTGCAATGCATTTGATACATTTGCTTTGTACCTCTTGTGCAATGCTATGCAAGTTCTGCCTGCCTCTCCTCCCTATCTGCCGGTCCGTCTCTCCCTCTGAACTCCCCTCCCATCAGGCTGCTGAGTGGCGGCTGTTGCTACCTCCTCTTCCTGATCCGATGCCAACAATGGCTGCGCATCGCAAACGTCTTGTGATGGATCGGAAAAAAATTCCAGTGACTCAAGCGGAGGGTATGTGGTGGTGGTGGTGGTGTTTGTGGTGGTGTCTTTGGGGGTGCACACAGCAGAGAGTGAAGAGGGTGCAGATAGAGAGGATGAGAAGGGTGCAGAAGAGGAAGGCTGAGTGAGACACTCAACCAAGTCTGGTGTGTCCTTTGACGTAATTGCATGCAGCTTTTGAAACTTCACACTTTGGCTCCGGCCTGCTGCTCCTGCCCTACCCCTACCACCCCTGCTTAAGTGTCTGCCTCTTCCTCTGCCTGTCATGTTTTTTAATTACCCTGTGACAAAAGTCTCTAGAGAATCGCAGTATATCTGGAAAAAGGTATATAACACCCCGCTTCAATCTGTGGTATTGGGGGGGCCACAGGTTTATCACACCAGTTCTACAAATAATTGGCCAGTAACTGTTGTCACTGTGTGTAGCACAGTTAACACAGCAAAATAGGCCAAATTTTTGCAGGACTAAAATACAATCTTAGAAAAGTATACTGTTAAATAACACCTCACTTCAAACTGTGGTATTGGGGGGGCCACAGTTTTATCACACAAGTTCTACAAATAATTGGCCAGTAACTGTTGTCACTGTTTTTAGCACAGTTAACACAGAAAAAGAGGCCACATTTTTGCAGGACTGAAATACAATCTTAGAAAAGTATACTGTTAAATAATATCCCGCTTCAATATGTGGTATTGGGGGGCCACAGTTTTATCACACCAGTTCTACAAATAATTGGCCAGTAACTGTTGTCACTGTGTGTAGCACAGTTAACACAGCAAAAGAGGCCACATTTTTGCAGGACTAAAATACAATCTTAGAAACGTATACTGTTAAAAAACACCTCACTTCAATCTGTGGTATTGTTGGGCCACTGGTTTATCACACCAGTTCTACAAATAATTGGCCAGTAACTGTTGTCACTGTTTGTAGCACAGTTAACACAGCAAAAGAGGCCAAATTTTTGCAGGACTAAAATACAATCTTAGAAAAGTATACTGTTAAATAACACCTCACTTCAAACTGTGGTATTGGGGGGCCACAGTTTTATCACACCAGTTCTACAAATAATTGGCCAGTAACTGTTGTCACTGTGTGTAGCACAGTTAACACAACAAAAGAGGCCACATTTTTGCAGGACTAAAATACACTCTTATAAATGTATACTGTTGAATAACACCCCACTTCAATATGTGGTATTGGGGGGCCACTGGTCTATCACACCAGTTGTTCAAAAAATTGGCCATGGAGTTTGGCACTGTGTGTATCAGACTTAACTCAGCAAAAGAGGCAATATTGTTGCAGGACACAAATACACTTATGAAAGTATAGTCAGATAACACCCCGCTTCAATCTGTGGTATTGGGGGGCCACAGGTTTATTACACCAGTTGTTCAAATAAATGGCCAGGGAGTTTGGCACTGTGTGTATCAGACTTAACTCAGCAAAAGAGGCAATATTGTTGCAGGACACAAATACACTTGTAAAAGTATACTCAGGTAACACCCCACTTCAATCTGTAGTATTGGGAGGCCACAGGTTTATTACACCAGTTCTACAAATAATTGGCCAGCAACTGTTGTCACTGTGTGTAGCAGAGTTAACACAGCAAGAGAGGCCACATTTTTGCAGGACTAAAATACACTCTTAGAAAAGTATACTGTTAAATAACACCCCACTTCTATATGTGGTATTGGGGGCCACTGGTCTATCACACAAGTTGTTCAAAACATTGGCCAGGGAGTTTGGCACTATGTGTATCAGACTTAACTCAGCAAGAGAGGCCACATTTTTGCAGGACTAAAATACACTCTTAGAAAAGTATACTGTTAAATAACACCCCACGTCAATATGTGGTATTGGGGGGGCCACTGGTCTATCACACCAGTTGTTCAAAACATTGACCAGGGAGTTTGGCACTATGTGTATCAGACTTAACTCAGCAAGAGAGGCCACATTTTTGCAGGACTAAAATACACTCTTAGAAAAGTATACTGTTAAATAACACCCCACGTCAATATGTGGTATTGGGGGGGCCACTGGTCTATCACACCAGTTGTTCAAAACATTGACCAGGGAGTTTGGCACTATGTGTATCAGACTTAACTCAGCAAGAGAGGCCACATTTTTGCAGGACTAAAATACACTCTTAGAAAAGTATACTGTTAAATAACACCCCACTTCAATATGTGGTATTGGGGGGCCACTGGTCTATCACACCAGTTGTTCAAAATATTGGCCAGGGAGTTTGGCACTGTTTGTAGTATTGCTGCAGCAACGCTCAGTCACCACACCTGTCACAATGCTGCACAGTGCACAATAATACTACTAATCCACTATAATATGCTTTCTGCAAAGTATAATATACCGTGGATTACCCCCCTCCCCCCCATATAGTGCACTGCACAGCAATACTAAAAAAATTGCAGCCCTTTAAATGACTTTTGTGGACATTAACAGAGCGATTTGTGTCACTGGCACTGCTGCCAATCTCTAACTGCCCCTAAAGCACAGACTGGATACCTGTCCCTAACCTGAAAAGAGACTGGACCTATACCGAAATACCAGCCCTGAAAAGGACATTTGTGAATCTTAACAGAGCTATTTGTGTCTGGCAATCTCTCCCTCCTGAGCACAGCCAACCTCTCCCTACGCTGACAAAAAGCAGAATGTGAAATGGCCGACAGCTCAGGTCTATTTATAGGATTGGGTGTAGAGTTGAGCGGACACCTGGATGTCCGTGTTCAACGGGTTCGGCCGAACTTTAAAAAAAAGTCCGGGTCCATGTCCCGGACTTTAGCCGAACTTTTCCCGGACACCGAACCCCATTGAAGTCAATGGGGACCCGAACTTTCAGGCACTAAAATGGCTCTAAAACACCAATAGAAAGGGCTAGAGTGCTGCAAATGGCAGCAAAACGTAATTAAGAGCATGGCAAGAGCTCTGCAAACAAATGTGGATAGGGAAATAACTTAAAACAACAAAAAAAAAACAGAAAAATAAAACAATGTTCTTCATCTCTGAAGGACGAGGCCCATATGGAGTAGGAGGGAGGTTGAGGTGGTGGTGGATGTGGCGGTGTCATAGGCGTGCGCACAGGGTGTGCCGGGTGTGCCTGGGCACACCCTAATCACCTAGGGCACATAGCATTATCACTCTGTTTGCCAGTGAGGAGATGGGAAAGATCTCCCTCGGACCTGCTCTGCTCTATTTCTCTTTGCCAGCAGGGAGAGTAATGTATCGGGGCCATGTACATGTAGGCAAACACATGCATGTGTATTTAAACTTTGGGGTGCACATCCTAATGCAATAGGCTGTGCACACCTATGGGCGGTGTAGGTGGAAGCGGCAGTGGAGGAGGACCAGGGCCGGATTAAGAGCATCATGGGCTTGGTGCTGAGGATTTTGAAGGGCCTTAAGGGCCGTGCCTTGGCATGCACCCAGAGGAGGAAGGGTACAGCCATGCATGCCTAATTCAACATGGGATGCTGTCTCTGAAGCCCATAAACACATCCATGCATCGGCAACTGTCCCTCCTTGTCCGGCCTTCGCGCTGTGTGGGGAGGTTCTGAGGGTGCTGCCTGGGGAAGCGAGCATAGAAGCCAGACTTCTGTGTTTACAAGTGACAGAAGAGTGGTAACAGTGAATATGGCCAACCCGGGGCCTATATAAAAGGTAGGGGCCTGGAGCTGCAGCTCCAATAGCCCCTACGTTAATCTGGCCCTGAGGAGGACGAGGTAGCCAACACTGCTTCTTTTCACAAATTTTAAATGAGGGTACACCCCAAAAGAGTGAGAAAGAGCAAAAATGGAATAATGGGTGGGTAAGGTCGGTATCCATTGCTATTCTGCACAAGGTACGGAAAAGTCCCGTGGGAACCATGCTTGGTTCATTTTAATGAACGTGAGCTTGTCCACATTGTCTCTGGACAGGCGGCTGCGCTTGTCTGTGATAACGCCCCCAGCCGTGCTAAATATCCGTTCAGATAATACACTGGCTGCAGGGCACGCCAGCACCTCCAAGGCGTAAAGGGCAAGCTCAGGCCATGTGCCCAATTTGGAGACCCAGAAGTTGAAGGGGGCAGACCCGTTATTCACTACATGTAGGCGTGTGCACACATACTGCTCCACCATGTTGGTAAAATGCTGCCTCCTGCTAAGACGTTCCATCTGAGCTGCTGGTGCTGCTGTTTGTTGTGGCGTGCTGACAAAGCTTTTCCACATTTCGGCCATGCTAACCCTGCCTTCTGAGGTGCTGGCGGTGCCCTGGTTGCGTTGGCGACCTCCTCCTCCTCCTCCTCCTCTGCCTTGTGCTTCCACTGTGGCCCCGCTGTCAGATGGGAATGCCAGCAGCATCGCGTCTACCAGCGTGCGCTTGTACTCGCGCATCTTGCGCTCGCGCTCCAGTTAGTGAATTAAGGACGGTACTTTGTCCTTGTAACGGGGATCCAGCAGCATGGCCACCCAGTAATCAGCACAAGTTAGAATGTGGGCAACTCGGCGGTCGTTGTGGAGACACTGCAGCATGTAATCGCTCATGTGTGCCAGGCTGCCCAGAGGCAACGAAAAGCTGTCCTCTGTGGGAGGTGTATCGTCCGTGTCCTCTGTATCCCCCCAGCCACGCACCAGTGATGGCCATGAGCTGGCCTGGGTGCCACCCTGCTGTGAACATGGTTCCATCTCCTCCTCCAGCTCCTCCTCATCCTCCTCATCCTCCAGAACTGTGCCCCTGCTGGACAATTGTATCCCTGGCGTTTGTGTGTGCAGGAACCCACCCTCGGAGCCCCTTGCGAATGACTGCCCTGAAAGCCTTGGAAATGTTACCTCTTCATCCTCCTCCTCCTCCTCATCCTGTGCCACATCCTCTTCCATCATCGCCCGCATTGTTTTTTCAAGGAGGCATAGAAGTGGGATAGTTAAGTTGAGAACGGCGTCATTGCCACTGGCCATGTTGGTGGAGTACTCAAAACAGCGCAACAAGGCACACAGGTCTCGCATGGAGGCCCAGTTATTGGTGGTGAAGTGGTGCTGTTCCGCAGAGCGACTCACGCGTGCGTGCTGCAGCTGAAACTCCACTATGGCCTGCTGCTGCTCGCACAGTCTTTGCAGCATGTGCAAGGTGGAGTTCCACCTTGTGGGCACGTCACATATGAGGCGGTGAGCGGGAAGGCCGAAGTTATGCTGCAGCGCTGACAGGCGAGCAGCAGCAGGGTGAGAACGCAGAAAGTGCGCAGAGACGGCCAGCACTTTCTGCAGCAGCTCTGACATATCGGGGTAGTTTTTAAGGAACCTCTGCACCACCAAATTCAGCACATGCGCCAGGCAAGGGATGTGTGTCAAACCGGCTAGGCCCAGAGCTGCTATGAGATTTCGCCCGTTATCGCACACCACCAGGCCGGGCTTGAGGCTCGCTGGCAGCAACCACTCATTTGTCTGCTGTTCCATGCTCCTCCACAACTCCTGCGCGGTGTGTGGTTTGTCCCCCAAACAGGCAAGTTGTAAAACTGCCTGCTGTCGTTTACCCCTGGCCGTGCTGAAGTTGGTGGTGAAGGTGTTACGCTGTCCGGATGAGGAGGCGGTAGAGGATGAGGAAGCGGAGTAGGAGGAGTTAGGAACAGGAGGCAAACTGAAGCGCCCTGCAATCCTCGGTGCTGGAAGGACATGCGCCAAATTGCTATCCGCCTCAGGCCCATCCGCCACTGCATTTACCCAGCGTGCCGTTAGGGAGATATAACGCCCCTGACCATGCTTACTGGTCCACGTATCGGTAGTTAGGTGGACCTTGGCACAGATGGCGTTGCGCAGTGCACACCTGATTTTTTCCCCCACTTGGTTGTGCAGGGAAGGGCTGGCTTGCCTGGAAAAGTAGTGGCGGCTGGGCACGACGTACTGTGGGACAGCCACCGACATAAGCTTTTTAAAACTGTGCGTCTCCACCAGACGGAATGACAGCATTTCAAAGGCCAATAATTTTGAAATGCTGGCATTCAGGGCCAGGGATCGCGGGTGGGTAGGGGGGTACTTCCTCTTCCTCTCAGGTGTTTGGGAGATGGAAAGCTGAACGCTTCCACGGGACATTGTGGAGATGGTTGTTGGTGACCCAGGTGGTGGTGTTGCTGACAGATCGTCTGTTTGCGGGGTGGCAGGTGCCGGTATCACTACAGATGTGGCTGGAGCGGCCGAGACTGCAGCAGAAGAGGAAGCAGGATGAGCCAGAGACGTTTCTTGGTTTTGAAGGTGTGTACTCCACTGCAGCTCGTGCTTTGCAATTAGATGCCTGATCATGCAGGTTGTGCTCAGGTTGAGAAGGTTTATGCCTCGCTTCAGGCTCTGATTGCACAGGGTGCAAACCACTCGTGTCCTGTCATCAGCACATTTTCTAAAGAACTTCCATGCTAGAGAACTCCTTTGAGCTGACTTTGGTGCGCTCGTTCCCTTGCTGCCTTGGGCAGTAGCAGGCGTAGTGTCTAGGGCACGGCCGCTCCGCTTCTGCACCCTGCTCCCTCTTCTGCTGTGCTGGTGGCTCTGTGCGACCACCGCCTCTTCCTCCAAACTACTCAGGTCACCTGCATGACGTTCATTCCATGTGGGGTCGAGGACCTCATTGTCCTCCACATCATCTTCCACCTAGTCTTCACCCCTGCCCTCCTTGTCGGTCTCCACAATGCTGAACGACGCAGCAGTTGGCACCTGCGTTTCGTCATCATCGGAGACGTGCTGCGATGGTCCTTGCATGTACTCATCTTGAGAAATAAGTGGTTGGGCATCGCTGCACTCAATCTCTTCCACTTCTGGGGCAGGGCTAGGTGTATGGCCCTGGGAAACCCTGCTGACAGAGTCCTCAAAAAGAAGAAGAGACTGCTGTATGCTTGGGGCTCAGACTGCTTGCCTGATTTGCAAGGGGGTGAGGTGAAAGACGGTTGGACATCGGCTGCAGGTGCCAACTCTGACCTTTCTGCAGTAGACTGGGTGGGAGACAATGTGAAGGAACTGGAGGCACTGTCAGCAGCAAACCAATCTACTATCGCCTCTCTGTATTCTGGCCTCATCACTTCTAGAGGCGTATGATGCCCTACCAAATACTGATGCAGGTTCTGTCGCCTACTCACACTTGAGGAAGGTGTTTGACTTGTGCGTGTAGCTGGCACAGATCGACCACGTCCTCTCCTTGCAACAGGAGCTCTACCAGCAGCACCACGACCCAGGCCACGGCCCTTATTTGACGGTCTCCTCATATTTCTGTAATTTAAGATCTTGCCCTAGAAAGGTGTTTATTGAATAGCGGAACAAAACAACAACAGTATCGCACGGGTGTATCTCACAGTCAAATATGCAAACTATGCCGCAATTTAATGTTTTTTACACCAAAAGGGTGTATATTGAATAGCGGAATAGGATAAAAAACTATGTATCTCACACTTACAAACACAGACTAGGCGTGATTAAATTTTTTTCTACCCTAAAGGGAGGATGAGGAAGAGGAGTAGGAGGAGTTGGGAACAGGAGGCAAACTGAAGCGCCCTGCAATCCTTGGCGGGGGAAGGAGATGCGCCAAACTAATTTAAAAGGTGTATCTCACACGTACCAATACAGACTATGCCGTAATTTAATTTTTTACACTCCAAAAGGGTGTATATTGAATAGCGGAATAGGAAAAATTTTATAATACAGTGTATCTCACACGTACAAACACAGACTAGGCCCCGATTACAATTTTTTGTACCCTAAAGGCAGGATGAGGAAGAGGAGTAGGAGGAGTTGGGAACAGGAGGCAAACTGAAGTGCCCTGCAATCCTTGGCGGGGGAAGGAGATGCGCCAAACAAATTTAAAAGGTGTATCTCACACGTACCGATACAGACTATGCCCTAATTTAATTTTTTACACTCCAAAAGGGTGTCTATTGAATAGCGGAATAGGAAAAATTTTATAATACGGTGTATCTCACACGTACAAACACAGACTAGGCCCCGCCGATTACAATTTTTTGTACCCTAAAGGCAGGATGAGGAAGAGGAGTAGGAGGAGCAGGCAGGAGGCAGACTGAAGCACCCTCAAAACCTTGGCAGTATGAGATGCGCCCCAAAAATTGGAAAGGTGTATCTCACACGTACCGACAGAGACTATCCCGCAATTTAATTGATCCCCAAAGGTTTTTATTGAATAGCGGAATAGGAAATATGATCAAAAAAAGTGTATGTATCTCACACGTACAGAAGCACACTAGGCCCCAATTACTACTGTTTGTACCCCTAAAGGCAGGATGAGGAGTAGGAGGAGTATGGAACAGGCAGCACCCTCAAATCTTCAGAAGTATGAGATGAACCCCAAAACTTGGAAAGGTGGATCTCACACGTTCCGACACAGACTATCCCGCAATTTAATTGATCCCCAAAGGTTTTTATTGAATAGCGGAATAGGAAATATGATCAAAAAAAGTGTATGTATCTCACACGTACACAACCACACTAGGCCCCAATTACTATTGTTTGTACCCCTAAAAGGATGGATGAGGAGTAGGAGGAGTATGGAACAGGCAGCACCCTCAAATCTTCAGAAGTATGAGATGAACCCCAAAAACTTGGAAAGGTGGATCTCACACGTACCGACACAGACTATCCCGCAATTTAATTGATCCCCAAAGGTTTTTATTGAATAGCGGAATAGGAAATATGATCAAAAAAAGTGTATGTATCTCACACGTACACAACCACACTAGGCCCCAATTACTATTGTTTGTACCCCTAAAAGGATGGATGAGGAGTAGGAGGAGTATGGAACAGGCAGCACCCTCAAATCTTCAGAAGCATGAGATGAACCCCAAAAACTTGGAAAGGTTGATCTCACACGTACCGACACAGACTATCCCGCAATTTAATTGATCCCCAAAGGTTTTTATTGAATAGCGGAATAGGAAATATGATCAAAAAAAGTGTATGTATCTCACACGTACACAACCACACTAGGCCCCAATTACTATTGTTTGTACCCCTAAAAGGATGGATGAGGAGTAGGAGGAGTATGGAACAGGCAGCACCCTCAAATCTTCAGAAGTATGAGATGAACCTCAAAAACTTGGAAAGGTGGATCTCACACGTACCGACACAGACTATCCCGCAATTTAATTGATCCCCAAAGGTTTTTATTGAATAGCGGAATAGGAAATATGATCAAAAAAAGTGTATGTATCTCACACGTACACAACCACACTAGGCCCCAATTACTATTGTTTGTACCCCTAAAAGGATGGATGAGGAGTAGGAGGAGTATGGAACAGGCAGCACCCTCAAATCTTCAGAAGTATGAGATGAACCCCAAAAACTTGGAAAGGTGGATCTCACACGTACCGACACAGACTATCCCGCAATTTAATTGATCCCCAAAGGTTTTTATTGAATAGCGGAATAGGAAATATGATCAAAAAAAGTGTATGTATCTCACACGTACACAACCACACTAGGCCCCAATTACTATTGTTTGTACCCCTAAAAGGATGGATGAGGAGTAGGAGTATGGAACAGGCAGCACCCTCAAATCTTCAGAAGTATGAGATTGTGTTCACTGTACCCCACACAGATTGTGTTCACTGCACCCCAAAAGGATTTTGTTCACTGCACCCCAAAAAGATTGTGTTCACTGCACCCCACAAAGATTGTGTTCACTGCACCCCAAAAGGATTTCGTTCACTGCACCCCACAAAGATTGTGTTCACTGCACCCCAAAAGGATTGTGTTCACTGCACCCCACAAAGATTGTGTTCACTGTACCCCAAAAAGATTGTGTTCACTGCACCCCACAAAGATTGTGTTCACTGCACCCCACAAAGATTGTGTTCACTGCACCCCAAAAGGATTTTGTTCACTGCACCCCAAAAAGATTGTGTTCACTGCACCCCACAAAGATTGTGTTCACTGCACCCCAAAAGGATTTTGTTTACTGCACCCCACAAAGATTGTGTTCACTGCACCCCACAAAGATTGTGTTCACTGCACCCCAAAAGGATTTTGTTCACTGCACCCCACAAAGATTGTGTTCACTGCACCCCACAAAGATTGTGTTCACTGCACCCCAAAAGGATTTTGTTCACTGCACCCCAAAAAGATTGTGTTCACTGCACCCCACAAAGATTTTGTTCACTGCACCCCAAAAGGATTTCGTTCACTGCACCCCAAAAAGATTGTGTTCACTGCACCAAGATTGTGTTCACTGCACCCCAAAAAGATTGTGTTCACTGCACCCCAAAAAGATTGTGTTCACTGCAGCCCACACACAGCAAAATGGATGTGGATCACTGACACCTGCCTATCTCCTATCCCACACCACACAGCAATATCGATTGTAGTTTGTAGAACACACTTTCCCTAAAAATCAGCAAACTCTATCCCTAACAGGATTGATAAGAGATCGTAGATCGGGACTCAGTGCAGAGTGCAGACCCCACCCCACACAGCAAAATTGATTGTAGTTTGTAGAACACACTTTCCCTAAAAATCAGCAAACTCTATCCCTAACAGGATTGATAAGAGATCGTAGATCAGGACTGAGTGCAGAGTGCAGACCCCACCCCACACAGCAATATCGATTGTAGTTTGTAGAACACAATTTCCCTAAAAATCAGCAGCAGCCTCTCCCTAAAATGCCTACAACTCGCCCTGCCTAAAACACTCCGACCTGTCCCTCAATTCTATCCGGACACAAATGTTTTTTTCCTGCCTGTCTGTCCCTAATCAGCAGCCAGCACGTTGATGTGTGCTCTCTCCCTGATCTAAGCAGCAGAATGACGCCGCTGCGGCGCTGCCTAGAACTTATAAAGACTTGGTCACATGCTTCAGACGGCCAATCACAGCTACTGATACATTTTGCAGGCATGGCTGGGATGGCTTAGGCACACCAGTTAAACGCTTGTTGATTGGCTGTTGAAAGCCCGCCATGAAAAGCGCGCCAAAGCATGCAAAACCCGGAAATAAAACGACCGAACACGGATTTTTACCCGAATATACAGTAAAGTGTCCGTGTCCGTGTTCGGGTAACAAAAATCCAATTATTCGGTACGAACACGAATAATACAGTCCGTGTTCGCTCAACACTAATAGGGTGCTGAAATGTTTCAATTGGCTGTCCCGTTCCACCTGACGGCTGTGTCATGGGTCAAAGTTCTCCCCAATGTAAACTAATATGGCCGCCGCAAACAACGCCATGTGTTCGCAAATTTGGCAGGTAGTGAACAAGCAAAATTCGCTGCGAACCGACCGCCAGGTGAACCGCAAGGCCATCTCTATTGCTTAGTATGTAGAGGAAACGTGGGAGGAATTCTCATTTTAAAAATATTTATCCCACCCAATAGGGTCAGGGGGAGAATGGACCAAGTCTTTAGGGTGCTTTTAAGTCTATTAATGAGTGGGTCTAAATTATTCCTAATATATAAAGAAATAGGCTGTTGAACTAATATACCTAGATAATGGAAGCTCGCAGCAACTTTTAATGGGCACATTGGCGGTAAAGAAATCGAGGCATCTTGGTCTAGCAAAAACAGAAGGGATTTTTCCCAGTTGAATCGGAAACCTGTGTAGTGGTAAATACTTAGTAGATGAGTGAGGGAGGATTAAGGGTCAGTGAGATATATGAGCATGTCGTGCATGTAGAGGGACACCTTCTCCTCCAAACTGCCAATCACTAGGCCATTAATGAAGGAACTGGACCTTATTAACTCAGCTAAGGGTTCTATAGCCAGTGCAAAGAGCAGCAGCGACAGAGGACACTCTTGTCTAGTACCCCTCATTATAGGGAAAGATTCAGAAATAAAATTATTCACTCTGAGTCTAGCCCTAGGTTTTCTGTATAGTAATTGAATCCATTTAAGAAAAATGTCACCAGGCGACTGCTCTTGTCCCCGAACTCAAAAATACGTTGATACTGATATAGTAGTTTTTTTGTGTGTACGTTCTAGGAGTAATAAATCTAATATTCTAGCTTTGGGTCTCCAGTTAGCATAAGTATTAGGAGTAGGGGAGGCAGAATGTGTAGAGTCTCGGCATCTGGAAGCTCTCGTTCTGCATCCACCAATTTAGACTGAGATGCCTTTCATAGGTTCCCCTGGGTTACCCATAGCAACAACACAATAGTTTAGCAACTTTAAAGTGCTTGGCTCAGTCAAGAAACAGTCTAGAGGTTTTGTTTTTGTTTTTTGTTTTTTTTGAGAACTTGAATAGGAGAAGGGATGAGTGAGATACTCCAACTTGAATAAACTATGCACAATTTGTTGGGATGTCTAGAAATAACTGAGTGTGGCAAGGCTGCTGCTTCACCTTGTCACTAGCACTGAAGAAGAATTAGAGAACTTATATTGCTCTGTGAATTGCTCTTCAGGGCCCAACTAGGCAACCCCTTTATCCCTATTCTTCAGGGTTCTACACGGCACCTCCTTTACTGTAATTCTCTCTGTGTGAGCTGGCTCCTTGATCCCCTGACTTCATTGGAGTGGTCCCCCTTCCTGGGCTAGACCCTTTGGCAAGTCCCTTAGAACTCACGGACACTGTTTTTCCCAAGAGACTCTGCCAGCAGCTCCACCATCAGCTCCACTGGATCCTTTGCATCTCAGCTCCATACCTGGTTCACTAGGCTGACTGCCTAAGACCACCTTCCTCACACACAACAGGAGGAGAGACAGCCATCTGCCTCCTCCTGGGACTCTGCTTCCCGCCACAGATGCCCTGTCACATGCCCCCCCCCCCCGGCTTTTATGAGCAATCCCAAGATGCATTGCAAGACAGCCCTCCCACTGGGACTCCCACAAAAGCCAATGTGTCACTGGCTAGGTTTCCTCAACTGTCCAACAGGCTCCCCTATTGGATACAGTGGGGACACTCCCTCAGATCCAGTAAATCACACCTGGAGACATGCAACAGGCAAACTAATAGATCAGGCTCCCCTGATAAGCAGAAGGAGCAATAGATGCATTTTTCTAGCACCTACCTAGGAGGGTGCTACACTAGATACACCCAGAGCAAGGTCCAACAGTAAAGGAGAATGTTCGGATACCGCTCTTGGGGAGATACCTAATGGCAGTCACCATACTAAGCATTTCTTGAGAGAGCAAACATAAATCAATACGTAACAATGTACCATAGGTGTCAGGATAGCAGGAGTATTCTCGTACCGAAGCATGTCTCCCACTCCAGGCATCTACTTGGTCAAATGTATCAAAATGTGAGCCTAAAGGAATAGGGGGTGAAGTAGATCCGCCCAACCTATCAAGGGAAGTAACGTGAACTGGGGATCCTAACTCAGGGATTGGGGGGGGGGGGGTATTTTCAGCTAAATCATAGCCTGGAGTGATATATCAGCCATAAATGGTGTATCTGGACACATACATTACAGGGTATAGGCTGGTCTCAACAAAAACAGCAGGTCAGAACATTCACAGGATCAAAATATTGTCTTCTTTCTGCAGATGTGCTCAGAGAAAACAAAGAATATAATGATCAGGAAGACACAATCAGTGAGGTGGAGAGCCATGGTTGGGGCGAGGTAGTTCTTGCGGTCCCAACGCACCCACTCATTGCTTCATGTCTTTTGGATCAGTAAACAAGTGAGATTTCCTTGGTAGATGACACACAGCCGTGCAGGATACAGCATACTGTAGTGTAGCTGTAGATCTCGTAGCCTCATCTTGATTGAGAGAAAGGTCGCTCTTTGTCTTTGCGTAGCTGCAGAGAAGTCGGTAAATATAGCGATCGTGTTACCGTTAAAGGAGGCTCTGCCTTTTTCTCTGGTGGCTCTCAGAACTGCCTCCTTTTCTCGAAAATCCAGCAATTTAATGAGTAAAGGGCGAGGGGGTGCACCTGATGGTAGTGGGCGCAGAGGCATCCTGTGAGCCCTCTCTATAGCGAATAATGGAGAAAATGTAGAAGCACCAAACGTAGATGTCAGCCAGTGTTCCATAAATTATTCAGGGGTTTTACCTTCAGAGCCTTCCGGAAACCCCAAAAAGTGTAGATTGTTGCTCCTTAGGCGATCTTCCAAATAGGTAATTTTATCTGTAGTAGCATCTTGGCTTTTTTGCAGATTAGGGACAGAGGCTTGTAAGGGACGAATGTCATCCCCTAATTCAACAATATGTTGTTCAGCATTAATAACCCTATGCCTGAGATTATGAACGTCCTGCTTCAGGAACGATAAGTCCATCCGGACTGAATTAATTTGAGTGGTCAGAGAGGCCTGGCAATGTTAAATAGCCTCCATGATTTGTGTTAAAGTCGGCTCAGCGGGGATTACTGTGGGGGATACCAGCTCATTGTCCTCAGCAGGAGAATATAATGGCAGGTCAGGCAACCTGGGTGGTGAGAGTTCCAGGGACTCACCTAGTGCAGATGCCGGCTGTCCCCCGAGGCATGAGGTGAATCGGCACCATCTTGCTGGCCAGTACAGAAGGAGAGGGGAGGCTAGAAGTCTGGCGCGGCTTCCTATCTTTGCCATCTCCTGAGTTGCCCTGTGTGTTTAGGAAGGCTAGGGAGGCAGATACGGCTAAGTAAGAGCAGCGAGGTTGGCAGGATCACTGAAGGATCGAATCGGGCAGGATGAGGCTCCGCTGAAATGCTGTTCACATGCCGGAAGTTGGCCATGCCCCACCAGCCAAACAAGTTTGGCTGTATTTCTCCTTTAGGTTACACAGGTGTATGAAGGTGGACTGGGCAATGAGTCATGGTTCCCCTTTAAATACAGTACTGGATGTTGGGCATTAAAAAATAGACAAATAAAATTAGCATGGTTGCATATCTCCATCTCAAGAAAAAGAGCTATGAGTTTATTCAGATGTTTGCATAGCACAGAAAATGACAGATGCTTTTGCTGGGAAGTAAAAAGTTACATACAAACATACATTCAACGTGGGAATTTAAAGTTTAGAACATAGCATTGTGTAAAAGTGACTATCTACAACAGCTCCTTACCTTCCTAATTAATTAGTATCAGTGCCTGCATGCTTTCCTGTAGTCTGTGAGCTTGGTGGCCAGAATTTAAACTATACTTCAATATTTTAGTGTGTATTGTGTTTTTGAGGAAACATTTTAAAATGTTTATTAAGAACATAAACTGTACTAAAATTGTATTACTGTCATATAATCACAATTAAATTCCCCTTTTTGCATGCAATATTTGCTGTAGCAAGTAAAGGTTTTCCCACAGTCTGGGCCTTGGACTACACACTTACACTGACATTGTTCATAAAAAGCATCACTTTTCTGTACTCTGTTAGGTGTAGGACTCCCCAGACATGTGGACTATTGGTGCTGGTGACTACTGCCTTTTTTATGCAAATCTGTCACTGAATTGACGTACCTAATAAAAGCTGTACCTGAAAAAGAATTTAATAGTTACTCACCTCCCTCATTGCTCATACTGCTGAATGCCACTTCGGTAAGGACAAATTATTCTCTGTTGAGTATCTGACTTGAAAAACGCCTACTTTATATTTGTTACCCCCATTCACATAATAATAATTTAAAAAAACCTTACAAATTGCTTCTTACAGTTTCAGAAGCTATTTTCTGCAAACTCCAGGATAGAAAAATTAAATATAGTTTTCTGGTGGCTGGCGTTTGCCATAATCAACCCCTTCTGTACTGTGCTGACAGATATAATCTCATCAGTTGTAAGCTACATTTGAAGATTGTCTGTCCTAACAAAGGTTTACAACCTGGCCTTCTGCATTGTAAGTAAATGATGGGGATAGCTCAGTGTTGTCCCCAGTCTGTGTGGGGACAGAGAAACTGTAAGATTGTCCAGAATTGTTTTTCAATTTGCCATGAGGCTTTTACCTTGCAAACATCTAAAAGTTAAGAAATATAATTAAAAAATGTAGGTATCCTGTGTGAATAGAAACACATACCAAACATACAATGGGGCTTTCTCAAATGTAATTGCAAAAGATGAAATAGGCTTTAAATCAGCTAAATACATTCTAGGTGCATAAGAAAAAAGTTTTACAGTTGTTTTTCTTTAGAAAGTAGGCAAAAAGTCTCTCCCCTGCCAGCAGCTGCAGAGTGTGACCCTTGCCCTGGAGAAACACTGCTGAGGTCAAAGACACCACTAACTGTGGTGGACCTGTTGCTCTGCAAAACTCAAAATCCCCACTGATTGGAGAGCTGTGCTCAATGTGATCAACCAATCTTCTGAACCAAGATTTTTGCTTTTCCACAGAGAGTAAGGGGTAGATGCTGGCAGGGGATAGCCTTTTCCACTCAGGGTGTGGTTTCTTCCTTCCAGGATGAAAAATTGAAATTCCCATCATGACAAAAGTGATGAAAAATTCAAAATGTCATGATTGTTTCTAGAACAGATATAGGGAGGAAAACTTTTAATAGAAGCAGGGTCATCATCATCATAAGTCACTATAGGCACTTAGGGCGCCAGGAAAAGGATGATGATAAAATCTGAATCTCCAGCCACCTGGGTGTGGATAGCGGGACTCCCTGCACTTCCACACTGGTTTGAAGTCTCACATTCCCCATCATATGTCCTCAGCTGCCCCTATCTCCTGTCCCATTGAGCACTGCTCTGTCCAGTGTCCCCCAACCAAAGTTTCAGGAAGGCACCACAGGCTTGTCTCGCAGCTACCATGTCATACAGAGATCTTATTCAGGTAGACCACTGGGCAGAGGATGCAGCGTCCCATGCTGCTCACCCTGTTGGTGCTGCTGCTGGAGGGGGCCACGTGACCATGGACAAGTGCTTGGAGGGCAGCCAGCTGCAGCACTGTATGCTTCCTCACTGGCTACAACAGCCAGGTGGACACGGGGGGCACAGCCAGACTATGCTGGCCGGGAATCTGTACCTGCACTCCATCAACATGACCCTGCACCTTGGCGAATTAGATAACCCCATCTCCTCCATACAACATCCCATATTGTATCCCGCATTCCCTAGGAACAGGGACTCCATCTCCAGACCATGCTGGCTTGCGGGACTGAAGCCAGCAAACAAAGGGTGCCAGGATTGAGGGTGGTAAAATCCAAATCCCCAGCCAATAGGATAGGGGGCGTCTAACAGGACCAGTGCGGGGTGGCTAGAGGACAGGAGTGTGTGCAGCATGACAAGTGCAGGGTCTCTGGGGGGTACAGCAGTACCAACCTGGGGTGGCTGGAGGACGGGGGAGGAACAGCAGTTCCAGCGCAGGGTGGCTGGAGGATTGGGGGGGGGGCATGCACCTTCACCTGTGTAGAAAAAAATCCTTGCACTGGCCCCGAATAGAAGTACTTGTTCTTATCACTTTCAGCTATGTTTCTAATACAAGATGTGAAATTTCCCCAAATGGAAATCATTAAAAGACTTTGGGCTTTAGAAATACTTTAGTTATTTACAGATGTAAACTTCCTAAAGTTTGTCTGTGACCCAGAATGAGCCAATAGTGGGCTAAAGCAGTCAGGCTTTAGAAGCTAAAGCCCACGGTTAGCTGACGTCACTGAGCTACTCCAGACTCTGAAAAGATCTTAACCATATTGTCGGGATCTACCCAGTTGCCTAATTGACAGCTAGCTCCTGCTCTTGGCATGTGGCTGAGAGCCGAAGCCAGCTACACCCTCTCCCTCTCCAGCCTGGCGCTCATGTGAGTGCTGGAGGGGCAAATCTGAGAGTGGTGCCTGGCAGTCACTGCTCTCTGTTCCGAGGAGACAGACAACTGAGCGATCAGATGCAGCATGGAGGTGAGTATGTTTGCTTGTTTTTTTTTTTATTAACTCCCTACATCTCCTTTCAATTTGGTTCTATGTATAGGTTTCAATGGCAGAAAGCGCAAGAAAAAAAATTGTATTTAACAAAAGACAAAAATAATGATATAAAATATATGAAACAATAATAACATATTGATCCTCTCAAAACCTGTTTCTTAGCATACTTATTATACACTGGTAAAAGTGAGAAGAAATCCATCATGTCAATATTGCAGCAAGCCTTTAAAGCCTCTGTTTTGAAATTTGAAGACAGGGTGTTTTTAGAATCCATCTTGAGTCCATCAGAGTCTGTGTTTTAGATTCTTTGATATGGACAGTTACATGAACATAATTTGGTGCATGCTTTTTTTTTACTCGTAAACGAATCATCTGGCTTACTATTTTATTTCCTCTTTATAGGTAATAACTTGCTAGTTGTTATTTAATTACTTAGTTCTCAGGAATTAGTCTGATATCTGTTTATAACATGCCTTAGGAGGCAGCAAACTTCATTATATATAATACAATATTACAAAAAAGTTTTCTTGGTATAACATTTCGAATGGGTAATCATTATATTTAATATTTATATATATATTTATAATCTCCAATGTGGAAACAGTCAATCAGTTCAGAAATATCAATACATCTTTTGTATATACTTATGTACAGCTGAAGCTCATCCACCTACTTCTGGGTTACCAGTAGAGATGAACCAATGATTTGGTCTGAACCTAGGGTTGGGTGAATAGCTGAACTTTTGACTGTCTGGCCCCCTGTTGGCAGAAGCTAAGCATCATATATAGAAGCGATATTTCTCTTGCTTCTGCATATATTTTATCTCATCTTACATTGTTTACATTTTCAAAGTAACAAAAGTCAAACATTTAAATTGGCCTTTTAAAAAGTTTGCCTGTTTCATAATTACAATTATCTCTGTATATATTTCCATAGATACTTTAAAATACAGTATATCTCCCACTCACACATCAGATATTAATAATTCAGATATGAATAATTGAGATCTGTTATTGGGACGATAATATCATGTTTTATTAGAGGTCCCCAAAAGGAGTGGCGAACCAAGAAAAGACAATGCCTGTTCCATGGAGACTATTTCGATTTTTTTTTTTTTTTTGGGGGGGGGGGAATACTGAAAACTTTATATCATTACAGAAATGGAATTGCATCCTATCATGAGCTTTCACATCAAACATTATAAAAAGGGAACATGTACTTAGTGCAGGAGCTAACATTTTTAACACTTCTATATATGACAGCTTTCCACATTCATTGGCTTGCATCTGCTGCGTCCTCATGAAATGCTGACATCACAGCACATTAGAAAAAAATTAAAGGGGTGTATCCGCGCTATGGACTAGTTGTTAGGAAAAAGAAGGTGTATAATAAAGCTGCTGCCTCCACTTAAACAACTACCTAGGTAAAAGTTAGTGTATGTGGAAAAGATTTGGTGGGGACCAAAAGAAACTGCGCAAATGGTTGGTACCGTGAAACTTGTGAACAAATAAATAAATAAAATACAATACAAAAAACTGTATATCTTAATGTGACTTTCTAAGGAATTTCTTCCTTACTGTGAGCAGCAAACAAAAAAGCTGTAGTGCTATGACGATTTTAAAGGTGAGGGATGTTGCGCTCAAACATGTAATAAAGTGCTTGTGCAGATATTAAAATTCACATATAAATTTATAATAAATAAATAAATAAATAATTATGGAAATTATCAATCAAAGCTAAATATCACAAAGTTTAAAGTCCATATGCAGCAACAGAAACCCAAAGTCCATATAGCATTGGTGTCACTAAGCAAAGCAGAGACTTGATAGTGGTGCAAAATAAGCCTTCACCTCCACACTTCCACCCAGTGCTCAAGTAAGGTACTCCTTACCGGAGATATATGATGGTTTGGTTTTAATAATTGATTTTAACAGGATTAAAGATGTATTATTATTATTATTAATATTAGTATTTACACAAATGTTTTGGTATTTCTCCTTGATTAATGTAATGCAAGGCATCCTATGTAAACCCCAGGTAGCATAGCTGTGATTCACGGCCAAATTTAAGCACCTTTATATACCGGTATTGGTAACAGAAAATGTTTGATAAACTCCACTTTAAAGGGAGAAACTGCAGCTGCAATGCTGCGTGTTAAAAACCTTCCCCTTTTTTCCTCAATCAGGCTCCCGTAATGTGTATTACAATAGAATTATGGGCAGAGTAAGGATTGAAGGAGTTTAATTGGATGCCGAGCAGGTCACACTCTCAATATAAACGAGAAGTAAACATACGGTCACATGATCCCCTGATGACGTCAGCTCGTACTGACGAAACGTGCGTTGGGAACGTGAGACCGTAACGACTTCCGGGTTGGAGGAGCGCTGGCGTTCGGCAGTGCTCATCGTCCCGCTGCTTGTTATCTTTTATGATAAAGCGATTGATGCATGGAGATTCTAGTAAGTGTAACTCTTGATGAATAAAGTAGTATGTTTAAACTTACTGCACCATGAGAGTCTCTTTTGCTCTATTTATGTCCGCCATGAGATCCGAGTTGCATTCTGAGAGCTCGCCTTAGGAATATGTATTTTGGAGCTGAGGAGCTGAGGATCGTATACTGAGTGGATTCAATGTCTATGTGACCCCCTATAATCAAGGGGTCATATATCTCCGGTAAGGAGTACCTTACTTGAGCACTGGGTGGAAGTGTGGAGGTGAAGGCTTATTTTGCACCACTATCAAGTGTCTGCTTTGCTTAGTGACACCAATGCTATATGGACTTTGGGTTTCTGTTGCTGCATATGGACTTTACACTTTGTGATATTTAGCTTTGATTGATAATTTCCACAATTATTTATTTATCTATTTATTATAAATTTATATGTGAATTTTAATATCTGCACAAGAGCTTTATTACATGTTTAAGCGCAACATCCCTCACCTTTAAAAAAGTTAGTGTATAATAGGAAATGTTAGTGGGTGTGGCGCTGCTTGTGCTGAGTGTTTTGCAATACTCAATGTATTGCTACAGCGATAATATGTGGCTCATAATAATAATAATATGTGCTATATATAAAACATATACCAATAATCAAAAGCAAATCACAAAAATTCAATGTATAAAACAATAATAGGTGAAAAAGTGAAAACTTTCAGTTTGAACCAATAATAGTGGCTCCGTGCAAAAGTGGTGTGTGCATGCACATGATATAGTAACAGTCTTTCAGTTTGATATTGCACAAAAATCATAAAACGCAAAAAATCAAAAAATGTGCTATCACAAAATATTCCTGCCGGTGTCTTCACTCGTGCTCCCACTTGTGTACCACACTCACCGGAAATCTCTCCCCACCAAAGGGGTATCCAGCATTCACAGCACCAATGGCTGTATGTTATCTCCTCTTCATAATAGATGGCTGACACACTATGTTCTCATGCTCCAGTTACCCTCCCCAGTCTTATACATGTATGGGAAATGAAACATCCATAGCGTAATTCCATGGTTTAAATTGCATTGGAAACTCACTTACATTGATTCAGTATAAGCCAAGCAGTGTAAAATCAAAGAATCAGGAAGTCCAGGACGCCGATGCATTTCATGGACTCGAAACTGGAAGTGATGCAATGATGCTGTGGCTCTGAGTATTGCAAAACACCCAACACAGGCAGCACCACACCCACTAACATTTCCTATTATATCACAACACATTTCCTTACATGGCTGGGATTCCCCAGCCATTGAAGCAAAGGGGCAGGGATAGCAGTGAAATCACTGCCCAAATATGTCCAATGGCCATATATAGGCAATGATTTCACTTCCCACTCGCAGACCCACAGTGGGGAAGAGACCTGCCCCCCCCCCCTTTCCTGTGCAGCCAGACTGCATGCTCGGATTAAGGGTCTGGTATGGATTTCAATGAGGAACCTAAAAACCTGTACCAGACTCAAAAGGTCTGATATGTATTTTGGGGGGGAATCTATCAATTTATTTATTTCTTGTTGTAGGATGTGCTACAGCAAGAGTGACATTTACAAAGAAAAAAATATATACAGTTTAAATTGCTGGCAAACTACATTTCATCTGCAAAAAAAAAAAGAGACACTGTTTTAATAAGGCATATACCTGATTTCCCAGTGTTAACCTTTAGGAAGGCCCCTAATTTAAAATACGTTTTTGCTCCAGAAATTATTGAACAACCTAGTAAAAGGGTTTTTAGGTATGGCCAAAGTACCGGTTATAAGGAGACGAAAAAGAGACGAAAGACTGTAATACTAGAATTTCAATAAAATGGCAGAAAAGTTAAAATTGAACAATTTATTACACATAGAAATAAGTTTGTAATGTAGGCTTTAGGGTGGCCATGGGGACAAATTTATATTTACACTACTCAGATGTGGAAAGATCGAATTGATGACCACATCTATAATACTGAAACAAAGAAATAAAAGATAGGGTTTCAATAAGATTTAAAATTTGTCAGAATGCTGACCATAAAAGAGAATGAAAATATAGGGGTTTGGATGAAGACGTTGTGGGAGACGTTCTGGATTCATAAATTAATACAAAGGAATTGTATAGGATAAATGCAGATATAAATTTGAGTTGGTATATCAAGGACACAAAGCAGACACATTGACACAGCTTCTAACTTCAACTTGTTCAATTAAGCTTTGACAATAAAACCCTGGAAGCTGATTGGTTTCTCTGCAGAGCTACACTAGATTTTGCTCTCTCCAGTTTTAGTAAATCAATCCCATAGATACATTTAGAAAATTAATATGTTAGATTAGATTCTGTCTGATCTTGGAGGCTAAGAGCGTGGGTCTGAGTTGTACTTAAATAGGAAACCATTTAGTAATGCCAGGTTAAACTGAATGGTAAGCCATGACACTTTTCTGGTGGTAGGTCTGAAAATGCCACTTGTTAATTACAATTCAATATATGTGGGATTATGTATATTGTATGATGTTTTAACTTATATTTATTAGATATGGTATATGTGTTTTAGGTTTAGATATTTATTAGGAAGGTTTTGGCAATGTAAGGGTTCATTTTAAGCTGTTTTAAGGAAATAGTTGTTCAGACAGCACTATGCCTCTGATGAAGTCAATTGACAAAAGATTTCAGGAGTTCTGGAGCTGTTTGATATTTGTAATTGAAAGCACACTTGTTGGAATACTATTACCAAAACAGTCAATGCCTATACCACAGACTTTACAAATGGTATAATTTATGTAACAGTCACCCCTGAGTCTTTGTCATCTCATGGTCTTTACTCAGCTCTACAGCTCAAGTCTCAGCAATGATTAAATGGATGACTGAACATTTAGCAGATAATTCAACAACAGGTTAGTTTGCTTGCTCAATGCTCATGCCCCAGATAAAAGTCTGTCTATCTCTGATTTCTGTCTGACTGTTCATGCCTTGAATTACTCCTGTAAATTGATTGAACAGCATTTGTATTCATCTTCTCTGTGCCTATCTTGATACCACTTCTATTGTTAGTCATTGCTCTGCCTACCTGTCTGAAACCTGGACTCGTTAAAAGAGGTTTTGTTTGCAGCTGATATGACTATCAGACTGCTAACTGTCTGCCATTTGCTCTGAACATTCATCTAAGGACTTAAGCCTTGTAAACACTGCTAGGTTTTTTTTTCGTTCAACCCAGTGGGCTGAACAAAAAAAAAACCTGACAGCTCAGGTCGGGACCGCTGTACTCTACTAACAATTAGATTTTATAACAGTGATCTGCCCTGCTCTTCTTTTGTGTTCTGACAACCACCCCCCCACCAAAACACTCCGGTCAGCTCTCCCAGCTGCCGCCCGAGACCTGGTCAGAAGACTTTTTTCGGTCATGTGTTTGGGCTGCAATACACACAGGTAGAATGTCGGCCGGTTTCTATTGAACCAGCCAATGCCGCACAACATTCGGCCCCTGTGTATGGGGCTTTTTTATAGTGTCTGACCTGCTTGTTAGTTGGCTTTCACCCCTGGTGACACAGTGGGGGTTATTTATTAGAATTGAGTGTGCAAAACCTGGAACAGCTCTGCATAGAAACTAATCTACTTCCATGTTTTATTGTCAAAGCTTAATTGAACAATCTGAAGTTAGAAGCTGATTGGCTACCATGCACAGATGGAATAGACTCTGAGTGCTCCAGTTTTAGTAAATCTCCCCCAGTAGGTCTACTGAACTCTGTGACACTTTAGTTTGATTGAGAACATAAGTCACAAAGTCATCATTAAAATAAATAAACAGGTAATAAAGCTACTGTATGTTAGATTGGTTTACCTGTTTGAAATGATGAGCAACTCAGTTCTCCTGAACTCAGATTTCCTTATGACTGAGTCAGTTCATAAGAGGCTAAAATTCACAAATATTTGGTTGGTTAATCATCATATTGGCATCCACATTGTGGTTGAGGTACATTCAACAGGCTCTGCCATGACCCTCAAGTGGTTGTAAACCCTCACATATACCCAGTGAAGTGAACAGCCTCAGATGATACATAGAAATGAAACAATTCCTCCTACATAGGTTTTACTTGTTTATCTGCAGTATTCTCTTGTCCACACCCCTTCGAAGGGGCAGATTGTGTTAAAAAAACTTTCTTTATCTGTCAGCACAGAGGAGGGGGCAATGAGACTGCAGTTACAGTGTGTGAGAGCTAATGAGAGGAAAGACACACAACACCCTCCTCTCCACACAGCAGAAGAATTGTGTTCTTAATAGACAAGCTCTGTGCTGAGCTTCCTCCCCGAGACAAATTGTATCTCAGAAATTACTCATCCTGGTAACCGAGGAACAAAGCATCAGAGAGAAATGACACTTAGAGTTTTGGAGAGAGATAAGTAAGCACTGCAGATATATGTGCTTTGCTCAGATTCCATGACTGAGGTTTACAACCACTTCATGCCTGGTACACACAATGAAAATATCAGACGTATGATCATTATTTTTGTGGGTTTTTTTTGCATGCTAGTTTCATATAAAAAATGAAGAGGTTACTAAAGTTATGAGAATTCTCATATGACAGAATACAACTTTGGAAGTGATGTAATGTATTGTATTGTAATGTAATTTTTCATTTCCGAGTGTGCGCGGTCTTGGTCACTCCATTTTTTCCAGACGACTGCTGTACTGTTATTAAAAGATTTAATGCTTATTCCTATGGATAATTTCACATGAACTGTCATAATAGGCTGTCAAAAGCTGTGTACCAATGATCAGATTATTGTACTATCGCTCCAAATTAGGTATTTCTCATCTGATTTTCTCATCGTGTGTACTAGGCATTATGTTACCAAAAGGATTAGGATGCCTGCCTTTACACGCACATGAACTTTATTGGCATCCCAGTCTTAGTCCGCAGAGTTCAATATTGAGTTGGCCCACCCTTTGCAGCTATAACAACTTCAACTCTTCTGGGAAAGCTGTCCACAAGGTTTAGGAGTGTGTCTATCAGAATGTTTGACCATTCTTCCAGAAGTCCATTTGTGAGGTCAGGCACTGATGGAGAGAAGGCCCGGCCCACAGTCTTTGCTCTAATTCATCCTAAAGGTGTTTTCTATTGGGTGGAGGCAAGGACTCTGTGCAGGCCAGTCAAGTTCCTCCACCTCAGATTCGCTCATCCATGTCTTTATGGACCTTGCTATGTGCACTGGTCCAAATCATTTGGTGGAGGGGGGCATTATGACGTGTGGTTGTTTTGCAGGGGTTGGGATTAGCCCCTTAGTTCCAGTGAAGGGAACTCTTAGGGCATCAGCATACCAAGACATTTTGGACAATTTCATGCTCCCAACTTTGTAGGAACAGTTTAAGGGTGGCACCTTCCTGTTCCAACATGACTGCACACTGGTGCACAAACAAGGTCCATAAAGACAAGGATGAGCGAGTTTGGGGTGGAGGAACTTGACTAAGCTGCACAGAATCCTGACCTCAACCCAATAGAACACCTTTGGGATGATCTAGAGTGCAGACTGCAAGCCAGGCCTTCTTGTCCACATCAGTGCTTGACCTCACAAATACGCTTCTGGAACAATAGTAAAACATTCCCATAGAATCGTTCCTAAACCTTGTGGAAAGCCTTCCCAGAAGAGTCAAAGCTGTTAAAAACTCCAAAGGGTGGGTCAACTCAATATTGAAACCTACGGACTAAAACAGGGATGCCTTTACAGTTAAAGCATGTGTAAAGGCAGGCGTTCCAATACTTTTGGTATTATAGTGTATATGTTGTAAGCCTTTTGTCTGTCTCTGCCCTTTGCAGCAGCCAATCAGAAGAGGATGTTTCTTGAAGCACAACATTTATATAAAAACATTTGAGTTTTGTAAGTGCATTGCAGCTATTTACTGTATATCTGTTAGACAGTTCAAAGCTGTTTAGGATTGTCTTATAGCAGGCATTTTCATCCTCAGCAGTAGCACTGCAGCAAGTGGCTGTTGCAAAATTTTCTTACTATTTCTTTACTAGTTCAGGATTTACAGGAAAATTTATAAAATGACTGGTCTGAGAAAAAATTAATATATTTTGCTTATGCATTGTTAACCCAAATACCGTTCTTTCACCCTTGACACTCTAGTATCAGTGGAAATTTGAAACCACACATCCCTTTACATGAGGCTATTATGAGGAACAAATCAAAAAATCAGCGCAACCAACACCAATAATAAAATCTAACTAATAAGAAAGGCTGCAGCCACTAATTATGTTTCAATGCATGCAGTAGGAGGAAAATCAAAACAACAGCAGTGTTTCCCCAAAATACATGATATACAATGAGTGAACTTATATAATGCTATTACTGAATATATCAACTAAAATGTTCATAAAATGAACCGTGCTATATCAAAAAGGTCTATAAAGTGCAAAACAGTAAAAAATTTAATATGCAGTGAATGAACTAATATAAATACTGATAATGAATAAACTCAGCGAAAAAAATTCATATGATTACAGATGGATAATCAAAAACAGCCAATATAATACTATTGATTAAAAACAAATTAACAGAAACATTTCATATAATAAACCATGCAAAATCAGCAAGATGAAACGTGAATAATCCAAAAAGTCCATAAAGTACAGCAATGAGCAATTTGTGCAAAAGGTGCAGAAACAAGGCGCTGTTCAGTGCTGTACAAAAAGTGCTTGTGCTGTCCTCCACTGAAAAAAAAAACCGCTCACCTCTAGTGTTGAGCGAACACGGACTGTATTATTCGTGTTCGTACCGAATAATTGGATTTTTTTTACCCGAACACGGACACGGACACTTTACTGTATGTTCGGGTAAAAATCCGTGTTCGGTCGTTTTATTTCCGGGTTTTGCATGCTTTGGCGCTCTTTTCATGGCGGGCTTTCAACAGCCAATCAACAATCGTTTAACTGGTGTGCCTTAAGCCATCCCAGCCATGCCTGCAAATGTCTTAGTAGCTGTGATTGGCCGTCTGAAGCATGTGACCAAGTCTTTATAAGTTCGAGGCAGCCGCCGCAGCAGCGTCATTCTGCTGCTTAGCTAAGGGACAGAGCACACATCAATGTGCTGGCTGCTGATTAGGGAAAGATAGGCAGGAAAAAACCATTTGTGTCCGGATAGAATTGAGGGACAGGTCGGAGTGTTTAGGCAGGGCGAGTTGTAGGCATTTTAGGGATAGAGTCTGCTGAATTATAGGGTCAGTGTCTTCTACAAACTACAATCGATATTGCTGTGTGGGGGGTGGGGTGAATCTGCACTCAATCCTGATCTACGATCTCTTCTCAATCCTGTTAGGGACAGAGTCTGCTGAATTTTAGGGAAACTGTGTTCTACAAACTACAATCGATATTGCTGTGTGGTGTGGGATTGGAGATAGGCAGGTGTCAGTGATCCACATCCATTTTTCTGTGTGTGAGCTGCAGTGAACACAATCTTTTTGGGCTGCAGTGAACACAATCTTTTTGGGCTGCAGTGAACACAATCTTTTTGGGCTGCAGTGAACACAATCTTTTTGGGCTGCAGTGAACACAATCTTTTTGGGGTGCAGTGAACAAAATCTTTTTGGGGTGCAGTGAACACAATCCTTTTTGGTGTGCAGTGAACACAATCTTTGTGGGGTGCAGTGAACAAAATCCTTTGTGGGGTGCAGTGAACACAATCTTTTTGGGGTGCAGTGAACAAAATCCTTTTTGGGGTGCAGTGAACAACATCCTTTTTGGGGTGCAGTGAACACAATCTTTTTGGGGTGCAGTGAACAAAATCCTTTGTGGGGTGCAGTGAACACAATCTTTTTGGGGTGCAGTGAACACAATCTTTTTGGGGTGGAGTGAACAACATCCTTTTTGGGGTGCAGTGAACAAAATCCTTTTTGGGGTGCAGTGAACAAAATCATTTTTGGGGTGCAGTGAACACAATCTTTTTGGGGTGCAGTGAACACAATCTTTGTGGGGTGCAGTGAACACAATCTTTTTGGGGTGGAGTGAACAACATCCTTTTTGGGGTGCAGTGAACAACATCCTTTTTGGGGTGCAGTGAACACAATCTTTTTGGGGTGCAGTGAACACAATCTTTGTGGGGTACAGTGAACAGAATCTTTGTGGGGTGCAGTGAACACAATCTTTGGGGGGTACAGTGAACACAATCTTTTTGGGGTGCAGTGAACACAATCTTTGTGGGGTGCAGTGAACACAATCTTTTTGGGGTGGAGTGAACAAAATCATTTTTGGGGTGCAGTGAACAACATCCTTTTTGGGGTGCAGTGATCAAAATCCTTTTTGGGGTGCAGTGAACACAATCTTTTTGGGGTGCAGTGAACAAAATCCTTTGTGGGGTGCAGTGAACAGAATCTTTGTGGGGTGCAGTGAACACAATCTTTGGGGGGGTACAGTGAACACAATCTTTTTGGGGTGCAGTGAACACAATCTTTGTGGGGTACAGTGAACAGAATCTTTGTGGGGTGCAGTGAACACAATCTTTGGGGGGTACAGTGAACACAATCTTTTTGGGGTGCAGTGAACACAATCTTTGGGGGGTACAGTGAACACAATCTTTTTGGGGTGCAGTGAACACAATCTTTGTGGGGTGCAGTGAACACAATCTTTGGGGGGGTACAGTGAACACAATCTTTTTGGGGTGCAGTGAACAACATCCTTTTAGGGTGCAGTGAACACAATCTTTGTGGGGTGCAGTGAACAACATCCTTTTAGGGTGCAGTGAACACAATCTTTGTGGGGTACAGTGAACAGAATCTTTGTGGGGTGCAGTGAACACAATCTTTGGGGGGGTACAGTGAACACAATCTTTGTGAGGTGCAGTGAACACAATCTTTGTGGGGTGCAGTGAACACAATCATTGTGGGGTGCAGTGAACTCAATCTTTGTGGGGTACAGTGAACACAATCTCATACTTCTGAAGATTTGAGGGTGCTGCCTGTTCCATACTCCCCCTACTCCTCATCTAGCCTTTTAGGGGTACAAACAATAGTAATTGGGGCCTAGTGTGGTTGTGTACGTGTGATATACATACACTTTTTTTGGATCATATTTTCTATTCCGCTATTTAATCAAAAACCTTTGGGGATCAGTTAAATTGGGGGATAGTCTGTGTTGGTACGTGTGAGAGAGATCCACCTTTCCAAGTTGTTGGGGTTCATCTCATACTTCTGAAGGTTTGAGGGTGCTGCCTGTTCCATACTCCCCCTACTCCTAGCCTTTTAGGGGTACAAACAATAGTAATTGGGGCCTAGTGTGGTTGTGTACGTGTGATATACATACACTTTTTTTGGATCATATTTTCTATTCCGCTATTTAATCAAAAACCTTTGGGGATCAGTTAAATTGGGGGATAGTCTGTGTTGGTACGTGTGAGAGAGATCCACCTTTCCAAGTTGTTGGGGTTCATCTCATACTTCTGAAGGTTTGAGGGTGCTGCCTGTTCCATACCCCCCCTACTCCTCATCTAGCCTTTTAGGGGTACAAACAATAGTAATTGGGGCCTAGTGTGGTTGTGTACGTGTGATATACATACACTTTTTTTGGATCATATTTTCTATTCCGCTATTTAATCAAAAACCTTTGGGGATCAGTTAAATTGGGGGATAGTCTGTGTTGGTACGTGTGAGAGAGATCCACCTTTCCAAGTTGTTGGGGTTCATCTCATACTTCTGAAGGTTTGAGGGTGCTGCCTGTTCCATACCCCCCCTACTCCTCATCTAGCCTTTTAGGGGTACAAACAATAGTAATTGGGGCCTAGTGTGGTTGTGTACGTGTGATATACATACACTTTTTTTGGATCATATTTTCTATTCCGCTATTTAATCAAAAACCTTTGGGGATCAGTTAAATTGGGGGATAGTCTGTGTTGGTACGTGTGAGAGAGATCCACCTTTCCAAGTTGTTGGGGTTCATCTCATACTTCTGAAGGTTTGAGGGTGCTGCCTGTTCCATACCCCCCCTACTCCTCATCTAGCCTTTTAGGGGTACAAACAATAGTAATTGGGGCCTAGTGTGGTTGTGTACGTGTGATATACATACACTTTTTTTGGATCATATTTTCTATTCCGCTATTTAATCAAAAACCTTTGGGGATCAGTTAAATTGGGGGATAGTCTGTGTTGGTACGTGTGAGAGAGATCCACCTTTCCAAGTTGTTGGGGTTCATCTCATACTTCTGAAGGTTTGAGGGTGCTGCCTGTTCCATACTCCCCCTACTCCTAGCCTTTTAGGGGTACAAACAATAGTAATTGGGGCCTAGTGTGGTTGTGTACGTGTGATATACATACACTTTTTTTGGATCATATTTTCTATTCCGCTATTTAATCAAAAACCTTTGGGGATCAGTTAAATTGGGGGATAGTCTGTGTTGGTACGTGTGAGAGAGATCCACCTTTCCAAGTTGTTGGGGTTCATCTCATACTTCTGAAGGTTTGAGGGTGCTGCCTGTTCCATACCCCCCCTACTCCTCATCTAGCCTTTTAGGGGTACAAACAATAGTAATTGGGGCCTAGTGTGGTTGTGTACGTGTGATATACATACACTTTTTTTGGATCATATTTTCTATTCCGCTATTTAATCAAAAACCTTTGGGGATCAGTTAAATTGGGGGATAGTCTGTGTTGGTACGTGTGAGAGAGATCCACCTTTCCAAGTTGTTGGGGTTCATCTCATACTTCTGAAGGTTTGAGGGTGCTGCCTGTTCCATACTCCCCCTACTCCTCATCTAGCCTTTTAGGGGTACAAACAATAGTAATTGGGGCCCAGTGTGGTTGTGTACGTGTGATATACATACACTTTTTTTGGATCATATTTTCTATTCCGCTATTTAATCAAAAACCTTTGGGGATCAGTTAAATTGGGGGATAGTCTGTGTTGGTACGTGTGAGAGAGATCCACCTTTCCAAGTTGTTGGGGTTCATCTCATACTTCTGAAGGTTTGAGGGTGCTGCCTGTTCCATACTCCCCCTACTCCTCATCTAGCCTTTTAGGGGTACAAACAATAGTAATTGGGGCCCAGTGTGGTTGTGTACGTGTGATATACATACACTTTTTTTGGATCATATTTTCTATTCCGCTATTTAATCAAAAACCTTTGGGGATCAGTTAAATTGGGGGATAGTCTGTGTTGGTACGTGTGAGAGAGATCCACCTTTCCAAGTTGTTGGGGTTCATCTCATACTTCTGAAGGTTTGAGGGTGCTGCCTGTTCCATACTCCCCCTACTCCTCATCTAGCCTTTTAGGGGTACAAACAATAGTAATTGGGGCCCAGTGTGGTTGTGTACGTGTGATATACATACACTTTTTTTGGATCATATTTTCTATTCCGCTATTTAATCAAAAACCTTTGGGGATCAGTTAAATTGGGGGATAGTCTGTGTTGGTACGTGTGAGAGAGATCCACCTTTCCAAGTTGTTGGGGTTCATCTCATACTTCTGAAGGTTTGAGGGTGCTGCCTGTTCCATACTCCCCCTACTCCTAGCCTTTTAGGGGTACAAACAATAGTAATTGGGGCCTAGTGTGGTTGTGTACGTGTGATATACATACACTTTTTTTGGATCATATTTTCTATTCCGCTATTTAATCAAAAACCTTTGGGGATCAGTTAAATTGGGGGATAGTCTGTGTTGGTACGTGTGAGAGAGATCCACCTTTCCAAGTTGTTGGGGTTCATCTCATACTTCTGAAGGTTTGAGGGTGCTGCCTGTTCCATACTCCCCCTACTCCTCATCTAGCCTTTTAGGGGTACAAACAATAGTAATTGGGGCCCAGTGTGGTTGTGTACGTGTGATATACATACACTTTTTTTGGATCATATTTTCTATTCCGCTATTTAATCAAAAACCTTTGGGGATCAGTTAAATTGGGGGATAGTCTGTGTTGGTACGTGTGAGAGAGATCCACCTTTCCAAGTTGTTGGGGTTCATCTCATACTTCTGAAGGTTTGAGGGTGCTGCCTGTTCCATACTCCCCCTACTCCTCATCTAGCCTTTTAGGGGTACAAACAATAGTAATTGGGGCCCAGTGTGGTTGTGTACGTGTGATATACATACACTTTTTTTGGATCATATTTTCTATTCCGCTATTTAATCAAAAACCTTTGGGGATCAGTTAAATTGGGGGATAGTCTGTGTTGGTACGTGTGAGAGAGATCCACCTTTCCAAGTTGTTGGGGTTCATCTCATACTTCTGAAGGTTTGAGGGTGCTGCCTGTTCCATACTCCCCCTACTCCTAGCCTTTTAGGGGTACAAACAATAGTAATTGGGGCCTAGTGTGGTTGTGTACGTGTGATATACATACACTTTTTTTGGATCATATTTTCTATTCCGCTATTTAATCAAAAACCTTTGGGGATCAGTTAAATTGGGGGATAGTCTGTGTTGGTACGTGTGAGAGAGATCCACCTTTCCAAGTTGTTGGGGTTCATCTCATACTTCTGAAGGTTTGAGGGTGAGAGACAGTATGGATGGAAGGGGGGATTGGGGTCTTTTTAATCAAAGATTATAATGGCACCTGCCCCCATATGCAAACAATAGGAGGAATTCCAGCAAGGGCATAGGCCTGTCCCTATGGAAGGGGTCAGGACTACGTCCCTACAAGAAGAAAAGGGGGTTTAAATGTGCCTCTACAAACAGTCAAAGTATGCACATGTTCTTGTAACATAGCAATAGTACACAAATGTTATTTTTTTTTAAAAAATTCATAAATCTTTATTAATACATAGTAAAAACAAAAAGTATATCACTCTAATAGATAAAGCAGTCAATACATGGTGACAGGATTAGTACAAATACAGATAGAAAATGCTGGAGCTACGCGTTTCGCATTATGCGCTTCCTCAGGGTCCAGCAAGGGAAAGTATGTAAACAAAGATTCAGTCTTTAATAATCTAAAGGTACATAAAACAATTATTAGATTTGTGAATATACATATATGTCTTATAACATTTTTGTTATTCTCAGTTTGTTATTTGCAGCTATCAATTGTATGTTATTTACACTATTATCTTAACCTTGAACACATCAGTTTTACTCTAATTATTTAACAAATATATAAATAGATCAAAAGATAGATTTTCCATAAATATAGCTGGTTAGTATATTGGTTCCTATGTTTATAGATTCCTTTAGATAAAAGGGAGGGAAAGAAAAGCCATTTCTGTTTGACAAACTCTTTTATGCTTTGCTTGTCAGAAGGACAAGAAACTAAATCCCACACACTGAACAAAAAGAGTGGAAGGGGGTAGGGAAAAGGAGAAAGAGAAAAAGGATGAATATGAGAGAAGAGTGAAAAAAGAGGGAGGGGGGGGGGGTGGGGGGGGGGAAAAACTGTAGAGTGTGAATTACCAAGTAGCCCACAGGGGGGGCAATGATAAGGATAGGCTAGTTCACCCGAGTAAATGGCTCAGGGGACAGTCCATCCATAGAGGAGGCATAGAGGAGACCAAAAAAGTAAATGGTATATATAAAGAGGTATATTCACTCTATTATAAACTCAAGGAATAACATACTAAGGTATTAAATTATCTTACCCCAATTTAGACGTCACAGTAAATAGAGTTGAATATACTTGTTTAATTTAAAATCATGTTGTATGAAAGGGGGAGCCAGAGCCCCTAAAATCAACAGGAAAAAAAATAAATTTATATATATGTGTAGTTAGTCCTACAAAAAAGCAAAAGATAGCCCTAGAGACCTTCTCCTTTTTCAAGGAGAATGTCAAAACTCTCAAAACTCAACTAAAATGATCACGAGATATTGTTCTCAATCTAACCAACTAAAAAGTATTATAGCCAAACATTGGCATCTCTTAGCAGAGGATAAAATCCTCAGTAATTTTGTGGATACTAGACCGAGTGTGATTTTTAGGAGAAATAAATCTATTCGAGATATGGTGACTGCCAGCCACTACCAGAGAGACAAAAGGACAGACCCATGTATCAAACTACCCCAAGGTACTTTCCCTTGTGGACTATGTGGTTATTGTAAATTCATTGCCAGCAAGCCTCAACAAACGTTGCCAAATGGACGCTCATTTGTTCTCAAACATTTTGTGACATGCCAAACTATAGGTATTGTCTATATTTGGAAATGTGAATGTCCCGCTTTTTATGTGGGCAAAACCAAACGACATTTCTGGGAGAGAATCAAGGACCATGTATCATACATAAGGGGTGGAGATTTAGAAAGTCCCATAGCAAGACATATAGCTCAAACGCATAGATATAAATGTCCAAAATTCAAATTTTTCGCCCTAGATAGGATCCATCCTGGACCCAGAGGGGGACCTTTTGACAACTTAATTCTACAAAGGGAAGCGCGTTGGATTTTCTCTTTAAATGCCTGTACCCTCCCTGGACTGAATGAACACCTGAGCTTTGCCCCCTTTTTGACAGACTAATATCCTCTTAGACTCTCCAATATGATATTGAAGAGATTAATTCATTTGTATTTACCTTTTTACATAACTTTTAAGTTAAACAAAAATAATTTTTAAACATTTTTTTTTTTTTTTTTTTTTTTTTTCCCCTTATTCTTTCCCCCACCCCCCCCCCTTTTTTCCATTGCTGTAGGTCTGGTTACTGCGTGGTCCATTGTCCTACATATCGGCTGCCAAAATATATATTCTTTTTTTTCTTTTTCTTACAAATCTTAATTATTCATTGTTCCACATGACCAGACCATATAAGCAGATTTGCCAATGTCATTTCTGAGTAAAACTGGTTGCTGGTACGTTTATGGATAATCTCTTTTCTTATATGGCTTAAATGCAAGTTTGAACCGATTCAAATAGGGAATAAATAATTACATTTAGATGTTTTTCATACATACTACATTGAAGGTTAGGATGTTTCCCTGTTTTTTTGCTATCTTTGACAGTGTTAATCAGCTTCTATTGGCTTTTATCTGTCCGAATGGTGTATTATGTTATGGCAGATCGTCACTTCCGGTCCCGGAACCGGAAGTGGCGCTCACTTCCGGTATGCGGGAACATCCTCCCGCGGCGTCCACACGTGGACGCTATGGCGGGCGGATGTGGGGGGCGTGAGACCGGGAGGAGGAGGAGACCAGATACAGAATGGTTAGTATATATACCGGACAGCTCAGTAAGCTCACACTTACAGGCTGCCTAGGCTGAGGGTCATACTCCCCGTGGGTTTTTTTTAATTGCTTCAGATGGTAAGTGTCCTAATTACAGACTTAGCTCTTCACTTTTCCTCTCTATTAGGCTCAGCACTTTACCAACGGTCCATTATTTTTATATATCTTTTCAGATTCGGGGCTGGATCCAATCTGTCTAAAGCACCCAGTGACTCTTTCACACTTAGTTTTTATATTCCCAGCACCACACTGATCCCCAATTTTCAAAGGGGACTTTTTATTTAACCCGTTCTCACCTAATATCGGTGCACACCTTTGCAGGGGATTCCAATGTCTAACCCCCTCTCTACTTAAATATATGCACGTCTTGCTTGACGTTTACACCACCTAACACATAAGTTGTAGAGAATGAGTCCCTGGTAAGTACCTATTCTTATAAATCACCTATCCCCCTTATTAAAATAATCCAATAAGGACTAACTACACATATATATAAATTTATTTTTTTTCCTGTTGATTTTAGGGGCTCTGGCTCCCCCTTTCATACAACATGATTTTAAATTAAACAAGTATATTCAACTCTATTTACTGTGACGTCTAAATTGGGGTAAGATAATTTAATACCTTAGTATGTTATTCCTTGAGTTTATAATAGAGTGAATATACCTCTTTATATATACCATTTACTTTTTTGGTCTCCTCTATGCCTCCTCTATGGATGGACTGTCCCCTGAGCCATTTACTCGGGTGAACTAGCCTATCCTTATCATTGCCCCCCCTGTGGGCTACTTGGTAATTCACACTCTACAGTTTTTTCCCCCCCCCACCCCCCCCCTCCCTCTTTTTTCACTCTTCTCTCATATTCATCCTTTTTCTCTTTCTCCTTTTCCCTACCCCCTTCCACTCTTTTTGTTCAGTGTGTGGGATTTAGTTTCTTGTCCTTCTGACAAGCAAAGCATAAAAGAGTTTGTCAAACAGAAATGGCTTTTCTTTCCCTCCCTTTTATCTAAAGGAATCTATAAACATAGGAACCAATATACTAACCAGCTATATTTATGGAAAATCTATCTTTTGATCTATTTATATATTTGTTAAATAAATTAAAATTGGTGAATATACCTCTTTATATATACCATTTACTTTTTTGGTCTCCTCTATGCCTCCTCTATGGATGGACTGTCCCCTGAGCCATTTACTCGGGTGAACTAGCCTATCCTTATCATTGCCCCCCCTGTGGGCTACTTGGTAATTCACACTCTACAGTTTTCCCCCCCCCCACCCCCCCCCCTCCCTCTTTTTTCACTCTTCTCTCATATTCATCCTTTTTCTCTTTCTCCTTTTCCCTACCCCCTTCCACTCTTTTTGTTCAGTGTGTGGGATTTAGTTTCTTGTCCTTCTGACAAGCAAAGCATAAAAGAGTTTGTCAAACAGAAATGGCTTTTCTTTCCCTCCCTTTTATCTAAAGGAATCTATAAACATAGGAACCAATATACTAACCAGCTATATTTATGGAAAATCTATCTTTTGATCTATTTATATATTTGTTAAATAATTAGAGTAAAACTGATGTGTTCAAGGTTAAGATAATAGTGTAAATAACATACAATTGATAGCTGCAAATAACAAACTGAGAATAACAAAAATGTTATAAGACATATATGTATATTCACAAATCTAATAATTGTTTTATGTACCTTTAGATTATTAAAGACTGAATCTTTGTTTACATACTTTCCCTTGCTGGACCCTGAGGAAGCGCATAATGCGAAACGCGTAGCTCCAGCATTTTCTATCTGTATTTGTACTAATCCTGTCACCATGTATTGACTGCTTTATCTATTAGAGTGATATACTTTTTGTTTTTACTATGTATTAATAAAGATTTATGAATTTTTTAAAAAAAAATAACATTTGTGTACTATTGCTATGTTACAAGAACATGTGCATACTTTGACTGTTTGTAGAGGCACATTTAAACCCCCTTTTCTTCTTGTAGGGACGTAGTCCTGACCCCTTCCATAGGGACAGGCCTATGCCCTTGCTGGAATTCCTCCTATTGTTTGCATATGGGGGCAGGTGCCATTATAATCTTTGATTAAAAAGACCCCAATCCCCCCTTCCATCCATACTGTCTGTTTCTCTTCGAGGGGAGTCAAATCCCCAACCCCTCTGGAAGGGGGACCTTTTTAAGGGTCGCTCTATTTAATTAAATATATTAAACTAATCATTAACAAGCCAGATCTATGCATATGTTTAACGTAATACTTTTGAAAGTATAATTTGCATAAAAGCAATTTGTATGATATAATGAACTAGATATTACAACAGTGTTTGTCAAAGAATATCTACTGAATTGGAATCCCACAACACTTCCTCTCCTCCCTCTATCTCACATTTCCTAACTTCCCCCTCCCCCCCTTTTTTTTTTTTTTTTTTTTTTTTTTTTTTTTTTTTTTTTTGTGTGTCTGGGTCTGTCCTTTTGTCTCTTTGACAGTGACTCAAATGGCTGACTATCTGGGAAATCTCTGGTCCAATTACATGCTACAAATACAGACTGAAATTCGCGGCTCAAACAAGGAGGACTCCGAAATCTCGCAAATCACAACTCGTTTAAGACAACTTCTAATACGTAAGACAACTTTCTTTTGGCATGCCACTTATTTCCAACAATATATAGACACCAAAATTATACCCATTGGGTTACGTATACAAATATTTCCAACAATTCATTCAGTCTCAACAGAATTAAAAAATAAATGGGAAGATAATCTCACACAATGCTCAATTGAAATGATGAAGATTCTAAAAAGCTATTATGAGGCAGAAGCACTCATTTTAGACAAAGAAATAGTAGAAATTGTAAACCAACTAGCGGCATTTCAAAATAAACCCATTTTCAAGGAGAAAAATCTTGAAATTAAACATGCAGTGGAAAAATTTAGTGGAGAAATTATTAAAAGAAAAGATAAAAAAATGAATCGTGATCAAATGGCATTTAGGACAGGAAGAGCTTATAAATGGGAAAGGAACACTAATAAAACATACAGGTCTAGACCACAAAATGAACAAAATAGAGAGGATGGCAACTGGTCTGACTCATCAGCTGCATCCTCCACATCTTCCAACTTTTGGAATGCTCGCCAAGAGAGATCTAATAGAATGAGACAGGAAAAAAGGAAAGATGATGAAAGGGATACCCCTATGGGAACACAGCACAATTTTCAGACTACACAAACAGCCAAGGCTTTAAAACTTGGACCTAAAACTCAAAATCAATCACCATCTAACCCATTGGTAAGTGGATCCAGCACATCATCAGCAAATGCCCAAGGAACACACTGTGGAACTATCCCAAAAAGAAATTCCCCTAATACTCAGGACAATGCTTTTTTAGAACAAATGACACTAGGACTTCTAGGTCCTCTAAAAATATCCACAACAGAAGAGAAAAACTAAACCAAGAAACAAATTCTCTACAAGTTATTAACATCTCTGGTGTTCAACTAAATGAAGAGGAAATTAAAATACTTGGTCTAGGGCTTAATTTCTGTCCGGCAAAAGATATAGATCGTTTTGAATTTATAAAAGATGTTAATCTTTTTGCACGAAAGCTTAATTTTAGGTCCCTAATTGAGGGCCCTAAAATCAAGCAAAAAGAAGCCCCCATGGGTGGTCTTCTTCAAACCTGGCGTGATTGGTCCAAAAAGGATTATAAGATGCTTAAAATCCTGACCGAGCTTGAGGATGAGTCGGGTCCGACTACACCCGGACCCAGCCCACCCTCGACCTCGGTAGGAACAACACAACAATCAGTACAAACTTTTAAAAAAAAGTCTAAACGTTTCCCGAGTCAAACCAATCCTAAAGTTGATCTTTTTATCCATATGGTAACAAAGGATACTAAACAAATGAACATACGAAAAAACTCTAATAACCTGTCCGAAACTGAATACCAGGCTCTACGCAACTTACAAGAACGCAAAGATATTGTGATTAAGTCTGCGGACAAAGGCGGAAATGTTGTTATTTTAAATCAAGCACAATACACAGAAATGTGCAATAATATTCTTGATAATAGAGCCTGGTATTCAAGAGTAAGCAGTTTACAGTTACTTAAAAATCAAAGAGAATTTCTAAAACTCCTAGATCAATACTATCAGTGGGGAATTATAACCAAGGATTTGATGGAATTTTTGATTATTAAAGAACCCACAACGCCCACATTCTATGCACTTCCAAAAATGCATAAAAATCACACAAATCCCCCCCGGCCGTCCCATAGTCTCGGGCATCAATAGTCTTACACAGAATGCTAGTTCATATGTAGATGCATACCTACGCCCACATGTAGAGTCGTTACCCTCGTATCTAAAAGATACTATGCATATGCTATTAACAATTGAAAATATACAGATCGAAGAGGAGACCTATCTGGTATCTATAGATGTTGAATCCCTATACTCAAATATTCCACACTCTCGAGGTGAGGAAGTTATTGAATCCTTTTTGGATGAGAGAGGACTCGACCATAGAAGGTTAAATAAGTTTGTTTCTGACTTGTTATTTTTTATCTTGACACATAACGTGTTTGTGTTTGATGGTTCCCACTACCTCCAGGTGCAGGGGGTGGCGATGGGGACTAAATGTGCCCCATCGTATGCCAACCTGTACCTGGGGGGGTGGGAACGATGGCTCTTCGCCCAAGAATCTATATCAGTATATCTGGCATATATAGAGATCTGGAAAAGATATATCGACGACATATTCATCCTATGGTCGGGTCCTCTCGAGACCTTAAAGGAATTCATAGACATCTTAAATGTAAATGACTTCAACTTGCATTTCACCTATGTTTTTGATAGATCTAGGATTCCTTTTTTAGATCTTGAGATCTATAGAAGCACGGATAATACACTTTCAACCACACTCTATAGAAAACCAACTGCAACAAATGCGTTATTACATGCAGATAGCAGTCACCCAAGACATGTAATTCAAGGAATACCAATAGGACAGTATTATAGGATTCGTAGAAACTGTTCGGAAGAGACTGAATTTGAAAAAGAAGCTTTAGAATTACAAAAAAGATTCCTACAGAGGGGATATAGTAGGAAAAGCACTAAAAAAGCCTACAAAAAAGCAAAAGATAGCCCTAGAGACCTTCTCCTTTTTCAAGGAGAATGTCAAAACTCTCAAAACTCAACTAAAATGATCACGAGATATTGTTCTCAATCTAACCAACTAAAAAGTATTATAGCCAAACATTGGCATCTCTTAGCAGAGGATAAAATCCTCAGTAATTTTGTGGATACTAGACCGAGTGTGATTTTTAGGAGAAATAAATCTATTCGAGATATGGTGACTGCCAGCCACTACCAGAGAGACAAAAGGACAGACCCATGTATCAAACTACCCCAAGGTACTTTCCCTTGTGGACTATGTGGTTATTGTAAATTCATTGCCAGCAAGCCTCAACAAACGTTGCCAAATGGACGCTCATTTGTTCTCAAACATTTTGTGACATGCCAAACTATAGGTATTGTCTATATTTGGAAATGTGAATGTCCCGCTTTTTATGTGGGCAAAACCAAACGACATTTCTGGGAGAGAATCAAGGACCATGTATCATACATAAGGGGTGGAGATTTAGAAAGTCCCATAGCAAGACATATAGCTCAAACGCATAGATATAAATGTCCAAAATTCAAATTTTTCGCCCTAGATAGGATCCATCCTGGACCCAGAGGGGGACCTTTTGACAACTTAATTCTACAAAGGGAAGCGCGTTGGATTTTCTCTTTAAATGCCTGTACCCTCCCTGGACTGAATGAACACCTGAGCTTTGCCCCCTTTTTGACAGACTAATATCCTCTTAGACTCTCCAATATGATATTGAAGAGATTAATTCATTTGTATTTACCTTTTTACATAACTTTTAAGTTAAACAAAAATAATTTTTAAAAAATTTTTTTTTTTTTTTCCCCTTATTCTTTCCCCCACCCCCCCCCCCTTTTTTCCATTGCTGTAGGTCTGGTTACTGCGTGGTCCATTGTCCTACATATCGGCTGCCAAAATATATATTCTTTTTTTTCTTTTTCTTACAAATCTTAATTATTCATTGTTCCACATGACCAGACCATATAAGCAGATTTGCCAATGTCATTTCTGAGTAAAACTGGTTGCTGGTACGTTTATGGATAATCTCTTTTCTTATATGGCTTAAATGCAAGTTTGAACCGATTCAAATAGGGAATAAATAATTACATTTAGATGTTTTTCATACATGCTACATTGAAGGTTAGGATGTTTCCCTGTTTTTTTGCTATCTTTGACAGTGTTAATCAGCTTCTATTGGCTTTTATCTGTCCGAATGGTGTATTATGTTATGGCAGATCGTCACTTCCGGTCCCGGAACCGGAAGTGGCGCTCACTTCCGGTATGCGGGAACATCCTCCCGCGGCGTCCACACGTGGACGCTATGGCGGGCGGATGTGGGGGGCGTGAGACCGGGAGGAGGAGGAGACCAGATACAGAATGGTTAGTATATATACCGGACAGCTCAGTAAGCTCACACTTACAGGCTGCCTAGGCTGAGGGTCATACTCCCCGTGGGTTTTTTTGAATTGCTTCAGATGGTAAGTGTCCTAATTACAGACTTAGCTCTTCACTTTTCCTCTCTATTAGGCTCAGCACTTTACCAACGGTCCATTATTTTTATATATCTTTTCAGATTCGGGGCTGGATCCAATCTGTCTAAAGCACCCAGTGACTCTTTCACACTTAGTTTTTATATTCCCAGCACCACACTGATCCCCAATTTTCAAAGGGGACTTTTTATTTAACCCGTTCTCACCTAATATCGGTGCACACCTTTGCAGGGGATTCCAATGTCTAACCCCCTCTCTACTTAAATATATGCACGTCTTGCTTGACGTTTACACCACCTAACACATAAGTTGTAGAGAATGAGTCCCTGGTAAGTACCTATTCTTATAAATCACCTATCCCCCTTATTAAAATAATCCAATAAGGACTAACTACACATATATATAAATTTATTTTTTTTCCTGTTGATTTTAGGGGCTCTGGCTCCCCCTTTCATACAACATGATTTTAAATTAAACAAGTATATTCAACTCTATTTACTGTGACGTCTAAATTGGGGTAAGATAATTTAATACCTTAGTATGTTATTCCTTGAGTTTATAATAGAGTGAATATACCTCTTTATATATACCATTTACTTTTTTGGTCTCCTCTATGCCTCCTCTATGGATGGACTGTCCCCTGAGCCATTTACTCGGGTGAACTAGCCTATCCTTATCATTGCCCCCCCTGTGGGCTACTTGGTAATTCACACTCTACAGTTTTTCCCCCCCCCCACCCCCCCCTCCCTCTTTTTTCACTCTTCTCTCATATTCATCCTTTTTCTCTTTCTCCTTTTCCCTACCCCCTTCCACTCTTTTTGTTCAGTGTGTGGGATTTAGTTTCTTGTCCTTCTGACAAGCAAAGCATAAAAGAGTTTGTCAAACAGAAATGGCTTTTCTTTCCCTCCCTTTTATCTAAAGGAATCTATAAACATAGGAACCAATATACTAACCAGCTATATTTATGGAAAATCTATCTTTTGATCTATTTATATATTTGTTAAATAATTAGAGTAAAACTGATGTGTTCAAGGTTAAGATAATAGTGTAAATAACATACAATTGATAGCTGCAAATAACAAACTGAGAATAACAAAAATGTTATAAGACATATATGTATATTCACAAATCTAATAATTGTTTTATGTACCTTTAGATTATTAAAGACTGAATCTTTGTTTACATACTTTCCCTTGCTGGACCCTGAGGAAGCGCATAATGCGAAACGCGTAGCTCCAGCATTTTCTATCTGTATTTGTACTAATCCTGTCACCATGTATTGACTGCTTTATCTATTAGAGTGATATACTTTTTGTTTTTACTATGTATTAATAAAGATTTATGAATTTTTTAAAAAAAAATAACATTTGTGTACTATTGCTATGTTACAAGAACATGTGCATACTTTGACTGTTTGTAGAGGCACATTTAAACCCCCTTTTCTTCTTGTAGGGACGTAGTCCTGACCCCTTCCATAGGGACAGGCCTATGCCCTTGCTGGAATTCCTCCTAAGGTTTGAGGGTGCTGCCTGTTCCATACTCCCCCTACTCCTCATCTAGCCTTTTAGGGGTACAAACAATAGTAATTGGGGCCCAGTGTGGTTGTGTACGTGTGATATACATACACTTTTTTTGGATCATATTTTCTATTCCGCTATTTAATCAAAAACCTTTGGGGATCAGTTAAATTGGGGGATAGTCTGTGTTGGTACGTGTGAGAGAGATCCACCTTTCCAAGTTGTTGGGGTTCATCTCATACTTCTGAAGGTTTGAGGGTGCTGCCTTTTCCATACCCCCCCTACTCCTCATCTAGCCTTTTAGGGGTACAAACAATAGTAATTGGGGCCTAGTGTGGTTGTGTACGTGTGATATACATACACTTTTTTTGGATCATATTTTCTATTCCGCTATTTAATCAAAAACCTTTGGGGATCAGTTAAATTGGGGGATAGTCTGTGTTGGTACGTGTGAGAGAGATCCACCTTTCCAAGTTGTTGGGGTTCATCTCATACTTCTGAAGGTTTGAGGGTGCTGCCTGTTCCATACCCCCCCTACTCCTTATCTAGCCTTTTAGGGGTACAAACAATAGTAATTGGGGCCTAGTGTGGTTGTGTACGTGTGATATACATACACTTTTTTTGGATCATATTTTCTATTCCGCTATTTAATCAAAAACCTTTGGGGATCAGTTAAATTGGGGGATAGTCTGTGTTGGTACGTGTGAGAGAGATCCACCTTTCCAAGTTGTTGGGGTTCATCTCATACTTCTGAAGGTTTGAGGGTGCTGCCTGTTCCATACCCCCCCTACTCCTCATCTAGCCTTTTAGGGGTACAAACAATAGTAATTGGGGCCTAGTGTGGTTGTGTACGTGTGATATACATACACTTTTTTTGGATCATATTTTCTATTCCGCTATTTAATCAAAAACCTTTGGGGATCAGTTAAATTGGGGGATAGTCTGTGTTGGTACGTGTGAGAGAGATCCACCTTTCCAAGTTGTTGGGGTTCATCTCATACTTCTGAAGGTTTGAGGGTGCTGCCTGTTCCATACTCCCCCTACTCCTAGCCTTTTAGGGGTACAAACAATAGTAATTGGGGCCTAGTGTGGTTGTGTACGTGTGATATACATACACTTTTTTGGATCATATTTTCTATTCCACTATTTAATCAAAAACCTTTGGGGATCAGTTAAATTGGGGGATAGTCTGTGTTGGTACGTGTGAGAGAGATCCACCTTTCCAAGTTGTTGGGGTTCATCTCATACTTCTGAAGGTTTGAGGGTGCTGCCTGTTCCATACCCCCCCTACTCCTCATCTAGCCTTTTAGGGGTACAAACAATAGTAATTGGGGCCTAGTGTGGTTGTGTACGTGTGATATACATACACTTTTTTTGGATCATATTTTCTATTCCGCTATTTAATCAAAAACCTTTGGGGATCAGTTAAATTGGGGGATAGTCTGTGTTGGTACGTGTGAGAGAGATCCACCTTTCCAAGTTGTTGGGGTTCATCTCATACTTCTGAAGGTTTGAGGGTGCTGCCTGTTCCATACTCCCCCTACTCCTCATCTAGCCTTTTAGGGGTACAAACAATAGTAATTGGGGCCCAGTGTGGTTGTGTACGTGTGATATACATACACTTTTTTTGGATCATATTTTCTATTCCGCTATTTAATCAAAAACCTTTGGGGATCAGTTAAATTGGGGGATAGTCTGTGTTGGTACGTGTGAGAGAGATCCACCTTTCCAAGTTGTTGGGGTTCATCTCATACTTCTGAAGGTTTGAGGGTGCTGCCTGTTCCATACTCCCCCTACTCCTCATCTAGCCTTTTAGGGGTACAAACAATAGTAATTGGGGCCTAGTGTGGTTGTGTACGTGTGATATACATACACTTTTTTTGGATCATATTTTCTATTCCGCTATTTAATCAAAAACCTTTGGGGATCAGTTAAATTGGGGGATAGTCTGTGTTGGTACGTGTGAGAGAGATCCACCTTTCCAAGTTGTTGGGGTTCATCTCATACTTCTGAAGGTTTGAGGGTGCTGCCTGTTCCATACTCCCCCTACTCCTCATCTAGCCTTTTAGGGGTACAAACAATAGTAATTGGGGCCCAGTGTGGTTGTGTACGTGTGATATACATACACTTTTTTTGGATCATATTTTCTATTCCGCTATTTAATCAAAAACCTTTGGGGATCAGTTAAATTGGGGGATAGTCTGTGTTGGTACGTGTGAGAGAGATCCACCTTTCCAAGTTGTTGGGGTTCATCTCATACTTCTGAAGGTTTGAGGGTGCTGCCTGTTCCATACTCCCCCTACTCCTCATCTAGCCTTTTAGGGGTACAAACAATAGTAATTGGGGCCCAGTGTGGTTGTGTACGTGTGATATACATACACTTTTTTTGGATCATATTTTCTATTCCGCTATTTAATCAAAAACCTTTGGGGATCAGTTAAATTGGGGGATAGTCTGTGTTGGTACGTGTGAGAGAGATCCACCTTTCCAAGTTGTTGGGGTTCATCTCATACTTCTGAAGGTTTGAGGGTGCTGCCTGTTCCATACCCCCCCTACTCCTCATCTAGCCTTTTAGGGGTACAAACAATAGTAATTGGGGCCTAGTGTGGTTGTGTACGTGTGATATACATACACTTTTTTTGGATCATATTTTCTATTCCGCTATTTAATCAAAAACCTTTGGGGATCAGTTAAATTGGGGGATAGTCTGTGTTGGTACGTGTGAGAGAGATCCACCTTTCCAAGTTGTTGGGGTTCATCTCATACTTCTGAAGGTTTGAGGGTGCTGCCTGTTCCATACTCCCCCTACTCCTAGCCTTTTAGGGGTACAAACAATAGTAATTGGGGCCTAGTGTGGTTGTGTACGTGTGATATACATACACTTTTTTGGATCATATTTTCTATTCCACTATTTAATCAAAAACCTTTGGGGATCAGTTAAATTGGGGGATAGTCTGTGTTGGTACGTGTGAGAGAGATCCACCTTTCCAAGTTGTTGGGGTTCATCTCATACTTCTGAAGGTTTGAGGGTGCTGCCTGTTCCATACCCCCCCTACTCCTCATCTAGCCTTTTAGGGGTACAAACAATAGTAATTGGGGCCTAGTGTGGTTGTGTACGTGTGATATACATACACTTTTTTTGGATCATATTTTCTATTCCGCTATTTAATCAAAAACCTTTGGGGATCAGTTAAATTGGGGGATAGTCTGTGTTGGTACGTGTGAGAGAGATCCACCTTTCCAAGTTGTTGGGGTTCATCTCATACTTCTGAAGGTTTGAGGGTGCTGCCTGTTCCATACTCCCCCTACTCCTCATCTAGCCTTTTAGGGGTACAAACAATAGTAATTGGGGCCCAGTGTGGTTGTGTACGTGTGATATACATACACTTTTTTTGGATCATATTTTCTATTCCGCTATTTAATCAAAAACCTTTGGGGATCAGTTAAATTGGGGGATAGTCTGTGTTGGTACGTGTGAGAGAGATCCACCTTTCCAAGTTGTTGGGGTTCATCTCATACTTCTGAAGGTTTGAGGGTGCTGCCTGTTCCATACTCCCCCTACTCCTCATCTAGCCTTTTAGGGGTACAAACAATAGTAATTGGGGCCTAGTGTGGTTGTGTACGTGTGATATACATACACTTTTTTTGGATCATATTTTCTATTCCGCTATTTAATCAAAAACCTTTGGGGATCAGTTAAATTGGGGGATAGTCTGTGTTGGTACGTGTGAGAGAGATCCACCTTTCCAAGTTGTTGGGGTTCATCTCATACTTCTGAAGGTTTGAGGGTGCTGCCTGTTCCATACTCCCCCTACTCCTCATCTAGCCTTTTAGGGGTACAAACAATAGTAATTGGGGCCCAGTGTGGTTGTGTACGTGTGATATACATACACTTTTTTTGGATCATATTTTCTATTCCGCTATTTAATCAAAAACCTTTGGGGATCAGTTAAATTGGGGGATAGTCTGTGTTGGTACGTGTGAGAGAGATCCACCTTTCCAAGTTGTTGGGGTTCATCTCATACTTCTGAAGGTTTGAGGGTGCTGCCTGTTCCATACTCCCCCTACTCCTCATCTAGCCTTTTAGGGGTACAAACAATAGTAATTGGGGCCCAGTGTGGTTGTGTACGTGTGATATACATACACTTTTTTTGGATCATATTTTCTATTCCGCTATTTAATCAAAAACCTTTGGGGATCAGTTAAATTGGGGGATAGTCTGTGTTGGTACGTGTGAGAGAGATCCACCTTTCCAAGTTGTTGGGGTTCATCTCATACTTCTGAAGGTTTGAGGGTGCTGCCTGTTCCATACTCCCCCTACTCCTAGCCTTTTAGGGGTACAAACAATAGTAATTGGGGCCTAGTGTGGTTGTGTACGTGTGATATACATACACTTTTTTTGGATCATATTTTCTATTCCGCTATTTAATCAAAAACCTTTGGGGATCAGTTAAATTGGGGGATAGTCTGTGTTGGTACGTGTGAGAGAGATCCACCTTTCCAAGTTGTTGGGGTTCATCTCATACTTCTGAAGGTTTGAGGGTGCTGCCTGTTCCATACTCCCCCTACTCCTCATCTAGCCTTTTAGGGGTACAAACAATAGTAATTGGGGCCCAGTGTGGTTGTGTACGTGTGATATACATACACTTTTTTTGGATCATATTTTCTATTCCGCTATTTAATCAAAAACCTTTGGGGATCAGTTAAATTGGGGGATAGTCTGTGTTGGTACGTGTGAGAGAGATCCACCTTTCCAAGTTGTTGGGGTTCATCTCATACTTCTGAAGGTTTGAGGGTGCTGCCTGTTCCATACTCCCCCTACTCCTCATCTAGCCTTTTAGGGGTACAAACAATAGTAATTGGGGCCCAGTGTGGTTGTGTACGTGTGATATACATACACTTTTTTTGGATCATATTTTCTATTCCGCTATTTAATCAAAAACCTTTGGGGATCAGTTAAATTGGGGGATAGTCTGTGTTGGTACGTGTGAGAGAGATCCACCTTTCCAAGTTGTTGGGGTTCATCTCATACTTCTGAAGGTTTGAGGGTGCTGCCTGTTCCATACTCCCCCTACTCCTAGCCTTTTAGGGGTACAAACAATAGTAATTGGGGCCTAGTGTGGTTGTGTACGTGTGATATACATACACTTTTTTTGGATCATATTTTCTATTCCGCTATTTAATCAAAAACCTTTGGGGATCAGTTAAATTGGGGGATAGTCTGTGTTGGTACGTGTGAGAGAGATCCACCTTTCCAAGTTGTTGGGGTTCATCTCATACTTCTGAAGGTTTGAGGGTGCTGCCTGTTCCATACTCCCCCTACTCCTCATCTAGCCTTTTAGGGGTACAAACAATAGTAATTGGGGCCTAGTGTGGTTGTGTACGTGTGATATACATACACTTTTTTTGGATCATATTTTCTATTCCGCTATTTAATCAAAAACCTTTGGGGATCAGTTAAATTGGGGGATAGTCTGTGTTGGTACGTGTGAGAGAGATCCACCTTTCCAAGTTGTTGGGGTTCATCTCATACTTCTGAAGGTTTGAGGGTGCTGCCTTTTCCATACCCCCCCTACTCCTCATCTAGCCTTTTAGGGGTACAAACAATAGTAATTGGGGCCTAGTGTGGTTGTGTACGTGTGATATACATACACTTTTTTTGGATCATATTTTCTATTCCGCTATTTAATCAAAAACCTTTGGGGATCAGTTAAATTGGGGGATAGTCTGTGTTGGTACGTGTGAGAGAGATCCACCTTTCCAAGTTGTTGGGGTTCATCTCATACTTCTGAAGGTTTGAGGGTGCTGCCTGTTCCATACCCCCCCTACTCCTCATCTAGCCTTTTAGGGGTACAAACAATAGTAATTGGGGCCTAGTGTGGTTGTGTACGTGTGATATACATACACTTTTTTTGGATCATATTTTCTATTCCGCTATTTAATCAAAAACCTTTGGGGATCAGTTAAATTGGGGGATAGTCTGTGTTGGTACGTGTGAGAGAGATCCACCTTTCCAAGTTGTTGGGGTTCATCTCATACTTCTGAAGGTTTGAGGGTGCTGCCTGTTCCATACCCCCCCTACTCCTCATCTAGCCTTTTAGGGGTACAAACAATAGTAATTGGGGCCTAGTGTGGTTGTGTACGTGTGATATACATACACTTTTTTTGGATCATATTTTCTATTCCGCTATTTAATCAAAAACCTTTGGGGATCAGTTAAATTGGGGGATAGTCTGTGTTGGTACGTGTGAGAGAGATCCACCTTTCCAAGTTGTTGGGGTTCATCTCATACTTCTGAAGGTTTGAGGGTGCTGCCTGTTCCATACTCCCCCTACTCCTAGCCTTTTAGGGGTACAAACAATAGTAATTGGGGCCTAGTGTGGTTGTGTACGTGTGATATACATACACTTTTTTTGGATCATATTTTCTATTCCGCTATTTAATCAAAAACCTTTGGGGATCAGTTAAATTGGGGGATAGTCTGTGTTGGTACGTGTGAGAGAGATCCACCTTTCCAAGTTGTTGGGGTTCATCTCATACTTCTGAAGGTTTGAGGGTGCTGCCTGTTCCATACCCCCCCTACTCCTCATCTAGCCTTTTAGGGGTACAAACAATAGTAATTGGGGCCTAGTGTGGTTGTGTACGTGTGATATACATACACTTTTTTTGGATCATATTTTCTATTCCGCTATTTAATCAAAAACCTTTGGGGATCAGTTAAATTGGGGGATAGTCTGTGTTGGTACGTGTGAGAGAGATCCACCTTTCCAAGTTGTTGGGGTTCATCTCATACTTCTGAAGGTTTGAGGGTGCTGTCTGTTCCATACTCCCCCTACTCCTCATCTAGCCTTTTAGGGATACAAACAATAGTAATTGGGGCCCAGTGTGGTTGTGTACGTGTGATATACATACACTTTTTTTGGATCATATTTTCTATTCCGCTATTTAATCAAAAACCTTTGGGGATCAGTTAAATTGGGGGATAGTCTGTGTTGGTACATGTGAGAGAGATCCACCTTTCCAAGTTGTTGGGGTTCATCTCATACTTCTGAAGGTTTGAGGGTGCTGCCTGTTCCATACTCCCCCTACTCCTCATCTAGCCTTTTAGGGGTACAAACAATAGTAATTGGGGCCTAGTGTGGTTGTGTACGTGTGATATACATACACTTTTTTTGGATCATATTTTCTATTCCGCTATTTAATCAAAAACCTTTGGGGATCAGTTAAATTGGGGGATAGTCTGTGTTGGTACGTGTGAGAGAGATCCACCTTTCCAAGTTGTTGGGGTTCATCTCATACTTCTGAAGGTTTGAGGGTGCTGCCTGTTCCATACTCCCCCTACTCCTCATCTAGCCTTTTAGGGGTACAAACAATAGTAATTGGGGCCCAGTGTGGTTGTGTACGTGTGATATACATACACTTTTTTTGGATCATATTTTCTATTCCGCTATTTAATCAAAAACCTTTGGGGATCAGTTAAATTGGGGGATAGTCTGTGTTGGTACGTGTGAGAGAGATCCACCTTTCCAAGTTGTTGGGGTTCATCTCATACTTCTGAAGGTTTGAGGGTGCTGCCTGTTCCATACCCCCCCTACTCCTCATCTAGCCTTTTAGGGGTACAAACAATAGTAATTGGGGCCTAGTGTGGTTGTGTACGTGTGATATACATACACTTTTTTTGGATCATATTTTCTATTCCGCTATTTAATCAAAAACCTTTGGGGATCAGTTAAATTGGGGGATAGTCTGTGTTGGTACGTGTGAGAGAGATCCACCTTTCCAAGTTGTTGGGGTTCATCTCATACTTCTGAAGGTTTGAGGGTGCTGCCTGTTCCATACCCCCCCTACTCCTCATCTAGCCTTTTAGGGGTACAAACAATAGTAATTGGGGCCTAGTGTGGTTGTGTACGTGTGATATACATACACTTTTTTTGGATCATATTTTCTATTCCGCTATTTAATCAAAAACCTTTGGGGATCAGTTAAATTGGGGGATAGTCTGTGTTGGTACGTGTGAGAGAGATCCACCTTTCCAAGTTGTTGGGGTTCATCTCATACTTCTGAAGGTTTGAGGGTGCTGCCTGTTCCATACTCCCCCTACTCCTAGCCTTTTAGGGGTACAAACAATAGTAATTGGGGCCTAGTGTGGTTGTGTACGTGTGATATACATACACTTTTTTTGGATCATATTTTCTATTCCGCTATTTAATCAAAAACCTTTGGGGATCAGTTAAATTGGGGGATAGTCTGTGTTGGTACGTGTGAGAGAGATCCACCTTTCCAAGTTGTTGGGGTTCATCTCATACTTCTGAAGGTTTGAGGGTGCTGCCTGTTCCATACCCCCCCTACTCCTCATCTAGCCTTTTAGGGGTACAAACAATAGTAATTGGGGCCTAGTGTGGTTGTGTACGTGTGATATACATACACTTTTTTTGGATCATATTTTCTATTCCGCTATTTAATCAAAAACCTTTGGGGATCAGTTAAATTGGGGGATAGTCTGTGTTGGTACGTGTGAGAGAGATCCACCTTTCCAAGTTGTTGGGTTTCATCTCATACTTCTGAAGGTTTGAGGGTGCTGTCTGTTCCATACTCCCCCTACTCCTCATCTAGCCTTTTAGGGATACAAACAATAGTAATTGGGGCCCAGTGTGGTTGTGTACGTGTGATATACATACACTTTTTTTGGATCATATTTTCTATTCCGCTATTTAATCAAAAACCTTTGGGGATCAGTTAAATTGGGGGATAGTCTGTGTTGGTACATGTGAGAGAGATCCACCTTTCCAAGTTGTTGGGGTTCATCTCATACTTCTGAAGGTTTGAGGGTGCTGCCTGTTCCATACTCCCCCTACTCCTCATCTAGCCTTTTAGGGGTACAAACAATAGTAATTGGGGCCTAGTGTGGTTGTGTACGTGTGATATACATACACTTTTTTTGGATCATATTTTCTATTCCGCTATTTAATCAAAAACCTTTGGGGATCAGTTAAATTGGGGGATAGTCTGTGTTGGTACGTGTGAGAGAGATCCACCTTTCCAAGTTGTTGGGGTTCATCTCATACTTCTGAAGGTTTGAGGGTGCTGCCTGTTCCATACTCCCCCTACTCCTCATCTAGCCTTTTAGGGGTACAAACAATAGTAATTGGGGCCCAGTGTGGTTGTGTACGTGTGATATACATACACTTTTTTTGGATCATATTTTCTATTCCGCTATTTAATCAAAAACCTTTGGGGATCAGTTAAATTGGGGGATAGTCTGTGTTGGTACGTGTGAGAGAGATCCACCTTTCCAAGTTGTTGGGGTTCATCTCATACTTCTGAAGGTTTGAGGGTGCTGCCTGTTCCATACTCCCCCTACTCCTCATCTAGCCTTTTAGGGGTACAAACAATAGTAATTGGGGCCCAGTGTGGTTGTGTACGTGTGATATACATACACTTTTTTTGGATCATATTTTCTATTCCGCTATTTAATCAAAAACCTTTGGGGATCAGTTAAATTGGGGGATAGTCTGTGTTGGTACGTGTGAGAGAGATCCACCTTTCCAAGTTGTTGGGGTTCATCTCATACTTCTGAAGGTTTGAGGGTGCTGCCTGTTCCATACTCCCCCTACTCCTAGCCTTTTAGGGGTACAAACAATAGTAATTGGGGCCTAGTGTGGTTGTGTACGTGTGATATACATACACTTTTTTTGGATCATATTTTCTATTCCGCTATTTAATCAAAAACCTTTGGGGATCAGTTAAATTGGGGGATAGTCTGTGTTGGTACGTGTGAGAGAGATCCACCTTTCCAAGTTGTTGGGGTTCATCTCATACTTCTGAAGGTTTGAGGGTGCTGCCTGTTCCATACTCCCCCTACTCCTCATCTAGCCTTTTAGGGGTACAAACAATAGTAATTGGGGCCCAGTGTGGTTGTGTACGTGTGATATACATACACTTTTTTTGGATCATATTTTCTATTCCGCTATTTAATCAAAAACCTTTGGGGATCAGTTAAATTGGGGGATAGTCTGTGTTGGTACGTGTGAGAGAGATCCACCTTTCCAAGTTGTTGGGGTTCATCTCATACTTCTGAAGGTTTGAGGGTGCTGCCTGTTCCATACCCCCCCTACTCCTCATCTAGCCTTTTAGGGGTACAAACAATAGTAATTGGGGCCTAGTGTGGTTGTGTACGTGTGATATACATACACTTTTTTTGGATCATATTTTCTATTCCGCTATTTAATCAAAAACCTTTGGGGATCAGTTAAATTGGGGGATAGTCTGTGTTGGTACGTGTGAGAGAGATCCACCTTTCCAAGTTGTTGGGGTTCATCTCATACTTCTGAAGGTTTGAGGGTGCTGCCTGTTCCATACTCCCCCTACTCCTCATCTAGCCTTTTAGGGGTACAAACAATAGTAATTGGGGCCCAGTGTGGTTGTGTACGTGTGATATACATACACTTTTTTTGGATCATATTTTCTATTCCGCTATTTAATCAAAAACCTTTGGGGATCAGTTAAATTGGGGGATAGTCTGTGTTGGTACGTGTGAGAGAGATCCACCTTTCCAAGTTGTTGGGGTTCATCTCATACTTCTGAAGGTTTGAGGGTGCTGCCTGTTCCATACTCCCCCTACTCCTAGCCTTTTAGGGGTACAAACAATAGTAATTGGGGCCTAGTGTGGTTGTGTACGTGTGATATACATACACTTTTTTTGGATCATATTTTCTATTCCGCTATTTAATCAAAAACCTTTGGGGATCAGTTAAATTGGGGGATAGTCTGTGTTGGTACGTGTGAGAGAGATCCACCTTTCCAAGTTGTTGGGGTTCATCTCATACTTCTGAAGGTTTGAGGGTGCTGCCTGTTCCATACTCCCCCTACTCCTCATCTAGCCTTTTAGGGGTACAAACAATAGTAATTGGGGCCCAGTGTGGTTGTGTACGTGTGATATACATACACTTTTTTTGGATCATATTTTCTATTCCGCTATTTAATCAAAAACCTTTGGGGATCAGTTAAATTGGGGGATAGTCTGTGTTGGTACGTGTGAGAGAGATCCACCTTTCCAAGTTGTTGGGGTTCATCTCATACTTCTGAAGGTTTGAGGGTGCTGCCTGTTCCATACTCCCCCTACTCCTCATCTAGCCTTTTAGGGGTACAAACAATAGTAATTGGGGCCTAGTGTGGTTGTGTACGTGTGATATACATACACTTTTTTTGGATCATATTTTCTATTCCGCTATTTAATCAAAAACCTTTGGGGATCAGTTAAATTGGGGGATAGTCTGTGTTGGTACGTGTGAGAGAGATCCACCTTTCCAAGTTGTTGGGGTTCATCTCATACTTCTGAAGGTTTGAGGGTGCTGCCTGTTCCATACCCCCCCTACTCCTCATCTAGCCTTTTAGGGGTACAAACAATAGTAATTGGGGCCTAGTGTGGTTGTGTACGTGTGATATACATACACTTTTTTTGGATCATATTTTCTATTCCGCTATTTAATCAAAAACCTTTGGGGATCAGTTAAATTGGGGGATAGTCTGTGTTGGTACGTGTGAGAGAGATCCACCTTTCCAAGTTGTTGGGGTTCATCTCATACTTCTGAAGGTTTGAGGGTGCTGCCTGTTCCATACTCCCCCTACTCCTCATCTAGCCTTTTAGGGGTACAAACAATAGTAATTGGGGCCTAGTGTGGTTGTGTACGTGTGATATACATACACTTTTTTTGGATCATATTTTCTATTCCGCTATTTAATCAAAAACCTTTGGGGATCAGTTAAATTGGGGGATAGTCTGTGTTGGTACGTGTGAGAGAGATCCACCTTTCCAAGTTGTTGGGGTTCATCTCATACTTCTGAAGGTTTGAGGGTGCTGCCTGTTCCATACTCCCCCTACTCCTAGCCTTTTAGGGGTACAAACAATAGTAATTGGGGCCTAGTGTGGTTGTGTACGTGTGATATACATACACTTTTTTTGGATCATATTTTCTATTCCGCTATTTAATCAAAAACCTTTGGGGATCAGTTAAATTGGGGGATAGTCTGTGTTGGTACGTGTGAGAGAGATCCACCTTTCCAAGTTGTTGGGGTTCATCTTATACTTCTGAAGGTTTGAGGGTGCTGCCTGTTCCATACTCCCCCTACTCCTCATCTAGCCTTTTAGGGGTACAAACAATAGTAATTGGGGCCCAGTGTGGTTGTGTACGTGTGATATACATACACTTTTTTTGGATCATATTTTCTATTCCGCTATTTAATCAAAAACCTTTGGGGATCAGTTAAATTGGGGGATAGTCTGTGTTGGTACGTGTGAGAGAGATCCACCTTTCCAAGTTGTTGGGGTTCATCTCATACTTCTGAAGGTTTGAGGGTGCTGCCTGTTCCATACTCCCCCTACTCCTAGCCTTTTAGGGGTACAAACAATAGTAATTGGGGCCTAGTGTGGTTGTGTACGTGTGATATACATACACTTTTTTTGGATCATATTTTCTATTCCGCTATTTAATCAAAAACCTTTGGGGATCAGTTAAATTGGGGGATAGTCTGTGTTGGTACGTGTGAGAGAGATCCACCTTTCCAAGTTGTTGGGGTTCATCTCATACTTCTGAAGGTTTGAGGGTGCTGCCTGTTCCATACTCCCCCTACTCCTCATCTAGCCTTTTAGGGGTACAAACAATAGTAATTGGGGCCCAGTGTGGTTGTGTACGTGTGATATACATACACTTTTTTTGGATCATATTTTCTATTCCGCTATTTAATCAAAAACCTTTGGGGATCAGTTAAATTGGGGGATAGTCTGTGTTGGTACGTGTGAGAGAGATCCACCTTTCCAAGTTTTTGGGGTTCATCTCATACTTCTGAAGATTTGAGGGTGCTGCCTGTTCCATACTCCTCCTCCTACTGCTCAACCATCCTTTTAGGGGTACAAACAATAGTAGTTGGGGCCTAGTGTGGTGGTGTACGTGCGAGATACATACACTTTCTTTTTGATCATATTTTCTATTCCGCTATTCAATTAAAACCTTTGGGGATCAATTCAATTGCGAGATAGTCTGTGTCGGTACGTGTGAGATCCACCTTTCCAAGTTGTTGGGGTTCATCTCATACTTCTGAAGATTTGAGGGTGCTGCCTGTTCCATACTCCTGCTCCTACTGCTCAACCATCCTTTTAGGGGTACAAACAATAGTAATTGGGGCCTAGTGTGGTTGTGTACGTGCGAGATACATACACTTTTTTTGATCATATTTCCTATTCCGCTATTCAATAAAAACCTTTGAGGATCAATTGAATTGCGGGATAGTCTGTGTCGGTACGTGTGAGATCCACCTTTCCAAGTTTTTGGGGTTCATCTCATACTTCTGAAGATTTGAGGGTGCTGCCTGTTCCATACTCCTCCTCCTACTCCTCATCCATCCTTTTAGGGGTACAAACAATAGTAATTGGGGCCTAGTGTGGTTGTGTACGTGCGAGATACATACACTTTTTTTGATCATATTTCCTATTCCGCTATTCAATAAAAACCTTTGAGGATCAATTGAATTGCGGGATAGTCTGTGTCGGTACGTGTGAGATCCACCTTTCCAAGTTTTTGGGGTTCATCTCATACTTCTGAAGATTTGAGGGTGCTGTCTGTTCCATACTCCTCCTACTCCTCATCCATCCTTTTAGGGGTAGAAACAATAGTAATTGGGGCCTAGTGTGGTTTTGTACGTGCGAGATACATACACTTTTTTGGATCATATTTCCTATTCCGCTATTCAATAAAAACCTTTCTAGGGCAAGATCTTAAATTACAGAAATATGAGGAGACCGTCAAATAAGGGCCGTGGCCTGGGTCGTGGTGCTGCTGGTAGAGCTCCTGTTGCAAGGAGAGGACGTGGTCGATCTGTGCCAGCTACACGCACAAGTGAAACACCTTCCTCAAGTGTGAGTAGGCGACAGAACCTGCATCAGTATTTGGTAGGGCATCAAACGCCCCTAGAAGTGAGGCGATAGTAGATTGGTTTGCTGCTGACAGTGCCTCCAGTTCCTTCACATTGTCTCCCACCCAGTCTACTGCAGAAAGGTCAGAGTTGGCACCTGCAGCCAATGTCCAACCGTCTTTCACCTCACCCCCTTGCAAATCAGGCCAGCAGTCTGAGCCCCAAGCCATACAGCAGTCTCTTATTCTTTTTGAGGACTCTGTCAGCAGGGTTTCCCAGGGCCATCCACCTAGCCCTGCCCCAGAAGTGGAAGAAATTGAGTGCAGCGATGCCCAACCACTTATTTCTCAAGATGAGTACATGCAAGGATCATCGCAGCACGTCTCCGATGATGACGAAACGCAGGTGCCAACTGCTGCGGCGTTCAGCATTGTGGAGACCGACAAGGAGGGCAGGGGTGAAGACTGGGTGGAAGATGATGTGGAGGACAATGAGGTCCTCGACCCCACATGGAATGAACGTCATGCAGGTGACCTGAGTAGTTTGGAGGAAGAGGCGGTGGTCGCACAGAGCCACCAGCACAGCAGAAGAGGGAGCAGGGTGCAGAAGCGGAGCGGCCGTGCCCTAGACACTACGCCCGCTACTGCCCAACGCAGCAAGGGAACGAGCGCACCAAAGTCAGCTCAAAGGAGTTCTCTAGCGTGGAAGTTCTTTAGAAAATGTGCTGATGACAGGACACGAGTGGTTTGCACCCTGTGCAATCAGAGCTTGAAGCGAGGCATAAACCTTCTCAACCTGAGCACAACCTGCATGATCAGGCATCTAAGTGCAAAGCACGAGCTGCAGTGGAGTACACACCTTCAAAACCAAGAAACGTCTCTGGCTCATCCTGCTTCCTCTTCTGCTGCAGTCTCGGCCGCTCCAGCCACATCTGTAGTGATACCGGCACCTGCCACCCCGCAAACAGACGATCTGTCAGCAACACCACCACCTGGGTCACCAACAACCATCTCCACAATGTCCCGTGGAAGCGTTCAGCTTTCCATCTCCCAAACACTTGAGAGGAAGAGGAAGTACCCCCCTACCCACCCGTGATCCCTGGCCCTGAATGCCAGCATTTCAAAATTATTGGCCTTTGAAATGCTGTCATTCCGTCTGGTGGAGACGCACAGTTTTAAAAACCTTATGTCGGTGGCTGTCCCACAGTACGTCGTGCCCAGCCGCCACTACTTTTCCAGGCAAGCCATCCCTTCCCTGCACAACCAAGTGGGGGAAAATATCAGGTGTGCACTGCGCAACGGCACACTGGGTAAATGCAGTGGCGGATGGGCCTGAGGCGGATAGCAATTTGGCGCATGTCCTTCCACCACCGAGGATTGCAGGGCGCTTCAGTTTGCCTCCTGTTCCTAACTCCTCCTACTCCGCTTCCTCATCCTCTACCGCCTCCTCATCCGGACAGCGTAACACCTTCACCACCAACTTCAGCACGGCCAGGGGTAAACGACAGCAGGCAGTTTTACAACTTGCCTGTTTGGGGGACAAACCACACACCGCGCAGGAGTTGTGGAGGAGCATGGAACAGCAGACAAATGAGTGGTTGCTGCCAGCGAGCCTCAAGCCCGGCCTGGTGGTGTGCGATAACGGGCGAAATCTCATAGCAGCTCTGGGCCTAGCCGGTTTGACGCACATCCCTTGCCTGGCGCATGTGCTGAATTTGGTGGTGCAGAGGTTCCTTAAAAACTACCCCGATATGTCAGAGCTGCTGCAGAAAGTGCGGGCCGTTTGTGCGCACTTTCGGCGTTCTCACCCTGCTGCTGCTCGCCTGGCAGCGCTGCAGCGTAACTTCGGCCTTCCCGCTCACCGCCTCATATGTGACGTGCCCACAAGGTGGAACTCCACCTTGCACATGCTGGAAAGACTGTGCGAGCAGCAGCAGGCCATAGTGGAGTTTCAGCTGCAGCACGCACGCGTGAGTCGCTCTGCGGAACAGCACCACTTCACCACCAATAACTGGGCCTCCATGCGAGACCTGTGTGCCTTGTTGCGCTGTTTTGAGTACTCCACCAACATGGCCAGTGGCAATGACGCCGTTCTCAGCTTAACTATCCCACTTCTATGCCTCCTTGAAAAAACAATTCGGGCGATGATGGAAGAGGATGTGGCACAGGATGAGGAGGAGGAGGAGGATGAAGAGGTAACATTTCCAAGGCTTTCAGGGCAGTCATTCGCAAGGGGCTCCGAGGGTGGGTTCCTGCACACGCAAACGCCAGGGACGCAATTGTCCAGCAGGGGCACAGTTCTGGAGGATGAGGAGGATGAGGAGGAGGAGGAGCTGGAGGAGGAGATGGAACCATGTTCACAGCAGGGTGGCACCCAGGCCAGCTCATGGCCATCACTGGTGCGTGGCTGGGGGGATACAGAGGACACGGACGATACACCTCCCACAGAGGACAGCCTTTCGTTGCCTCTGGGCAGCCTGGCACACATGAGCGATTACATGCTGCAGTGTCTCCACAACGACCGCCGAGTTGCCCACATTCTAACTTGTGCTGATTACTGGGTGGCCACGCTGCTGGATCCCCGTTACAAGGACAACGTACCGTCCTTAATTCACTCACTGGAGCGCGATCGCAAGATGCGCGAGTACAAGCGCACGCTGGTAGACGCCATGCTGCTGGCATTCCCATCTGACAGCGGGGCCACAGTGGAAGCACAAGGCAGAGGAGGAGGAGGAGGAGGTCGCCAACGCAACCAGGGCACCGCCAGCACCTCAGAAGGCAGGGTTAGCATGGCCGAAATGTGGAAAAGCTTTGTCAGCACGCCACAACAAACAGCAGCACCAGCAGCTCAGATGGAACGTCTTAGCAGGAGGCAGCATTTTACCAACATGGTGGAGCAGTATGTGTGCACACGCCTACATGTAGTGAATGACGGGTCTGCCCCCTTCAACTTCTGGGTCTCCAAATTGGGCACATGGCCTGAGCTTGCCCTTTACGCCTTGGAGGTGCTGGCGTGCCCTGCAGCCAGTGTATTATCTGAACGGGTATTTAGCACGGCTGGGGGCGTTATAACAGACAAGCGCAGCCGCCTGTCCAGAGACAATGTGGACAAGCTCACGTTCATTAAAATGAACCAGGCATGGATCCCACGGGACTTTTCCGTACCTTATGCAGAATAGCAATGGATACCGACCTTACCCACCCATTGTTCCATTTTTGCTCTTTCTCACTCTTTTGGGGTGTACCCTCATTTAAAATTTTTGAAAAGAAGCAGTGTTGGCTACCTCGTCCTCCTCCTCAGGGCCAGATTAATGTAGGGGCTATTGGAGCTGCAGCTCCAGGCCCCTACCTTTTATATAGGCCCCGGGTTGGCCATATTCACTGTTACCGCTCTTCTGTCACTTGTAAACACAGAAGTCTGGCTTCTATGCTCGCTTCCCCAGGCAGCACCCTCAGAACCTCCCCACACAGCGTGAAGGCCGGACAAGGAGGGACAGTTGGCGATGCATGGATGTGTTTATGGGCTTCAGAGACAGCATCCCATGTTGAATTAGGCATGCATGGCTGCACCCTTCCTCCTCTGGGTGCATGGCAAGGCACGGCCCTTAAGGCCCTTCAAAATCCTCAGCACCAAGCCCATGATGCTGTTAATCCGGCCCTGGTCCTCCTCCACCGCCGCTTCCACCTACACCGCCCATAGGTGTGCGCAGCCTATTGCATTAAGGTGTGCACCCCAAAGTTGAAATACACATGCATGTGTTTGCCAGCAGGGAGAGTAATGTATCGGGGCCATGTACCTGTAGGCAAGGAGAAATAGAGCAAAGCAGGTCCCAGGGAGATCTTTCCCATCTCCTCACTGGCAATGCTATGTGCCCTAGGTGATTAGGGTGTGCCCAGGCACACCCAGCACACCCTGTGCGCACGCCTATGTCACCGCCACATCCACCACCACCTCAACCTCCCTCCTACTCCATATGGGCCTCGTCCTTCAGAGATGAAGAAGAACATTGTTTTATTTTTCTGTTTTTTTTTGTTGTTTTAAGTTATTTCCCTATCCACATTTGTTTGCAGAGCACTTGCCATGCTCTTAATTACGTTTTGCTGCCATTTGCAGCACTCTAGCCCTTTCCTTTGGTGTTTTAGAGCCATTTTAGTGCCTTAAAGTTCGGGTCCCCATTGACTTCAATGGGGTTCGGTGTCCGGGAAAAGTTCGGTAAAAGTCCGGGACACGGACCCGGACTTTTTTTTAAAGTTCGGCCGAACCCGTCGAACACGGACATCTAGGTGTCCGCTCAACCCTACTCACCTCCCGTTAGGAAAGGAATGAAAGCGATCCAATATCGTTAAACCGAAGGAAGCCAAAGGCAGATCTCTCCTCCTAATCTCTTAAAGTCCACGTGTGGATATATAGGAAATAACAAGATCTGGTGCTCTCTGTTTGAGAATGTATTTGACTTAAATGAGAAGCACATACGCTGTGTGGGCTGGAAAGACAAACTGAAACTGGGTGTCCATGAGGTGGATCCGATGTAAGGCTCCGCCCCCCCCCCCCCCCCCCTATTATGAGGAACAGTATCAGCTACTTTTGCAAAAGCCAAATATATTAAAATTAACAGCTTTTCCAATATCCCAATTTGAACTTACCTCCTTATAAAATCTGATCAGGCTAGTAAGAAATGACCTCTCATATATGACCCACTGTTGAGGGATAATTCTGTATATGACTCCATGTGGTTTTGTATGTCATGCCTCAGAACAACCTCCAGTAATTTATACACTAAAGTCAAGTGTACAGGTCTATGGCCTTGACCTAACCTAATTTTTTATCTTTATGGTACCACCACAGAGCACATATACTAAAATGTGAGCATCTTCATCTGCCTGTGAGCATCTTCATCTGCCTCAGCTTTAATCTACTCATTTAATACTATATTAATGTTTTTATGTGCTATGAAGGTTATTTCAAAAAATGGATAGTCAGAGTCATTTAATTTGCATCTACTAGAGCACTCTTTGAGTTAAATTCGTTCATTAGGAAAATGTGATGTATTATTTATTTTAAAAAATATTTTTGTGAAAAACGGTTATTGTCTTGTAAGTAAGAATGTGGGAAATCTAAAAAATAAAAAAAAAAGCATATTTATACTTTTTTGACAGTACATATGATTTATTTTGAAACTGAAAAACATTGTTTAAACACAAAATGTCAGCATCCTCTCTAGAAAGAAGACTAGTGGATATGACAGAAAGAAATTTCATTCCACTGTCACTTCCACCCACAATACAAATGTAAGAAGCAGAAGGGAAGGTCAGAAAATGCCAGCAGTGGGACAGTAAAACTAGCAACACTGAGCTTATCAGCAGCAACACAAGTAAGGAAGTGACGTTTCATATATTGTTTCAATGTTCCAGCTGTCAAGTTATTTTCAAAAAGCATCGGAAATTGTCAGTTATAGATCTCATTCACCTCTGGGGTTGCAGCAGAAAGATAATGATGATTGTTACACTACGACATTGAGCCAACGTGTCACTCAGTTCTTCTCCCACAGAGGCATGATGGGAATCGCCAGAGACACGATGGGCTGAGTCAATGGCAAATAGTGGAGATTGTAAGACATTGAGTGCTTCGTCACTTTGACAAATAAACTGAATATATTTGAAAGCAATTGATCAAAATCAGAGAGGTTTTATTGCATAAGTTACCCAGACCAGAGCACAGTTCTGTACAAACTTTAGTGCCCACTCCCAGCAACAGAATCAGCATTGGTACTTCCCATGAATAAAGAGTGCCCCATGTGCTGGTGGCTGCTATAACCTAGAAGACCCTTGCCCCCCGATACCCCCTTAGAAGTGAACTGCCAGTGCTTTGGGGTTAATATAAATGGCTACACCTGTGGCGAGGTGGGGGGTACAGTTGGCACTTGATAAATGCATGGCACAAGTGCAGCTGGTCCTATTAACTTTAACTTTAAGCAAAGTTTTGCGTTCTGTAGATTAGCAGTGCCTTTGCTGGCTAGTAAAGGGCTTTATCAATTATACAAACCTCAAGCAAGTTCTCAGGCCTCTGCGAGGTTCCCGCTGCTCATAGACATCCCAAGCACCTCCTCTGGCAGATATCCTTTTCCCTTATACTCCAGCTTGAGTAAAGTTTTCTCCATTCCAGACAGGACAGCTCTAGACCTTCCAACTCAGACTTGACCGTCCAACACATGTAGACCTCCCTAAGTAGCAGGCCTAGTAGGTTAACAGCACTAACAGAACTCTTCCCCAAGGCGAAGCCTAAGGGAAAGGGCCTCCCAAATATTTACAGTATGCTCTTCCCTCAGCATGCACCACTGGTAACACAACTCCTAGTGGTTGGCCAAAGAAGGTCACAGATATTAATAATTCAATCCTATTGCCTTTCCCTCTCTATTACCAGAGATACAGAGGTGCCTAACAGCAGGCAGGAGAAAGCAACCAAAATGGATTCAGAGAAACCAAAGCAAAGCAGCACCATCTATCAATTAAGCACTAGTTGGATACTGCCGGGCAGGGTCACTGATAAGGCAATACAGCCAGCCCTCCTGTAGTAGGACTGGACCCCATTAGTTCAGAAGGGGGGCCAGGCACCCCCTGAGCAGGAAGGCCACCTGTACTGTGTTATTGAAGACACTGATCCTCTTCTGTCTCCCAATGCAGCACTGCCAGCTTCTCCTCCTCTCCCTCCCTCCAGCTGCACTGCAAGGGGATTGGTTCAAACACATGCACCCCTTCCATCTGCTGTCAGGGTCTCCCTTGGGTGCCCCATTTTCCCTGCAGTGCTGCTGGCTTCCCTCTGACAGCTGCTGTAGGCACACAGGGGGATGTCATTCACAGGCCCCTACCTTTCCTGAATGAACACAGTGAGCGATCAGTACCAATAACTTATGTATCCATTCATCACTAAAGCATAGCAAAATGTGTTTACTTTGCTTCAGTTTGTGAATAAGCAGCAGGCCTCAGAGTGCTTCCTATTAATTCATCAGTGCAGCTGAGGCTGCACAGAAAGGGCCTGATAAATCTATGTCCTCAGTTTTTTTCAGTCAGGGGGCCCTGTCAGGTAGGCTCTATGGGGCCCAGTGATTTCTAAAAGCAGCCCTGCAGCCGGGCAGCACTAAAGTTATTGAGACCCTGCTGCCTAGGGCCAGGGTGGCTTATCTTATATGTATATCAGCTCAAGAGACAGTGGAAGATGAGTTTTTTGTTGAGAAGAAGCATTAGCTATAGATCACCTATCAGCAGTGGGGCTGTTGCTCAAGCTGTAGTCTTTGCATTAGTGACGCTGCTGTTGTCTCTTTAGGGCTGTGGGTTTTGGAGTGATAGTGGTATTTGGGCGAGGGGAGGTCATGCGTGTCCAAACATGCTACAGGTCCCTTTGTCAGAACCCATAGACCTGGTAGAGACCCATACATTATATGCAAATGTGGAAGACAAAGCTGGACTACATGAACTAGAAATGCAATTTTAGCAAGGTAGTGCAAAATTCCTTTAATTCCTTTAAAAATTGCTTGCATCTCTACTATAATCTACTCTATTTCTTTCAATACAAGGGATTGTATTGAAATCCATTGAAAATCTTTAAATAAAAAAAATTAAGCTGGTAATCTAAAACCCATTAACCAGTTAAAATCTAGACTGATTAAAATGAAGAAGGTCACATTTATCACTTGCAAATGCTGTTTTTTGATATTTTTCAATTGTTTCTCTTTCAGCTACTTAGTAAATGTTGGAAATATATCCTACTTCAATTGAATTTTGTACCACATTACTGTATGTTGAAATACTTTTTTCTATACCATAGATGCTGCTACATGTTTGTATATTATGTCATACTTTGCACTGTCTCTATAATATTAGAGGACTGGTACAACCTATTTTTCTATTTTTCACTAAAATTAAATAAATGTTTATTATGAGCATTTTATATAAATAACCCAGCACAAAAAGCTATTACGTTTATATTTCTGCAGCTCGTAAAGCGGCATTAAACCCCAGACCACAAATGTAATATATTGCAACTTACCAATTAATAGATATGGTGGCTGTATTTTTTTTTCTTGTAGCACTACCCCCTTGAGGGTTGCTGGTTAATGGGAGTTCTTCAGCACTACCATGACCCTGTGAACCGTCCATCCCACCTGACACTCTAGGTTCAGACATAGTGTATACACATTTAAGGAACACTTTGACACAATATAAATGAGGTTTAACGTTTAACTCAATGAATAAGCAAGTGGAATTATGTCAGTCAGCTAAACCCCGCATAAACTATCAGGGTTCAGCAAGACTGACACAGAAAACAACAGATAAACAAAATGTTATTTTATCAGGTAACAGTATTCAACACAATATTCTATATACTGTAAGTGTATAGATATTCTCTACTGTAGTAAAGCAATACTCATGTTAAAGAAGAACTCTGAACGAATCCATACTGTCAGTATTCTAATTAAAGATATGGCAATATAACTAGAACATGTGCTCTTTAAGAGCAACTATGCAACAATGTCCCTCCCCTTAGCAAGGCCTTGCTATGTTCTTCACCGGCAGTGAAGACAATTTCCACTGTGGTTTAATATAGCAAGATGGTAAATTGTAATCCTAAGGGGTCTGATATCTGCTTCAATGTTTGTGTTCAGTGTAAAGGTGGGATGTATACTTGCAGTCGGGATCAGAGACAGACGCCCTCTCACCAACTCTGATGTCCGTCTGTGAGGGCCCTGTGAAACAGGTGATGTGGCCTGCCATGATCCAGTGTCTGGAAAACTTGCTGCGCTCTGTTGCCTCAGGATATTCAGCATTACTGCAAAGAAATTGCGGTGTAGCAACAGACATCCACTCCGCCGAGGCTGAGCTCTGTATGTGGGTCAGGCCTCGTGCAGTAGGCCGCAATCTGCTGTCTCATTCACACTCAGCAGGCTGATGTGCAAGCGATGGGTCCCCGGAGCAAGAGAGTTCAAATCTGTGTAGCAGATAGTTTTATAGCTCCTCCCATGATGCTCCACTCCCCCTTTGCTTCCTGGGAAGGTAGTTTCCTGAGCAATCCAAGCTCATGATAAGCTCTCTTTAAAAGACTACAGCTCCCACAATGCCTGTGACAGTGGCGGGTATCAGACCCCTGCCTTCTTACTAACTTGTGACCAAGGACCAGGCAATCTCACACCCTGCCGTCACTTATGTAACAATGCCACTCTCAGCTGCACCCGGCACACAGATTTTCCAGCTTGTCGGACCACAATCTAGATGCCAGCAGGCTGAGAGCGATTGTCACCGGGCTAATTAAGCAATTAACCCTTTCTCTGCCAACACCTCTAGGTTATGATGAGCCCAGAGGACGCTCGTAATTTTAGAAATACCAATTATGATTTTAGAATAATCATCTGTAACACGCGCTGTCACCCCAGACAGGAATGTCCAGAGGATTTATTCTAGACAGTAGCGCTCTTCAAGAGACAGGTTCTTTGGTAGCTTTACATTAAGAGCTTAGTGACAAGATTAACACTTTTCAAAATAAGGTTTAAAAAATAAAAAGGTTAAAATTGGTACAAATAAAAATATTTACAGAGAAATGGGTTTCAAAGAAATAGAGACACAATTCAGCAATTTAGAAAAATAAGATAAAGAATTAGAAATAAGAATACTTGCATTCAATGTCCTTGTATTATCAGAGTTCAGAAGCTGAGCCGGTTCCCAAAGTGATAGATAGATGTTCCTTCTTCGATGGTACAGGAGAACTAACTAAACCATCTGCTTCTTTCCTTTTTCTCTGAGACCGCAGGGGGTGCCACCAGAGGTCCTTGACCAATAAACACAGGGGCCATGGGCGGCCCTAAGGCTCAGACAATGCCAAGGAACCTCCTGTTTAGACAGATTTATAACAGAATTCATATCTCAAAATATGTAATGGTTACATTCTTTAAACTGCTAGTTTCTCACTCAGCATGTGATTTGCCTTAAAACAATACTAAACATGGATATATTATATACAGAAAATAGCTTATCGCTATCATCTATTCTATATGTGACAGGGGGATCGTGCATGGTCTCGTTCAGTTATAAATTGTTAGATGTATCGGTACATCTCTAATTGAACAGTTGGGCTGGGGAATTTACGACTCAGCTCTGGTTAGCCCTAATGAACATCTGCTCCGTTTATGACCCGGCCTGTCATGTCCTACACATCTGTCAGGCTTCCTGTCTGCTGATAAGGTTCTTTGCAGGCCAGCTCTTTGAAGCTCTGCATTCTTAAGTTTATTAGCTCGAGGGGGGTTGGGGTGGGGGCTGTGAGAGTGAATGGCCTTTTTGTTTTTAAACTGTCATGGTTGCTGGAGACAAAATGGTTGCTTGACAAAATGGTATATCCAGTGCAGGATACCATTACAATGCCAATCTCCCAGTTCCTGCAAAATGACGATCCCATCTGAGTCCAGCATTAAAGGGGAACGATTCCAACCAACAAAAGATAAGTCTGTACACATAAACATGGTAGTCTGGACCCGGCTACATTCTTTTTACATAAATAAATAAAAAAGCTGATTATTTTAAGCAAACCTGACAGTAGTAAATGGTTTGTTTTCTCCCTGTAACTGATACATCTGCAAGAGAGCTTGTCCTGTTGAAAAACAATAGAGCTACTGGCCAGATCATCAGGTGAAAATATTGGAAAAAAGCCTACACAAAGAAAATGAATGCAGCCATCACATCAAACAATTGGTAAGCTGCAATATAATAAATGCTTACTTCATTGTTTATTTTCATGTTTTTGATATTTAGCCTTAAAGCGGAGTTCCACCCAAAAGTGGAACTTCCGCTTTAGGGAGTCCTGACCCCCCAACATGCCACATTTGGCATGTCATTTTTTGGGGGGGGGAGTGGGTACCTAGTTTTGACAGGTACCCGCTCCCACTTCCGCTCGGAGCGACGCGGCGCCCTGAGCGGAAGTTCTCCTCTCCCCCTCCATCCCTGCAATCTTCTGGGACACGTCAGAGGTCCCAGAAGATTGCCGGCCAATCACGGCACGCAGCGCGACTCGCGCATGCGCAGTGGGTGCCCGGCTGTGAAGCCGCAAACTGTAACAGCCGGGTGCCCACAGCAGTGATGCCGGCGCCGAGGGAGAGGATCGAGGCTTCCAGCGGCCGCATCGCTGGACCGTTGGACAGGTGAGTAAATGGCTGGAACTCCGCTTTAAGTATTTCCTACTATCTCCTTGTACTTTTGTGTGGACACCTTGGACCAAGGTGGACATTATCACATGTATGGTTCCTGTATATAGGATCCGTAGGAAATTACCATACGATATTTACAATCGCATTGAGACATATGTGTCCTGGCAGGCATCAAAATGGAGGTAGTTCTCTTATGATGTATACATGGGTGCATCTGTTTATGCATTCTTAGTGTTGGAGCAGTCTTTTACATGGGGGAATTAATGATTTTATGTGTGCACCTGCATGCACATATATATTCATATCAGATAGATGTTTTTACTTTCACTATGGTTTTTATTCTTTCTTTTCTTTACACTGTATGTATTCACATTCATTTTTCCAAATTATTTTCTGGTGGTGTTTATGTATTTTTCTATGTGATTGTTGGTCCATGTCTCTGTGTGTACGGGAGATTTCTCGATATGCACGGGAACTTGGACCTTCAGTTTGATTTTGTATTTGAATCTTTATTCAGTTGCTCTTTGGGGCTGACATTTTGTGATTGATCGGGCTGTGCACTATTGCTGATTATCACTGCCCCCGGAACACCTGCAATTACTGGGGCGGTCTAATTAAGATCTATCAGCTATTGTAGTCATTGTAATGATTAAGCACAAGATGTATGTGTGAAACACATCTACGTGACCTCGTGTTGGTGTCTTCACTTTGAACAATAAAGGCAATTGGAATTCCTGGATGTGCGGCCTTTTTCTTTTCTTACTAGTAGTATGAAGTGACTTAGCCTTTTTTGGTATTTGGAGGCTTTTTCTATTGGAAAATTTAGTATAGTAATTTGAGGAGACTGTGGGATATGCACCCCGGTCACTTTGCGTATCATATGGAAGATTTTATTCCAGAATCCTCTTATTTTGGGGTACTCCCACCAGACATGTATGAAAGAGCCAAGGAGCGAGCAATTCCTAAAACAGAGTGGAGAAGTCGAGGGGTAGAATTTTTGAAGTCTCTCTGGTACCAAATACCATCTCGTCAAGACTTTAACATCAGCCTCTATCAAAGAGATGTTTAAAATGCCTTTGTAGACTCTTGTCATGGAGTTGTACCAAATCTCAGGTTCTCACTCTTGAGATAGGTCTCCCTCTCAGGTTCTAGCATAGCTCGGTTTCCCACTGTTGCTAGCTAGTGACTCATTAATTGCCGAGATTCCCCCGTCTGCTCCATGGCTTTACCACAACAAAATTCGTAGGGCGTTATGGTGGGGGTGTTGGTTTGGATTTCCATATAGAGTGTAGAAAGTGCAAAATCTGTTGAAATCTGAGTTCGGCATTTTGAGTTTGTTCAGACAGTGTGATAGAGATATCGGGCCTGTGTGAGTGAAGAAGTGGCCTATCCTGTACAGCCCCTTGTCCATCCACCATTTAAATAATGTGATATTTAACCCTGGAGGGAAGTTTGGATTTTGGAACAGGAGTGCTAGAGGGCGCAAGGGAGAAGTGATTTCAGGGTGTCCTTTGAGTCTTTCCCACAAGGTAAAGGAGTGAGATAATGTTGGTGCTAGGATGGCTGGACGATGTTTGGGGTGACACCAGAATAAATAGTCTAGCGTGTGAAGTGGTACTGCTTGGCGTTCCATTTGGACCCAATCGGGTTTTGCTGTTTCTGTGTAAATGATCAAGATTTGGGCCAGTTGCACTGCTTGTTAGTACCAGAGAAGGTTAGGGAGGCCTAAGCCTCCTTTTTTCCTGGATCTGCAGAGGATCACCTTTGCTATCCTGTGGCCCTTGGAGCCACAAATATAGGCAAGAATTTTAGATTGGAGACTTTTAAGATGGCCCTTTTTTACAGGTATAGGCATTGATCTGAAAAACTAGAGAATACGTTGCATAAGCGTCATCTTGATCACGTGAATTCTCCCTAGCCAGGAAAGGGGGAGTTGGCTAGGGATGATCGAACTTTTCAAAAGTTTGGTTTGACCAGAACACCAGAACTTCCAGAAAGTTCTGCCCGGATTTCAGAACCCCATTGAAATCAATGGGACCCGAACTTTGGTAATCAAAAAACCCAATAAATGCCCATAAAAAGTGCCTAGGGTTCTGGGTCATGCCCCAGAGACTATTAATCACACAGAAAAAGTTCTTAAAAATTGTCATTTTTGATAGAGAGCCAATTATTAAAAAAAATTATTAAAAAAAAAAGAGATTTCTTTGGATTTAGTGTCTGGGGGGGCTAAAAGTGTACCTGTGAAGTTTCAGCTCTGTAGCATGTCCAGAACCAGAAAAAAAAGATTGTTTGTATTAGAATTAATATAGAACAGGGATATGGCTCCGCTATTTTCACAACTTGCCGGTTTTGTAGCAAGCGTTTTTTTGGGCATTTTTTGGGGGTTATTGGAGGCAGGCATAACATCAGAACTAGCAGGCATATGGCTCCGCTCCTATCACACCTATATGTGTGTATGTGTATAAATACATATAAGTGTGTGTGTATATATACCCCTATACAGAAGTTCAGATGTTTTGCCTGCCTCCAAAGACCTACAAAAAATGCCCAAAAAAAAAACGCCTGCAATAACACACCTGGGCGTTCTTTTTTTTTTTGCACAGGCATTTTTTTGGGCATTTTTTGTGGGTCTTTGGAGGCAAGCAAAACATCTAAACTTCTGTATAGGGGTATATATACACACACACTTATATGTATTTATACACATACACATATATAGGTGTGATAGGAGCTGAGCCATATGCCTGTTAATTATTTCATTAGCGCAAGCATAGTGTTCTGCTACTTTCACACCTATATATGTGTATGTGTATATATACATACATGTGTGTGTATATATACCCCTATACAGAAGTTCAGATGTTTTGCCTGCCTCCAAAGACCCCAAAAAAATGCCCAAAAAAACACCCAGGTGTGTTATTGCAGGTGTTTTTTTTTGGGCATTTTTTTGGGGTCTTTGGAGGCAGGCAAAACATCTGAACTTCTGTATAGGGGTATATATACACACACACTTATACACACATATACGTGTGATAGCAGAGAAGCCATATGGGTGTTAATTATTTCATTAGCGCAAGTATAGTGTTCTGCTACTTTCACACCTATATATGTGTATATATACATATAAGTGTGTGTGTATATATACCCCTATACAGAAGTTCAGATGTTTTGCCTGCCACCAAAAACTCCAAAAAAATGTCCAAAAAACGCCTGCGCCGGAAAAAAAAACGCCCAGGTGTGTTATTGCAGGCGTTTTTTTGGGGCATTTTTTGGGGGTCTTTGGAGGCAGGCAAAACATCCGAACCTCTGTATAGGGGTATATATACACACACACTTATATGTATTTATACACATACACATATATAGGAGTGATAGGAGCGGAGCCATATGCCTGTTAATTATTTCATTAGCGCAATCACAGTGTTCTGCTACTTTCACACCTATATATGTGTATGTGTATATATACATTCATGTGTGTGTATATATACACCTAAACAGAATTTCAGATGTTTTGCCTGCCTCCAAAGACCCCAAAAAACACCTGCGCCAAAAAAAACGCCCAGGTGTGTTATTGCAGGCGTTTTTTTTGGGCATTTTTTTGGGGTCTTTGGAGACAGGCAAAACATCTGAACTTCTGTATAGGGGTATATACACACACACACTTATATGTATATATACACATAATTATTTCATTAGCGCAAGTATAGTGTTCTGCTACTTTCACACCTATATATGTGTATGTGTATATATACATACATGTGTGTGTATATATACACCTATACAGAAGTTCAGATGTTTTGCCTGCCTCCAAAGACCCCAAAAAAACACCTGCGCCAAAAAAAACGCCCAGGTGTGTTATTGCAGGCGGTTTTTTTGGGCATTTTTTTGGGGTCTTTGGAGACAGGCAAAACATCTGAACTTCTGTATAGGGGTATATATACACACACACTTATATGTATATATACACATACACATATATAGGTGTGAAAGTAGCAGAACACTATACTTGCGCTAATGAAATAATTAACAGGCATATGGCTCCGCTCCTATCACACCTATATGTGTGTATGTGTATAAATACATATAAGTGTGTGTGTATATATACCCCTATACAGAAGTTCAGATGTTTTGCCTGCCTCCAAAGACCCCCAAAAAATGCCCAAAGAAATGCCTGCGCCAAAGAAAAACGCCCAGGTGTGTTATTGCAGGCGTTTTTTTGGGGCATTGTTTTGGGCATTTTGTTGGGGTCTTTGGAGGCAGGCAAAACATCTGAACTTCTGTATAGGGGTATATATGCACACACTCTTATATGTATTTATACACATACACACATTTAGGTGTGATAGGAGCGGAGCCATATGCCTGTTAATTGTTTCATTAGCGCAAGCATAGTGTTCTGCTACTTTCACACCTATATATGTGTATGTGTATGTGTATGTGTGTATATATACCCCTATACAGAAGTTCAAATGTCATGCCTGACTCCAAACATGTCCTCAAAAAAACCCTATAAACGCCTGCAGCAAAAAGCAGGCTGACAGGCGAGAACCATATCGCTGTTCTATATGTCACCTAAGAGAAACGATCTTTGCGGTCACCCTGAAATGGAAGGGTTTGGTCACCCTGCCATAGCAGTCAGTGTCAGTTCACCCTACACTACACTACGGTCACCCTGGCACTTAACACTTTCCCTACAGAAACTAGATTTTTGAATCCAACTAAAGTGGAAAATAGCACCCTAACTACACTAGACTCACACTAATAATTGCTAAATGACACTTTTGAAGCAGAAGTAACAGAACTGTTTCCACTCTCTTCCACGTCCCTGTATTACAATGCTAGGAATTTGGCGGGGCTATCTTATATACTGGGGGGCGTATTCACTAATGATTGGCCTCTGGACCCCCTAGTCACTCCAATCACATTCCTAGCATTCTCCTGCCCCTCAATTGGCTTTTACTGATGGTTCTGGTCCAATCACTGGCTTTTAAAGCCCAGTTCCTGTCCCATTGCATTTTGGTCGGTTCTGGTTGCCGAATTCCGAAATTTTTCAGCAAAAAGTTCGGAATTCGGCCGAATTTCGAACACCCAATGTTCGGGTCGAACCGATGGTCGACCCGAACCATTCGATCATCCCTAGTTGGGACCAGCTCTGAAGATCAGAGTCTAGTATCTTGCATAGAAGGGGGTAGTTTGCCAAATAGAGTTGGTCAATTCTATTTGTGAGACAAATACCTAGGTAAGGGATAACCTGCTCACTCCAAGTGAAAGGAAAGTGATCTTTCAGTCGTGAGAGTATTTGGTCCGGCACATTAATATTTAGGGCTTTCGATTTGGACATATTGATTTGGACATATTGACTTGCATACCTGAGATTGCTCCAAAGGAAGTGAGGAAGTTGCAAACATTTGGAAGTGAAAGTAGTGGTGAAGTGATGTAAAGGAGTAGATTGTCTGCAAATGGGGCACATTTATGCGTTTGTGGACCGCATTTAACGCCATGGATATCTGGGTGGTTCCTGATTGCCAGGGCTAGTGTTTCTAAAGCTATTGCAAACAGGAGGGGCGAAAGGGGACAACCTTGTCATGTTCCTTTCGAGATAGGCAGAGGGTCTGAGTAGCACCCCTGAAACCTGACCCTTGCATTAGGACTAGAGTACAACACTTTGAGGATATTTATGAAGTGTTGGCCAAAGCCCCATTTCTCTATTATAGTGAAAAGGTAATTCCATGATATAGAATCAAAAGCATTTTGTAAGTCAATAGACAGGAGAAGTCCCTCTTGAGTTTGTCCCCCATCCCATCTGGAATGCAATAGCGACACAACATCCACGGCCCATCTAATTTAGCCCGGGCCTTGTCTACCTGGTATAAAGCCCACTTGGTCTTTTTGTTTATATTGAGCAATAAAGCTGCAAGCAAAGCCAACAGAATACTGGCATGTATAAAAAAGGGGATTCACTCCAGAAATAAAGAGATTATTCTCCCACTCTACAAGACTCTGGTCCGGCCACATCTGGAGTATGCTGTCCAGTTCTGGGCACTGGTCCTCAGGAAGGATGTGCTGGAATTGGAGTGAGTCCAGAGAAGGGCAACAAAATAATTAGGGGAATGGAGGGCATCGGCTATGAGGAAAGACTACAAGCACTGAACTCATTCTCTCTGGAGAAAAGACGATTGAGGCGGGGGGATATGATATCAATGTACAAATACTGTACTGGCGACCCTAGCATAAGGAACAAACTTTTCAGAGAAAGGGAATACAATAAGACACGTGGCCACTCACTAAAACTTGAGGAAAAATGGTTTAACCTTAAAATACGTAGGGGGTTCTTCACTGTCAGAGCAGTAAGGATGTGGAATTCTCTTCGTACTAGCAGGGAGCATCGATAGTTTCAAACAACTATTAGATGGGCACCTTAAAGACCACAACATACAGGGGTATACAATGTACGGTTAACACACACACACACATCATAGGTTGAACTGGATGGACTGGTGTCTTTTTTCGACCTCACAAACGATGTAACTATGTAACTATGTATAAAGGAGGAAAGCCTATTAGCTAGTATTTTGGTTAGGATTTTAAGATCATTATTTATGAGTGAAATTTGGCGGTAATTGCTAACCTCACTTGCATCCTTTCTTGGCTTGGGAATCACAGTGATATAGAAAAGAGGGGGACAAGCTCAAAAGATAAAGTTTTCAGGGAAAGAGGCACCACGTCCCAGTTGTATATGTAGAAAAAAAGAGAGAACATGGGAGGGGCGCATAGAAGGGACTTTCTAATAGGGTGCCGTCATTAGACAAATATGTCAAAGAGATGTTGTATAAAAAGTATGAATAATTTTATTAGAACTAAAAGACACATAAAATGTATACTGTATTCAACAAGGCAAAACAGTATTACAGCATAAATTTAAAAACAAGAAAAATACAAGCCTTATTGTAATAAACTGAATGCAGATGGTAATGTCGTATCTTACACAGGGGCTATAGACCCTTAACCAGCCAGAAGTAGAATCCCCTGATTAGTATCTTTGTGAAGACCGATGATGCCCAAAACTGTAGCCCGACATGTTTCACGGCAATAGCCGCTTCCTCAGGGGCAGTTGAGGGGTTTATACAAGCATCAGTTATGGTTACTGGAAGAAAAGTGTACAACATATATATGAGAAACAATACATGTAAATGTTGTAAATATTATAAGCATACATCATATTACATAACATAATCATTGGTCAGAGGGAAGGGTCTAGTCAAAGGTACCGCACCTGAAAGGCATGCAGTGGGCTGTTCGGTAGCATAGGTCCTGGACCGCAAGGTGGGGGCAGCCCCCCCGGGGCGAGCACGGGAACCAACCACAGAACAAATATGGCTGCAGAGCACTATATGGTCAGGATATATGGAAGATCTAGATAGGTATAAAAAGTGTTCATATAGATAGAGAAAGTTGTAGCCGTATGAATATCCATATAGAAATATGTGGGTATTTACATCCATAAACCAACAATTGGATATTGGAAAAAAGCAACCGAAGGCACAGTGATATAGGCCGAGTTAAGTGAGCTCTCTAATTATGGGTTTTTGCAAAGCTCGTTAAAGAGATGTTCCAAGAAGGGCGAGATAGTTTATACAAATGCTTTGTAGTAAGGAATGGAAAAACCATCCGGCCCCGGAGCTGAGCCCCCCCTTAATTTTTTGATAACCTGTTCTATTTCCTCAGCTAGGATAGGAGCCTCTAACGTGGAACAGTGACAATCCTCTAATTTTGGAAGGGGTATAGATTCTAAAAAGGAATGAAGTTGAGTTTGATTTGAATCCGAGCTACTGTTATATACATTTTTATAGAAGCTATGAAATGCGCCCATTATTTTCTGTGGGTTGCGCATACCTGTGCCATCAGGAAGACATATCAAGGGTGGAGCTTTTAAACGAGTTTTAAGAGTCAGGCCCGATGCCAGGTGGGAGCCAATCTTATCTCTCTGATAGCAGAATCTAGCGCCACTCCATCTTATGTGTTTGTCTGCTTTTGCAGTTAGGGCAAGGTTTAACTCTGTCCTACCGGCATCCAATTTTGCAATCGAAACAGATTTGGGAATCTCGTTTATGTTTCTTTTTAAGTTGTAGAAAGTCTCTTTCCAGATGTTGCAAGTCTATTTTCCTAGCCTTATGGATTTGGGAGGAGATTTGGATGATTTCCCTCTGAAGGTGGCCATATGGGCCGCCCAAAGGGTTATTGGGGAAAAAGCCTCCACATCATTGAAGGAAAAAAAAATTCCCTAATGGCCATATCAATTTCACACTTCCTAGCCAGATCATTCAGTAGGGATTAATTTAGTTTCCATTGGTTATGTGTTATAATTTTGGGGCCTTTTTAATAGTAAAATAACTAAGGAGTGATCAGGCCACGCCATATCTCTAATGAAGGATTTAAGTGCAAGAGGTATGAGAGCCGTAGGGAGTAAGCTATGGTCAATTCTGGAGAAGGATTAATGTGGGTGGGAAAAGTGTGTGTAGTCTTTTTGTGTGGAATTATGTTCCCTCCAGATGTCTATCAAGCCTTGTTTATAAATTGTTATAGAAATGCAAGAGCTGCATTTAAAAGGTCTAATGGATTGAGAATCCGCGGGTCTTCTTTTATCAACACTGGTGTCGAAGGCTACATTTGAGTCTCCACCCCATATAATTGTGCCATTCAGTAGCGGGTTCAGGGTTTGGCCCATGGAGAGGAAAAATATATCCTGAGCTTGGTTGGGGGCATAGTATGATATTAAGGTGAAAATATGGTCCTCAATGGTACCTTTAACCAGAAGAAACCGACCTTCTGAATCTTTATGTTCTAATAACGGAGAGCATTTACACCTGTGGGAAAAGGCAATGGCTACCCCTTTTGTTTTTCCCTCAGCATTTGCTAAGAGGAATAATGAAAATTTAGGGTGGATGAATTTGGGGCTGTACGTTTTGGAGAAGTGAGTTTTCTGGAGAAGGATGACATCTATTTTCTGACTGTGGTAATATTGGAGAGTCTTTCTACATTTAATTGGGGAGTTTAGACCTTGCGTGTTGTGGGTTCCTACGTTGAGTAATGACGGTGAATCATTCTTGTTAGCCATGGAGCAAGAGAGTGGGAAACCAAAGCGCACACAAGCCACTTACCTTTGGTAGGTTGATGAGCCTAGTGGAGTGAGGGTTGCTAGATGAGCAGGGCATTGCGGGTGGTCTAGTGCTATAAAGAAGGCTGCCAAGACATCTGAAATGAGAGACAATGTTAGGGTAGAGAAAAGAAAAGGAAATCAGAAAAGAGGAGTAAGAGAGAGAAGGATTAACCCACCTGGGAAGTGCGGGAGAATGCCCCATCACTTACCTGGTTATATACGTTATATTCCTTCTGTGTCAGCACAGTGAGAAGAGGCTTCAGGAATCTGCGTTTCTGTATAGTGAAAGGTGAAAAGTCCACGAATATTTGAATCTAGTTTTCCTGGAAAGATAAGTGTGGAGTGGCCCAGGCCCTCTTCATCACCTCCTCTTTCACCGAATAGAAATGTGGTTTAACCACAATGTCCCTTGGTAGCCCATCTGATCGGGGGGTGGGGGGGCTCTATGAGCTCTGTCCGATTCCAGCTTATGTTGAGGAATGTCTGGGATCAGATTCTTGATGAGGGACTGAATTAAATCCGTTGTCAGTAAAGTTCTCTGGGATCCCCCTCATCCTGAAGTTATATCTCCTTGTTCTTTTCTCCAAGTCATCAATCTTTGACATGGCTGTTTCAAGTTGAGCGTGGAGATCCCGAATGCGATTAGTACTTTGGTTGGTTCTGGCGACCGTTGAGTCCAGTTTGGATTCAATGGCCTCCATCCTGGTGCCTATGTTAACTAAATCTGCCTTGATGTCCCCACTAATTTTCACTGCTGTAATGGAGAGTCCTCTGTCCAACATTTCGAAGAATTTAATAAACCATGAGTTTGTGTCAAATGGGGAGTCGGGAGGACCTGTTGGTGAATCCTTATGTTGGTAATGTGCCATGCCTGACTCCATGGGGGAGAGGAGGAGTTCATCCAGGGTATGTCCTATTAGGGATTCCGCCCCTGCTCGTTCCCTAACATCCCCGCGCGTTCCCTGACATCCCCGCGCGAGTGACCGGCGGCTCAGTGCTGGGGGGGGCTTGTGAGTTACTGAAATTATTTTCAGGTGGGGAATCCTGTCAGTCTGTAATGGGCTGTGGGGGGCCATGCTGTAGCTAGAATAGCCAGCGTGGCTGAGTTGCGTCCACCATCTTGGACGAGCAGGCCAAAAATAAAAGTGTCCAGATCCAGTCTTTCCTCCATAATAAAGGGGTACCTGAGAGTTCTGAAAAGGACTATAGGGGTTCCTCTATCTCCTGGTCTGCTCGGAACGGTCCTGTGTCGGCAGGATGGGGAGGGATGTGGCCGGATCAGTGTGGAGCTCCCGGTCTAAGCGGCCATCTTAAAGCTGCCACGCATGCACCTCTGAAACATTACATATTTATTGAAAGCAGAGACCTTGGTGAATAAAATGGTTGTTGTTGCATTTTTTTATGTCACGTGATAGTTGAGCCACCATTTGTAAATTGAAAATTTGTAGGGATTATAGTGCACACAAACACAATATAATACCCAATTTTTGGTAAAATATTAAAGATGATGTTACACTGAGTAAATAAATACATAACATGCCATATTTTACAATTGCGCACAGCTGTGGATTGGCAACAAAACATTAAATTATCCATAAGCAATGCTTTAAAACCTGTACAGGTTACCAGTTTATAGTTAAACAGGAGGTCTAATGCTATTAGGATTGCTCTTGCTATGACATTTGCACAATAAATTACATGTGGTGTGATCATAATTTACATATAAGTGCATGCGGGACCTATGCATGCGTTCACGTTTGTGTGTGAGCATGGGAGGAGAGAGGCATTTATTTTATTACATTTTTACACCATCCCTTCATTTTTTTTTTTTATCAACTTTATTGCAATCACAAGGAATGAACAACATTTCTTGTGATAGCTGGGGGGCAGTGACAGGTACTCTTTACTGGGAGACCTGGAGTCTACTTGACTCCAGATCTCTCCTTCGCCCTAAGATCGGTTTATTCAGATGCTTTACAAGCTGATATTTGCTTGTAAACAACAAAACAGAAAAAGAAGTGGTAAAATCCTTGCTGCTTTCAGTTCCTTACATCGGGGGGGGGGGGGGTACAAATGTACCTTCCTCCCCTCTGTGTTTACTGGACAGGAGAGGTAAGAGTGATCCCAGTCTCCCTGATCACACTGGAGAGCCCAGAAATGGTGGAAGGAGGGTTGGGGGGGGGGGGTGCTTTCCTGGCCCTATAGAAGTAACCAGGTGCAGAAATTATCGGTATAACCACTACAACCTTTGTACAGATACGTCCTATGGGCATGAAGTAGTAAAGGTTGTTAAAAAAAAAAACTTTTTTGCAGGTGTTTGGAGGCAGTCATTGACATCTAACAAAAACGCTTATAATCTGCCAAAAAAAGAAGCTCATGTACTTTTTTTGAGCTTCAGACGACAAAATGCTCAGATGTGGACAGGGACCATTGAAATGAATGGGATTTTGCTTGTTGGGCGTTTTGAGACTTCAGAGATGAGCATTTTACAAACTGAAATATGCTCAGGTGTGAACAGGGCCTAAAAGTAAAAAAACAAAAAACAATTGCTGTGCTGCTTCTTCTACATTAACCACTTGCCGACCGCTGCAAGTACATATACTGCGGCGGTCAGCCCCTCCTGGGCAAAGCGACATATCGGTACGTTGCTCGCCCACGAGCCTCTAGAGGGCGAGCATGCGCCGACGGAGGCGCGCTCCCGCCCCCGCGCGAGTGGCCGGCGGCTCCGATGTCCCCCCGGCCACTCGCGATCTCCGGCTGGAGAGGGAGAAAGGCAGGCGGCTGATGTAAACAAAGCCGCCTGTCATTCTCCCTGGTGTAACTGCAGATATCATACGATCCTGCTATGTAGGATCGTATGTCTCTGTGGTTACATCAGAAGCCACGCCCCTTGACAGTAAGAATCATGCCCCTAGGGACACACTTAACCCCTTGATCACTAATAAAGTTAACCCCTTCCCTGCCAGTGTCATTTCTACAGTAACAGTGCATATTTATAGCACTGATTACTGTAGTAATGTCACTGGTACCCCCAAAAGTGACAAAAATGTCAGTCAGGGGTCCGATTTGTCCTCCGCAATGTCGCAGTCCTGCAAAAAAAAAATCGCAGATCGCCATTACTAAAAAAAAAAACAATAAAAATTACATAAATCTTTCCCGTAGTTAGTAAACGCAATAACTTTTGAGCAAACCAATCAAAATCCGCTTATTGTGATTTTTTTTTACCAAAAATATGTAGCAGAAAACAAATTGGCCTAAAATGTTAAAAAAATTTAATTTTTACATTTATATTTTTGAGAATTTCATCTAAAAAAATTTGAAAAATATTGTTATTTTTTCAAAATTGTCGCTCTTTTTTTGTTTATAGCGCAAAAAAGTAAAAATCGCACAGGTGATCAAATACCACCAAAATAAAGCTCTGTTTGTGGGAAGAAAAGGACGTCAATTTAATTTGGGTACTGTGTCGCACGACCGTGCAATTGTCCGTTAAAATCACACTGTGCCGAATCGCAAAATAGGCCCTGGTCTTTGAGCAGCCAAATCCTCCGGGGCTCAAGTGATTAACAGAATACATATGTTACAAATAATGGATTACACCGGGTAAACTCTTTAAATGTGTTTGATTTTGTGCCATTTTTTAGGTTGCACTTTAATTTTACTGCATGCATTTTTGATGCTTTATAAAAGAAAGTGAAACACTACCAACAATATACAGAGAAAAACTAGGGAAATTCAGCAAAAGCTATTACTTTTCTGATCTTTAGAAACAGTGCCCCAAGCTTAATAAATACATTCAGGCAAGCACACGATTTTCCAAAAGTAACAGTAGAGAACATTTAGCTCCTCCGAATGTACATTGATAGAGACAACATACAAGCCAATACATTTTCTGCTTGAATTAGACTTTACAGCAACATGTCAACCTATGACAAAATTTTGGTATATACCGTATGTCTGGTTCTGCAGGATAAACAATCTGTTTTTGTCCCTTACTTTTTGTTTCAGACATTTTCAGATATTCTTTTTCAGTGTGTATGTGACATTTAATAAACACATCTATGTTTTCAGGGCAGTTAAGCAGTTTTATTAACCACTTGCTGACCAGCGCTGCACATATACTGTGGCAGGTCAGCTCTATTGTGTAAAACGATGTACCTGTACATCGTTTCATGCAATAGCCAGTGGGGGGGCGTGATGTATGCCAGCAACCCGCAATCTCTCCCCAGAGAGACAGAACAGCCGGCTGTCTATGTAAACAAGGCAGACCATCGTTCTGTCACAGGTGAACACAGGGATTCTGTGTTCCTGCTATTCTGGAACACAGATCTCTATGTTCATCTAGTGATTCTTTTCCCACACAGTTAAAAAGCACCCCCTAGGTACACATTTAACCCTTTGATTGCCCCTGGAGTTAACCCCTTTCCTGCCAGTGTCATTATCACAGTAACTGTGCATATTTTTAGCACTGATTACTTTAGTAATGTTACTGGTCCCCTCAAAAGTGTCTAAAGTGTCAGTTAGGTGTCTAATCTGTCCGCCGCAATGTTGCAGTCTCGCTAAAAATCACTGATTGCCGCCATTACTAGTAAAAAAATAAATAAATAAATAAAAATGCCATAAATCTATCTCATAGTTTGTAGACGCGATGACTTTTGTGCAAACCAATCAATATACACTTATTGGGATTTTTATTTACCAAAAATATGTGGCAAAATACATATTGGCCTAAAATGATGAAAACATTTTATTTATTTATTTATTTTTTATTGGCTGTGTTTTATAGCAGAAAGTAGAAAACATTGTTTTTTTTCCAGAATTGTTGCTATTTTTTTTTGTTTATAGCGCAAAAAAAAAAAAAAAAACGCAGAGGTGATAAAATATCACCAAAAGAAAGCACTATTTTTGGGGAAAAAAGGGCATCGATTTTTATTAGTGTACAGTGTCACACGACTGCGCAGTTGTCAGTTAAACTAACGTAGTGCAGTATCACAATAAATGGCCTGGTCATTAAGGAGGTAAAACCTTCCGGTCCAGAAGTAGTTAAAGAAAATCCCTACTTTAAAAAATCCTCTTTAGTTGAATTATATACATACCAAGAGTGTTAGTAAGCATCATTGCAGAGTATGAACTGCTGCTGTTCTATTGAAAATAACACATGGATTTTAGTTACCTTTTTATTTCCTGAGCACTAAGTGGGGATGCCTGCCTACTATAATCACATGATTAATCCCAGTGTACTAACAACAACAAAGAAACTCCAGGGAAAGCAGTATCGCCAGCTGAGAATAAAGTACTTTTCTGGAGATGCATGTAAACCTTAACTACAATTTTTTCTTATTTACTCCCTTTTGATCTGTTAAATACACCACTTAAAACTGTTTATTTTATCTGCTCGATTGGTGTTGATCCTACCAAAAGCCTTGGTAACTGATAATTTCCTATGTTCTCTGCCATTGCTGAACTTTTATCTGTTGACATTGCTCCCAGCTTTCTCTCTGTGAACTACAGAAGTTATTTGTAAGAAAAGAGGGGGAACTGGTATGTAGTCCCAAAACACTTCCTGCCTTAGGGTGGCAACACTTAGAAAGAAAAGAAGAAATAGGCTGAAAAAGGAAAAATAAAATTCAAAAACGCTTCTCTTCAGAGCTACCCGTTGTATGCCGCTCTTCAGCTTTGATAGCTCTTTTATGGGCAAGGGGCGGGTCCACCCCGTTATGTCACCATGTGACGTCAGAAGGGGGCGATGCCACTGGGTGACATAACCAGATGGCCCGCCCCTTGCCTACAAGAGCTGTCAAAGCTGAAGCAGGGCATGTGACGTAAAACAAAGCAATATATATACGCTCAGAACAAACTTAAATAAACCTGAAGAGCCAAGGCAGCCAGCACAAGAATGGCAAGATTATACACCAATATAGCATAGAAAAATAAAGAGGCAGCGCCAATGCAAGTGTATATATAAAAACAATGTAACAAAAAAACATGAAAGTTCATAATCCAATAAAGTCCATAGTGAAAGGGATGAAGCTCTTTCAAACACCTGTGGAAAGAACGAATTCAAACACACCACATGGAAATAAGGTGAACTCTTACCATACAAAATTGACCCTCACTGATGGAGAGGTCAATAACAGCAGATTCTGTACATAAATAGATTCAAGAAGTGGCTGTGATGTATCCAAAAAAATCCAATGGAACAACAATGGCACAAACTCATTCACATCCTGGTGCTCACATGGACAAATCACCTCCTCTGCTGCCAGTTCCAACTCCTTCTCTCTACTTCCTCACAATTCCTGCTCTCACCCGGAACTTCAGGGCATACGACGGGTAGCCTCAGAAGAGGCGAAGCGTTTTTGAAATTTTTTCTATTTTTCGAGTCGGCGAGCATTGGGATTGATGATGGATTTCCGTCGAGGGACACTATCAAAAACGGTGTTCTGTGTTTTTCCCTTTTTTACACTTTTTTGGTGAATGGGTAGGGGTACGATGTACCCGATACCCATTCACATGGGGGGGGGCTGGGATCTGGGGGCCCCCTTGTTAAAGGGGGCTTCTAGATTCTCATAAGCCCCCCCACCCGCAGACCCCCAAAACCACAGCCCAGGGTTGGAAGAGGCCCTTGTCCCCATCAACATGGGGACAAGGTGCTTTGGGGGGCACCCCAAAGCACCCTCCCCATGTTGAGGACAAGTAGCCTTATGTGGTTCAGAAGGGGGAGTGCTCGCTCGCCCCCCCCCCTTTCTGGCCTGCCAGGCTGCTTGCTCAAATAAGGGTCTGGTATGGATTTTGGGGGGGACCCCACTCCATTTTCTTTTTAAATTTTGGCATGGAGTTTCCCTTGAAATCTGTACCAGACCCAAAGGACCTGGTATGGATTTTGGGAGGGGACCCCACGCCATTTTTTTTTTCAATTTTGACGTGGAATCCCCCTTAATATCGATACCAGACCCAAATGGGGACCCCATGCCATTTTTTTTTATTCTGTCATAGGGTTCATATTAACCACTTAAATACAGGGCACTTTCACCCTCTTCCTGCCTAGACCAATTTTCAGCTTTCAGCGCTTATTGGCATCTATGGGAAATATTGGTCTGCTTGGCATGGCACTGCTTCCCATCTTTAACATTGGTGTCTATAGGAAATATTGGACAGCTTGACATGGCAATCTTGGTCCAGTTGGCATGGCACTGCTCACGAACTATAAGTGATAGGGAAACAAAACTTGGGGAGCACAGGGAGGGGACCCAGGACTACAACATATTCATACATTTTAGAAGTGGAGTATGCCTGTACACTACCCTGACTGCACTAAACTGATTAAACACACTATCCACTAACTACCTGCCTAATTTCTATTGTCACACACTATACACGGCTGCTGTGTAAGCAGCCTTATATAGTGTGGGGTGTGGACTTAGCCCCTGAGCCATGATTGGCTAAAGGCGCCCTGCCTTTGGCCAATCATTGCACTGACAGGACATTGTGCTGGCATTGGCCAAAGCATACAGGTCAGGTGTATGCTTTGGCCAATCATCAGCAATCAATGCACTGCAACAGCGCAGTGCATTAATTTGCGCTCATCAGCGGGCGAACTTCCCGCCGAGCGCCCCATTTGTTTGTGTTGTTCAGCAAACACACGAACAACTGATGTTCGAGTCGAACGAACATAGAGCCCATCCCTACTCACAAATCAATGTAGATGGCCTGAGGCTACGCGGATGTGCTCCCTGGACACTCCTCACTACCGCTTCCCCTATCCCCTAACCTTGCCTGCTTTTATTAGCCGCTTCAACAATTCCCTCTCCTTTTTTCCACCTTCTTTGCTTTCCTTACAGTTTTTTTTCTGTTCTATCATCTATTTCTATAGTTACGGACCCTCAGTCTCCATTTTACATCCTTGACCATGGATATACATAATATATGTGATTTGTTACTTTTGTGACCCAAACAACTAATTTTCTTACCCCGTTGTATTAGTAGTGGTACCACATACAGTAGTTGTTTCCATTAATCTAAGCCCCCCTTTAGAAAAGTTTTATGTTTTAGTAACCTTGGAGGAAGCATCAGGTTTCACCCCATGCAGCCTTAGACCTGGATTGTACAGGAGTCATATATAAATGCAGGAATGAATGCTTGAGGGTCTGGAGGGCATTACTTTTAGTCCTATGCTTCTTAAATAATGGTTTCGTAAATGCTTCATGTGCCAGACCTGCTATGGCATTTGGTATTGTATCAGTCTGTTTTACTTCTTAGACAACTGCTGTACATATTATTATATGTGATTGCCTCACTCCTTTGTAAAAAAAGAATTGAAAATATAGAATGAAATAAAAAAATACAATCAAAGTTTCATATTTAAATAATTATCTTTTTAACAATTTCCCACCTGGCCTATAACAAAATGACAGGCGGGCGGGACTTTTGTTATTATGGCTTAGACATCATATGATGTCCTCCCAGAACGCGCCTTTCGTGTGGCCGCAGGGCTGTGCAGAAAAGCGGTCTGTCACCGGCTGTGTCCACTCGACACAGCTGATGACTGATCACTATACCAGCCCGCTGCCAGTACCATGTGATCGCTGTGACCTTTCACAGCAGATCACATGACAATTGTAAACAATGGATGGCTTCCTTTCATGCCATCCATTGTATACAATTGTGTTGCTAGCTGTGATTGGCCACAGTGTTCATATGGTGCAGACAAGGCTAATCACAGCCCATCTGTACCATGTGATTAGCTTTGTCCATTCACAAAAAAGGCACTGAATTAATCAATTTAATTCAGGAAAATATGATTGCTTATATCTGTGAATTTCATTGGTATAAGCAACCAATGTGTACAATTAAAAGAAAAAAAATCCCTGTCACTTCCGCAGAGTAGTACAGTGTTCCTATGGTGTGCTAAAAAAAAAAAACATTGTTTAAAAAAAAAGTAAAAATGTGATCATTTTTTTTTTTTTACATACTGTAACAAGCAAGTGTCAATGATCACCACCACACCAGTTGTATGATAGCGCAGTACTGCACTGGTGGCAGTATGTAAAAAAAAGAACATTTTTTTAAACTTAATTTTCAAAAAAACTGTGACCAAAAAATAACAACTTTAAAAAACTCACCAGGGGTCATTTGGGTGGTATTTGTACTGGCCTGGGATTTAAGGGGCTCAAGAAATGAGATAAGCAGGCAGTACATCAGATCTTATCAGTTTTCAAACATATATATATATATATATATATATATATATATATATATATACCATAGTTTGTAAATTCTATAACTTTCACACAGACTAAACAATATATACCGATTTGGGTATTTTTATTTTTTTTTACCAAATAAATGTAGCAGAATACATTTAACCTAACATTATGAAGAAAGAATATTAGTTTCTGATATAACTTTTAGCAAACAAAGAAAAACGTCATAATTTTAACTTGCCACAAATTTGTGGCAGTGTTGAATTGTAAGTCTGTTAACTGGCTGCACATTTTTACTGGCAAGTTGTACATTTTGCAGAGCACTTGAAGCACAAGTTCTAGTTGACACTTTTCCAATGTGTAGCAAATTTGCAAAAAAGAGCAAAGTTGAAGTGGTGAGTCTACAGCAAGAGCTCTGCAAGTCACAGTGACTACTGTGGTAGGATGACTACTGCACAAGATAACTGAACCAGAACTTGCAGCAGACTTGCACAATGTTTTCAAAGTAAGTTGATCTGGAGTATTGCAGGTGTGGAAAGTGGGGTCCCCCAAGGATCTGTCCTGGGACCAATCCTGTTTAATTTATTCATAAACAACCTAGAGGATGGGATAACCAGCACAATCTTGGTATTTGCGGACGATACTAAGCTAAGCAGGCCAATATCTTCTATGCAGGACATGGTAAATTTACAAGAAGACCTGAACAAAATAATGGGGTGGGCAATTACATGGCAGATGGCAGAGGTTTAATGTTAAAAAATGTAAAGTAATGCACTTGGGTGTCAGAAATACAAACACAAGTTACTCGCTAGGCAGTGATCCTCTGGGGGAATCTATGATGGAAAAGGACCTGGGATTCCTAGTGGATAACAGGCTTGGCAATGGCATGCCATGCCAAGCCGCTGCAAGCAAAGCCAACAGAATACTGGCATGTATAACTAAGGGGATTCACTCCAGAGATAAAGCGATTATTCTCCCACTTTACAAAACTGTGGTCCAGCCACATCTTGAATATGCCGTCCAGTTCTGGGCACCAGTCCTCAGAAAGGATGTGCTGGAATTGGAGAAAGTTCAGAGAAAGGCAGCAAAGATAATTAGGGGACTGCAGAACATCAGCTATGAGGAAAGACTACAAGCATTGAACTTATTCTCTCTGGAGAAGAGACACTTGAGGCACTCACTAAAACTAGAAGAAAAGTGGTTTAACCTTAAAATGCATAAGGGGTTCTTTACTGTCAGAGCGGTAATGTGGTATTCTCTTCCACAAGCAGTGGTATCGGCAGGGAGCATCGATAGTTTCAAAAAACTTTTAGACGGGCACCGTAAAGACCACAACATACAGGAGTATACAATGTACGGTTAACAGCAAACACACACACATCATAGGCTACACTGGATGGACTGATGTCTTTTTTCAACCTCACTAACCATGTAATGCGGACTTGCTGCAATTGTGCAACAAACTTGTGAAGCCTGGCAAGTCTAGCAATAGATTAGCAAGTCATTTTCAAACTTGCCGTTCAATTGGTTGCTATCTGGATTACAGCAAGAGCATTTTATCATGTTATTGTGGTACTTGGGATACTCAGTCAACTGGAAAAGGTTCAGGGTACAAAAGCTAAGGTCAGCTTTAGGAAGTATGAATTTGACCCTATTAACTATATCTTCTTGGGTACCAAAAACACATTTTCCTACCAATAGGTGAATGATTGCATAGACTATATATGTATTTAATAGTGTGGGAAATATCACTATACAGAGAGGCAAGTTTACAAAAAAAAAAAGTTGATAATGTTCACATACATTAAACCAGGGCTTTTTTCTCAGAAAATAGGTGCAGGAACTCAACCACACTGTAGGTGGCTCCAACTCTCTCACTTACAGGGAGATTATCCAGTGGGGTATCGGCATCTGCATGGCAACTGCATCCCCCTTGTCGTCATTCTGCACTCAGTAAGAGCCACTCAGGAGATCGTATCTGTGGGAGCCATTAGGAGACAAGCTGTAACTTGTAAACCCAGAAGCTGGACTTATGGCTTTACAAGTGATAGTGGTGAGCAGGGAGCAGAGGGCCTGACCAGAGGTGGTGGAACTGAGTTCCACCAAGTTCCAGATGAAAAAAAAGCCCTGCATTAAACATACGTTTTCTTTTTTACCTGAATTGATAATTCAAGTCAATTTGTACACGATTTTTTGCTGGAACATTCTCAGCACCTTTAGTAAATCAGCCTTATAGTGGGGAATATACAGTATATTGCTGCTCTTTTGGTAAGGATTGCAAGCTGAAAATCCAGGCTTTCTACAGAGGATATACACAAAGCCTGATTCACATTTAGCATAGAAAAAAAGCTCTCTTTTTACAGTGTATCTGTTTAGTTTTTGGCTTGACATCAAGCTTTCTTTTGACTCATCAGCACAGACATGGGATATCACATAAGGGAAAGTGAGTTTTAATCTTACCTATTTACTTTGCATTTCATAACCACAAGCTTTGTTATTAGGTTTAATTATGTAATCACTGCATTTGCAAATGTACCTCATGGAACAATCCGTCAGTCTTACAGTCAAAATACACTTAATCTTCCCATCAGAGCACTGAGTCACACACCTGCACTTTGTACATTTTGTGGTAAACTGTAATATAAGTGATTTATGAAATACATCACAGATGAAATCTGAAATTGTGCTCATAATTCATTTATTTTGCTTCCTCCCACTTATCTTTCTTCTTGGCCCACCACACACATTTTATCCTCTTGGCACTGCCGCTGCCTCCTACATTCCTGCTGGCCAGACTTTTATCTTGCCCATTTAATTTTCACAATTAGTATGAGGCTTCTGGCTGTTCAGAATGCATGAAATGTGTTCATACCCATATTTTGTAGTTTTCACAGTCTTGTTTATGAAAGACGTTTGTGCTACTTCAAGATCAGCAGATTGTTTTCTGAATATTAAAATATGATATTCTGGGAAGCCGCTTTTTAATTATGTTAATTTGTGCTTATAGTTTTCTTACAGTCCTCTCACATTTGTAATGAAAAAAGACAAACAACACATCCTAGGGTAATTCTTGTATGTTGTCAGGTACTGATACATAGGTGGCACCATCTAAGGGGCAGGAGACACAAGGAATTCACTTTCCTTTTTCTGTTATTGATTTTTACTTAAAGCCCAACTCTAGGCAGAACAAAAAGTACCCCTTGCTGTGTTTTGTCCAGGGTAGAGGAGAAACAGTTTTATGTCCCTCACCCACACGTCCAGGTCAGGATGTCAGGACCCTAGACCGCTAAAGTATGGGGTGCAGAAGCTGGAGGGGCTGGTCTAGCTTCAATGGAGGAGCGGAGAATGGGTAAGTGTATTCCCTTTTATTGTTCCCCCAGAATTAAACAAGCAACTAATGTTTGCAGGGCAGGCACAGTGCCACTGCAAGGGATATCTTTTTTTGTTTGCTTTAACCACTTCTGGACCAGAAGGATTTGCCCCCTTAATGGCCAGGCCATTTTTTGGAATTCGTAAATTAATTTAACTGTTAACTGCGCGGTCGTGCGATGCTGTACCCAAATAAAATTGATGTCCCTTTTTTTCCCCACAAACCGGGCTTTCTTTTGGTGATATTGATCACCTCTGAGGTTTTTTGATTATGCGCTATAAACAAAAAAAGAGCGACAATTTTTAAAAATAAAGCAGTATTTTTCACTTTCTGCTATATAATATTCCCAATAAAAAAAAAAATTAAAAATCTAATTTTTTCATGATTTTTGGCCAATTTGTATTTTGCCACATATTTTTGGTAAACAAAATCTTGATTGGTTTGCGCAAAAGTTATCGCATCTGCAAACTAGGGGAAAGATTTATGTCATTTTTATTTATTTATTTATTTTTTTACTAGTAATGGCGGCGATCTGCAATATTTAGCGGAACTGCGACATTGCGGCAGACGGATCGGACCCATTACTGACATTTTTGACACTTTTGGGGGGACCAGTGACATTACTACAGTAATCAGTGCTAAAAATATGCACTGTTACTGTAATAATGACACTGGCAGGGAAGGGATTAACACCAGGGGCGATCAAAGGGTTATATGTGTACCTAGGAAATTATTCTAACTGTATGGGAGCCAGACTTGGTGGATGAAAACGGGGCTCCTGTGTTCCAAAATAACAGGAACACAGGAGCCCTGTTTCAATCAGTGACAGATGAGTGGTGTGCCGTGTTTATAACGGCACACCACCTTCTGTCAGTCCCTGCAGCAATCGCCGGGTTCCCGGCAGCCATCGCGGCCGCCGGATCCATTGCTTAGCTGCAGAGCTAAAGAGCGGGCATCCGATCGTGACGCCGGCAGCCCGCGCACACCTGAGACCCGCTCCCGCGAGCCGACATACCAATACGTCGGTTTGCCCAGGAGAGCAAGCCTGCCGCTGTATATCTGCGACGGCTCTTCTTTAAGTGGTTAAAGGGATTGTAAAGGCAGAAGGTTTTTTTTATCCTAATTCCTTCTGTGCATTAAGATAAAAAAAAAACCTTCTGTATGCAGCAACCCCCCCCCCCTCCCACAGCCCCCTAATACTTACCTGAGCCCATCTTTATCCACCGATGTTGCAGGAGTGTCTCAGCTGCCCTGGACTCCCCTCCTTATTGGCAGAGACAGCAGAAGGGCGTAATTGGCTCCCGCTGCTGTCAATCAAAGTCAGTCAGCTAATCTGGAGGGGCAGGGCTGGGTCAAGGCTTCATGTCTGAATGGACACAGGGAGCTGTGGCTCAGCTTGGGTGCCCCCATAGCAAGCTGCTTGCTGCGGGGGAACTCAACAGGAGGAAGGGGCCAGGAGCACAGAAGAGGGACCCGAGAAGAGGAGGATCCAGGCTACTCTGTGCAAAACCAACTGCACAGAGGAGGTAAGTATAATATGTTCGTTATTTGAAAAAAAAAAATAGATTTTACAATCACTTTAACTTAGAGGAACTTCAGCAGCCATAAAACTAAAGAATATACATATTAGTATCAAATAACTGTTACATGAGGTTCCTTACTTAAACTGTGTAAACATGGGTGGTATTTTTTAATGGTCGAGGTTAAGGCTGTATCTGAACTAATCCAACAGCATTGAACACAGGTATTGTCCATTGGTACAAATACAATAATCTGCACTTTGGCTGTATATAATTTTAAATGTTTTGCCTTTACAATGAGTTGTGAGCTCCCACTGATTTTTACATAGAGACATGCTACAAGTTTTTTGTTGCAATTTCATGCGAAAAGTAGTGTTGTTGCTGGTGGTTTAAAGGTTTTATTGTCAAGAGGAATAATGTTTGGCAGGCATGGCAGAGCATAACAAAGGTGGTGAGGTACAGCAATTTGGAAGAAGGCAGTGGATGGAGCAACTGGAGTAGTAGCAGAGAGAGTGACTAAAGAGAGGGTTGTGTTTGGTTCAGTAGATGGCAGCAGTGGTAGTGAGAGGAGAAAAATTAGTATCAGATTTGGCCATTGGTGTTCACATCAGACAGTGCTGTAAACAGAAGCAGATGGGTGAGGTGGTGGACATAGTAGAGGTTGGCAATAATCAAGAGATGGGGCAGCTTGTGGTGAAAGTAGGAAGTAGTAGGAAGTGAAAGTAAGGATGAAAAAACTGGCTGCTTCAGCTAACAGAGTGATTTTACAGTAAAAAATGATGGCAATAAATGTAGGAAAGACAGGCTGCTTTTGTATTGCACCCTCTTGCTGTTAAAATTGTATGTGCATTTGGAATTTATTCCAGGAAACACAAGGCATCCCCCAGTCCCCACATCCAACATATTCTGGAGTGGTGTTGGGGTTCAGTATGCATACAGTACTTCTGTGGTTTGTGTGGTTTGATATTGGACATATTTTTATCTTCTGTTGTTATGATGATAACCTACTTGAGATGGCTTTAAAACAGAGATGAAGAGTTGTACCATATACAGGGGGGGGGGGGGATTTACTAAAACTGGTGCACACAGAATCTGGTGCAGCTGTGTACAGTAACCAATCAACTTCTAGGATTAAGCCCTCGTTCACATTGGAGCAACTTGTCATGCAATTTGACAGGTTAAAGTGGCAACCTATCGTCGGCAATGGCCATGTTCGATGTTTGCGATGCCGACTTTGAGGTGCCGCACTGATTTAAAGAAGTAGTTCCTGAACTACTTTTGGCGATTTCAGGTGCAACTTGCATAGACATCTGTGCATAAAGCCGCACAGATGTCTTCAAAGTTACACTGACATGCGGCTTTAAAATTATGCGTTTTCGGATGAAGTCACATGATTTCAAAGCTGCATTTAATGTGAATGAGGGCTTATTGTCAAAGCTTAATTGAACAAGCCTGAAGTTGGAAGCTGATTGGTTACTATGCACAGCTGTACCAGATTCTGTGTGTGCCAGGTTTAGTAAATCCCCTCCACAGTATTTTGAAGCAGAGAGTAAATTGAAGTGGAGATATTATTTACCTACTGCCTAGCTAGGGCACAGTTAGAATGCTTTTCCAACTTCCTTAGACTTCTACAATAGCAGAACACAGCAAAGAGAAGTAAAAGCCTTCTTCTATCCTCTGAAATCAAAGTGAGTAACGTTCAAGTTAGAAGATATTTGCAGTTAGAGATAGTTGTAAGTAGAGATAGTTGAAGTCATGCAGGAATTTTGCACTGTGTCAGGCAGAAAGGGGACTTTATCAATAGCGTGGGGTAAGCCGTGACAATTAATATGGGTAGGGGTGAGGTAGGGGCTTTTATTATAATTACCATTGAGGTTTACAAAATGTCAGCTACCAAGCCATTTGTTTTTAATCCTGACATTTGCTCTAGTTGTCTAGTAAGTCTAGCTGTTTCATTTTAAAGAGGAGTACACTTAGCTCTGTACTTTTGTGACCAGTTTTTAGTCGACAGCGGTGTAAAGTGTGACAGAATCGCTGCTTTTGAGGGATCCCGACTTTAATGTTGGGATACCTCAAAAGCCTGACTGGCAGATGTTGCTGAGAAGCTGAGCCAGATGCTAACCCCCCCCCCCACACCAGCCTTGTGCTCCAGTGGGCACTGGAGGGACAGAGCAGAGAGCCAGTGAGGGACATGCACAGGCTCTCTGCTCACTGAATACCAAGAGCTGAGCATTCAGTGGTCTTTGATCGCTCAGTTCTTGGTGTAGAGGTGGCAGGGGACAGTTGCAGCTGGGATCGGTGCTGCAGCCATCTAGGAAGGTATGACTGGTAGTTTATTTTTAATTCCCACACTTGTCTTTTAATGTCAGATTTACAGTAAGTCTTACATATTTGTATCCCTTTATAGTCCTATAGATTTATGTTATGATACGTGACCGATTTTTGTAGGAAAATGCTAGGGGAATGCTTTACTAAAAATGTAGCATCTTGCACTTCTCTAACACTATGCTGGAATAGCTGTGTAATAGCCACTAGAGATGTACCGAACTGTTCGCCGGCGGACAGTTCCCGGCGAACTTAGCATGTTCGCGTTCGCCGCTGCGGGCGAACATATGCGATGTTCGGTCCGCCCCCTATAATACATCATTGAGGCAAACTTTGACCCTGAACTTCACAGTCAGCAGGCACATTTCCAGCCAATCAGCATACCTCCCTCCCACACCCTCCCACCTCCTATAAATAAGCAAGGGCAGCATCCATCTTAGATCATTCTGAAGCAGTGTGTGTTAGTGAGAGCAGAGAGAGCTGCTGCTGCTGCTGCTGTTAATAGCTAGGGACAGTTGTTAGTCAGTGTTCCTGGTCTTGCTAGTCAGTGTTCTTGGTCCACTACTGCTGTAAGGACAGCACCCCAAAAAGCCCTTTTAAGGGCTGGTAATTGAGGATTTTTTTTTATTTATATATATATATATACTGTATATATATATCTAGTGTCCCCAAAAGCCCTTTTAAGGGCTGGTAATTGAGTTTTTTCTTTTTATATATATATATATATATATATATATATATATATATATATATAGTGTCCCCAAAAGCCCTTTTAAGGGCTGGTAATTGAGGATTTTTTTTTTTTATATATATATATATATGTATATATATATTGTACACTGCAGTTGCCTGCCCGCTGTGTGTGGGAGGCCACAGACCCACCACAGACTGTACTGTGTGCACACCACACTCATTTCGGGTGGCACAGGCACAGTACCTTGCATTTTAAAAAATATTTTTTTTTTCCTCTGTCATAATTGCAGTGAGTGCTGTGTCAGGTCCACAGAGTGTACTGTACCCACTGCAGTGCACTGCCCACCACTGATATATATACGGTGGCACAGCATCTTGTTGCAAATTGAAAAAAAAAAAATATTTTTTATTATTGCAGTTGCCTGGGCTGCCAGTGACTGTCAGGTCCACAGAGTGTACTGTGCCCACTGTAGTGTCACTGCGTGCCCACCCACCACTGATATATATACGGTGGCACAGCAGCTTGCAAAGTAAAAATATATATATTTTTTTATAATTGCAGTTGCCTGGGTGCCAGTGACTGTCAGGTCCACAGAGTGTACTGTGCCCACTGCAGTGCCACTGCCCACCCACCACTGATATATATACGGTGGCAGGCATGACTTTTTTTGGATTAGTGTCTGGGGGGTCTAAAAAGCGTACCTGTGAAGTTTCAGCTCTGTAGAATGTCCAGAACCAGAAAAAAAAGATCATATAGGTGTAAAAGGGGTTCCCACCATCCCTGCTCTACTGAAAAATTATCTTTTTTTCTGGTTCTGGACATGCTACAGAGCTGAAACTTCACAGGTACACTCTTCACAGGTACACTTTTTAGACCCCCTAGACACTAAATCACACAAAAAAGTTCTTAAAAATTGTCATTTTTGATAGAGAGCCAATTATTGGAAAAATTAAAAAAAAAAAAACTTAAAAAAAAAAATTCTTTGTATTTATTGTCTGGGGGGTCTAAAAAGCGTACCTGTGAGGTTTCAGCTCTGTATCATGTCCAGAACCAGAAAAAAAGATCATATAGGTGTAAAAGAGGTTCCCACCATCCCTGCTCTACTGAAAAATGATCTTTTTTTCTGGTTCTGGACATGCTACAGAGCTGAAACTTCACAGGTACACTTTTTAGACCCCCTAGACACTAAATCACACAAAAAGTTCTTAAAAATTGTCATTTTTGATAGAGAGCCAATTATTGGAAAACTTAAAAAAAAAAAAAATTCTTTGGATTTATTGTCTGGGGGATCTAAAAAGTGTACCTGTGAAGTTTCAGCTCTGTAGCATGTCCAGAACCAGAAAAAAAATAGAATTAGGTTTAGGGTTAGGGCTAGGGTTAGGGTTAGGGTTAGGGTTAGGGTCAGGGCTAAGGTTAGGGTTATTTTTAGTGCTTAGGGTTAGAGCGTTAGAGTTAGAGGGGTAGGGCTACTAACTCTAACCCTAAGTATCTCACCGTAACCCTAACCCTAGCCCCTAACACTAAACCTAACCCTAACCCTCTAACCATAACCCTAACCCTCTAACCGTAACCCTAACCCTCTAAGCCTAGCCCTAACCCTAACCCTAACCCTAGCCCTAACCCTAACCCTAACCCTAGCCCTAGCCCTAACCCTAACCTTAACCCTAGCCCTAAGCCTAACCCTAACCCTAATTCATAATTTTTTTCTGGTTCCGGACATGCTACAGAGCTGAAACTTCACAGGTACACTTTTTAGACCCCCCCCAGATGCTAAATCCAAAGAAATTTTTTATTTTTATTTTTTTTTTAATTTTTCCAATCATTGGCTCTCTATCAAAAAGGACAATTTTTAATAACTTTTTTGTGTGATTTAGTGTCTGGGGGGGGGTCTAAAAAGTGTACCTGTGAAGTTTCAGCTCTGTAGCATGTCCGGAACCAGAAAAAATTACGAATTAGGGTTAGGGCTAGGGTTAGGCTTAGGGCTAGGGTTAGGGTTAGGGTTAGGGCTAGGGTTAGGGTCAGGGCTAAGGTTAGGGTTATTTTTAGTGCTTAGGGTTAGAGGGTTAGAGTTAGAGGGGTAGGGGTAGGGCTACTAACTCTAACCCTAAGTATCTCACCGTAACCCTAACCCTAGCCCCTAACACTAAACCTAACCCTAACCCTCTAACCATAACCCTAACCCTCTAACCTTAACCCTAACCCTCTAAGCCTAACCCTAAACCTAACCCTAGCCCTAACCCTAACCCTAACCCTAACCCTAGCCCTAACCCTAGCCCTAAGCCTAACCCTAGCCCTAGCCCTAAGCCTAACCCTAACCCTAATTCATATTTTTTTCTTGTTCTGGACATGCTACAGAGCTGAAACTTCACAGGTACACTTTTTAGACCCCCCCCCAGATGCTAAATCCAAAGAAATTTTTTATTTTTATTTTTTTTTTAATTTTTCCAATAATTGGCTCTCTAACAAAAAATTACAATTTTTAAGAACTTTTTTGTGTGATTCAGTGTCTGGGGGTCTAAAAAGTGTACCTGTGAAGTTTCAGCTCTGTAGCATGTCCAGAACCAGAAAAAAAATTAGAATTAGGGTTAGGGCTAGGGCTAGGGTTAGGGCTAGGGTTAGGGTTATTTTTAGTGCTTAGGGTTAGACGGTTAGGGTTAGAGGCGTAGGGGTAGGGTTACTAACTCTAACCCTAAGTATCTCACCGTAACCCTAACCCTAGCCCCTAACACTAAACCTAACCCTAACCCTTAAAGCCCAGTTCCTGTCCCATTTTGGTCGGTTCTGGTCTGTTTGCGGTTGTTTGTGGTGCGTTAAACGGGGAGTTTGGTCTGTCACTGTGAAGCGGGCGTAACCCTTACACTACCTGATCGATACAACATCATACCTGATCGTATACACACACTGGATGTTTTAAAGCACGTTATTCCAAACAATTTAGGAATGTTAGGTGATTTATGCCCTTTATGGAATAAAACCCGACTCTGCGTCAACTACGTAATTTTCCATGGGAGTTTTGCCATGGATCCCCCTCCGGCATGCCACAGTCCAGGTGTTTGTCCCCTTGAAACAACTTTTCCATTACTATTGTGGCCAGAAAGAGTCCCTGTGGGTTTTAAAATTCGCCTGCCTATTAAAGTCTATGGCGGTTCGCAATGTTCGCCGGTTCGCGAACATTCGCCGATGTTCGCGTTCGCCGTTCGCGAACGGCGAATTTTATGTTCGCGACATCACTAATAGCCACTCCCTTCAGCATAGGTTTCCTCAAACATACTTGTATTGCAGATGAGGTGTGTCTGACCGTGGTCCTTTGTATTCCTAATTCCTAATATTTAGTGAGTCTTTTTTGACAGCCCAGTTTAATGTCTAACTGATTGCATGTTTATTTTTGTGACTTCAATTGAGCTTTAATCTGGCTATAGATGGAACAAATCTCAGTATGTTCAGCAGGGACTGGCCGAGATTCCATTCATCTATGGGTAGGCTGGTTTTACTGAAGTCGATCCATTGATCTGTCTTTTTAGCATGCAATTACTGCCAGTGGCTTTAGCCACCAACGATGATTATTGTGTTCTGATCGCAAGGAAGGCTCCCAACCAGCACAACAGAATAGCAGGAAGGTCTCCTCCATCAACACTGACTGACTTAATAAAATTATATAATCTATGGCTTGCCTAAATCCCTGCTTGCCTGCATACCATATTAGTTTCTTATGAGCCAGTGCTCTTTTGGCTTTCTTGGGTAATAATTAAATAAAAGTTGAGTTTAAATACAGAAAAGAACAACTCATAAAAATGTTTGTAATGTTTTCTCAAAAATATCTCTATTTTGCCCACGATAAATAGGCCACAACCATTAAACCATTCCAATATCCAATTGCAATTACAGCACACTATTTGACTAGGTTTTCCTTTTTTCCGACAAGTGTTTTACATCCTGGTTATTGCAAACTTAGTAGGGACATATGTGTACGATCTGTATACATAGTGATATACAGTAGTCTTAATAAAACCATGATGATCACTTCCAGAAAATGTTTCCTCCTAATATATGGGTTGTATAATGATGTACAATGATGGCAATATTGGATAACACAGCCCACATGCTTCCATTATTACAAATGCTGATTGGAGTCTAAGCGAACAAGCTCGACAACAACAGTGCACTGTGTTCCCATTAACTTTTCACACCAGAAAGCAGCTGCTTATGTTTTGACTGCAGGCAATTTTTTGATGGAAAAGTAATTTATCACACAATTTTTCATGTTTCTTGTCTTTTATGCCCTTGTCTTCCTAGTGGTTTACTTTTCAGACATACCTATTCATAGCTTCATATAGTTTTTCTGATTTTTTTTTTTCTTGTTTTTTTCGGTTTTTCTTCCTCAGGGATACACAGCCCTGCTAGGTTCTGTTCCATTCATGTCTGGTTTTATGTTTCTTTTTTTATGATTGATATGATGAAATACCTTAAGGCTCAATATTATCTACCACCTGTTAGTAGATAATTACCTGAGAAGAGAAATAGAAATTAGACCACTGTGTCGTGGAAGAGGTAGCTTTTCTATTAAAGGATCACATAGTAAATTAATAGGAAAATCTATAGTTAAGATATTGGAGCTTTGTTCTAATTCACTGACTGCAAGAACTGTGTGAGCATAAAAGAGTAACATTTCTGCAAACAGCACAATCCGCTAAATATATTTTGGTATTTAAAATTGATAGCTCTCATAGACTAACACTTGGCTAAAGTGTTTTTCAGATGTCAGAGTGGCATTTTGCTCTGCAATCTTTGATGATGTTAGAAGCTAAGTGACTCATCCACTGCAGATGTCAGTCGTTTCTCCAGAGCACAGCAATACTTAAACATGGTGGTCCGTCAATTTAAGTACATGCTCCAGTTGTAACAAACTGAAAATAAAACTAAATATTTCAGAGAATATATATATATATATATATATATATATATATATATACACACACATAGATAGATAGATAGATAGATAGATAGATAGATAGATAGATAGATAGATAGATAGATAGATAGATAGATAGATAGATAGATAGATAGATAGATAGATAGATAGATAGATAGATAGATAGATAGATAGATAGATAGATAGATAGATAGATAGATAGATAGATAGATAGATAGATAGATAGATAGATAGATAGATAGATAGATAGATAGATAGATAGATAGATAGATAGATATACTGGCTCCAAAAAATGGCAACACGACCTGACTTGCTTAAAATAATGACTAACTATAGGATGTATTTGTCAACATTTTCAATGTGCATTCGTCACACATTTGCAGCTCATTCTCTAGAAAGTGATTTGCTCTATTTTAAAAGCAACATGCATTGACCCTTCCCAAACAGCCACCAATATCTGTTCCTCTTCTTGAAAAAATTAAAAAACAATCATATAAATAAAAAAAAGTTTTTTTTTATTATGATAACATTAAAAAAAAAAAAAAGCAAAAACAAATATAGGCTGAACATTTGGTAATAGTTTTTGTACATCCCTTAACATAGATAAACTGTAATGTAGACATTTCAGTCATCAACATTTCATTATCAATTCTGATGCTTTTTGAGTATCCTCTCTTCTTCAGGGGCACAAATTGAACAATGGCAGTGAGAAGTATATGACAGTCAGAATGAAAAGGTTAAAACCAACCCAGTTCACGCAATCTAAAAATAGTCAAGCCCCAAATAGGCGAAGAGATAAGGGCAGCAAAAAACACTTGAGCACCAAAGCACAGAGATCCATTCTGGGGCATGGCCGACAGCATCAAACCAATGGGGGGAAAGGATTGCTAGTGCTCATTTTTGTCCTGCACATTTTCTGGACTTTTTGAAAACATTACCTAATAAAAATGTAACGATTGTCTATGGAGGGAGTCGATGAGAACATCTTGTGTAACATAGTGAGGAATCTATCACTAGTGGGAGGAGGCTAAGTGTCCCTGTTTGTTCAGAGGAGGTGAGAGTCCTTTAAAGAACCAAGGTGTAGAGCTTAAGAAGTGACCTGTTCTTCTCCAGAGAACCCTGCAAGGGTTGATAGGATTCTCTGCTGATGGCTCCCAGTTTATTGCCCTCTTACTCACCCAAGCAGACAGCTACTTAGGACAGATTGTGTATACCTGAAGAGTCTGTTGCAGCACAGGAGTAGTGGGATCACAGGTCAGTAGAGAGTATAGTCCAGGTTGGCAGGGGTGCACATGGGTTCACACTGAAAGCTGGTAGGTGTGCATGGAGTCACACTGAATCACTGGAAGCAAGCTGGTGTGCACAGACACAACAGGAATCAAACTTGGAGTGCCCAGGGAAACACTGAAATAGGCTGCAGACTTGGAGTGTTCAGGTGCAGGTAATGAATCTGAGCTGAGAATCACAATGGTGCAGGGTGGCTGGGTGCTGGCTGAGGTGCAGAAAAAAGTCACATGTACAAGTACACTGGAGTTCTCTTGGGATAACACAGGTTCAGGTATTCCAGTTGCAGGCAGGAACACAAAGGAGGACACTGGAGATCACTGGGAGGCAAAAACTAGACATCATAGTAGCAGGATGGAGACTAAAGTTAATAGTAGCACAGAGGAGCACATAGGATGACTGGAAATGCTTGGAGGCACCGGGGGGGGGGGTCCAGATACTAACATGGGGATGCATTGCTTGAACACAGAGAAACAAGCATGCAAGCATGCTGGCTCTTTAAGACTTTGCCTGACAGCAAATTAAATGTGATGCCAGCAGCCACTGATTGGCTACAAAACACTATTTCTGAATGGCAGCAGATTCAGCAGCAGAAAAGAGCTGGTCCAGGGATAGTACAGACACTGGAAAGTATGACATTACCACCCCACCTAACTTTTAGGGCCCTCTCCACTCATCCATTTCCAGATTTCAGTGGGAAGCACAGATTGGACCTCTTTACTAAAAGAGGGAGAAGCTGAAAAATTATATTCTTGGACTCAGGGCATTTCTTCAGGGTTGAAGCCCTTCAAATTTAATCAAGTACAGAATCTTTCCACAGGGGAATTTAGAGTCCAGGACCAACAGCTTGAGGACAGATACATGGAACAATCTTGGAATGTTTAGGTGAAATGGCAAGTGACGTTTATCGCAAACCAGGTTGATCCTTGTGGTGATGACATAAATTGTAATGGAGAATGAACTTCAGAGACCTTGAGAAACCATGAGTTTGGTATTCTTAATTGCCAGCCAAACCTTGCCACCATGTTAAAGTCTAGGAGCATTTCACTGATGCTAGTCACTATTGTGTTCACAGCAGCTGATTGCTAAATGTTGATTCATGTTCCTGTTCATAGTATACAGAGCAGGAATTTCTAGGGTCAAAGGCATCAGAAAATGGATGCATGGGTGTTTGCCATAAATGAAAAAAAGAGAGTCTCATCGGTGCTGGCATTATGGTGTTTTTTATTTGCAAACTCTGACCATGGCGAAAGGGTGACCCAGTTGTCCTGCTGGGCAGACACAAAAGGTAAGAAGAGGCTCATTAATTCTTTTTATCTGTCCACTGGACTGCGGGTGATAGGCAGAGTAGAACTGTAAGGATATGCCCAAGAACCTAGGGAGTTGTGAAGTAAATTGCAACCCATGGTCAGATACTATAGAAGAAGGCATTATGTGGAGTATAAACATTCTCCTAAATGAAGACTGGTACCAAAAATGCTGCCAAGGGCAACAAAGGAAGAGGTAAAAAAATGTCCCATTTTGAAGAACAAGTATAGTACTATCCAGACCACAGTAAAGCCCACAGATGGGAGCAGGTCAATAATGAAGTCCATGATAATATGGTCCCAGGGCTCTTCAGGAATTGTCAGTAGAAGGAGAGGACCTCTGGGAGCTTGAGTGGAAAACTGTCTGAACACAGACTAGACAGGCTTTCACATACTCTTCCACATAATTGTGGAGGCTATCAGTACTGGTGGGGGAGGAAAACAAAGGTTCTGTGGACCTTGAGATGTCCAGAAAACTTATATTTATGGGCCCAGTGGAGAAGTTTGATGCACAGCTCTGCAGACACAAATGTTTTGCCTGGATGATGGTCGAAGCCAGGACTTGTGTAGGAGTAATGTTGAACTCAACAGGTATTTCAGAGTCTTGTAAGTTTAAGGAATAGAAAAGAGCACCTTCAAACAAATTTCCTGCTTCTGGTTTGAAAGTGTTGACAAAATAAAATCAGGAAATTAATAAAGACTCTCAAGCTAGTTTGAGGTTCATGCTTCAAGTTGTCTAAAGTCCCTTAATTTTTTTTTTTTTTTTTATCTTACAGAAAAAGGTGCATGAGCACCTAAAACTTTATAGGGGAATGGATGAGAACTGCCCCAACTCCTACAGAAGAATCCACTTCAGTGGTATAAAGTATGGTGAAGTCTGTCCTCAGGAGAGCAGTGCTGGAAAGAAGGGTCTGTTTTAGAGCATGAAATGCTTCCACTGCTTGGGGAGTCCAATAATCAGTATTCGTTTCTAGTCAGATTGTATTCACAGAAACCAGAATAGTAATTGTTAATGTACTGCAATTAGTAATAGGAGTAGCCACGAGGCCAGTAGCTTGGAAAACAGGTAGCCCCGAAAGGGTACTTGGGAAAGTTCAAAAATACACTTTTCTGCCTTAGCATAAAGCCCATTCTCCTGATGACACTGAAGAACTGTGCAGACATCTTGCCTGTGCCAAAATCCTCATTCACATGGCCACTGAGGCAGCTCATTCAGTCTATTAAGGTGAAGTGGCCTCATGGACAGTGTGCATGCACACCTGTAACAAAAAGACAAGCAGTTGTGTTCGTGCAGCCACTGCATTCTAACAGACTAGAATGGTTTGCTTGCCTGCAGCCCCTTCAAGCTAGGGAAGCAAAGAAAAAAGTCAGTTCACAGTATATATAGCCCCCAGAGCTCTTATAAATGAGGCTTAAGAAGATCTGGAGAAAAATGTCATCCAGGTAGTCAACAATGCAGATGTATAGAAGGTCAATGTCACATTTACAAAGTATTGGAAACAGGTGGAGAGTTGCAGAAGACAAACGGCATCATTCATAGTGGCCATTTCTGGTATTAAAACACTGTTTTCGAATCACCTTTCTTTATGCATATTAGACTATAGGTGCCACACAGGTCTAGTTTGTAAAGATGAACACTCCCTGGAGATGGTTGAACATCTCAGCATTGAGTAGTAATAGGTGGCTGTTTTTTTTTTTTCACTTTGATAGTGTTCAGGCTGCAATCGTCTATGCAGGGGTGGAAACTGCAATCTTTCATCTCAGCAAAGAACCCTGATCTGGTAGTAGAAGAAGATTTATGAAAATAATCCTTTTTAGGATTTTATGCAATGTATTTGGACATTGACTTGGTCTTAGGCAAGCTGAAGACATATATATATACCTGACCTCTAGAAAAACTGGCACCCAGGATAAGATCATTGGAAAAATCATAGGGTCTGTGGAGTGGAAGATGATCTCCTTTAAATTTTGAAAGAAATTCCAAAATGTCCTCATATTGAGCTGGTACAAGATGGGAAGCCTTGGAGAAAGCTAAGAGCAGTGATTTCACAGGCTTCACATTGAGTGGGCCTTAGGAAGGACAGGATGGACCCCAGTCAAACACTGGAGAATTCTGATTTTGCCAGGGGAGAAAAAGGGAAAGCTTAGAGGTGGCTTGGGATAAAACAAGTAAAAAGATCGTCCCTTGCTGTAGTACTTCTACAGACTCATAACAGGTACACAGCTCTACTGCAGAGAAAATCCAATCATACAGAGGACTTCAATCATGTTACTCACATAATGTCCCATAGTCCAGTCCTCTGCACAATAACAGTGATCATGCCTCTCCTCACTATGCAGTACACCCATCTACTTTCCTTAGCACCACCTACCTTTCTATTTATATCCTATCCTTAGGGGCCTAGAATGAAAAGCCCATTACACTGTGTTAGAATTGATCAAAATTTAAATATATGCAGCATTGATATTAACTAAAAATATGTCTTCTAATAGAGCCAATTGTAAAGAAATTTGTATTAATTCAGATGAAGATTGTAAATTCAACCATCAACAAAAAGATTTTATGAGCAGTATTTGAGACAAGATGCCCCCTTGCCCACACCTGTTTAGTATTGCAGTATGCTTGCTGGGGGAAGAATTGTTATAGCCATCATGTGTTATCATGGTCATCGGGTGATTATCTGTTCAAAAACTTAACTTTTTGGACCTCTGATGCAAGACTTCTATAAAGCTGAAGATTAGTATAAGATTTAAAAGGCTAGCCTTATTCCTTTATGTTAGCTGATGCACACTATGTATACATTTCCTTATCAAAATGTATAGTTTAGACAATATACATCTTAAAATTTTCAGCAACATCTCTGCAGTAGTTGTTGATCTTTGCAGTGTTTCTTTTTCCTGTTCCGTGGGAAGAGCCAGAATTACATATTCTGCCTTTGCTTTACTCCACTTCTTTCAAATGGTGCGTGGGATCATTCTAATTTTGGGCACAGCGATAGGAGGGATTGCAGGCACTTCCTGCACAGACTGTATGCAAAATTAATTATCCTCCTAACTCTCTCTCTTAGCATCATGTACACAGCAGTAACACTGCTTGGAGAGGTAAGGTATGGCTTATTCGGCACTGGTAGACTTTAGAAATTGAGCACAAGCTTTTTAAAATAAAGTCTGCCGGTGCTGAATTAGCCACAGCAATGACACAATCATGACCTGCAGCAGCTGCCAGTCTTTGTTCCAGAGTGCCCAAACAAGATGTTGAAAAACATACAAAAAGTATTAGAACATATATGAAAACCTCCATAAAGAAGTTTACCCATGTGGAAATAATGTCTCCACTGTCCTAGTAGAGTTAGTTATGTGTGCACGCTGCTAGGAGAGGGAGCTAAACATTCCTGGACTGATTTTTTTCACTACAGTCTGTGCAGGTAATACCCACCAAGTAAGAGGAAAAAAGAAGCGCCCACAAATGTTGCAGACAGAATGACCATGCCTACTAAGCAGGGAGATCCAATAGCATCAAAGAATGGGCCATGGGAACAACTCCTAGAGAAGAATAAAGTTTAAAGGATAAGTTCAGCTTTTGTAAAAAAAATATTAAATGCACATTTTTTTTGCAGGTAAAAAAATGTGCATGTATTTTTTCTTTACACTGTAACCTGTAAAGCATTGCATCTGTGAACAGTATATTGTGGGTGCAATGCCAGGATCCTTCAGACTCTTAGCCAGCTATCTGCCCATACTTCCCGCATGGGCAGACAATTACTGAACTGCAGGAGGAATCGATGAACTAAGAGAGCGGCCATCAGTGCCCTCCCAGTTCATTGAGAACTACAAGTCGTCTGCCGCGGTGGAAGACAGTAGTTGTAGTTAATTTATTCACAGAAAACTGTAAATGAATGATACAGCTGTGTAGGTGAAGCCCCACACCACCACACTGTTTTTAAATTGTGACAGTGGGTGCAGGGAGGGAGAAGGTCCCCCACTCGCTGTCACAATGGGGGTGAGCGGAGTATGGGCAGGTGCTGCACTATAACATGTTACATGCTACACCCTAAATAAGGATGGAACGTGAATCATGTTACAAAGGTGAACCTATCCTTTAAAAAGTGAGTCACTCAAGGAAGAAGTGCAGGGACCCAGAGAGGCAGCCTGTATTACCTTTGTGTTTTGTTCAGAGAAAACAGCAAGGAGGCTATTCAGACTAATATTTTTTGTACAAGTCAGAGGTCTTTGCTGAAAAAAAAAGGTAAGACTGGAGTTCATATTAAATGATGGATTAAGGATGCAATTTGCAGGTATAAAACTAAGGGTGCATCCCAAGATTGGAAAATAAGCCCTATTGTGATATATTTGAGGACAGAATGATTATATTTTAGCCTGAAGGGAAGCCCCATCTTTCTCCTCTCCATCACCCTGTCCCCTTTTTTACAGTTTCTCTTTTTTGTAACTTGAAATGTATGTATGTCCCTATTTGTAATTAGAATTTATGTACAGGTTAATCTCTACTTGCAAGTAAATCCAACCCTTATTTTAAGTTGTCCTTCATTAGTATCAAGGCACCCCAAATATAGTGCATTCCACACCTGGCAACTGATGGGGGGCCTGCCTCAAAAGGGTTCTACAAGCACTTAAATGTCAGGTGCGCTTCCTGCAGTATGAGTTACTGGCTAGCCTGATTAGCTTTTCTGAGCCAACACCAACATGGCAATCAGTCTTACACCTGCTCAGGCATCCTTTTATTGCTGGACCAGTCATTAACTTGCTCTAACACAGTAACAGATTATTTGTTAACCACTTGATCTCCGGAAGGTTTACCCCCTGTAACAGATGCCCAATACTTGGACCAAGTATTTCTGTCTTAGGTCTCCAGAATCTCACCTGATGCAGTGACCTGGCCCCACAATTCCCCCCCAAACATCAGTCTAAGCTCGATGAAGGGTAAAACAAAAGACACTTTATTCAACAACTCACTTCCAATATATACAGTCTCATGTGTTAGATTTCATTATCATATGCAAATGCAATTGAAAACAGAACATAGTCAACATACCTTGGTCATCTGGAAAGAGACAATAGGTGAATGAGACTGCAACATTATCATAATTAACTCAACACACAACAAGCCCCCAAAACAAAGCCGAATATGCATTCCTAGAGGTGTAAAGACAAAACCACCTCTAAACAGATGACAGAAGAAGACGTAGGCTTGCAGACTGCCCGTCTTCACTTTCAAAACACCTTACTATAAATGTCAATACACATCCCTACAGCAGACAATAGCTGAGGTTGACGTCATTAGCATCTCTTTAGTTTCTCAATGTGTGGAGAAGTCTAGCTATAATCCACTCCAGAGGCATTGCATTGTTGCTGGAGGGGCAAAATCAGGGTGGCATGGGCCCCCATACTAGGGGGTTGGGGATCTGGGCTGATTGCCCAGCATCTCTGTAATCCAGGGGTGGAGGTTACGGCCCCATCCACCCCTTCCATGCTAAAAGCTGCATGGACTGGTGGGCAGATACGTGTGGGGTTCTGCCCGGCTGCCAGCTCTTCCGCTGGGTAGGCACTCAGCTGCTGGGACAAGGGACCTACAATTGCCTCTCCCGCTGATGCTGGCTGGTCCTGGGTAGTGGGCACGACCATCTCCACCCCCAGTGCTGTTGGCTGCTGCTGGACCAAGTCTAGGAGGTGTTGGTAGTCCTGTTCCAAACCCCACTCGATGATAACCAGGTAGACGAGGTCTAGTCTCAGCTCCAACAACAACTGGACTGGTAGCATCCTTCACCGGTAATAATAAATAGCCCAGAACCGTGACATTGCAGGACTGCCAAAATCATCATCCTCATCCATGGCCTTCCACAACAGGCCTGGGCCATCATCGATGATAACCAGGTAGACGAGGTCTAGTCTCAGCTCCAACAACAACTGGACTGGTAGCATCCTTCACCGGTAATAATAAATAGCCCAGAACTGGGACATTGCAGGACTGCCAAAATCATCATCCTCATCCATGGCCTTCCACAACAGGCCTGGGCCATCATAGCCCCCCCCCCCCCTCTGGCCTTCTGCCAACCAAGGGTTTCGTTGAACTGCGTACCACCATAGTGCCCGGTACGAGTCGTCCAGCATAATTTCTCTCTGGACCAGGCACTCAAGGTGCCTTTCCCACTGCATCAAGGGTTGTTCTCCCAGGAAAAACATCTGTTGGCTCACTTGTTCCTGCCAGCGTTGCGCTGTACTTGGAAGCTTCTCTTTCCGCCAAAGCTGTGCTACCTCCATGGACTCCTGCCAGAGTTCTTGCATTACATATTTTCTCCAGTTCCCCTTGTCCTTGGCTGACATATGGCCCTGTTCCTTTGCCAGTATGTCTTGTAGTCTCCGCTGGAACTCCACCTCATATGGGGACACTGCCCGGGGGCTAGCTCGCTCCATCTCCTGAGTTCCTCCTTAGACCGAGATGCTGCTGGGCTCCTCACTGCATTCCTGGTTTGAGATCTATTCAGAGAAGAATCCCATCGCTTGCCACCAGAGTAACAGATGCCCAATACTTGGACCAAGTATTTCTGTCTTAGGTCTCCAGAATCTCACGTGATGCAGTGACCTGGCCCCTCAATTCCCCACCAAACATCAGCCTAAGCTCGATGAAGGGTAAAACAAAAGACACTTTATTCAACAACTCACTTCCAATATATACAGTCTCATGTGTTTGATTTCATTATCATATGCAAATGCAATTGCATACAGAACATAGTCAACATACCTTGGTCATCTGGAAAGAGGCAATAGGTGAATGAGACTGCAACATTATCATAATTAATTCAACACACAACAAGCCCCCAAAACAAAGCCGAATACGCATTCCTAGAGGTGTAAAGAAAAAAACCACCTCTAAACAGATGACAGCAGAAGACGTAGGCTCGCAGACTGCCCGTCTTCGCTTTCAAAACACCTTACTATAAATGTCAATACACATCCCCACAGCAGATAATAGCTGAGGTTGACGTCATTAGCATCTCTTTAGTCTCTTAATGTGTGGAGAAGTCCTCTGCTGCAACAGGCAGGCTTTAGGCCTGTAACATTGATCCCAGTCTCAGAGTCTGTATCTTGGGGTGACATGGATTTGAGTCGAAAGCAACACTACTCCCATGGTCCTCCAGCATATACCCCCACACAGAGGTACACTCCCCTACAAGCCAGGGCCCATAGTCCGTGGGCAGGAGGCTGGCCTCCACACACCTCCAGTAGTCCATGGCGAACATCCCAGCAAATGGGCGTTCGTCACACCCCCTTCATGACCAAGCCATTTTTTACTGGCAAATTTTCGCAGTCATGCAACACTGTACTGTACACAAGTTAAATTTATATATTTTTTTCACATAAATAGAGCTTTCTTTTGGTGGTATTTAATCACCACTGGGTTTTTTTTTATTTCTTGTTATATAAACCGAAAAACACCAACAATTTTGAAAAAAAAAAACAATATTTTATACTTTGTCATAAAAAATATCCAATAAAATCTATTTTTTTCATAAATGTAGGCCAACATGTATTCTGTTAAATGTCTTTTTAAAAACTAAAAAATGTTTTTTTTAAAGTTGTATTTTTTTACACTATTTTTTAGAAAATGAAGAAATTAAATAAAATTATTATTTTTTATTTTTTTTGCAATTTTTGCTTTCTATTATATACTGTCACCAGTGCAGTACAGCATCATCATATGACTGGTGTGGTGGTGATCAGCGATAGTGACTGGTGACAGTATGAAAAAAAAAAAAGATGTGTGTTGTGCTACCCAACAGCGCAAGTAGCGCAACACACATCTGTTTGTATTTGTTAATATACAGTATTTCCAACAGTGTTGTGTGGATACATAGTAACTGCAGCTATCACCGTTGAATAATTTATATTGTCATGCTCTTGACACTTAGCACAACCATTTTTGATTTATCGAGGTTAAAAAATATATATAGTCTTTTTCAATTTTCTTAACTTTATTTCTTACTTTTTTCTTTTTCTAACATTTTTTTTTTTACAATTTTTTTTTACATACTTTCATCAGAGTAGGTTTGTGTTCCCATAGTGACAATGTACAACTCTGGGGGGTGATCAAGGATTTTTGTTTTATACTCTTTGAATGCTGGTACAGTGATGTAAACAGTAACAGCAATGTTTTGAATTGTTACAAATGGGTTGCATTTATTGTGATTACTATGGTGTGGTGTGATTGGCCCACAGCTACTACATGGTACAGGGTGCTATGACTGACCCAGGTAATATGTGATGGATGATGGCAAATGACAGCATCACAATAGGAATCACAGCTGTTATGAATGAAATTCATTCCCAACGGCTTTGTTGACATTGTGATCTATGCCAGCACATGATCCCCCTGCGGCTCAAACCCCTCGGCTGGTTGACGCACATGTACATGATCTAGCCTGCTCATGCTGCCCTGTCACAATAAATGTATTGTGGCAGTGGTTAATTGGTTAATATTATATATATATATATATATATACAGAATATATATATATATATATATATATATACAGTATCTCACAAAAGTGAGTACACCCCCCCTCACATTTTTGTAAATATTTTATTATATCTTTTCATCAACACTGAAGAAATTACACTTTGCTACAGTGTAAAGTAATGAATGTACAGCTTGTATAACAGTGTAAATTTGCTGTCCCTTCAAAATAACTCAACACACAGCCATTCGTGTCTAAACTGTTGGCAACAAAAGTGAGTACACCTCTAAGTGAAAATTTCCAATTGGGGCCAAAATTGGCCATTTTCCCTCCCCAGTGTCATGTGATTAATTAGTGTTACAAGGTCTCAGGTGTGAACGGGGAGCAGGTGTATTACATTTGGCATTATCGCTGTCACTCTTTCATACTGGTCACTGGAAGTTCAACATGGCACCTCATGGAAAAAGAACTCTCTGGGGATCTGAAAAAAAGAATTGTTGCTCTACATAAAGATGGCCTAGGCTATAAGAAGATTGCCAAGACCCTGAAACTGAGCTGCAGCACTGTGGCCAAGACCATACTGTGGTTTTTACAGGACAGGTTCCACTCAGAACAGGCCTCGCCATAGTCAGCCAAAGAGGTTTTAGTGCCCGTGCTCAGTGTCATATCCAGAGGTTGTGTTTGGGAAATAGATGTATGAGCGCTGCCAGCATTGCTGCAGAGGTTGATGGGGTGGGGGGTCAGCCTGTCAGTGCTCAGACCATAAGCCATACACTGCATCAAAGTGGTCTGTATGGCTGTCCTCCCAGAAGGAAGCCTCTGCTAAAGATGATGCACAAGAAAGCCCACAAACAGTTTGCTGAAGACAAGCAGACTAAGGACATGGATTACTGGAACCATGTCCTGTGGTCTGATGAGACCAAGATAAATGTGTATGGTTCAAATGGTGTCAAGCGTGTGTGGTGTAAATGTATATAAACCCGCCCCCTTATACAGCAGCGTACTCTTACACCTGGAATGTATGGTAAGTAATATAAATAAAATAGAGTCGCACTAAATTGCAAACATTGAATGAACAATAGGAAGGGCAAAAATGATCACATAAGTTGCATGGGGCCGCAACAGTGAATGAAAACTGTAAGTCCCCTTTCAGTTAAAATTCAGCCTCAGTTCATATAAAGTTCATAATAGAATAGATGAGTTGCAAACATCAACCCTCGTGAAAGGTAATACAGACTTCTTGTGAATCCCTCCACCACATAGAGCCTCTTACCAGAGAGGAATCAGAGATGCACAGTAAGTAGTTAAGGACTACTTCGCCTGTTCACAGTATATCGGCTCCGGTATGATTCGCCCACATGGGGTACACCACCACAGATATATCACCACATTCACTGGAACACCTCTCAGGAAGTAGGTATGGAATGGGAAATAAAAAGGCCGAATCATACCGGAGCCGATATACTGTGAACAGGCGAAGTAGTCCTTAACTACTTACTGTGCATCTCTGATTCCTCTCTGGTAAGAGGCTCTATGTGGTGGAGGGATTCACAAGAAGTCTGTATTACCTTTCACGAGGGTTGATGTTTGCAACTCATCTATTCTATTATGATATCATCCTTTTAGAGAAATATGTGTCAGAGCAAATGGTGTCCAGGAGTCTTAGGTGGGAACTCCTAAGATTTCTGATGGCCAGAAAGAAAAAGAAGTTGGAGGGTATAGATGTGGAGGTCAATACTCTTAAGACCAAACTGGAGCCTTTCAGTAAGCAGGAGAACTATAGATTGAAATCTGAGGATTTGAAAAAATACTTGGAGAAAGAAGAATCCGATCAAAGGAATAAGAAACGTAAAAAAATTCTTAAGAGATCAGGAAGATTACAAAACGAAAAAAGTCTTTAAGTGGCAATCTAAATTGGAGAATGGGAGGGGAGAGCCAGTATCTCTGTTGAGTATGGCCCCCCCTGCTGCATCCAACATCCACCCTCCGATTACCCCCAGACCCCAATATCCTAAGACCCAAGTAAGGAACTCTGAGGAGCCTAACTTTCGGGGTAGGGGTAAATCGGGGCATGGTAAGTCAGGTCGTGGGAGACGGGGAGTTGGTCGCCACCCTCAGGACTCCCAACCACGTACTCAGAATCAGTCTGAACCCCCCTATGGTTATGATGGTTACGATGATAATAGATACATCACCCATTATCCCACTGAGCCACCCCCAAGGGGTTATAACAACTATCCCCAGGATAGGAGAGGTTCTGATTACCAAAATTCACCTAACTGGAGGTCAAGAGGTCCTGATGCATTTGAGGGCCCCTCAACAAGTGGTCACAATAATTCCAATGGAAATTTTTTTCCCAGGGACCAGCCCAGGCCAAAAAGGGCCATAGATCCAAACGAGGGTCCAGAGGGGGGAGGAAGTTACGACCCAAAAAGGAGAAAGGTGTAGATGATGCCGGAATTTTTAATCTGAGCGGGGCTCCTCTCTCTAGTGAAGAGAAATTGGTGCTCAGTAAGGGACTGAAATATGTTCCACCCCGCTTTCTTAATAAATTTGAGGTATTTATGGACGTGCAAAAATTTGTACGTAAGTTAAATATCCAACGGCATCTTATTACTAACCCTAAACGCAATGTATTAACCAATTCCATTTGTTACCAAAATACTACATTGAGAAACGCCTCCCTTTTTAACCCTTCTGGGTCCTTAGTTCCACCTTTAAGTGTTTTTAAAGAGGTTGTGGGCGCGGATCTTGATCAAATGCGTATTCCCAGACCCGATCTTGATCAGAACTTTAAGAAGGGTTTGGATTCCTTAAAAAGGAGACATGACATTGTTGTACGCCCCGCTGACAAGGGTGGTGGCATAGTGGTCCTAGGAAAGGATGCATATCATTCTGAAATGATGAACATCCTCTCCGATGGTACCACATATGCCCCCTTGCAGGTTAATCCAACTCGCAAGTATAAAGCCACACTTTTGCAAATAGTGGAGGAAGGCTTTTGCAGGGGGATCCTTAATAAAAAAGAAAAGGCTTTCTTGGTCCCTGTGACTCCTAGGGTGCCAATCATGTATATTCTACCCAAAATCCATAAGGATGCGGTGCGGCCTCTTAGTGGCTTGGATTCCGTGACCTCCCGGGTGGGGAGATATGTGGACAACTTCCTTCAGCCTATTGTGTCAAATATGCCTTCAGGATACTACACAAGTGATCAACATTCTGAAGGGAGTTGTATGGGAGGAGGGATGTCTTTTGGTCACGGCTGACGTCACCTCCCGTTACACAGTTATCTCCCACTCGGATGGTATGGAAGCTGTAGAATACTATTTGACCAAGGACTCCTTATTACCCAGTAGACAGCAGGATTTCATTTTACGTTTACTTAGTTTTGCTATGAAGCATAACTATTTTTGGTACGGAGGTCAGTATTACCTCCAGCAGAGAGGAGTTGCCATGGGGGCCAAATTTGCTCCATCTATGGCTAACTTATTCATGGCCAAATGGGAGGATGATGTCGTCTATTCAAGTGGCGTCCTGGAGCTCCTTCTGTGGAGGCGCTACATAGACGACATCATCCTCCTTTGGAAAGGTGATCTTCCATCTTTGGACCAGTTTATGTGTACCTTGAATGCCAATGTTAGGGGTATAGAGCTCAAATACGTGGCCAGTGAGTTGGAGATCAACTTCTTGGACCTATGTATCAGAGTTGAAGGAAATCATCTGATTACTTCTACACGCTTCAAGGATACCGACCGCAATGGTTACATCCATTTGGACAGTTGCCACCATCGACCGTGGATTAAGGGAGTGCCTAAGAGCCAATTTAGGCGTATTAGGCGGAACTGTTCCAGATTGTGTGACTATTGGGCGGAGGTTAATATCTTGAAGGAACGGTTCGTTTCCAAGGGCTACAACCCAGAGGAATTGGATTCCATTGCCAGTGACATTGGTTCCATGGAACGGGAGCACATCTTGGATCCAGCAACCAGACCCCTGGTTCAGACCGGGTCTTCTAGGACCCCTAGGGCTCCTCCTAAGTTTACTTTTTTTGCTAGTTATTCTTCACAGCATTATTTGGTAAAAAAACTTTTGAGGAAACACTGGAGTGTCCTTAGGAGTGACAGGGTCCTGGGGCCTCTCTTACCGGAAATGCCAGCGGTTACTTACAGAGGTTTGCCCCCTTTGAGATTATCCGTTGCACCGAACATTGTGGACCCTCCGAAGAGACCGATCCCCTTTTTTCAGATGAATGGTTTTTATCCGTGCAGGCGCTGCTCCATTTGTAAACTTAACTCCTTAAAGTGCAGAAAATACACTAGTTTTTCCTCTAATGTTACTGGTAGAACCTATGAGGTTGAGCATTTTGCTACCTGCACAACCAAGAATGTGGTGTATTTGATCACATGCTCGTGCGGACTCCATTATGTAGGCCTCACCATCCGACCTTTTAATGTACGGATGAACGAGCATGTGGCCAATATTAGAAAGAGTTTCCCGAAGCATTCCCTGTCAAAGCACTTTGACCTGAAACATGCTAAGGACCCTAGTGGCACCGCTTTCATGATCATAGATGTACTACAACCCCATTGGAGGGGCTGCCATGTCAGGAGGGAGGTTTCAAGGCTCGAGACCAAATGGATTTACCTGCTCAAGGTATATAGGCCCTTTGGGCTAAACATTGAGTGGGATGTTAACGCCTTTATAAACAACACCTAAACTGGATCCCTTCATATGGACTCTATCACACTTCTATTCCATTACTGTTTTCTATCATATTTACCTCTTTTTTAGCTGTGCTCATATGATCTTAATTGATCTATGGCAGTTACTTTAGATGGGTCCTTTTATGTGCATTTATGTATCCTTGCGGTATATTATTGTAATTATCTTCCTTGCTGTTTATTATTAGTGTAACATTATCAGGTTTTTACTTGTCTTGTACTTTTAATATTTTTTTATTTTTTTAATATCTCTATTGTGGTCAAAAAATTGTGTTCTCTTCAATTTTAAGTGTATATTTTAGTGCCTGTTGTGCCACATCGATCGGGGTGGGCTCTCTGTTTTTCGGGAGTGATGCTATTTTTAACTTTAGATTCTTATATCCTGGATCCTCTAGTGTCAATTTGATTATTTGACGCCTCATGAGTTCCTTTTATAATTGGTATTTGCAGCGGTTTAAGTGATATTTGGCCAGTAACTGCTTGCATTTCCGGCTATAGCGTGTTGTTTGCGCTTCAGGTTGAAGCGCATAGGTCATTTCCTGTGCGGGGGGGGTCACGCCGGGAGTCTCAGCTGCACGCTATTTGCTCGTTTCTCATCAGCTATTTATATGGGTGTGACGCTGACGTTGGTTCACGCCCCCTTGAGAACGTCCTATTGACGAAAAGCTTTGGGAGGAGCGGAACCTACGTCATCCGTCACACCCGGAAACCGGAAGTGCCCGCTCCGCTTCGGTGCCCACATAGTGGCTACAGGCTGTTTTGTCTTCACCACTCGGTGAGTGTAACTTTTAATGTTGGAATAAATTGTATATCAAGCAATATTATGCTATGGGCTTGCCTTGCCTTTTTATTTCCCATTCCATACCTACTTCCTGAGAGGTGTTCCAGTGAATGTGGTGATATATCTGTGGTGGTGTACCCCATGTGGCCGAATCATACCGGAGCCGATATACTGTGAACAGGCGAAGTAGTCCTTAACTACTTACTGTGCATCTCTTATTCCTCTCTGGTAAGAGGCTCTATGTGGTGGAGGGATTCACAAGAAGTCTGTATTACCTTTCACGAGGGTTGATGTTTGCAACTCATCTATTCTATTATGAACTTTATATGAACTGAGGCTGAATTTTAACTGAAAGGGGACTTACAGTTTTCATTCACTGTTGCGGCCCAATGCAACTTATGTGATCATTTTTGCCCTTCCTATTGTTCATTCAATGTTTGCAATTTAGCGCGACTCTATTTTATTTATATAAGCGTGTGTGGTGGCAACCAGGTAACGGCAACCAGGTGAGAAGTACAAAGACAAGTGTGTCTTGCCTACAGTCAAGTATGGTGGTGGGAGTGTCATGGTCTGGGGCTGCATGAGTACTGCTTGCACTGGGGAGCTACATGAATGCAAACATGTACTGTGACATACTGAAGCAAAGCAAGATCCTCTCCCTTCGGAGACTGGGCTGCAGGGCCGTATTCCAACATGCTAACGACCCCAAACACACCTCCAAGATGACCACTGCCTTGTTAAAGAAGCTGCAGGTAAAGGTGATGGACTGGCCAAGCATGTCTCCAGACCTAAACCCTACTGAGCATCTGTGAGGCATCCTCAAATAGAAGGTGGAGGAGCGCAAGGTCTCTAACATCCACCAGCTCCATGATGTTGTTGGAGGAGTGGAAGAGGACTCCAGTGGCAACCTGTGAAGCTCTGGTGAATTTCATGCCCAAGAAGGTTAAGGCAGTGTTGGAAAATAGTGGTGGCCACACAAAATATTGACACTTTGGGCCCAATTTGGACATTGTCACTTAGGGTGTACTCACTTTTGTTGCCAGTGGTTTAGACATTAATGGCTGTGTGTTGAGTTATTTTGAGGGGACAGCAAGTTTACGCTGTTATACAAGCTGTACACTCACTACTTTACATAGTACTGTATGTAGCAAAGTGTCATTTCTTTAGTGTTGTCACATGAAAAGATAGAATAAAATGTTTACAAAAATGTGAGGGGTGTACTCACTTTTGTGAGATACTGTGTTTATATATATATATATATATATATATATATATATTTTTTTTTTTTTTACTTTTCGTAAAATTTCCATCCAACCATAATCCTTTTATTAAAAATGGGTACAATTACTTCATTACGTGCTGAAAAAATAATGGACTCCATCCTGACATAAATATATACCAAGCATTAAGTAGATTTGAGCACAAGTAAAGTAGTGTGGAACAGTATAAAGGTTCACAGCTGAGGACCATGAAGTAGGTTTGAGCATTATTGGCCTTAAACCCTTACATATTGAGACATGTAATCAAGCCCCAAGTACCTTCCAGGAATCAATCAGGAATTCAATTGATATATGAGTGTATGGTTGTGGTTGGTCAATAAATGTGTTATTGACCTCAGATAGGCATTGCGATGTTTATTACTTTAACCTTTTTAAAAATGTTAATAGTGATGAAATCAAAGCTGGAAGTGTAGTGATCCTCCTATTAACCATAACTTTTCTTCCAACTTGCCCCTTCCACTCCAAAATAGAAAACAATTTAATGTCAATATCCATAAGTCTCTGCAAGGAGTATCAGTTCCCCTACTGAAAATTCGGGAAAACACAAATTCTTTATTTGTAACAAATTCTTAATGCAAAGTCTATACTAACCAGATTTGAATGAAATAAAACTCACAGTGTGTACCTAGCTTTAGTCATTAGTCTTGGCAAAGCATCGGCATGTGTGTATTATATGAAGACTACAGCTCCTACCTTCTTATCTTATCCTCCTTCATATGTAAGCTGTGACTATTATACTTTGCAAACTTTGTAGACCAAAGCTTTACTCCTAGGATTTAAATGACTTATAAAATATAAAAGTCTAAAAATCTTAATTCACATTGCAAACACAAGTGACATAGAACAAAAGTCTGCTAAACTCAAGGGCACTATCCTTTTTATTGTTACACATTTTATCTCAGCTGTTCCTGGGGCTCCTCCTTGACCCTTTGTTTCATGAAAAGATAAGTGCCATTGGGTATGATACATGCTCTAGAGTAATTATAAAAAGACTGCCATTTCTTTTGCACTCGAAAATGCTCTCTGAAGCTTTTAACCTTTTATTGTATAAGTCAGAAAAAATGTACAATGCTCAAAAGCTTTGTTTTTAATGCAAGTATCAAAAGTCACATCATATATTACAAGCTTGTAGTCTTTCACAGATCAGCTCAGATGCATCACTAAAAGAATAAACCTAATTTTCACTACTTCCAGAAAACACGCAGAGAAGAGGTTTGCTCACAGAAATGCTAAGCTTACTCTAATGGATTGGTTGAGGGTTACGGTTACGCTGTGCCCCACCACATATTGGGGAAGAGAATGAGGGGGAAGAGAAGAGAAAAAAAGTGTGTGTGTTTTTTCTTTTTCCTTCTCTCTCCTCCCTCATGTTCCTTTTTCCTAATATCTTATTATTATTATTATTATTATTATCTTATTATTTCTTAATACAGTACATAGATATATAGGGCACGACAAATCTTAGGCGGCAGGTCACCATAGCCACTTGAAATTGAGTCCTGGCGTCTGGCCTTTTGTCAGCCCATTCACTGCAGGGATGCACAATTTATATCGCCCAACCCCCGATACATGCAGCTCCGGGCGCCGGGCAGATATTTTTTTTGTAACATTTAGCCCTGCTGTGGGTAAGCAGCGGGACTTATTTGTCAGGTGGAAGCATTCAGGTGAATGCTTTTACGCACCCTGGTAAAGTGCCCCCCCCCCCCCACCTGGGCACCCCCCCCATGCTCCGCTTGCCCATCTGTGAGCCTGGGATAACAGCAGGTGCCACTGAGGACAGGGGAGGGAGGAGAGCTGACACACATCTGCCCTCCTCCCCATCTTTTTTCTGACCTTGAAGTGATGTGTATAATGTTGTCAGTGTCCCACTATATTACATTCAGTGGAGGACAGGGGAGACATGCAGGGTCTTTTAGACCCTGGATGTCCCATTAGAGATAACCTGTCCCCAAAATATAATCACATAGGGGACTTTTTGGAAAAAAAAAATTAAGTAAAAAAAACATTTGTTTAATTAAAAAAAAATTAAAGTTACACCCATGCACATAAAATCCTTCAACTCCACATATACGCATGTATAATTGTAAATGCACACATCAGGGCACCTACGCATGAAAACATCTATTGTCATACACTTGTTACATCAGGTCGCCACAGTGGCCAGAAACTACGTCCCAGGAACCTGGGTCCCCGTTAGCCCACCCACCACCGACACCAGGCGCGAGCAACCCCCCTGACACCCCAGACATGCAGCTCCAGGCACAGGGCAGCCAATCTAATTCCAACATACAAAAACAACAACAAAAAAAACCTACAGCTCTGCTGTTTACCTGCGGCAGAGCCAACCTTTTTTCCTTTCCTCCTCACACACCGGCACCCCTGTGCACTCGGACTGGCTGTCGGCGTGCGAAAATCCTCTCTCACACCCCCCCCCCCCCTCGACACTAGTCAATCCACATGCTGGAGACAAGCACGGAGGTGAGCAGTCCAGCCCACACAGCATGCCACACACACAACACATCCAAAACCACAGCCCCTACAACCTCAAGTGCCAAATCCCCACCCCTTGAGGGCCCCAAAGGGACACGCATCCCCCGAAACCACCCAGGGAGAAATCTGTCCCACCCAGCAGCACTGCAACCAAAGACAGCCGTCTGACTCCCAAATAAATCAAATTTTTTTTTTGTTAAAAAAAACAAATGGCTCCTAACTTTTTTAGCTGGCTCCTAGATTCAAAGCAAATTTGTGAAGCCCTGTAGATATATACATTATATTGTCAAAAGATTTAAGAGTGCTTGCCTTTACACATACATGAAATTTAAAGTCATCCCAATCTTCATCTGTAGGGTTCAATATTGAGTTGGCTATAACAGCTTCAACTCTTTTGAGAAGGCTGTCCACAGGGTTTAGGAGTGTGTCTATGTGAATGTTTGACCATTCTTTCAGAAGCCCATTTGTGAGGTTAGGCACTGTTATTGGATGAAAAAGTCTGGCTTGCAGTCTCCTCTCTAAAGCCCCGTACACACGTACCGATCGTCGGCATACAAATGTTCGTCTTTTCTCCCCGGGATGTCGGTGTCTGTTGAAAAGTGCAAAGACAGCACAAGGACAGCACAAGAATTTTGTCTGCAGACTTCAGCTGACTGCAGAAGTGATGTCATGTAATGGTTAACTTTCCCTGTGTTTTTAATTTTCTGAGCATGCCCAGTCTTGCAAATCTGCGGTCTGTCGGCCGAATTCTGTACTGACAGGCGAACAATCGTCCGTTCTGGTGTCCGCAGACAAAAATTTTCATGTTTGCAAGAAAGACTTTTGTCCGCGGATTGTGCGCAGACAGCTGTCGGAGGCACCATACTAACACGCGTACAATCGGCAGATCTTTCGTCCGCCGACGTTTGTATGCCGACGATCGGTACGTGTGTACGGGCCTTAATTCATATCAAAGGTGTTCTATTGGATTGAGGTCAGGACTCTGTGCAGGCCAGTCAAGTTTCTCCACCTCAAACTCGCTCATTCATGTCTTTATGGACTTTGCTTTGTGCACTGAAGTGCAGTCATGTTGGAACAGGAAGGAGCCATCTCCAAACTGTTCCCACAAAGTTGGGAGCATAAAATTGCCCAAAATATCTTGGTATGCTGATGCCCTAAGAGTTCCCTTCCTTGGATCTAAGAGGTAAAGCCCAACCCCTGAAAAACAACCCCACACCATAATCTCTCCTCCACCAAATTATTTGGACCACTGCACAAAGCAAGATCAATAGAGACGTGGATGAGCAAGTTTGGGGTGGAGAAATATGACTGGCCTACAAAGAGTCCTGACCTCGACCCAATAGAGCACCTTTGGGATGAATTAGAGAGGAGACTGCGAGCCAAGCCTTCTTGTACAACATCGTTGCCTGACCTCACAAATGCGCTTCTGGAAAAATGGTCATACATTCCCATAGACACACTCTTAAACCTTGTGGACAGCCTTCCCAGAAGAGTTGAAGCTGTTATAGCTTTATATTGAACCTTACAGAATAAGATTCCATTCAAATCCCAGTGTGTGTGTAAAGGCAGGTGTTTCAATACTTTTGACAATATAGTGTGTGTGCGTGTGTGTGTGTAAATATATATATATAGTTAGAATGATATTATATTTTGCAGATGGGTCTTAATTCATTATCAAAACTTATATGAAAGCATAATTTTAATTCCTAAAGAAGCAAGATCACTACAAAACACGTAGACTGAGCCAGATACACTATATTATGCTATTTGTGGCTTTCAATTACATATTTTTTGTAGTCAATAGAAAAATATTTTCATTATATGTAGAGAACACACAACAAGGGCAAAGGAGGGGAAGGAAGGGGACTTTTAGCGATGCCCAGATATACATTTAGTCATACTTTGGATAAAAATGCAAATATTTTATTGGAAAAATAGATTAAAATAGTTTCCAGTATGGAACTCACAGAAGAACATCAACAAATGAGACACATAATAGCATAAAGGCTCTATACGTAATAAAGCAATAAACACAGTTTATCTAGTAGTGAATTGCCAAATGTAGGGTGATACGATCCCAATAGTATGCGTCCAAAGCCACAACGTGTTTCAACTTAATCAGTCTTCTTCAGGGGGATAGTGGACATTGGCATCACATTGAAATCTCTAGAAAATAAAAATGAGTAAGAATATACAGTGCCTTGCGAAAGTATGCAGCCCCCTTGAACTTTGCGACCTTTTGCCACATTTCAGGCTTCAAACATAAAGATATAAAACTGTAATTTTTTGTGAAGATTTAACAACAAGTGGGACACAATCATGAAGTGGAATGAAATTTATTGGATATTTCAAACTTTGTTAACAAATAAAAAACGGAAAAATTGGGCGTGCAAAATTTTTCAGCCCCTTTACTTTCAGTGCAGGAAACTCTCTCCAGAAGTTCAGTGAGGATCTCTGAATGATCCAATGTTGACCTAAATGACTAATGATGATAAATAGAATCCACCTGTGTGTAATCAAGTCTCCATATAAATGCACCTGCACTGTGATAGTCTCAGAGGTCCGTTTAAAGCGCAGAGAGCATCATGAAGAACAAGGAACACACCAGGCAGGTCTTAGATACTGTTGTGGAGAAGTTTAAAGCCGGATTTTGATACAAAAAGATTTCCCAAGCTTTAAACATCCCAAGGAGCACTGTGCAAGTGATAATATTGAAATGGAAGGAGAACCAGACCACTGCAAATCTACGAAGACCTGGCCGTACCTCTAAACTTTCAGCTCATACAAGGAGAAGACTGATCAGAGATGCAGCCAAGAGGCCCATGATCACTCTGGATGAACTGCAGAGATCTACAGCTGAGGTGGGAGACTCTGTCCATAGGACAACAATCAGTCGTATACTGCACAAATCTGGCCTTTATGGAAGAGTGGAAAGAAGAAAGCCATTTCTTAAAGATATCCATAAAAAGTGTTGTTTAAAGTTTGCCACAAGCCACCTGGGAGACACACCAAACATGTGGAAGAAGGTGCTCTGGTCAGATGAAACCAAAATCGAACTTTTTGGCAACAATGCAAAACGTTATGTTTGGTGTAAAAGCAACACAGCTCATCACCCTGAACACACCATCCCCACTGTCAAACATGGTGGTGGCAGCATCATGGGTTGGGCCTGCTTTTCTTCAGCAGGGACAGGGAAGATGGTTAAAATTGATGGGAAGATGGATGGAGCCAAATACAGGACCATTCTGGAAGAAAACCTGATGGAGTCTGCAAAAGACCTGAGACTGGGACGGAGATTTGTCTTCCAACAAGACAATGATCCAAAACATAAAGCAAAATCTACAATGGAATGGTTCACAAATAAACATATCCAGGTGTTAGAATGGCCAAGTCAAAGTCCAGACCTGAATCCAATCGAGAATCTGTGGAAAGAACTGAAAACTGCTGTTCACAAACGCTCTCCATCCAACCTCACTGAGCTCGAGCTGTTTTGCAAGGAGGAATGGGCAAAAATTTCAGTCTCTCGATGTGAAAAACTGATAGAGACATACCCCAAGCGACTTACAGCTGTAATCGCAGCAAAAAGTGGTGCTACAAAGTATTAACTTAAGGGGGCTGAATAATTTTGCACGCCCAATTTTTCAGTTTTTTATTTGTTAAAAAAGTTTAAAATATCCAATAAATTTCGTTCCACTTCATGATTGTGTCCCACTTGTTGTTGATTCTTCACAAAAAATTACAGTTTTATATCTTTATGTTTGAAGCCTGAAATGTGGCAAAAGGTCACAAAGTTTAAGGGGGCCGAATACTTTCGCAAGGCACTGTATACATACATTATGAGAAAAACAAACCATACATTGGAAGAAGAAGCTTTAACTTACAAAAACAAATAATCCAATAACATTATGTTGGAGGTCCATCCAAAAGATGGAGAAAGATGGAACTGCCCTACATCTACAGCACTATACCCTGAACACAAGGGACCCAAAGTGGCAACCCGAATGTTTGAGCTGAATAGACCTAATAAAAATGTATAACAAACGAAAAAGAGGAAAGACAAGTTGTTGTCTCCCTTCCCCCTTTTAGACAGGATGGCAGTTTCTGTTGCCCTGTCTATTTCAAGTATCGGTGCTGTCATGCTCGAGGTATGTTTCCCTTTTTCAAAATGGCGGCTGCCAAACTTCTGGTTCTGTGACATTGCTGCATTTCTGGCAAAGACGCATTTCCGGCTGGTCTCAGTGCTGGCTCATGACGGCAGTAGACATTGGAGACAGCTGTCTCCTGGCAACCTGTTTGTGGACAGTGAGTCCTTCCTTTCCCTTCACAACTGGGAGCTGATTTTGGCACTGTTTTGCTCCTTCTGTATTGGCCCTGTAGGTGCACATGACAGGGCCTTCCTCCCTACTTATAATGTTCAGTCTGTAGTGATGCTCCATGGATGTTGGACCATGGCTGCTGCACTGGCTACTCATTTCCTGTGATCTTATGGATTGGTAAGAGAAACTTTAGCTTTTCTATGTTTTTTTTATAGGCATTTATGTAATAAGATTACATGAAATCCCTCAATACAACAACATCACTTTTTATTTCTCTATGCCCGAGCCAATTTCTGGGGGTAAATTTGGACTGTGCCCCATTACGATTTCCCAGGGATACTCCATGCACCTGGAGCACTCCCAACTGGGCCCTCACAGACCCAGAGACAAATATATTTAACTGCAGGTACTTTGGTTATTTGGGCAACCTATCAGTACTTAAAGATTTTTTAGTAACAAGAATATATTTGTTTATACACCTATGTTTTCTTTCCTCTTTTTGTTTGTTATAAACTTTATTAGATCTATTTAGCCTAAACATTTGGGTTGCCGCTTTGTGTCCCTTGCGTTTGGTGTATAGTGCTGTGAATATAGGACAGTTATCTTTCTCTATCTTTTGGATGGACCTCCAACATAATGTTATTGGATTATTTGTTTTTGTAAGTTAAAGCTTCTTCTTTCAATGTATGGTTTGTTTTTCTGATAGTGTATGTATGTATTCTTACTCGTTTATATTTTCTAGAGATTTCAATGTGATGCCGTTGTTCACTATCCCCTGAAGAAGACTGATTAAGTTGAAATGCGTGGAGATTTGGACGCATACTATTGGGATCGTATCACGCTACATTTGGCAATTCACTACTAGATAAACTGTGTTTATTGCTTTATTACATGTAGCGCCTTTATGCTAATATGTGCCTCATTTGTTGACGTTCTTCCTTGAGTTTCATGCTGGAAATGATTTTAATCTATTTTTTCAATAAAATATTTGTATTTTTATCCAAAGTATGACTGTACAGTATCTCACAAAAGTTAGTACATCCTTCACATTTTTGTAAATATTATAGTATATCTTTTCATGTGACAACACTGAAGAAATTACACTTTGCTACAATGTAAAGTAGTGAGTGTACAGCTTATATAACAGTGTATATTTGCTGTCCCCTTAAAATAACTCAACATGCAGCCATTAATGTCTAAACCGCTGGCAACAAAAGTAAGTACACCCCTAAGTGAAAATGTCCAAATTAAGCCCAATTAGCAATTTTTCCTCCCCGGTGTCATGTGACTCATTAGTGTTACAAGGTCTCATGTGTGAATGGGGAGCAGGTGTGTTAAATTTGGTGTTATTGCTCTCACTGTCTCATACTGGTCACTAGAAGTTCAACATGGCACCTCATGGCAAAGAACTCTCTGAGGATCTGAAAAAAATAATTGTTGCTCTACATAAAGATGGCCTAGGCTATAATAAGATTGCCAAGACACTGAAACTGAGCTACAGCATGGTGGCCAACACAATACAGTGGTTTGACAGGTTCCACTCAGAACAGGCCTCGCTATGTTTGACCAAAGAGGTTTAGTGCACATGCTCAGCATCATATTCAGAAGGTTGTCTTTGGGAAATAGAAGTATGAGTGCTGCCGGCATTGCTGCAGAGGTTGAAGGGGTGGGGGGTCAGCCTGTCAGTGCTCAGACCATACACCGAACACTGTATCAAATTGGTCTGTATGGCTGTCATCCCAGAAGGAAGTCTCTTCTAAAGATAATGCACAAGAAAGCCCACACACAGTTTGCTGTAGACAAGCAGACTAAGGATCTGGATTACTGAAACCATGTCCTGTGGTCTGATGAGACCAAGATAAACGTATTTGGTTCAGATGGTGTCAAGCGTGTGTTGCAGCAACCAGGTGAGGAGAACAAAGACAAGTGTTTCTTGCCTACAGCCAAGCATGGTGGTCGGAGTGTCATGGTCTGGGGGTGCATGAGTGCTGCCGGCACTGGGGAGCTACAATTCATTGAGGGAACCATGAATGCCAACATGTACTGTGACATACTGAAGCAGAGCACGATCCCCTCCTCTCAGAGACTGGTCCGCAGAGCAGTTTTCCAACATGATAACGACCCCAAACACATATCCATGATGACCACTGCCTTGCTAAAGAAGCTGAGGGTAAAGGTTATGGACTGGCCAAGCATGTCTCCAGACCTAAACCCTATTGAGCATCCGTGGGGCATCCTCAAAGAGAAGGTGGAAGAGCCTAAGGTCTCTAACCTCAACCAGCTCCATGATGTCATCATGCATGAGTGGAAGAGAGCTCCAGTGGCAACCTGTGAAGCTCTGGTGAACTCCATGCCCAAGGGGGTTAAGGCAGTGCTGGTAAATAAGGGTGGACACACAAAATATTGACACTTTTGGCCCAATTTGGACATTTAACCACTTAAGCCCCGGAAGATTTTACCCCCTTCCTGACCAGGGGGTATTTTGTGATTCGGCACTGCGAGACTTTACCGGACAATTGCGCGGTCGTGCCATGCTGTACCCAAACAAATTTGATGTCCTTTTTTTCCCACAAACAGAGCTTTCTTTTGGTGGTATTTGATCACCTGTGCGATTTTTCGATCATGCGCTATAAACAAAAAAAGAGCGGCAATTTTGCAAAAATAACAATATTTTTCACATTTTTTATATGAAATTCCCCCCCAAAAAAAAATCCAATTTTTTTAAAATTTTTGGCCAATTTGTTTTCTGCTACCTATGTTTGGTAAAAAAAAATCACAAAAAGCGTATTTTGATTGGTTTGCGCAAAAGTTATTGCGTTTACTAACTAAGGGAAAGATTTTTGTCATTTTTGTGGGGTTTTTTTTTATGCGTAATGGCGGTGATCTGCGATTGTTTTGCGGTACTGCGACATTGCGGCGGACAGATCAGACCCTTGACTGACATTTTTGACACTTTTGGGGGTACCAGTGACATTACTACAGTAATCAGTGCTATACATATGCACTGTTACTGTAAAAATGACACTGGGAGGGAAGGGGTTAACTTTATTGGAGAGGGAGGGGTTAAGTGTGTCCCTAGGGGCATGTTTCTAACTGTCATTGGATGTGGCTAGTGGTGTAACAGCACAGATCAACGGTCCGAGTGATCTGTGCTTTTACACAGGGGAGAATGACAGGCGGCTTTGTTTACATTAGCCGCCTGCCTTTCTCCCTCTCTACCCGACGATCGCGAGTCACACGCGCCGGCTTCGTCGGGTACGAGCGGGGGCGGGAGCGCACCTCCGGCGCCACACGCTCGCCCCCTATTCGCTCCCAGGCTAGTGACGTACCGGTACGTCACTTTGCCTGGGAGGGGCTGACCGCCGCCGTATATAGTCGGGCGGCGGTCGGCGGTCGGCAAGTGGTTAAACTTAGGGGTGTACTTAATTTTGTTGCCAGTGGTTTAGACATTAATGGCTGTGTGTTAATTTGAGGAGACAGCAAATGTACACTGTTATACAAGCTGTAAGTCACCACTTTACATTGTAGCAAAGTGTAAGTTCTTCAGTGTTGTCACATGAAAAGATATAATAAAATATTTACATAATGTGAGGGGTGCACTCACTTTTGTGAGATACTGTATATCTGGGCATTGCTAAAAGTCCCCTTCCTTCCCCTCCTTTGCACTTGTGGTATGTTCTCTATACCTATTTGGGACAGATGCCATATTCTCTTTCTTAAGTGTAGCCACTCATTTGATGATTTTTATTACTTTTCATTTTATGTCTTTTGTGATATTTAAAAATTAGGTATACAATAAAATGCATTATTTTAACTTATAATAGCTGTAATTATTGATCAAATAATAATTCCTGGGGTGCATACTTCAAGTCCCTTATTTATTATGTTCTTTTTACAAGTATATCTGTTTTTCTGTTTCCCTTTAGACAAAAAAAACCCTCAATAAATCCTTGTAGTTCAGGAAGGGTCTCACTCACTGCAAGGGTAACTTTTTATATTTACCAGAGTTCAGCTTTCAAACAATAGTCTAACAGAGATACACAGCAAACTCTGTATTGCTTGTGGACAGTGATTTAGAACTTTGCCATAATGTGATGTTGCATGCAGCATAGAAAAAGCTGATCTGTTGCATTTAGCATGATATGGCATAATGGATCTATGTGGGCTAAGTGGTGCATGTTTGGTTTCCTTTTGTGTATCTCAGCATTGTGATCCTAGCATTTTTAAAGGAAGCCTTCAATTAAATATAATCTATTTAAACTGATTCAGAAAGAAAAGCCTAGCTGAATGGCTCTAATGTTCACTCAGGAATTTGTATTGTACACCTGGCTGTCTCTTAGGCAAATTCATACAGCTTGTGCTATAATTATCTTCTAAATGGCTTTGAGCCTGCAGGCCAGTGTTGTTCTTGGTTCCATCACTATTATCTGAGCTGACTGTAGTTTCATCCACACAACATGATTCAGAGGAAGGCTAAACAGGCAGTCACATTGAAAAAGGCTGAAGTTCTACCTATAAACCCTATGAAAGGTCCTAAATCTTTGCCTGGCTTAAAATAAAGCTTTCAGTGGTGGTGTCAACCAATAAAATGAATTGTTTTACAATTAACAGATATATTTGAAAAAAAAGATACTTTAAAAAGTAAGTGTACTACTGAATTATAAAATCAATTCCTAGTTAACTACTTTGTGACCAAGAAATGTACACCCCCATTTGCTATGTGTTCCTGTAAATGGGTATAGAGCTGTGGATCAACTTTCCTCTGGTATGCTTGCCACTATCCTTTGTCCTGGCTCTGAGATTAGGCTGTTACTATCAGTCTAAATGCCAGAGATAGTGCTGAGATACAATCAGAGGGACTTCTGCTGGAAAAAATGTAATTGTACCATATTGGTACAATTTACTTTAGAATTGCTATCAAAAAACTCGATCAGCACTTCGTAAAAGTAGTTGGTTATTATAAAACTGGAAAAAGCAACAAAGAAACGTCAACGCTCTTTGGCCAATCAGGCCCTTTGGTAAAGATCCAAAATGTCTTGCAGTTACTATATTATAAGTTGTACAATAAAGGCTGCTTTCATTTTGTGACAAGGTAGAAAGCTGATCCAGTTGTTTCATAGAGGTTGATTTACTAAAGGAAAATATAATGTGCACTAGAATCTGAGGAGAAGCTCTGCTGATTTCTATCATCCAATAATGTGCAAGCAAAAATGCAGTTTTTCATTTTCCTTGCATGCTCCCCTCAGATCTAGAGCAACTGCACTTGAAGTGCACTTGTGGGTGCACTTGCAGTGCACAGACTATTTACCTTTAGTAAATCAACCCCATTGTGTGTAGTCAGTGGAGGACCATAATCAGAGCAACAGACACTTGGAGTGAAACAGAATAAGTGGCAGCAAGCCAGATTTTACTCTCATTTAATTTATGTAGTGTAAAGGGTTGCCTAAACAATCTATTCATTTTATGCCATTTAGATTGTAGCGTTTTTGAGCATTTTTGTCATTACATAGTTGTAAATAAATAAATCATCAAGTCATCGGCAAGAAAAAAAAAAGACTCAGGTATACAGTCATTTCATTCACAGTAGTCTTACTAATGGGAATTATTCAGGTTTATAATGTAAACACTATGCCAGCTTTTTAAGAAAATAGATTGAAGTTCTATCCTCACTTTACTGAGAAGAAATAACTCCAATAAATGTAATAATGATATTAAATATGCTAAAACAGTGATGATAAACCCTTTGAGGGCATGTACTGCAATACATATAAAAAGTTAGAAATTCTACTACAGCTGACATTCCTCCCTCCCTGTTTCTACCCAGAATTTGCATTTTATGGAAGCAAAAAGAAGAACATTGAAAATATATGCGCATTTTCCTTACACTAATTATGCATAGTGAAAAGTTCCCTTTCATGGTTACTCATTTAAATTCTGTTGCTAACTTGTCTTGTCTTAAACCACATTCATCTTAACTGGCATTAAAAGAGAATTAAAGAAAAAAAGCTTGCTGTATTTAAGAATCTTATTTTGCTTTTTAATACTTCATGCATTGTATTTTTATGCTTTCTGAATTATTTTCATAAGGCTTTGTAATATGCATATCTACAGCTTGCTTTAGACTTATTTAGCTTTATCAGTTATGATACATTTAAACTCACAATTTACATAGAATTAGTAATTAAAAGTCACATATATATGCAGCACATTTTCTGCCTCAGCTGTTAATTTTTTAATCCTCTTAATCATTTAATCTTTTGTACGCCACCACAGTCATCAACTTAATAACCACAAACAGTTTTTTTATCTCATTATTTTTATAGAACTTTTAATCAAACCTCCTGTCTTTTTTTGTGTATCGCTCATCCTAATGGCAGAACCAAGGAAGGCTCCAGAAAACTATATGTACAGTGTAATAATGGTCATTGGAACAACCTATATGTGGCTTAAAAGGGTGTTTTTTCCCCAGGGTAGTCTCTAAGACACTTCTATGTAGAGACTTCCAATTGAGCAACAATGAACTGCTCCGAAACTGAAATGTTAAAGATTAAGAGTCTAGTGGCACTCTCTTGTAGGGCAGTCTTTTACAGTGTAATCCTCTAGCAAGACAGTCTCTCTTTCAAATGGCATTATTAATTTGCTTTTTCTCACATGGCATTGTCTATTGGGTTAATTTACTAAAGGAACCTAGAACATATACTCAACAATCTGCAATTTGCTTCAATAATCCATTAATGTGGATAGCACATTGACCAAATCCACAAAAGAAAATCCATGTTTAACTATTTTTTCTGCACATGATTGGGTATTTAAAGTGAACATGAATTTGCTTTTCACATGATTGAATCATAAAATTAAAAATATATAAGTGTGTAAGTTATAGATTGTTCATTTAACTTGGAAAGTCTCCAACAATCCCTAACATAGTATTGTCTAACAGGACAGTGTCTCTCCAACAGGTCAGCCTTTGTTTCTTTACCAGGATAGACTTTCTGTAACGTTGAAGTCTCTCAACTGTAGTCGAACCGGACAGTTTCTCTATAACCTAGCAGGATAGACTTTCTGTAACGTCGAAGTGTCTCACCTGAAGTCTACCTGGACAGTTTCCCTATAACCTAGCAGGATAGACTTTCTGTAACGTCGAAGTCTCTCACCTGAAGTCTACCTGGACAGTTTCCCTATAACCTAGCAGGATAGACTTTCTGTAACGTTGAAGTCTCTCACCTGAAGTCTACCTGGACAGTTTCCCTATAACCTAGCAGGATAGACTTTCTGTAACGTCAAAGTCTCTCACCTGAAGTCTAACCAGACAGGTTCCCTATAACCTAGCAGTCTGATGACTGTCACCTGGACTAATTATTAACCAAATATCTTCATAGGCTAAAAACTACCTAAAAACTCTCCCTCTGGTCAAGTTATAAAGGAAATGTTTGAGCCCACTGACTTTTTAGTAAAATCCTACACCCCCACAGTATATTCACATGTATGATTACTGTATGTTGTAGCTCAGTTGTATCCCTACCTGTGCCATTCTCGATAACTCCCTCGGACCAAGATGCAGCTGATGATCAACTGCCACCTTTTTGCATTCTCTGGACTGCACCACATTTAACTCATGCAGCTACACAAATGCAATTTCTGGCTGTATTCTGGCCATGATTTAGGTGACAAGCCATTGCATGACACAGTGACATGTTTTTGCCATATCATTTTACATGTACAGTATGTATTATGTTTTCAGTTGTTTTTTTCTATGAAGGTTTATATCTTTAGTTGTTGTCTTTAGACTCCTACATACCTCTAGAAACACTTTTATACTTCTCATCATATTTACAGTTCTTTCGTTTAGCTATTTTTCACATTTTGTCAAGAAGTCACAAAACATTTATCAATGAATATATTTTCTATTTTTAAATACATTTATTTAACACACTGACAAACACTTCATGTGCTCACATTTTTATGTACAGACTTTTTGTTATAACCCGATGCTCCTTGATGTAGAAAGGTTGTCAGAGATCTCAATCTTCATTGTGGAATGGAAAAGATGTTGGCAATTAAGAGTCATACGTATTCTTTATTTGTGAAGTTCTGGGAGACTTGGCTAAGGAAACCTACATGTAATTGTGCTGCAGGTCTCATAGTGTTGACGGTCACCCTTCTTACATACTCTTGCTGATCACTATGGTTTATTATTGTGTTTTTTTTTCTGTTTTTTTCTACCTGTTGCTCTATTCGTGAAACATGCTCCTTTGGTGTTTGGGTATGTAAATTCAAAAATATAGTAAGGTACTTGCATACTTATAAGGGAGTGCAAAATGCAACAATGGCAAATTCAGTAACCCAAACCAACCAATCAGAAAGGACTTTTTTCATTGACCTTTTTCATTGCCATGTCCTTACTGCTTTAAACCCAGCCTTACTAAATATGACCAAATATTCTTTTTGGAGGTTGTAAATACTATGACAAGCATTATTATTATTAATATTACTATTATTATTATTACACAAGATTTTTGTAATGGCAATAGTTTGCACAGCACTTTCCTGAAGAAATTTGTTTTCAAGGATCTCCTAAAGGTGTACAGAGTAGAAAATAGGTGTACATATTGGGGTAGGGAGTTCCAGAGAAAGGGATATTTCTAGAAACTAAGAGGTCTTAGGAGAGTGGAAAGGATCGTTTGGGTGATATTTTGAGATGAGGTTGGTGATGTAGCTTAAGGCAAAAGTGTAGATGTTTTTGTATGTTATTTTTAGTATTTTGAGTTTTGTTTGTTGGCCAATCGGATGCTAGTGGAGGGATTGGTAGAGAGGGGAGGTGGTCACCAAATAGTTGGTAATTAATCATTCTGGTCACAGCATTCATGATAGACTGAAGGGGAGACAGCCTGTATGAAGGTAGGCCAATGAGGAGAAAGTTGCAATAGACAAGGTGAGAGACAAAATGAAAGAGTGAGAGTGATACCACCAAATTTTACACACCTGCTCCCCATTAAGACCTTTGTATCTTTGTAACACTTTGAAACCTTGTAACACTAACAACTCACATGACACGGGGGGGGGGGGGCATCTAATTGGGCCCAATTTGGACATTTTGACTTAGGGGTGTACTCACTTTTGTTGCCAGCGGTTTAGACATTAATGGCTGTGTGTTGAGTTATTTCGAGGGCACAGCAAATCGACACTGTTATACAAGCTGTACACTCACTACTTTACATTGTAGCAAACTGTAATTTCTTCAGTGTTGTCACATGAAAAGATATAATAAAATATTTACAAAAATATGAGGGGTGTACTTATTTATGTGAGATATTGTATGTATGAAGTTTTTATCTGAAACTTCCCTTTTTATACAAATTATTGAAGGTATCATTATTATGTCTATATATTTTATGGCTGAATAAATGGTTTAACATAGAAACACAGGGACATAAAAAAGTGGCAGCAGAAAACTGACCAAATGGTTTATTTTTACAGTATGTTCAATAGCAGACATAGTGAGCCCTCACTATTTTTTTGTTTTGACCATTTTGACTTTTATTTTGTGTGGGAGGTCACACGAGTCTTAGAGCCTTTGCTAATACCACATCACGTTTCATTTTCCAGTTCATATCAGCTTTAAAGCAATCTTTAATTATTACAAATACAAGTCACCTTTAGTTCACATTGAAATGCTGAGCATAAATGTAACAAACACCCACAACTGCGGAAAATATAGTGGGCTTCGGAAGACATCATGGACTCTGACAAACTGGTATTGTGTTTGGATAGAGATAGGAAATTAGGCTCTTATCACTATGCATACAGTAGGTAATTGTACAACTTGTTTACTTATAGTAATAATAATACATTATAGTTTTAAGATTTCACTTACACACAAAACCACTAGAACCAAGTACTTGTCCACAGATGTAGATTAAGGCTGTAGTAGATGGGCACCTGTCTAAAGCATGTCATTCTGTTGTGTTCATTAACCACTTTACGACCGCCCACCGCAGATTTACTGCGGCAGGCAGCCGCTCCTGGGCAAACCAACCAAGCCCTATGTTGCTCGCTCTCAGAAGGCTAGGGGGCGATCGCGCGCCGCTGGCGCCGCGCTTCCGCCCCCGCTCGTCAGCGGGGAAGCCTGTGCGTGTGTCAGGCGGCTCCAATTGCTACCTCACACCGGCGATCGTTCCCAGCTGAGAGAGAAGAATGGTCGGCTGATGTAAACACAGCCGTCTGTCCTTCTCCCTGCAATGATCATAGAGCCCTTTTGATCCTTCTATATAGGATTGCATGTCTCTGTGATCATTTCAAAAGCCACACCCCCCCCATAGTTAGAATTACTCCCCTAGGCTTACTTTTAACCCCTTGATCACCAACAAGGTTAACCCCTTCCCTGCCAATGACATTATTTCAGTAACAGTGCATATTTTTTAGCACTGATTACTGTAGTAATGTCACTGGTACCCCCAAAAGTGTCAAAAATGTTAGTTAGGGGACCAATCTGTCCGCCGCAATGTCGCAGTCCCGCAAAAAAAAAAAACAATAAAAATGTCATAAATCCTTCCCGTAGTTAGTAGACACAATAACTTTTGCGCAAACCAATCAAAATACGCTTATTGCAAAATTTTTTTTACCAAAAAATATGTAGCGGGACTTCGGGTTCCGGCGCCGCATGGAGTAGCTGGGTCTTTAGCAGCTCCCGCGGTGTGCCCCAGTAAACCGGCCTATAAAGTCTGCCCGCCACCTCCAGCTCGCCTCAGGCTACCCCTCCCTACTTCGGGACCCCATGTAACGCTCCTGCGTTTCATGTATGGTGTGGATTTTCAGCTGCAGAAATATTCCACTTCAGTAGTCATGTAAGAGAGATGCTGAGATACCATTCCCAACCTCAATGACTCATCATGTGTGGAAGGTCTTAATTCAGCTAGTAAATACACACACTCAACAAGCTGGTTCCTAGAGTGACTTTATGTATGTAGTAACACAGTGATGAAGATTTAAGAGACAGGTTGAGTGGAGGTGGTAGGTGACAGACACTTGAAGGTAAGACAGTAGCAGATGGATGCAGGTAGGTTTAGCAATCATGTATGGTAGCAGATGACAGAGTAGCAGGTGGACATACAAGAGAGATCAACCCAGTGCAGGAATAAGTAGCAGTAGTCTTAAGAGCTAGCAATCTAGATATGCAGATGTGATAAATAGTCTTTACTATGCAGAGCTAGATAGTGTAAGCTTAGTATAAGTTTATAGAGGGTTCCCCTGCGGGGTACTTAGCACTAATAGCAATACAGCCGAAGGTTGGTTCAGGAGGAGCGGATGATCCGGAAACGGGATGCAGGGATCAGCGCAGCGAGGTTCCGTCAGCGAGGTATGCTTGCAAGCACGAAAGCTTCAAGCCAAGTTAGCATCCAGGTAAGGGTGTTTGAACGAGCACATGTGAGTGAGAACCGGCGATTTAAATAGCCATCTAGTCCGGCGCTGAGTGATGACAGCTTCAGTCTTAAAGGTGTATGCGCACCTTTCCAAAAGAGAATGGTGGGGCGCATACACTTGTGAAAAGAGTAATTTAGGGTACCAAAGGTACCGGAACATTACAATACCCCCCCCTTAAGGCCGGCTCCTGAAGGCCTCTGGAGCTGGTTTGTCTGGGTATCTCGCATGAAAATTGCGGATTAATCTAGGGACATGTATTTTAGAGGTGTTTAGCCAGGTGTCGTCTTGGGGCCCATAGTTCTTCCATCTAACCAAGTACTGAAGTCTTTTTCTGTAGATACGAGAATCCAGAATCTCTTTTATCTCGTATTATTCTCCACCTTCAACTTGTACAGGAGGCGATGGTGGAATATTTGGCCTTATTCCTTGGTCCGGAACATGGGGCTTCAGTAGCGACACATGGAAAATGGGATGGATTTTTAGGTCTCTTGGCAATGTAAGCTGTACTGCAGCTTTTCCAATAAGTTTTTTGATTGGGAAAGGTCCCAAGAACAGAGGTCCAAGCTTTTTGCTAGGGATCTTCAGTCTTAAATTTTTTGTTGAGAGCCAAACGAGGTCCCCGATAGTGTACTGTGGAGAAGGTCTTCTGCGAAGATCATAGTACTTCTTTTGTTGACTGTGAGCGTGTGCAATGGTAGTATTTAATAAACCCAGAGAATCCTTTATTTGGGTAAGATAGTCTGAGGCTACTGGGTTGTTTGAAGGAAGGATGCGTGGTGGAAGAATAGAGGGATGAAACCCATAGTTCAAGTAGAACGGACTCTGCTTGGTTGTACTCTGGGTTGCGTTGTTGTAGGCAAATTCTGCCAGAGGGAGAAGATCCACCCAATCATCCTGTTGGTAAGAAGTGTAACAACGTAAATACTGCTCGATGCATTGGTTGACTCTTTCAGTCTGTCCGTTGGTCTGCGGATGGTAAGGAGAAGTGAGCTTCCGCTCGATCTGTAGTATGTGACATAGTTCTTGCAGGAACTTAGAAATAAATTGGGATCCACGGTCAGACAGAAGAGTTTCTGGGATACCATGTAATCTAAAGACATGTTTCACCAGGAGTTCTGCCGTTTGTTTGGACGAAGGTAGTCTGCGAATAGCAATGAAATGTGCCATCTTTGTCAGATGGTCCTCTGACACCAAGATGGTATTAAATCCTTTGGAAAGAGGCAATTCTACGATGAAGTCCAAGGACAAAACTTCCCATGGAGTTTGGGGTATTGGTAGACTGCATAGTAGACCGGATGGTCTCGTAGTGTCAATTTTGGACCTGGCACAGACATTGCATGAAGAGACGAATTTTTGTATAGATGTTTTCATGTCAGGCCACCAGAATTGCCGGGAAATCAAATTAAGAGTCTTTGTCATACCCATATGTCCTGCCATAGGCACATCATGAGATAATTCCAAGATCTTGGTGCGTAGGGTAGGTGGAATGTAAAGTTTGTCGTTGTAGTAGAGGAAGCCTTCTGCATCAGTATTTAGTTGTGGTGGGGGTGAATCCAAACTTATACCATGCAAAACCTCTTCCTTCAAGGAACGGACAACTCCAATAATGCGTTTGTGAGGTATTATAGGAACGGAAGTGATTTCAAAGTAGTTTTCTTCAGTTAGTCGTGATAGTGCATCCGCCTTTTTGTTCTTATCTGCAGGTGTGTAAGTCACTAGGAAGTTAAACCTTAGAAAGAATAGTGACCATCGTACCTGTCGGTGCGAGAGAGTTTTGCTAGTCTGAAGATATTGGAGGTTTTTATGGTCCGTGTATATAATTATTGGTAATTGGGTGCCTTCGAGTAAATGTCGCCAATTCTCCAGAGCCAATTTTATAGCAAGCAGTTCCTTTTCACCCACGGGGTAATTTATCTCGGGACTGCTTAGGGATTTAGAAAAAAAGGCGACTGGATGAAGTGGTGAAGTGTGGGTTGGTCGTTGGGAGAGTATTGCTCCTACTGCCATGTTTGACGCATCTACCTCCAGAATGTATTGGAGGGATGGGTCTGGATGGCGTAATATGGGAGCGGAAGTAAACCTTGTCTTTAACAAGTGAAAAGCTTTATTGGCTTCTTCTGACCATTTGAATGTTTTTTTATGCTAGTGAGCTGTGTGAGGGGTCTCACAATAGCAGAAAAGTTTTTAATGAACTTCCTGTAGAAATTTGAAAATCCCAGGAATCGCTGTAGAGCCTTGCGTGTGGTTGGTGTAGGCCAATCCTGAATGCAGGATATTTTACTCATGTCCATCTCGATTCCTGTTTTGGATATGATGTAGCCTAGAAAGAGTACCTCGTCTTTATGAAACAAGCATTTCTTCAGTTTCACATAAAGGTTATGTGCAAGCAATCTCGATAGTACAAGTCTTACATGTCTTATGTGTTCAGACAGGGATCGTGAATATATAAGTATATCGTCCAGATATACCACAGACATCTAGTAAGTCTTTAAAAATATCGTTTATAAATCGTTGGAAAACTGCAGGGGCGTTGCATAGCCCGAATGGCATCACAAGATATTCGAACAATCCGTATCTAGTTCTGAATGCAGTCTTCCACTCGTGTCCATCACGGATTCGAATGAGATTGTATGCTCCTTTCAGGTCCAATTTTGAAAAATAGGTAGCTCCACGCACCTGCTCAATGAGCTCAGGGATAAGCGGTAGAGGATAGCGATCTTTTATTGTGATAGCATTCAATTTCCTGTAGTCGATGATAGGTCTGAGACTTGAGTCCTTATTGCGAACAAAAAAGAGTCCTGCTGCTGTGGAAGAAGTGGAAGGTTTAATAAAACCTTTTTCCAAATTCTCATCCAAATAGGTTTTGAGATGGGAAAGTTCATCCTGTGAAAGAGGATAAACATGACCGAACGGCAATTTGCTATTTGGGAGTAGATCAATGCTACAATCATAGTCTCGATGAGGAGGTAATGCTTGAGCATTTTTCTCAAGAAAAACCTCAGAAAGATCCTGATAACATAGTGGTGCAATCTCATCTGTCACCATAGACAGAATCTTCCCGGAAGACGGGAGGTTACACGTATCCTCGCAATAGCAAGAGAGGAAGGCCAAGGACCGTTCCTTCCAATCTATGGTTGGTTGGTGTGTGTATAACCAGGGAAGTCCCAACACAATGGGAAAGTGGGGTGAAGGTATTAAATCAAAGGTAGTAGTCTCCCTATGAGACTTGTTAATAGTGACTAGAAGTGCTTGTGTCTGATCGGTGATCGGACCAGAGGATAACGGAACACCAGTAATAAGACTTACTGAGACAGGTTTAAGTTTAGAAATAATAGGAATTTTATTTGAAGCAGCAAAACATATATCAATATAATTTCCACAAGATCCTGTGTCAATCATGGCCTTAGTAGTAATCCTGTTCTGGTCCCACTGTAATGTCAAACAAACAAAAATGTAAGGGTTAGTGAATGAAGTTGTCAATCCCCCTAGGAGGACATGTGAACACTCACCCTTCTTTTTGTTGACTAGGGGACAGACATTTATCTTGTGATCCGGGGATGCACAGTACAAGCAGAGATTTTCATATTGTCTTTTGGCTTTTTCCATAGTTGATAGCGGTGGGCGTATGGTTCCTACCTCCATAGGAACGGGGTTAACGGCCGGAATCCGAGAGGAAACGGATAATGGCATTCCCATTTTCTCAGCCTTTCTTTCTCGTAGTCTTCTATCTATGGTAATACTGAGTTGTATTAATGCATCCAGGGTTTTTGGTAGATCCGCTCGGGCGAGCTCGTCCTTAACGGCTTCTGATAGGCCAAACCTAAATTGGGTTTTCAGAGATGCATCATTCCATTCTGAATCAAGGGTCCATCTCTTGAATTCCGCGACAAAGTCTTCTACAGGCCTCCTTCCTTGTTTCAAGGATCTTAATTGAAGATCGGCAGTACTCTGCCTATTGGGGTCATCATATAGGCTAGTGAGTTCTGCTAGGAACAAGGCATAGGAGTTGAGAAGCTGGTAGTTTTTCTCAAAAAGAGAGTCTGCCCAGGCTCGAGGATCGCCTGTTAGGTAAGAAATAATAGTACAAACCTTAATGTGATCAGTAAGGTAGGTACGAGGTTTTAGCAAAAAAAGTAACTCACATGCGTTTTTAAATTCGCAAAATTTTTTGCGATCGCCTGTAAATACCAAAGGGGGATTTATCTTGGGTTCAGGGGACTGAGCAGAGGTAAGTTGTGTCAGTCTAATTACCTGCTGCAACAGAGCCTGATTGTCTTCTTTTAATTCAGCAAGTGCGTGTATTAACGCAGTTACTTGCTGTTTTAATTGTGTCACCTGAGTGGTTATTTCTGCTGAATCCATTTGTGGGTTTGTTCAATCTGTAACGCTCCTGCGTTTCATGTATGGTGTGGATTTTCAGCTGCAGAAATATTCCACTTCAGTAGTCATGTAAGAGAGATGCTGAGATACCATTCCCAACCTCAATGACTCATCATGTGTGGAAGGTCTTAATTCAGCTAGTAAATACACACACTCAACAAGCTGGTTCCTAGAGTGACTTTATGTATGTAGTAACACAGTGATGAAGATTTAAGAGACAGGTTGAGTGGAGGTGGTAGGTGACAGACACTTGAAGGTAAGACAGTAGCAGATGGATGCAGGTAGGTTTAGCAATCATGTATGGTAGCAGATGACAGAGTAGCAGGTGGACATACAAGAGAGATCAACCCAGTGCAGGAATAAGTAGCAGTAGTCTTAAGAGCTAGCAATCTAGATATGCAGATGTGATAAATAGTCTTTACTATGCAGAGCTAGATAGTGTAAGCTTAGTATAAGTTTATAGAGGGTTCCCCTGCGGGGTACTTAGCACTAATAGCAATACAGCCGAAGGTTGGTTCAGGAGGAGCGGATGATCCGGAAACGGGATGCAGGGATCAGCGCAGCGAGGTTCCGTCAGCGAGGTATGCTTGCAAGCACGAAAGCTTCAAGCCAAGTTAGCATCCAGGTAAGGGTGTTTGAACGAACACATGTGAGTGAGAACCGGCGATTTAAATAGCCATCTAGTCCGGCGCTGAGTGATGACAGCTTCAGTCTTAAAGGTGTATGCGCACCTTTCCAAAAGAGAATGGTGGGGCGCATACACTTGTGAAAAGAGTAATTTAGGGTACCAAAGGTACCGGAACATTACACCCCATCCGGAACCGGCCGATACCCGCAACTTGTCCCGCCATGGAGCGGTTTCTTGAAAAACCGGCCGCGAGGCCTCCGCCGGGCACGGCCCAAATCGAGGCCGCGGTCGCGGCCTACTCCGGAACAGCGGCGGAATCAGCAGCGATGGATACCTCTAAACTGCCAGAGGTAGACCCCCGGCCACCCACTACGGCACCCTCCTCTGCTCCGGACCCCTCCACTGAGAGGATAGCCAAGGCGGTGTTAGCTTTGCTCACCCCCACAATCACAGCGTCAGTGGAACAGGCCGTGGCTGCAGGCATGGCTGCAATTAGGAAGGAGCTGGAGTCTCACTCCCACCGCCTCAATGAGGCAGAAAGCCGGATCTCCAGTGTAGAGGATGAACTATACCAAATGCAAGGCACAGAACAATCCCAGGACAAATTGAACCGTCTTATCATGGACAAACTGGAGGACCTGGAAAATAGGTCTCGGCGGAGTAACCTGAGATTTATAGGGATTCCAGAATCCGTCCCACCTTCAGCCATTCCTGAAATCTGTGCGCGAAAAATCCCTGCGCCCCTGGGCATACAAGGGACCTGCGTTGTGGAACGGGCTCACAGAATGGGTCTCTACTCAGAAGAACGTAAGACCCCTCGCCCTGTTATCGCGAAATACTTGAACTACGCAGACAAATCTGCCATCCTTCAGAAGTTCCGCCAAACTCCTCATTTCCAGATCGAAGGTATGAAAATTCTTATCTTTGTCGACTACTCAGTGGACGTCGCAAAAAAACACAAAACTTTCCAAACCGTATGCTCACAGCTGCATCAGGAACGCATAAAGTTTACCTTGGCCTACCCGGCGACATTGCGCCTTCGTGCCCCGAACGGCAATCAAATTTCCTTCCAGGATCCTGCGGAGGCAGAAAAATTTGTCCGCTCCCTTCAACATGGCGAATCAGGTCACAACAACTCGGCTAAATCCCTATCTTTTTCCAGGCCGGATATCCCCCACAGCCCCAGGAAGGAATCCCCGAAACGGCAACGATATTCCGATATGGTTAGCTCTGGCCGCTCTGGCCCCCCCGCTGAACCTACTCAAGGACTTGTTGTGCTGTCTACTTCTGAGTGGGCCTTAGGACAGTTTTCCTCCGGGCCCGGCTCCCGGGTGGCTCACCCCGTCCGACGGCTGAAACTGTAAGCTCATCCTCTACCATTGGAGATTCGTTATGTATTTTATTGCACAGTTATTGTTGTTCTAATTCTGCTGTTCATTCGTTCCTCTCTTTCGTACTGCTCATTATGCCATGGCTGCACTGTGCTCGGTCGTAGGTCGCGACCCAGGTTTCTGCAGACACGATCATTGTTAGGGCTTACCTTGCCCCATTTCGTATCTGGAGACACACTTAGGGAGCTGTGCTCCATCGCATACATATGCGGAAAAAAGTGAAGTCCTTGCGACTATGTTGTTGTGCTTATTTTGTTTTTTTTGTCTTTCCCACCCAGTTTTCCGGTCTCCCTTTTCCCCGTTCCTTGCCCCCTAGGGGTCAGACTCCTCATGGTTGCTGTACTTGCTTGGCAAACCTTTCCAATCAGGTGGCTGTTTCACCTACTTTGATAAAACCCTGCTATCCCCCCGATAATGGTTAGTTCCTCCCTCGGTTACTGCACACATCCAACCCCCTCGGTTAAGATATGACGCTGATATCCTGGAATGTTAAGGATCTAAGATCCCCGGCTAAGAGAATGAAAGTCCAGCGGCATCTTAAATGCCTCCGGGCCTATCTAGCTCTTATCCAGGAATCACACCTCTCCTCTGCAGACATGGCTCGCATGGAAAAACTTTGGGTGGGTAAGGTGGTGGGATCAGCAGCGCTCGGGCGCAAGGCTGGTGTGCTCATTCTATTCCATAAACGTCTCCCGGTAGAAGTCCTTTCGGTGGATGCGGATACGGAGGGCCGCTATGTTTCGGCTCACATCCGCATCAACAGTAAGGAATTTGTCATCTCTAACGTATACGCTCCTAACGTTTTTGACCAATCCTTTTATTCTGCTTTATCCGCATGAACCCTGACTCTCCCACACATCCCCCATCTGATGGGGGGCGACTTTAACGCTATCATGGACCCGGTTCTCGATAAGTCATTGTCCCCTTCGGCTGCACGTCCTCGTCCGGTCGGTTCCCCCACACCCCTAGCCACGCTCACGGACTCTCTATCACTAACGGACGTATGGCGGCATTTCCACCCGACTGACCGTGAATTTACTTTTTACTCCCACCCCCACAAAACTTTCACGAGAATTGACTATCTGTTCTGCTCTGACTCCCTCCTCTCGCTGGCACAGGATGCAGTAATTCACGACATGGCGATATCGGATCACTCCCCTCTCTCCTTATCCATTGACTTTACCGGTTCCCCTGCTGTCCCCCTGATATGGCGGTTCCCTTCCTTCCTGGCCAACAACGCTGACTTCAATTCATATTTGGAATGGGCAAGGCAGGAATACTCTCACTCTAATGCGGATCACTCCTCCTCCCCCCATTTATTTTGGGAAGCGGGCAAGGCCTTCCTAAGAGGCCGTATTATCTCCTACGCGGCGGCATACAAACGACACACTAATAGCGGCTATAAATAGGCGAGCGATCGTCTTCGCGAGGCACAACTCAATTTACTCCTGGCAGACACCCCATCGACCAAGGAAACTTGGGTCTTAGCTAAAAAGAATTTTGATGAATGGGCTGATAAAGTCGAACGCATCCGCACAGCCCATCTTGCAGCGTCCTTGCACAAGTTCGGCAACAAGGCTGGCAAACTGTTGGCGAAAATGTGCAAGGGTCAGCCGTCACCCACACATATTGGGTCCCTGCGGGACTCCTCGAGCATGGTCGACTCCACCCCCCAAGGCGTGCAGCGTATCATGAGAGACTTTTACTCTTCACTATATGGTTCGGAAGCCATAGATGATGCGTCGGGCGACATGTTTTTGTCAGGCACGGGACTCCCTCGCATCAGTCCTGCACAGCTGGACATGTTAAACGCCCCGATATCGGCGGAAGAAGTCGCGCACACGATCAAGCATCTCACGGCGAGTAAATCACCTGGTCCAGACGGCCTCACAGGGGAATTCTACAAATCAATCACAGCGAGTCTGGTTCCTACTCTGGTGGCGGTATACTCATACATTTGGGACGGCGGGCCTTACCTATCGATGGGTAACCAGGCTATAATCAAACTACTTGCAAAAAAGGGTAAAGACCCACTAGATCCGGGATCCTATCGCCCTATCTCGTTACTCAATCTCGACGTGAAAATCCTGTCAAAAATTGTAGCCTCGCGTCTGGCACTTATCATGCCCCATTTGATCCATCCGGCGCAATCCGGCGTCACTAAAGGATGATCGGCCACGGCGAATATCCGAAAAGTATTATTGGTACTGGAACAAGCTCGGTTACACCCAACCCAAGACCTAGCTATAGTCACTTTAGATGCCAAAAAGGCATTTGACAATGTAAAACGTAACGTAAAGTGTTAGATACCATGGGTTTCCAAGGCCCGTTCGTCCGACTGATTACTTCTATGTACGCATCCCCGACTGCTAGACTCTGCGTAGGAGGTTCTATGACTAAGGACTTCAGACTGTTCAAAGGTACGCGCCAAGGCTGCCCACTGTCTCCTCTACTATTTAATCTGGCGATGGAACCCCTATCCAGATACCTCTCCGGCCCTGCCCCACTACACGGGATCCGCCTGGGTCACCAGGACCTGAGGATCTCTCTGTTCGAGGATGACGTCCTCCTTTTCACATCATGCCCTTCTGACGACATTCCCACGATTGTATCCACATTTGACACCTTCAAGAAATGCTCGGGCCTCAAAATTAATTACTCGAAGAGCGAGATTCTCCCCCTGGGTTCAGGCGCAACCCGCGAGTGGGAATTGGACTCTCCCTTCAAAATAGCGACGCACTCTATTACCTATCTTGGCATAAAGATTGGAAGGACCCCGCATCTCTTTATACTCTCAATTATCCACTGCTGTTTGCCAAAATTAAAGGGGAACTGGAAAACTGGAGGGAACTGCCGCTGTCTCTCTTGGGGAGATGCCACCTGATCAAAATGGTCAGTTTTGCCCGCATTTTGTATTTCCTTCAAACTCTCCCATTACTGATTAAACATAAAGATGTACAGGACCTCTCCAGGGCATTCTCCAGGTTTCTTTGGAGAGGAAAGAGGCCTCGCATCTCTTCAAAAAAACTGTGCCTCCCCAGGCGAGACGCAGGTATAAATTTTCTTGACTTACGCTTGTATAACCTATCATGCTTATTGAGAGTGGCATTGGATTGGATATCTCGGACTTCGCAATTCTTGAATTTCGAGTTGGAATCCCAGATGTCTGGCCCATTCACGTTAGCCGCACTCCTCCATACCAAATGGGTCCAGCTTCCACCCACACTACGTCATAACCTGCTCCTGAGGGATACGGTTATTGCGTGGAGGGAAGTGAGGAAACTTTTAAAATTGCCTCTGTACTTCTCCAAACATCTCCCAATTCGGGGTAACCCTGCTTTTCCCCCCGGCTTGGAACATGCAGTCTACAAAAGATGGGAATCAAAGGGACTGGTCGACTTCATCCAACTCTGCAACCCACAAACTGGACTCCTGCTGTCTTCCTCTGAAATCTTGGAGACACACGGTTTGCCACCTTCGGATTCTTTCTACCTGACACAATGCCGACACTTTATTCATGGCACGTTAACCAGGCCCGACAGCAGGTTCAAACTCTCTTTCATTGACACCCTACTGGACTCTGGCAAGTACACCATCTCGGATATCTACAAACCACTCATTCAGCACTGCCCACCTGTCTCCTTTACTTCTTCAGCATCGAACTGGCTCAAAGACTTCCTGGGTGAGGACACAATGCCCAAGATGATTAGCGGTCTCCGGACCACTCTCGGACTCACCCCTAACTCTACATGGAAGGAAACACAACTTAAAATCTTCCATAGAGCGCATATCCCTTTCTTATCGGACAAGACAATTCCGGATGCTCATAAATGTCCTCTTTGCCTTGCTGAGCGACCCTCCCTCTTCCACAAATTTTGGGACTGCGCACTGATATCAGCGTTCTGGGACCGAGTACTAGCATTCATAACAACGGTAACCAAAATATTCGCACCAAAGGACCCTCTTCTATTGCTCTTCGGATACTGGGACAAGCGTCTACAGAAATGGTCAAGCACCTCAGCCGAATCATCGCATCTTTGGATCCTGACCACCTTGCTCATCGCCAGGTGATTGATATTGAAACAATGGATAGCAACCTCCCCCCCTCGCATATCCATGCTGCGGTCAGAGCTAACCACACTTCACTCCATTGACTGCCTCAACACTGACTTTTCGGCCCCCTCTGCGGCCGACACCTTTAACACCAAATGGAACATCTTCTCCAACCATATTTCTAATGCTCTGACTCCCCCCCTGATGCCTTCACTTTTCAGATACATGACCCTCCCACGGATGCAACCCCTTCTTAGCCACCCTCTGCTCAAGTCTATGACATGGATTTTGGGCCCCTCCCTAACCTTATTTCTCCTCCTCCTGCTCGCAATGAGTGGGCAGGCTGCCCCCAGTTCCCCCTATAGGATGTTGTTTATTTCTTTGCCTTGTATCTGCAAATCCCTGTCATATGTTTTGTTAAACTTGAAAATTTTAAATAAAAAAAAAAATGAAAAATATGTAGCAGAAAACAAATTGGCCTTTTTTTTTTTTTTTGGGGAATGTTATATAGCAAAATGTGAAAAATATAGTTTTTTTTTTTTTTCAAAATTCTCGCTCTTATCTTTTCGTTTATAGCGCAAAAAATAAATTGCACAGGTGATCAAATACCACCCAAAGAAAGCTCTATTTATGGGAAAAAAAGGGCGTCAATTTTATTTGGGTACAGCGTCGCACAACCACGCAATTGTCTGTTAAAGTAACGCAGTGCCAAATCGCAAAAAAGGGCCCAGGAAAATCTTCCGGTCTTAAAGTGGTTAAGCTGTAAATTGATTTTTTCCAGCTTTTAGTAATGGAATTAAAAAAACATTACTAATATTTATAGATGTATATTGCTCAGGAAAAATAAAAAATTTTTCATACTTTATTTTCTCACTTTTCTTATACAATAATTTTGGGTCAGCAGGTAGCAAGTGATAATTCAGGGCTTGGATAGATGACTCCCTAGTAAGTACCAACATGCAGGATCTCAGGCTATGCACACAGCAGAATGATTTAGGTAACTAACTTACCCCTACCCTTCACCATGCAGAGACCACCTTAATCTTCTGTCTGCAAGAGCAGTCAACAAATCCAAAGCTAACTTTGGTTAAGCCCCGGTTCACACTTGTGCGTGTGCGGGGTTTGCATGTAATGTCGGAGCGCACTGCTCCGACATTACATGCGATCGGCTGTGCAGTGCGAGTTTAGCCATACAGTTTGTATGGCTAAATTCGCACCGCACCCGCAGCAAACACGCACAGGGACCCTTTTTGGCAGCCGCATCAGGATCGGATCGCACAGCGGTTCACACTTGTGCGATCCGATCCTGTGCGAACTGCACGATCGCACTGCGATATGCGATCAAACTGGGGGTGTCGTTAACATTACATTGACACCCCCAGCGTATCGCATATGGCAAAGTGAACTGCCGGGGGTGCGTGTGCGATGCGGGAACAGGCTGCGGATTCGCAGCCTTCCCGCATCGCATAAATGTGAACCGAGGCTTAATGTTTATTTGCAAAATAAGACATTTTACACAAAAAATATTTTCTTTTATTCAAAAATCAAAAATCTATTTCAACATTTGTATAAAAAGTAAAAAAAAAAACTGACCAAAACACTATACACTTTGAAGTGATACTTAATACAATGTATACACAACTGGTAGGCAGCACTTGTGGGTATATGTGTTTGAATATTCTTGTAATTGGTTACAATTGTAATTGTAATTGGTTTGTTTAATTGATGTGCAACTACAATATAATATTCCTTACCATACAAAAAGTTCTGAGTGAATATAGCATTTACTCTGTCAACAGTAAGTACCAAACAAAAAAAAATATTCAGTGAACTCAATTTACATTTGTGCTGCCATGCGCTGTGATATAATATTATTTCTGTCAGGATACCACATTATCTCTAAAACACAAGGTTGAGGATCAAGGACTGAGATGACAGTTCTGATTCTCAACATGAGATTTTGACATTAAAGGATGCATTATTGTGGCAAAAAAGGTCACTTTATTTAAATGTTAAGTCACTGCTGAAAAGATGTACTGTCAACAACAAATGGGCCATGAAATCTTAAAGACAGTTTTGAATAGGCTAGCATGTATCAACAAAAGCAAATACTCAAAATGAAATACACAGAGAAAGTAATAGGTAAAAAAAGGAAAATTACTTTTATAGTATAAATCTATTAAGTAACAAAGTCAATAAGGCATGTCCCTAGAGTGAAATGTGTGGGCAGCTATTGTCAATTTAGATGGAAACTTTTCCTCTAATTGAAAATAGCCATTAGTCTGCAAATCTTTAGATGTGTACTTTTTAACATGTGTTTATACTGCAGTACTGACACCTTTGTTTTCTTACAAAACAGAAAATATTTCTATAAAATGAGCAGCATTAAAATAGCCTGTGAACCCAATATGGCCCAACCCAGTGACCCCCAAAGCCCCCAGTCATGCACAAAATTGATAGTCCAACAGGAAAAGGTCTGGCTTTTTTTCATCAGCTGAAACTGTAAAAATAATAAGAAATAAATAAAAAAAACTACCTAGTAATATATCGTGCAACTGGTTTAAAGTGAACCACACTGCAATGTAAGTTGTAACTAGGGATGGGCTCTGTGTTCGATTCAAATGTAAGTTCAACTCAAACATCAGCTGTTTGTGTGTTCGCTGAACACGAACAAACACGCACCTGATCTGTATGTTTTGGCCAATCACAGCACAATGTCCTGTCAGAGCCATGCTTGGCTAAAGGCAAGATGCCTTAGCCAATCATGGCTCAGGGGCTATGTCCACGCCCCACACTATATAAGGCTGCTGCTTACGCGGCAGCCGTGTATAGTGTGTGATAATAGAGATTAGGCAGGTAGTTAGTTGATAGTGAGTTCAGTTAGTTTAGTGCAGTCAGTGTAATGTACAGACATACTCCACTTTTAAAATGTATAGATATGTTGTAGTCCTAGGTCCCCTCTCGGTACTCCCCAAGTTTGGTGTTCCTGTCACTTGTGTTTTGGGAGCAGTGCTATGTCAAGCTGACCAAAATTTCCCATAGATGCCAATGTTAAAGAGGGGGAGCAGTGCCATGTCAGGCTGACCAAGATTTCCCATAGATGCCAATATTAAAGAGGAGGAGTAGTGCCATGTCAAGCTGACCAAGATTTCCCATAGATGCCAATGTTAAAAAAGGGGAGCAGTACCATCTCAAGTTACCCAATATTTCTCATAGATGCCAATTTTAAAGACCGGGAGCAGTGTCATGTCAAGCTGACCATTTTTTCCTATAGATGCTAATGAGCACTGAAAGCTGAAAATTGGTCTAGGCAGTCAAATTTAAAAAAAAAAATGCATGGGGTCCCCCCCAAAATCCATACCAGACCCTTATTCGAGCATGCAGCCCGGCAGGCCAGGAAAGGTGGGGACGAGCGAGCACCCCTTCCCCTCCTGAACCATACCAGGCTGCTTTCCCTCAACATGGGGAGGGTGCTTTGGAGTGCCCGGCAGACATCGTGATAGATGATGGATTTACATTGATGGACACTATTTTTTTTTCTTTTTGTTCTGTTGTTATTACTTTTTTACACTTTTTTTGATGAATGGGTACAGGTACTAAGTACCCGATACCCATTCACATGGGGGGGCTGGGATCTGGGGGCTTCCAGATTCTGATAAGCCCCCCACCCGCATGCTCCCAAACCCCCACAACCACAGCCCAGGGTTGTCGGCAAGAGGCCCTTGCCCCATCAACATGGGGATAAGGTACTTTGGGGTGGGGGCAGCCACCCCAAAGCACCCTCCCCCATGTTGAGGGCATGTGGCCTGGCATGATTCAGCAGGGGGGGGGCGCTCACTCTTTCCTGAACTGCCAAGCTGCATGCTCGGATAAGGGTCTGGTATGGATTTTGAGGGGGACCCCAGGCTGTTTTTTTTTTTCATTTTTTTTTCTGTATTGCCGGGAGCTGATATTACACTGCAGCCACAAGCAAGTTTAAATTACATTTTTTCCTTTAGAAATGTCAATATTGCTGCAGCAGGCTCCATACATCGTACAGATGCGCCGCTTTACAGGCACATTAAGTGGACCCCCCAGGCACGATATTTAAAGGAGTTTTTCATTTTTATTGTTTCACTTTAGGCATTATTAAAATCACTGCTCCTTTAAAAACGATTGTTTTAAAAAAACTTTTTTGCATTGATACATGTCCCCCAGGGCAGTACCCAGGTCCCCAAACACTTTATATGGCAATAACTTGCATATAAGCCTTTAAAATTAGGATTTTAGATTTTTCATGTTCGTATCCCATTGACTTTCAGAGAAATGCATGTGCACTAGAACTTTTTCGAGATGTACTGGTGTGAAACCGAACATGGGGGGGTATGACCCATCCCTAGTTGTAACATTTGAATCACTCCCAGTGCTCCCTAACAGGCTGACTAAACACCAGTATGGCAAAACTGTTCCAAAATTGTATTTCACAACTAGATTTCTGACTCCCAGGTGTGCACAGTGGCGTTTAATCCATGTGTGCAGGGTGTTCACTGCACACACACCCCAAGGGGGGGGGGCACTGTGACCCACCCTGCACACATGGATGATCTCCTGGTTACAGCAGGTGCAGCAGGAGGGACTGCTGTGAGCACCTATCTCCCTGCATGGTTTTTTAGATGACAGCTGCCTCTCCTCCTCTCCCTCCCTCACGCAGCTGTCTGCGGAAAAGCCATGCCAGAAGTTCGGTGTTCACAGCTGTCCCTCCCGCCGCAACGATCCCGCCTGTTTCCAGTGCCCTCCTCTTTCTCCTCCACCCCCATGCTCCCCTGGCCCCCTCTGTGTCCTTCTCTGTCCTCCTCCTCCCCCTTCATCCCCCGCAGCTGGCTTCCCTACTCTCTTCTCCTGCTGCCTGTGGGGGATCTTTCAGGATGGAGAGCAGAGGAAAGGGCTGGTAAACATGTAATTTATCCTTTCCTCAATTGGACACAGTGAGTGATCACTATTGATCGCTCTTGTGTCCTGTGATAACTGAGCAGAGTAAATTGCTTCAGTTTTTGAATGAACAGGAGCCTCTGTCCATTCATTTTCAGTGCTGAGGCTGCTGAGAAAGGATTTTGCAGTCCTCTCCTATACATACAACCCACCTCCATATACTCTGCACTCCTCTCCTGCACATACTACCCACCATCAAACACTCTGCACCCATCTCCTGTACATACAACCCACCTCCATACACTCCAAACTTCTCTCCTGTACATACTACCCACCTCATACACTATGCACTCCTCTCCTATATATACTACCCGCCTCCATACACTCTGCACTCCTCTCCCATACATAATACCCACCACGTATACTCTATATTCCTCTACTGCACATACCACCTACCTCCATACACTCTGCACTTCTCTCCTGTACATACTACCCACCTCCATACATTTCAGGCTGTACATTCCCATTTTCACATTACTACATTCTGCACTATGTAGGACATCTTAGACTTTTGGGCCCACTTTTTATCTTGCACATGGACCCACTGATTTCATGATACGCCCCTCTGTGCACATCTAGGTTCTCAACATTTTACCAGCTGAAAATGAGTGTGTCCCAGAGAGGGAAAACCGATAATTGCATTTTAAAATAGGATACCACTGAACACAGATCAGATGACAGCTGGACTTCACTGCCACAAGTAAGAACCTTGATATCCCGAAGGACTGACAAATTACAGTAACTTACCCTGGGCATCTGCTATGCAGGTTTTTGGTAATCTGAAACAACATTTCATAGTTAAATGCATGTAATGCATGGAGACACAATCTGAGGACTGATCATGAAGCATCTAAGCAGCTCTCCAGTCTATGAAGGTCACACAGCTTCACGGTTAATGCTCATTCACACATGCACAGAGGGCCTTAAAACAACAGAATTCAGCCATCTGCATTGGCTTGAGATTAGGGATGCCGCAGTGTGAGAAAGGGGTCTATCATTTGCTCTGGCATCTGTAGAGGTTTAAATATGGCACCATTCCTATGCATATATTTCACACACTTTGTCAGCCCTCATCCTGATCAAGCATTTAATAGGAAGCAGTGAAGCTTCTGACATACACTAATTTTTGTTCATTCACTGTGTGCTTCAAATAAATTAAAAGTGAATATTGTTGTTTAAGAGGAAACAACCATACAGTGCATAGCAATGGCACAGCACAACATTCACTGCAGTTAGCCACTCATCAGTATGTATTAAGTAATTACCATTTTCTGCATCGGCACAGCCCAGTGAAGGTTAAAATGAGAGGTGAAATGTTCTATGACTATCCAAATATTAAGTCTATTCCTCACTATGGATATATTTGATTCTCTAGCCACAAGTCATATTGAATAAAGATAATGTATTCTGGCTTTCAAGACACACAGTTTGGACTGGAATTGATCTATTTGCATATTTTGCAGAACAGAAAAATGTCAAGAACATACGTTTTATCTGTACTCAGAACAAAAACATTTTTTTTTTGTAAATGCACTTTACATATTAATCAATTCTTTGCAGATATTTTTCAACTTAATGCACTGTAAATGCTGTACCCCTCCTGGGTTTGCTTGTGAATTGTAGTTTTTTTTTTAATATAAAAATGTTGTGATTTCTGGCCATGTAAATTCCGGCAGTTTGACTGCTTGGAGCAAAAAGTGTAAAATATAATTCTTAAGCTATATTACAGGACACAAAATCAGTCTTAGATAATGGGTTATGGAGTTGCCTTTAGGTGACTGAACAGTGGCAAACAAAAGTTGAAAGGACAGTCCAAATATACAAACCCCCCCCACACACACACACACTCGTAGCAAGCCTCAGATTTTTGCAAGTATTCTCTATGCCCCCAAAGAAGCCAAACATTTCCCTGGATTAATATCAATGGCGGCTGGTGCTCAAAATTTTTGGGGGGGGGGCGCAAAAAGAAAAATGTAATATGTATTGCTTTGCGGCGAAAGATGCGGTAAAAAAATTGTGTGACTTTGAGGTCATGGTACTGGCATGGCACAGATGATGGTATATGCATGGCACAGGTGATGGTATAGGCATGGCACAAGTCATGACACAGGTCATGGCACAGGCATGGCACAGATGATGGTACAGGCATGGCAAAGGTTATGGTACAGGCATGGCACAGCTCATGGTACAGGCATGGCACAGATGATGGTACAGGCATAGCACACGTCATGGTACAGGCATGGCACACGTCATGGTACAGGCATGACACACGTCATGGTACAGGAGATAGTATAGGCATGGCACAGGTCATGGTATGGGCATGGCAAAGGTCATGGTACAGGCATGGCACACGTCATGGTACAGGCAAGGCACAGGTGATGGTACAGGCAAGGCACAGGTGATAGTAAAGGCATGGCACAAGTCATGGTATGGGCATGGCACAGGTCATGGTACAGGCATGGCACAGGTCATGGTACAGGCATGGCACAGGTCATGGCACAGGTCATGGTACAGGCATGGCACAGGCATGGCACAGGTCATGGTACAGGCATGGCACAGGCATGGCACAGGTCATGGTACAGGCATGGCACAGGTCATGGTACAGGCATGGCACAGGTCATGGCACAGTTCATGTTACAGGCATGTCACAGTCACAGTCATGTCACTTACCTGCTCTTGGGCTGGCTCACTCGACCAGACCGACTGCTGTGCTGTGGGCTGCTGAAGACGGAGACACGTCGCGCACCGCTGCTCCTCCTCACTCTGACGGCGGGCGGGAAGGTGAAGACGGTGAGTGACTGATGTACGCACCTCCCCGAACGTGACGTCAGCCGGGATGTCCTGAATAATTGGTCCAGGCTGGAGTCTGGACCAATCACAGCCAGGACAGGACTAGTGGGGAGTGTCGAGGCGCATTGCTCTGCGCCCCGGTGACACCCAGAACGGCCGCCAATCGGCGCCTCTGCCTGTCAGCACGTGGGCTGCCAAACCCCACCCCCCCCATAGGCAGTAATAGGACTGGCGCCCCTAGTGGGCTTTAAATGGTCATTTTTTTTCTTTCAGATGCTAATTGGGGGGGCGGCGCCCCTGCGCCCCCTATAAACTGGCCGTCACTGATTAATATACTCTTCTAGCAAGATTGCTAGATGCTTTAAAGCCGCTGTGGCTTCCCCTTTACCTCTTTCCAGATTAGCATACTTGGATGCCACCAGCAAGAAAATGTTGGGCCAACTAGACATGAGTAGAGCGGAAAAATGTGTTTAGTTTAATTTCGGATAGATTTGTTATGTTACTTATTTTGTTGATTTGTTTCGAAATTCGTTCAGTTTGGTCTAAAAAAAATTTTTAAGAAAAGGTGTGCGCCCCCTAATCCATATCAGACCCTTGTCCGAGCATGCAGCCCGGAAGGCAAAGAAAGAGGAGGGGGAGTAATGAGTGCCATACCCCCCTCCTGACCCATACCAGACTACATGCCCCCAACATGGGGAAGGGTGCTTTGGGACGAGGGGGCTCTCCGTCCCCCAAAGCACTTTGTCCCCATGTTGATGGGGACAATGGCTTCTTCCTCACAACCCTTGCCTGATGGTCGTGGGGGGGGGGGGGACTTATCAGACTATGGAAGCCCCCTCAGATCCTGGCCCCATGTGAATGAGTATGGGGTACATAGTACCCCTACTCATTCACCCAAAAAAAAAAAGAGTCAAGGTTAATAAAAAAACATAACAGCAGTTTTTGACAAGTCCTTGATTAAAAAAAATAAAAACGCTGACCCAAAAAAAAAACACCCACCCAGTGAACACGACTGCCTCTGTCCAGGGACACAGTCGAAAGACAGGTGAACATAGAGTTGTGGGTTACCCAGTGATGTAACCAGGTAACCCCGCCCCATACCTCCCTCTCATTGGGCGAGTGTCATTATGGGGCGGGATCCCCCGGTGACTTCACTGGGTATACCTGCCCCCATATTTATCTGTCATTCGGAAATAACACTCGCCCAATGTGAGTTAGACAAGGTATAAGTTTATCTGTGTCTGTGTCTCTGCTTTTTTTTTAAAATTTAAAGCTGTTCTCAATAAACCATGCTAAAAATACAAAACTAATTCCAAAATTCTGAAAACGAATTGGTCCATTGACGCAATATTGGAGCAATTCATTTTTGGAATTTGTTTCTTATCTTCGGCATTGCTTTTTTATAGTTAGGCAGCCGGTGTCATCCTTAACAACAATGACTCATCTGCTGTCAGCAGGATTCCTTGCTGACAGGAGAATGTAAACAAAACAAATGCCTGTTAAAAAAAAAAAACAGCACAGGGGTCCGCCTAATACATGCCAGACATTTAGGTCTTAGACTCTTTATGATACTAATTTTGTTTCATTGATTCGTTTCAGAATTGGACTTGTTTTGTTTCATTCATTCATTTTCTAACGAATTATAAATTCTCAGAACGATTCCAAATTCTGTGTGAAGATAAGCCGGTTGTTAAGGAGTGGCTGGGAAGCAAGCCACAGTGTTCTTAACAACGAATGACTTATCAGCTATCAGTGGGCTTCCCCGCTGACAGCTGAATGTAACTAGAGTTGCCGGCAAATCAAAAAACAGTGTGGGGTCCCCCCTTCCCCGTTTTTTCAGATTCCGATAAACATGGAGACAAGTGCTCCAAAGTATCCACCGTGTTGAGGATATGTGACCTGCTATGGTTCAGGAAGGAGGGCGCTCACTCATCCCCCCCTTTCCTAACCTACCAGGCTGCATGTTCAGATAAGGGTCTGGTATGGATTTTGAGGGAGCATCCATGCTGTTTTTTTTTTTTTTAATTTGCCAGCAATTCTGTTTACTTTCAGCTGTCAGTGGGGAAACCCGATGACAGCTGATGGGTCATCGTATTTAAGGAAGCAGTGGCCAGCTTCCTGGCCTACTCCTTCACACAGAATTTGAATCGGTCAATTATTTTTCGGCCGATCTGAATTTAAATTGTTCCAAAATTTTGGAATTCATTAGAAAACGAAAAAACAAAACAAAACTAAACAAATTTCAACTAAATTTGTTACTTTTGTCATCAATACATCAGAATCTTTTTGGAAGTTATATTTGGACTGAAACTAATTGGACATGTTTAGGGGCAAACCTGTAATGTTGCAATGGGTGCTGGATGTGCTCACCTTAGCCACCAGGTGCTATACAGATCCAAGGCTGTGGTCCATCCACAGGTGAAACCCTGTCCTTAACCTCCCTGGTGGTATAATTGTTTCCGAGAAGCCCAAACCAACTATTTACATATGATTTGTTTTTACTGTGCGTTCTTCTTTATAACATCTCGGGTATGATAAAGTTTTAAAAAAGAATAACAAACTATAATATAATAAATAACTGTAAAAAAGTTAAAGTATGTATATATATATATATGTATATATATATATATATATATATATATATACACACACAGTGCCTTGCAAAAGTATTCGGCCCCCTTGAACTTTGTGACCTTTTGCCACATTTCAGGCTTCAAACATAAAGATATAAAACTGTAATTTTTTGTGAAGAATCAACAAGTGGGACACAATCATGAAGTGGAATGAAATTTATTGGATATTTCAAACTTTGTTAACAAATAAAAAACTGAAAAATTGGACGTGCAAAATTATTCAGCCCCTTTACTTTCAGTGCAGCAAACTCTCTCCAGAAGTTCAGTGAGGATCTCTGAATGATCCAATGTTGACCTAAACGACTAATGATGATAAATAGAATCCACCTGTGTGTAATCAATTTTCCGTATAAATGCACCTGCACTGTGATAGTCTCAGAGGTCCGTTTAAAGTGCAGAGAGCATCATGAAGAGCAAGGATCACAATAGACAATCACAGTCTGCTTAAACCAATAACATACAAAGAATGAAATTTTGCCATATTTTATTGAACACACCATGTAAACATTCAAAGTGCAGGTGGAAAAAGTATGTGAACCCCTAGACTAATTACATCTCCAAGAGCTAATTGGAGTGATATGTCAGCCAACTGGAGTCCAATCAATGAGATGAGATTGGAGGTGTTGGTCACAGCTGACCTGCCCTATAAAAAACACACACCAGTTCTGGGTTTGCTTTTCACAAGAAGAATTGCCTGATGTGAATGATGCCTCACACAAAAAAGCTCTCAGAAAACCTACGATTAAGAATTGTTGACTTGCATAAAGCTGGAAAGGGTTAAAAAAAGTATCTCCAAAAGCCTCGCTGTTCATCAGTCCACGGCAAGACAAATTGTCTATAAATGGAGAAAGATCAGCACTGTCTCCCTAGGAGTGGCCGTCCTGTAAAGATGACTGCAAGGCAGACTGCTCAATGAGGTGAAGAAGAATCCTAGAGTGTCAGCTAAAGACTTACAAAAGTCACTGGCAAAAAAACAATAAACAAGAATGGATTTAATGGGAGGATACCACACAGGAAGCCACTGCTGTCCAAACAAAACATTGCTGCACGTTTACAGGTTGCACAAGAGCACCTGGATGTTCCACAGTAGTATTGGCAAAATATTTTGTGGACAGATGGAACCAAAGTTGAGTTGTTTGGAAGAAACACACAACACTATGTGTGGCAAAAAAGAGGCACAGCACACCAACATCAAAACCTCATCCCAACTGTTAAGTATGGTGGTGGGGGCATCATGGTTTGGGGCTGCTTTGCTGCGTCAGGGCCTGGACAGATTGCTACCAATGAAGGAAAAATTAAGTTTATCAAGACATTTTGCAGGAGAACTTAAGGCCATCTGTCTACCAGCTGAAGCTCAACAGAAGATGGGTGTTGCAACAGGACAATGACCCAAAGCATAGAAGTAAGTCAACAACAGAATGGCTTAAACAGAAGTAAATACGCCTTCTGAAGTGGCCAAGTCAGAGTCCTGACCTCAACCCGATTGAGATGCTGTGGCATGACCTCAAGAAAGCAATTCACACCAGACATCCCAAGAATATTGCTGAAACAGTTCTGTAAAGAGGAATGGTCAAGAATTACTCCTGACCGTTGTGCATGTCTGATCTGCAACTACAAGAAACAGTTGGTTGAAGTTATTGCTGCCAAAGGAGGTTCAACCAGTTATTAAATCCAAGGGTTCACATACTTTTTCCACCCGCACTGTGAATGTTTACATGGTGTGTTCAATAAAAACATGGCAACATTTCATTCTTTGTGTGTTATTAGTTTAAGCAGACTGTGATTGTCTATTGTTGCGACTTAGATGATGATGATCAGATCACATTTTATGACCAATTTGTGCAGAAATCCATATCATTCCAAAGGGTTCACATACTTTTTCTTGCAGCTGTATATGGAAACTACAGATCAGTCAGCCTAATATCATTAGTAGGTAAACTATTAGAAAGAAAGGTAAGGGACCATATACAAGAATTTGCTGTTGAGAACTGTATCAATAATAGTAACCAACATGGATTTATGGAGAACCATTTTTGCCAGACTAACCATTTCAGTTTGCAGGGTTCCGGGGTGTGCAACATACCAAATGCAGTTTCTAGAGTGCCTTATGCACAAAGTACAGAGTTTAGGGGTGCACTACATACATAGTGCAGTGTTCAGGTGTGCTTACAAGCTGTCCACATCTCATTTCCACCCCTCCCCAGCTCTGACCCCTGCACCACTCTCCCCCACCTCCCACCAGTGTACACATCTCCCTTCTCCACCCCCAAAAAGATTTCTCACATCTCCTACTCTTTCTCTCTCTCACTTTCAGGGAGATCATTGGTCAACATCTGTGCACCTGGGAAAAAATGGTGATCACAGTACAACTTACCACATGATGCCCCATCCCACATTACACCTGCATCTCCCTTGTTCCCACCATGAGTGCAGGGCAGGCAGGAATCTGGGAGAGCCATTGAGAAAAAAAAAATCTTGCCGTGTAAACTAGGAAGACTTCTGTGTTTACAAGTGACAGTGGTGAGCGAGGAGCGGAGGACAAAAGTTGTAGGTGGTGGAACAGAGTTTCACCACATTCTTGCAGAAAAAAAGCCCTGGGTGCAAGGGGCACATGAAATCGCCTGGTAGGCTGAATTTGGCCCATGGATATTGTGTGTGACAAGTGCTATACACTGTGTGCATAATTATAAAGCAAGTTGTATTTTTGAGGAATAGTTTCCTTATTAAACTACTACAGTGCCCTCGGTCAATCCAAAATGTTAATAAACCTCAAACCTGAATATTTTTTAAAGTAAAAGTGAGCGTTTGCCTTTCTTAAGAGAAAAGAAAGGCCTGTGTGCACAATTATTGGGCAGCTATTAGTTTGCAGAATTATTATGCAACTAAATGAAAAAAGAAAAACAAATCAGTGACCAATATAGCCACCCTTCTTTTCAATACCAGTCATAAGCCTTCCATTCATGGAGCCTGTCAATTTCTTGATCTGTTGACGTTCGACTTTTTGTGCAGCAGCAACCCCAGTCTCCCAGACACTGTTCAGAGAGGTGTACTGTTTTCCTTCACTGTAAATCTCCTGTTTAAGAAGGGCTGAAAAGTTCTCAATAGGGTTTAGGTCAGGTGAGGAAGGAGGTGATGTCAATATTCTTTAATCTCTGAGGCCTCTACTGGCTATAGATTTTAATGCATGTGATGGAGCATTATCAGCATTAACATAATGGTCTTCTTGAAAGAAGCAGACTTTTTCCTGTAGAGAGGAGATGATTTTGAGTCTATCTGCAACCCAAAAGGTCCAACTAGCTCATCATTAATAATACCAGCCTATATCAGTACCCCGCCTCCACCTTGCTGGTGTCTGAGCGTGCCTTTACTGATCCAGCCACAGGCTCATCCATCTGCTCTGTCAAGAGTCACTTTCATCTTATCAGTCCATGAAACCTTTGAAAACTCTGTCTTCAGATATTCCTTGGCCCAGCCTTGACGTTTCAACTTATGTGTCTTGTTTAAGGGTGGTCAGGTTTCAGCCTTCCTTACCTTGGCCATGTCTCTAAGCACTGAACAGCTTGTACTTCTGGGCACTCCAGGTAGTTAGCAGTTCTGGAATTTGACAGCACTGGAAGATAATTGGTTCCTGGTGGTTTTCTCAAAACTATGGCCGTTAATTTGTGTCTTTTTCTCAACATGTTTCTTGCGACCATGTTGACTATTTACAACAAATGGTTTGATGGTTCTGTGTTATATCTTTTCATGTGACAACACTGAAGAAATGACACTTTGCTACAATGTAAAGTAGTGACTGTACAGCTTGTATAACAGTGTAAATTTGCTGTCCCCTCAAAATAACTTAACGCACAGCCATTCATTTCTAAACAGCTGGCAACAAAAGTGAGTACACCCCTAAGTGAAAATGTCCAAATTGGGCCCCAAGTGTCAATATTTTGTGTGGCCACCATTATTTTTTAGCCTGCCTTAACCCTCTTGGGCATGTTGTTCACCAGAGCTTCACAGGTTGCCACTGGAGTCCTCTTCCACTCCTCCATGACAACATCACAGAGCTGGTGGATGTTAAAGACCTTGCGCTCCTCCACCTTCCGTTTGAGGATGCCCCACAGAGGCTTAATAGGGTTTTGGGTCTGGAGACATGCTTTGCCAGTCCATCACCTTTACCCTCAGCTTCTTTAGCAAGGCAGTGGTCGTCTTGGAGGTGTTTTGGGGTCGTTATCATGTTGGAATACTACCCTGCGGTCCAGTCTCTGAAGGTAGGGGATCATGCTCTGCTTCAATATACCACAGTACAAGTTGGCATTCATGGTTCCCTCAGTGAACTGTAGCTCCCCAGTCTCAGCAGCACTCATGCAACCTCAGACCATGACACTCCCACCACCATGCTTGACTGTAGGCAAGACACACTTGTCTTTGTACTCCTCACCTGGTTGCCGCCACACACGCTTGACACCTTCTGAACCAAAGAAGTGTATCTTGGTCTCATTAGACCACAGGACATGGTTCCAGTAATCCATGTCCTTAGTCTGCTTGTCTTCAGCAAACTGTTTGCAGGCTTTCTTGTGCATCATCTTTAGAAGAGGCTTCCTTCTGGGACGACAGCCATGCAGACCAATTTGATGAAGTGTGCAGTATATGATCTGAACACTGACAGGCTGACCTCCACCCCTTCAATCTCTGCAGCAATGCTGGCAGCGCTCATATGTCTATTTCCCAAAGACAACCTCTGGGTATCACGCTGAGCACGTGCACTCAACTTCTTTGGTCGACCATGGCGAGGCCTGTTCTGAGTAGAACCTGTCCTGTTAAACCACTGTATGGTCTTGGCTACCGTGCTGCAGCTCAGTTTTAAGGTCTTGGAAATCTTCTTATAGCCTAGGCCATCTTTATGTAGAGCAACAATTCTTTTTTTCAGATCTTCAGAGAGCTCTTTGCCATGAGGTGCCATGTTGAACTTCCAGTGACCAGTACGAGAGAGTGAGAGCGATAACACCAAATTTATCACACCTGCTCCCTATTCACACCCGAGACCTTGTACCACTAGCGAGTCACATGGCACCGGGGAGGGAAAATAACTAATTGGGCCCAATTTGGACATTTTCACTTAGGGGTGTACTCACTTTTGTTGCCAGTAGTTTAGAAATTAATGGCTGTGTCACATGGGACCCGGAAGAGACAGATCCCCGCTCTGATGCATGTTTTACCATGATGGCATTGTCAGGTAGTGAGGAGCCGCCATTTGCGTTTTCTATTTATAATGAGGGAAAATTTCCAATTGGTTGGTCTCCTCCAAAATGGAGACCACAAAAATAAATTTTGCAAATGCCTAATGTGGCTGAAAAATAAATCTGCTCAGGCTCTACACACTCTGCAGTCCTAGCACAACCACATTTGACAACTTTGTGTAATGTTCGCAGCATGGAGCACATAGAAAAGCAATTCGTTTTAAAAGAAAACCAGAGAAAATTCACAGCTCAACTCGCCAGCCAGCCTGCCAGTTACAGATGGGGGCAGTGGCCATTTGTTTGTACTATTGGAATGATGGTGAGGGGACACACTGGACACCTCTGCTGCCATTGTGCTATATCTTGGTTGTCCAGTGCATCCCTGTGCCTTTAAAGAGAGGTGGGCTCCTTCCAGGCTCACATGCCCTCTGCCTATCCATTATAATTCATGTGCTTCTACTATTGAGGCTCTCAAAAATGTATAGAGTTAGCACTGCTGATAATAATGGGGAGACTTGTTGTGGTCTCCGCAGATTATGCATCTATTTGCAAATGTGTGCTAACTAAACCCCTGTTTTTAACACAAACTGTTGGGAAGGTTAATTCAGTTAGTAGCAGGCTGGCTGGTGAGTTCAGCCGGGAATTTTTTTTTGGTTTTGTTTTATGTGTGTTGCCCTTCTACGTGCTATTTTCTGCGAAGGCCAGTTCTAGGTGGGGGCAGTGGCAATTTGTCTGTATTGACATCAACTTTGTCAGACGACTGCGCAATTTTCCGTAAAAGTATTGCAGTGCCGAATCGCAAAATATGGCTTGGTCATTAGGGGGGCAAATCCTTCCAGTCCAGAACTGGGTAAATTCAAAACGTATGCAAGTTTATACAGCTTGGAGTTGGACAATATGCATAAAAATGATGATTTGGTTAAAGTGCGCACTTGCCTAATAATTGTGCACACAGTGTAAATGGAGCCAAAACAAGTTAAAAGCTAACAAAATAATGTAGTCCTTTTGTAATACTGTATGTTTATATTTTTGTCTAATACTTTTTTTAACAAATAAATCATGCAGGTGCTGAAAGACCACTGTTTGTAGAGCAGCATTTTAATTCTTCATTTGAATGGCATTTAATGGAGCAGAGCTCCTGTCCAGCCCACCTTTTGTCTAAACACCTCCCTCAGGAATAATACTTGTATAATGTTCAATACAAATGGCAAACACTTTGTAAGATAATGCACCCCCAGGGTAGAGGCTCATAATTACTTGTTTATGTAAAAAAAAAATCCTTTTTAGAATTTTTTTTTATAGCAATATTTTTTTAATACAAAGTATACAATATCCTTCTTTGGAAAAATGATTGCAGTGAAAAACTAATGTACATTTCAAACACTCTACAATCTAAAAATATACTTTTGTCTTTTTTGTTTCATGCAAAACATTTTTATATTTTAAATGAAAGTACCTTCCGCTAATTTCTTAGCATTCATTATCTCATTCTGTGATTAAAGAGATCCTGATTATGCTACTGATCATATTAGAATTTGCTAATCAAATTTCAAGAGCTTTCTCTATTCACTTTCTATTATCATAATAGTTTCTTTCACCAGTTATCTAAATTTCAAAAAAACACAATGACCTTGAAAATATTAAGTACTCTTAACTTTGCCATTGGATAGATGGGGATCTGCCCCATTGAACATTATTGCTTTGCCCTCTTTTGTGGCTGCAATAGAAGCTCTTGCCGGTCTTGCCAACATTTAGTTCTATTCCTATTTTCTGGAAATATTTGCCAATGCATTCCACACTAGTAGGTTTATGCATTATAACACATCTTCAAACTGAGGCTGCCAGTCATCCGTCTTTCTTGCACTGTTTTCATTTTACATTTTAAGAGAATATATATGTTTTAATTATGTTAAAAACTTAGTAATATGGGGATATTTAGCATAATTACATTTTCAGAGTTCTAAATTTATGAATGTAGTACTAGCCTTTTTAAAAAAAATTACTTCAATGTAAATTTCTTAGACAAAAATATGCATTGCGTTTATATGCAATATATTAATCAGCATACCTTCATTTGAAAGCTGCATTTATCAGAGAGAACGTGTCAGGATGGCGACTGAGCTGATGTGGGCTCTCCAGCTACACTATAAAAAACAGTGCAGCAAAAGGCAGTATACCAGAAAATTGTAGGCCTAATAGCCACATTTTGCTAGGACAAAGGATATGTAAAGCTGGGAGCTGGTTCTGCAGAGTAGAAATCACACTGGATCACATAGAGAAAGTTAGACTTGGCAACTGTATCTTCTGGATCACACTGAAATGGATGAATTTGAGGAGCCAGGTCAGGACTTGCCAAAGTATGAGGATAGTTTCACGTGTGAGAAGGTAACACGGGATTCCTCAGGACATGGTGGCTAAGAGCCAGCAGGTATTTACCAAGGGGGTTTGGACTAACCTTCATGCTGACTAGAGGTCAGGACCCCCCAGATTCACCCAGCTCTAGTATTACAGACTGAAGCAGGTAGGTGTACTGCCGGTAACAGTGGAGCAGAATGATCAAGGGGTAACAGTCCAGAGCTCTGAGCTGGCTACAGACACAGTAGCCAGTATATTAGCTAGGGCTCAGGGCAGGAAGCAGACAAAGGTAACCAGGAAAAAGCCAGAGACAAGGGTAGGCAGCAGATGCAGATAAATAGGACCAAGTCAGAAGTCAGTGCTGGAAGCAGATGTGGATAGTTAGGAAACAAAATCAGTGGTCATTACACAGGAATCAATGGAAGCATGCAGGTGGGATAGCAGGAAGGCACACCAGGGGTGTGGCAGCTAGCTACTGTCAGCATTGATTAGGCAGTTAGCCAGAAGATGCATCTGAGTTTAAATAGACTAGGCAAGGTTAGCTGCTCTAAAAGTTTGACTTTTAATTAAAGCCAAGCCCCATTCTCACTTGTGCGCCCCATGTTTCCCAATGAGTAGAGTTCATATCTGTGCGACTTAAAATCACAGCAACTTTTAAGTAATTCCTGCACTACTTTGGTTCAACTTTCATGCAACTTGAGGGCTATGGACTTCAACGTAAATGTAGGACCGTTGATCTCTTTTCTTACACCAGCAGCCACATCCAATCACAGTTAGACGCACGCCCCTAGGGACACACTTATCCCCTCCCTCTCAAAAAAGTTAACCCCTTCACTTCCCGTGTCATTTTTACAGTAACAGTGCATATGTATAGCACTGATTACTGTAGTAATGTCACTGGTAACCCCAAAAGTGTCAAAAATGTCAGTCAAGGATCCGATCTGTCCGCCGCAATGTCGCAGTCCCGCAAAAAAAAATCGCAGATCGCCGCCATTACTCGTTAAAAAAAAAACAACAAAAATGACAAAAATCTTTCCTTTACTTTTTAAACGCAATAACTTTAGCGCAAACCAATCAAAATACGCTTTTTGCTATTTTTTTTACCAAACATATGTAGCATAAAACAAATTGGCCTAAAATGTTAAAAAATGTAGATTTTTACATTTTTTTGGGGGGGAATTTCATATAAAAAAATGTGAAAAATATTGTTATTTTTGCAAAATTTACGCTCTTTTTTTGTTTATAGCGCATGATCAAAAAATTGCACAGGTGATCAAATACCACCAAAAGAAAGCTCTATTTGTGGGAAAAAAAGGACGTCAAATTTGTTTAGGTACAGCGTTCCACGACCACGCAATTGTCCGTTAAAATCACGCAGTGCCGAATCGCAAAATAGGCCCTGGTCAGGAAGGGGGTAAAATCTTCCGGGGCTTAAGTGGTTAACAAGGTGGCCCCCAGATCCCGCCCCCCTATGTGAATGAGTATGGGGTACATTGTACTGCTACTCATTCACCAAAAAAAGAGTAGAAAATAAATAAAAACACAGAGACAGTTTTTGATCATTTCTATCTTAAAAAAAAACAAAAACAATGTCCCCCGAAGTAAATCTAGAGTCAATCATGATGAACACCACTGCCGACCCCCCCCCCCTCCCAAAAAAAAGGTGTAAAATTTGATGTGGCTGTTTTTTTAAATGTATTTTTCATTGCTGCCATTCTTTTGTTTACATTCAGCTGTCAGCGGAGAAACCCCCTGACAGGTGATGAGTCATTGGTTGTTAAGGATGCCGAGACCAGCTTCCCAGCGGATCCCTTTCACATGTTGTGCAGCAGATCCTCTTCCTGTAGTCTTGGGCCCCATCATGGTGGCAGAAGGCCAGCGCCTAGTCACAAGTGTAACCTTTACAACCCTGGAAGTTCCGCCAGTGGTGTCAGTGTGGACTGGGAATAGTGTCAGCCAGTAGAGCAGTGGACATGGTCAGTAGAGCAGTGGACGTGGTCAGTAGGGCAGTGGACATGGTCAGTAGGGCAGTGGACATGGTCAGTAGGGCAGTGGTAGGTTTTTAATTTTTTTTTTTTATTATTTTTTACCATTTTATTTATTTTACAATTTGCGTGCATGCACTTTCACCTGGGTGAATAACTATGCAAATTCTTTATAAATCAACCCATTGTCTTAATTGGATGAAAGGTCTATTGAGATGCATATGTATGTTGGCAAAGCAAGTTGTATTCTTCTACATTCTGATTTCCAGTCCATGTATTTAAAAAGGAAGTAAAGCTCTTTTTTCTTCTTTTTCTGACCTGCAAAAGCAAAGGCATAATGTGCTAGTATGCATCACATACTAGCACATTATGTGACACTTACCTGCAATTGAAGCCCTTGTTGTCACCGCTGGAGACTGCATCCATCTTCACCCGACTTCCTCCCGGGTCCGTGGACTGGCTTGAGCTGCTTGATGTCACTCGGTCATGGCACGGGGCTCTGAAGAAACGGCACAGGTGGGTGTTTGGCTACATATACAGTAATTATCTCCTGTATATGCACGTTTGCACGTTATCTCCTGTATATGCAGGTTTGCAACGTTTGCACGGTGCACGTTTAGGAGATATTTATAGTACCTATAAGTAAGTCTTATTATAGGCTTACCTATAGGTACAAATCGATGAACCTTATCTTCCACTCTGTTTGACTACATGAACCATAATGCTGCTATGCCTGAACTAACTGAAACACTGATGCAACATTTGGCTATAAGCCAAGAGGATGACGCTAGTTTACATTTACAAAGACAATATCATTACAAATTTACATACATTATTTATACTGAAGCCTGTTTAGTTAAGGATCTTGTACAATGCAAGGATAAGTTCATATAGTGCAGTAGAAATGTTATTGTGTGATGTTTGTACAAATTTGAGGATTATGTGAAGGATTTCTTATTACCTTGAAACACTTCTCAATAGATTGTGTGGTGCATTTTAGCCTTATTGTAGAAGATAAACAGACTCAGGATGGATTTCTGATTAGGACTAGGATAAACCATTACATTTTCCGACATATCCACTATTTGTGCAAACAGAAATATGCTGTAGTTGAGAATAAATCATTCCAATAAGATTACTCAAAGAAGTGGTAATGAAAAATTAATGAAATGGTAAAGTCAGAGTGTAAATTGGATTTGCAATAAGTTAAAAAGCAAATCCAGGCAACAAGAGAAACCAGTGAGTAAACTGGCAAGTATTGCAGTTGGGCTTCAGTTACATACAGGGGTTAATGTAATTTCTTTAGGGTAGATCTCCAGAAGAGATCATATGTGCTTCTTGGTGAGTTTGCTACCTCAGGTCACATTATTTAGTGATATACAAGTTCCTCTCTTTCTCTATAAGAGCAAAAGCATAGTGCGCACAGTGGGCTGAATAGCTAATATCTAGCCTCTTTTTGCATTTATTCCATTGGGCCAGTAAAGCATATTATATTAAAAGCCCCAACTCTTTTTTTTTTTTTTTTAATAGAGTAAGGAATAGATAAAATCTGTCAGGCCCCTTTCACACAGGCGGACCGTTCAGATCCGCCTGTCCGTTTTTTTGACGGATCTGAACGGTCCCCCCATGCATTCCTATGGGGGGTCGGATGTCAGCGGAGACATGTCCGCTGACATCCGACCCGATCCGTCAAATCTGGATGGATAGAAACTAGTGTTGAGCGAACACGGACTGTATTATTCGTGTTCGTACCGAATAATTGGATTTTTTGTACCCGAACACGGACACGGACACTTTACTGTATGTTCGGGTAAAAATCCGTGTTCGGTCGTTTTATTTCCGGGTTTTGCATGCTTTGGCGCTCTTTTCATGGCGGGCTTTCAACAGCCAATCAACAATCGTTTAACTGGTGTGCCTTAAGCCATCCCAGCCATGCCTGCAAATGTCTCAGTAGCTGTGATTGGCCGTCTGAAGCATGTGACCAAGTCTTTATAAGTTCGAGGCAGCCGCAGCGGCGTCATTATGCTGCTTAGATTCAGGGACAGAGCACACATCAACGTGCTGGCTGCTGATTAGGGAAAGATAGGCAGGAAAAAACCATTTGTGTCCGGATAGAATTGAGGGACAGGTCGGAGTGTTTAGGCAGGGCGAGTTGTAGGCATTTTAGGGATAGAGTCTGCTGAATTATATAGGGTCAGTGTCTTCTACAAACTACAATCGATATTGCTGTGTGGGGGGTGGGGTGAATCTGCACTCAATCCTGATCTACGATCTCTTCTCAATCCTGTTAGGGACAGAGTCTGCTGAATTTTAGGGAAACTGTGTTCTACAAACTACAATCGATATTGCTGTGTGGGGGGTGGGGTGAATCTGCACTCAATCCTGATCTACGATCTCTTCTCAATCCTGTTAGGGACAGAGTCTGCTGAATTTTAGGGAAACTGTGTTCTACAAACTACAATCGATATTGCTGTGTGGTGTGGGATTGGAGATAGGCAGGTGTCAGTGATCCACATCCATTTTTCTGTGTGTGAGCTGCAGTGAACACAATCTTTTTGGGCTGCAGTGAACACAATCTTTTTGGGCTGCAGTGAACACAATCTTTTTGGGCTGCAGTGAACACAATCTTTTTGGGCTGCAGTGAACACAATCTTTTTGGGGTGCAGTGAACAAAATCTTTTTGGGGTGCAGTGAACACAATCCTTTTTGGTGTGCAGTGAACACAATCTTTGTGGGGTGCAGTGAACAAAATCCTTTGTGGGGTGCAGTGAACACAATCTTTTTGGGGTGCAGTGAACAAAATCCTTTTTGGGGTGCAGTGAACAACATCCTTTTTGGGGTGCAGTGAACACAATCTTTTTGGGGTGCAGTGAACAAAATCCTTTGTGGGGTGCAGTGAACACAATCTTTTTGGGGTGCAGTGAACACAATCTTTTTGGGGTGGAGTGAACAACATCCTTTTTGGGGTGCAGTGAACAAAATCCTTTTTGGGGTGCAGTGAACAAAATCATTTTTGGGGTGCAGTGAACACAATCTTTTTGGGGTGCAGTGAACACAATCTTTGTGGGGTGCAGTGAACACAATCTTTTTGGGGTGGAGTGAACAACATCCTTTTTGGGGTGCAGTGAACAACATCCTTTTTGGGGTGCAGTGAACACAATCTTTTTGGGGTGCAGTGAACACAATCTTTGTGGGGTACAGTGAACAGAATCTTTGTGGGGTGCAGTGAACACAATCTTTGGGGGGTACAGTGAACACAATCTTTGTGAGGTGCAGTGAACACAATCTTTGTGGGGTGCAGTGAACACAATCATTGTGGGGTGCAGTGAACTCAATCTTTGTGGGGTACAGTGAACACAATCTCATACTGAAGGTTTGAGGGTGCTGCCTGTTCCATACTCCCCCTACTCCTCATCTAGCCTTTTAGGGGTACAAACAATAGTAATTGGGGCCTAGTGTGGTTGTGTACGTGTGATATACATACACTTTTTTGGGATCATATTTTCTATTCCGCTATTTAATCAAAAACCTTTGGGGATCAGTTAAATTGGGGGATAGTCTGTGTTGGTACGTGTGAGAGAGATCCACCTTTCCAAGTTGTTGGGGTTCATCTCATACTTCTGAAGGTTTGAGGGTGCTGCCTGTTCCATACTCCCCCTACTCCTAGCCTTTTAGGGGTACAAACAATAGTAATTGGGGCCTAGTGTGGTTGTGTACGTGTGATATACATACACTTTTTTGGGATCATATTTTCTATTCCGCTATTTAATCAAAAACCTTTGGGGATCAGTTAAATTGGGGGATAGTCTGTGTTGGTACGTGTGAGAGAGATCCACCTTTCCAAGTTGTTGGGGTTCATCTCATACTTCTGAAGGTTTGAGGGTGCTGCCTGTTCCATACTCCCCCTACTCCTAGCCTTTTAGGGGTACAAACAATAGTAATTGGGGCCTAGTGTGGTTGTGTACGTGTGATATACATACACTTTTTTGGGATCATATTTTCTATTCCGCTATTTAATCAAAAACCTTTGGGGATCAGTTAAATTGGGGGATAGTCTGTGTTGGTACGTGTGAGAGAGATCCACCTTTCCAAGTTGTTGGGGTTCATCTCATACTTCTGAAGGTTTGAGGGTGCTGCCTGTTCCATACTCCCCCTACTCCTAGCCTTTTAGGGGTACAAACAATAGTAATTGGGGCCTAGTGTGGTTGTGTACGTGTGATATACATACACTTTTTTGGGATCATATTTTCTATTCCGCTATTTAATCAAAAACCTCTGGGGATCAGTTAAATTGGGGGATAGTCTGTGTTGGTACGTGTGAGAGAGATCCACCTTTCCAAGTTGTTGGGGTTCATCTCATACTTCTGAAGGTTTGAGGGTGCTGCCTGTTCCATACTCCCCCTACTCCTAGCCTTTTAGGGGTACAAACAATAGTAATTGGGGCCTAGTGTGGTTGTGTACGTGTGATATACATACACTTTTTTGGGATCATATTTTCTATTCCGCTATTTAATCAAAAACCTTTGGGGATCAGTTAAATTGGGGGATAGTCTGTGTTGGTACGTGTGAGAGAGATCCACCTTTCCAAGTTGTTGGGGTTCATCTCATACTTCTGAAGGTTTGAGGGTGCTGCCTGTTCCATACTCCCCCTACTCCTAGCCTTTTAGGGGTACAAACAATAGTAATTGGGGCCTAGTGTGGTTGTGTACGTGTGATATACATACACTTTTTTGGGATCATATTTTCTATTCCGCTATTTAATCAAAAACCTCTGGGGATCAGTTAAATTGGGGGATAGTCTGTGTTGGTACGTGTGAGAGAGATCCACCTTTCCAAGTTGTTGGGGTTCATCTCATACTTCTGAAGGTTTGAGGGTGCTGCCTGTTCCATACTCCCCCCTACTCCTAGCCTTTTAGGGGTACAAACAATAGTAATTGGGGCCTAGTGTGGTTGTGTACGTGTGATATACATACACTTTTTTGGGATCATATTTTCTATTCCGCTATTTAATCAAAAACCTCTGGGGATCAGTTAAATTGGGGGATAGTCTGTGTTGGTACGTGTGAGAGAGATCCACCTTTCCAAGTTGTTGGGGTTCATCTCATACTTCTGAAGGTTTGAGGGTGCTGCCTGTTCCATACTCCCCCTACTCCTAGCCTTTTAGGGGTACAAACAATAGTAATTGGGGCCTAGTGTGGTTGTGTACGTGTGATATACATACACTTTTTTGGGATCATATTTTCTATTCCGCTATTTAATCAAAAACCTCTGGGGATCAGTTAAATTGGGGGATAGTCTGTGTTGGTACGTGTGAGAGAGATCCACCTTTCCAAGTTGTTGGGGTTCATCTCATACTTCTGAAGGTTTGAGGGTGCTGCCTGTTCCATACTCCCCCTACTCCTAGCCTTTTAGGGGTACAAACAATAGTAATTGGGGCCTAGTGTGGTTGTGTACGTGTGATATACATACACTTTTTTGGGATCATATTTTCTATTCCGCTATTTAATCAAAAACCTTTGGGGATCAGTTAAATTGGGGGATAGTCTGTGTTGGTACGTGTGAGAGAGATCCACCTTTCCAAGTTGTTGGGGTTCATCTCATACTTCTGAAGGTTTGAGGGTGCTGCCTGTTCCATACTCCCCCTACTCCTAGCCTTTTAGGGGTACAAACAATAGTAATTGGGGCCTAGTGTGGTTGTGTACGTGTGATATACATACACTTTTTTGGGATCATATTTTCTATTCCGCTATTTAATCAAAAACCTCTGGGGATCAGTTAAATTGGGGGATAGTCTGTGTTGGTACGTGTGAGAGAGATCCACCTTTCCAAGTTGTTGGGGTTCATCTCATACTTCTGAAGGTTTGAGGGTGCTGCCTGTTCCATACTCCCCCCTACTCCTAGCCTTTTAGGGGTACAAACAATAGTAATTGGGGCCTAGTGTGGTTGTGTACGTGTGATATACATACACTTTTTTGGGATCATATTTTCTATTCCGCTATTTAATCAAAAACCTCTGGGGATCAGTTAAATTGGGGGATAGTCTGTGTTGGTACGTGTGAGAGAGATCCACCTTTCCAAGTTGTTGGGGTTCATCTCATACTTCTGAAGGTTTGAGGGTGCTGCCTGTTCCATACTCCCCCTACTCCTAGCCTTTTAGGGGTACAAACAATAGTAATTGGGGCCTAGTGTGGTTGTGTACGTGTGATATACATACACTTTTTTGGGATCATATTTTCTATTCCGCTATTTAATCAAAAACCTCTGGGGATCAGTTAAATTGGGGGATAGTCTGTGTTGGTACGTGTGAGAGAGATCCACCTTTCCAAGTTGTTGGGGTTCATCTCATACTTCTGAAGGTTTGAGGGTGCTGCCTGTTCCATACTCCCCCTACTCCTAGCCTTTTAGGGGTACAAACAATAGTAATTGGGGCCTAGTGTGGTTGTGTACGTGTGATATACATACACTTTTTTGGGATCATATTTTCTATTCCGCTATTTAATCAAAAACCTTTGGGGATCAGTTAAATTGGGGGATAGTCTGTGTTGGTACGTGTGAGAGAGATCCACCTTTCCAAGTTGTTGGGGTTCATCTCATACTTCTGAAGGTTTGAGGGTGCTGCCTGTTCCATACCCCCCCTACTCCTCATCTAGCCTTTTAGGGGTACAAACAATAGTAATTGGGGCCTAGTGTGGTTGTGTACGTGCGAGATACATACACTTTTTTTGATCATATTTCCTATTCCGCTATTCAATAAAAACCTTTGAGGATCAATTGAATTGCGGGATAGTCTGTGTCGGTACGTGTGAGAGAGATCCACCTTTCCAAGTTGTTGGGGTTCATCTCATACTTCTGAAGGTTTGAGGGTGCTGCCTGTTCCATACCCCCCCTACTCCTCATCTAGCCTTTTAGGGGTACAAACAATAGTAATTGGGGCCTAGTGTGGTTGTGTACGTGCGAGATACATACACTTTTTTTGATCATATTTCCTATTCCGCTATTCAATAAAAACCTTTGAGGATCAATTGAATTGCGGGATAGTCTGTGTCGGTACGTGTGAGAGAGATCCACCTTTCCAAGTTGTTGGGGTTCATCTCATACTTCTGAAGGTTTGAGGGTGCTGCCTGTTCCATACCCCCCCTACTCCTCATCTAGCCTTTTAGGGGTACAAACAATAGTAATTGGGGCCTAGTGTGGTTGTGTACGTGCGAGATACATACACTTTTTTTGATCATATTTCCTATTCCGCTATTCAATAAAAACCTTTGAGGATCAATTGAATTGCGGGATAGTCTGTGTCGGTACGTGTGAGAGAGATCCACCTTTCCAAGTTGTTGGGGTTCATCTCATACTTCTGAAGGTTTGAGGGTGCTGCCTGTTCCATACCCCCCCTACTCCTCATCTAGCCTTTTAGGGGTACAAACAATAGTAATTGGGGCCAAGTGTGGTTGTGTACGTGCGAGATACATACACTTTTTTTGATCATATTTCCTATTCCGCTATTCAATAAAAACCTTTGAGGATCAATTGAATTGCGGGATAGTCTGTGTCGGTACGTGTGAGAGAGATCCACCTTTCCAAGTTGTTGGGGTTCATCTCATACTTCTGAAGGTTTGAGGGTGCTGCCTGTTCCATACCCCCCCTACTCCTCATCTAGCCTTTTAGGGGTACAAACAATAGTAATTGGGGCCTAGTGTGGTTGTGTACGTGCGAGATACATACACTTTTTTTGATCATATTTCCTATTCCGCTATTCAATAAAAACCTTTGAGGATCAATTGAATTGCGGGATAGTCTGTGTCGGTACGTGTGAGAGAGATCCACCTTTCCAAGTTGTTGGGGTTCATCTCATACTTCTGAAGGTTTGAGGGTGCTGCCTGTTCCATACCCCCCCTACTCCTCATCTAGCCTTTTAGGGGTACAAACAATAGTAATTGGGGCCTAGTGTGGTTGTGTACGTGCGAGATACATACACTTTTTTTGATCATATTTCCTATTCCGCTATTCAATAAAAACCTTTGAGGATCAATTGAATTGCGGGATAGTCTGTGTCGGTACGTGTGAGAGAGATCCACCTTTCCAAGTTGTTGGGGTTCATCTCATACTTCTGAAGGTTTGAGGGTGCTGCCTGTTCCATACCCCCCCTACTCCTCATCTAGCCTTTTAGGGGTACAAACAATAGTAATTGGGGCCTAGTGTGGTTGTGTACGTGCGAGATACATACACTTTTTTTGATCATATTTCCTATTCCGCTATTCAATAAAAACCTTTGAGGATCAATTGAATTGCGGGATAGTCTGTGTCGGTACGTGTGAGAGAGATCCACCTTTCCAAGTTGTTGGGGTTCATCTCATACTTCTGAAGGTTTGAGGGTGCTGCCTGTTCCATACTCCCCCTACTCCTCATCTAGCCTTTTAGGGGTACAAACAATAGTAATTGGGGCCTAGTGTGGTTGTGTACGTGCGAGATACATACACTTTTTTTGATCATATTTCCTATTCCGCTATTCAATAAAAACCTTTGAGGATCAATTGAATTGCGGGATAGTCTGTGTCGGTACGTGTGAGAGAGATCCACCTTTCCAAGTTGTTGGGGTTCATCTCATACTTCTGAAGGTTTGAGGGTGCTGCCTGTTCCATACCCCCCCTACTCCTCATCTAGCCTTTTAGGGGTACAAACAATAGTAATTGGGGCCTAGTGTGGTTGTGTACGTGCGAGATACATACACTTTTTTTGATCATATTTCCTATTCCGCTATTCAATAAAAACCTTTGAGGATCAATTGAATTGCGGGATAGTCTGTGTCGGTACGTGTGAGAGAGATCCACCTTTCCAAGTTGTTGGGGTTCATCTCATACTTCTGAAGGTTTGAGGGTGCTGCCTGTTCCATACTCCCCCTACTCCTCATCTAGCCTTTTAGGGGTACAAACAATAGTAATTGGGGCCTAGTGTGGTTGTGTACGTGTGATATACATACACTTTTTTTGGATCATATTTTCTATTCCGCTATTCAATAAAAACCTTTCTAGGGCAAGATCTTAAATTACAGAAATATGAGGAGACCGTCAAATAAGGGCCGTGGCCTGGGTCGTGGTGCTGCTGGTAGAGCTCCTGTTGCAAGGAGAGGACATGGTCGATCTGTGCCAGCTACACGCACAAGTGAAACACCTTCCTCAAGTGTGAGTAGGCGACAGAACCTGCATCAGTATTTGGTAGGGCATCAAACGCCCCTAGAAGTGATGAGGCCAGAACAAGTTGAGGCGATAGTAGATTGGTTTGCTGCTGACAGTGCCTCCAGTTCCTTCACATTGTCTCCCACCCAGTCTACTGCAGAAAGGTCAGAGTTGGCACCTGCAGCCAATGTCCAACCGTCTTTCACCTCACCCCCTTGCAAATCAGGCCAGCAGTCTGAGCCCCAAGCCATACAGCAGTCTCTTATTCTTTTTGAGGACTCTGTCAGCAGGGTTTCCCAGGGCCATCCACCTAGCCCTGCCCCAGAAGTGGAAGAGATTGAGTGCAGCGATGCCCAACCACTTATTCCTCAAGATGAGTACATGCAAGGATCATCGCAGCACGTCTCCGATGATGACGAAACGCAGGTGCCAACTGCTGCGGCGTTCAGCATTGTGGAGACCGACAAGGAGGGCAGGGGTGAAGACTGGGTGGAAGATGATGTGGAGGACGATGAGGTCCTCGACCCCACATGGAATGAACGTCATGCAGGTGAACTGAGTAGTTTGGAGGAAGAGGCGGTGGTCGCACAGAGCCACCAGCACAGCAGAAGAGGGAGCAGGGTGCAGAAGCGGAGCGGCCGTGCCCTAGACACTACGCCCGCTACTGCCCAACGCAGCAAGGGAACGAGCGCACCAAAGTCAGCTCAAAGGAGTTCTCTAGCGTGGAAGTTCTTTAGAAAATGTGCTGATGACAGGACACGAGTGGTTTGCACCCTGTGCAATCAGAGCTTGAAGCGAGGCATGAACCTTCTCAACCTGAGCACAACCTGCATGATCAGGCATCTAAGTGCAAAGCACGAGCTGCAGTGGAGTACACACCTTCAAAACCAAGAAACGTCTCTGGCTCATCCTGCTTCCTCTTCTGCTGCAGTCTCGGCCGCTCCAGCCACATCTGTAGTGATACCGGCACTTGCCACCCCGCAAACAGACGATCTGTCAGCAACACCACCACCTGGGTCACCAACAACCATCTCCACAATGTCCCGTGGAAGCGTTCAGCTTTCCATCTCCCAAACACTTGAGAGGAAGAGGAAGTACCCCCCTACCCACCCGCGATCCCTGGCCCTGAATGCCAGCATTTCAAAATTATTGGCCTTTGAAATGCTGTCATTCCGTCTGGTGGAGACGCACAGTTTTAAAAACCTTATGTCGGTGGCTGTCCCACAGTACGTCGTGCCCAGCCGCCACTACTTTTCCAGGCAAGCCATCCCTTCCCTGCACAACCAAGTGGGGGAAAAAATCAGGTGTGCACTGCGCAACGCCATCTGTGCCAAGGTCCACCTAACTACGGATACGTGGACCAGTAAGCACGGTCAGGGGCGTTATATCTCCCTAACGGCACACTGGGTAAATGCAGTGGCGGATGGGCCTGAGGCGGATAGCAATTTGGCGCATGTCCTTCCACCACCGAGGATTGCAGGGCGCTTCAGTTTGCCTCCTGTTCCTAACTCCTCCTACTCCGCTTCCTCATCCTCTACCGCCTCCTCATCCGGACAGCGTAACACCTTCACCACCAACTTCAGCACGGCCAGGGGTAAACGACAGCAGGCAGTTTTACAACTTGCCTGTTTGGGGGACAAACCACACACCGCGCAGGAGTTGTGGAGGAGCATGGAACAGCAGACAAATGAGTGGTTGCTGCCAGCGAGCCTCAAGCCCGGCCTGGTGGTGTGCGATAACGGGCGAAATCTCATAGCAGCTCTGGGCCTAGCCGGTTTGACGCACATCCCTTGCCTGGCGCATGTGCTGAATTTGGTGGTGCAGAGGTTCCTTAAAAACTACCCCGATATGTCAGAGCTGCTGCAGAAAGTGCGGGCCGTTTGTGCGCACTTTCGGCGTTCTCACCCTGCTGCTGCTCGCCTGGCAGCGCTGCAGCGTAACTTCGGCCTTCCCGCTCACCGCCTCATATGTGACGTGCCCACAAGGTGGAACTCCACCTTGCACATGCTGGAAAGACTGTGCGAGCAGCAGCAGGCCATAGTGGAGTTTCAGCTGCAGCACGCACGCGTGAGTCGCTCTGCGGAACAGCACCACTTCACCACCAATAACTGGGCCTCCATGCGAGACCTGTGTGCCTTGTTGCGCTGTTTTGAGTACTCCACCAACATGGCCAGTGGCAATGACGCCGTTCTCAGCTTAACTATCCCACTTCTATGCCTCCTTGAAAAAACAATTCGGGCGATGATGGAAGAGGATGTGGCACAGGATGAGGAGGAGGAGGAGGATGAAGAGGTAACATTTCCAAGGCTTTCAGGGCAGTCATTCGCAAGGGGCTCCGAGGGTGGGTTCCTGCACACGCAAACGCCAGGGACGCAATTGTCCAGCAGGGGCACAGTTCTGGAGGATGAGGAGGATGAGGAGGAGGAGGAGCTGGAGGAGGAGATGGAACCATGTTCACAGCAGGGTGGCACCCAGGCCAGCTCATGGCCATCACTGGTGCGTGGCTGGGGGGATACAGAGGACACGGACCATACACCTCCCACAGAGGACAGCCTTTCGTTGCCTCTGGGCAGCCTGGCACACATGAGCGATTACATGCTGCAGTGTCTCCACAACGACCGCCGAGTTGCCCACATTCTAACTTGTGCTGATTACTGGGTGGCCACGCTGCTGGATCCCCGTTACAAGGACAACGTACCGTCCTTAATTCACTCACTGGAGCGCGATCGCAAGATGCGCGAGTACAAGCGCACGCTGGTAGACGCCATGCTGCTGGCATTCCCATCTGACAGCGGGGCCACAGTGGAAGCACAAGGCAGAGGAGGAGGAGGAGGAGGTCGCCAACGCAACCAGGGCACCGCCAGCACCTCAGAAGGCAGGGTTAGCATGGCCGAAATGTGGAAAAGCTTTGTCAGCACGCCACAACAAACAGCAGCACCAGCAGCTCAGATGGAACGTCTTAGCAGGAGGCAGCATTTTACCAACATGGTGGAGCAGTATGTGTGCACACGCCTACATGTAGTGAATGACGGGTCTGCCCCCTTCAACTTCTGGGTCTCCAAATTGGGCACATGGCCTGAGCTTGCCCTTTACGCCTTGGAGGTGCTGGCGTGCCCTGCAGCCAGTGTATTATCTGAACGGGTATTTAGCACGGCTGGGGGCGTTATAACAGACAAGCGCAGCCGCCTGTCCAGAGACAATGTGGACAAGCTCACGTTCATTAAAATGAACCAGGCATGGATCCCACGGGACTTTTCCGTACCTTATGCAGAATAGCAATGGATACCGACCTTACCCACCCATTGTTCCATTTTTGCTCTTTCTCACTCTTTTGGGGTGTACCCTCATTTAAAATTTGTGAAAAGAAGCAGTGTTGGCTACCTCGTCCTCCTCCTCAGGGCCAGATTAATGTAGGGTCTATTGGAGCTGCAGCTCCAGGCCCCTACCTTTTATATAGGCCCCGGGTTGGCCATATTCACTGTTACCGCTCTTCTGTCACTTGTAAACACAGAAGTCTGGCTTCTATGCTCGCTTCCCCAGGCAGCACCCTCAGAACCTCCCCACACAGCGTGAAGGCCGGACAAGGAGGGACAGTTGGCGATGCATGGATGTGTTTATGGGCTTCAGAGACAGCATCCCATGTTGAATTAGGCATGCATGGCTGCACCCTTCCTCCTCTGGGTGCATGGCAAGGCACGGCCCTAAGGCCCTTCAAAATCCTCAGCACCAAGCCCATGATGCTGTTAATCCGGCCCTGGTCCTCCTCCACCGCCGCTTCCACCTACACCGCCCATAGGTGTGCGCAGCCTATTGCATTAAGGTGTGCACCCCAAAGTTGAAATACACATGCATGTGTTTGCCAGCAGGGAGAGTAATGTATCGGGGCCATGTACCTGTAGGCAAGGAGAAATAGAGCAGAGCAGGTCCCAGGGAGATCTTTCCCATCTCCTCACTGGCAATGCTATGTGCCCTAGGTGATTAGGGTGTGCCCAGGCACACCCAGCACACCCTGTGCGCACGCCTATGTCACCGCCACATCCACCACCACCTCAACCTCCCTCCTACTCCATATGGGCCTCGTCCTTCAGAGATGAAGAAGAACATTGTTTTATTTTTCTGTTTTTTTTTGTTGTTTTAAGTTATTTCCCTATCCACATTTGTTTGCAGAGCACTTGCCATGCTCTTAATTACGTTTTGCTGCCATTTGCAGCACTCTAGCCCTTTCCTTTGGTGTTTTAGAGCCATTTTAGTGCCTTAAAGTTCGGGTCCCCATTGACTTCAATGGGGTTCGGTGTCCGGGAAAAGTTCGGTAAAAGTCCGGGACACGGACCCGGACTTTTTTTTAAAGTTCGGCCGAACCCGTTGAACACGGACATCTAGGTGTCCGCTCAACCCTAATAGAAACCCTATTTTCCATCCGTCCAGCGGATCAGATGGGATCGGATGAGAACGGACCGACGGTCCATTCCCATCCGATTTCCCCCATAGAGATGCATGGGGAACTGACAGCTGTGTCTCCGCACACAGCACGGAGACACAGCTGTCATCCTGCTGCTCAGTGGGGGATCGGCGGCTCGATCCCCCGCTGAGAAAGACGGACGGATAGTGTGAAAGGAGCCTTATGCTGTTTTTTTTATCTGAGTCCATTTGGGAAGATTTACCTTAACTTCCTGTGCTGTATTACACAACAATAAGTGATAAAATATCTCTGAGGGGAAAAAATACACTTCTATGGCCAACTTTGCACAGTGGTGAAAATGGTTACCTTGAACTGGAGGTAAGGGAACATTTCAAATTTTGAGATATTGGAAAAGGAATAGAAAGGAAATCTATTGGAGGAATAGAAAGGAAAACATAGAGAGGATGAATCTGAATTGGGGACACCGACGACAACAAACCCTTTGGGTTCGAACCCTTTCCTACTCTATCCAAAACTACAAAAAAAAAAAAAAAAAATGTGCCTTTAGATACACATTCATGCCTGGATGAAAACAATTATCCACACAAACGTAGTTTGCATTCCCAGTATGTACTGCGTGGCTTTTTTTTTTTCAAATAAGTGTGATGGGTACCTTCAAAGACGCATATTATATTATGGAAAATATAAACCAAAATAAACAGAAAGGGAACTTTATTACTTCCATTCCTATCATGTCCTTGTAATCTTTCATTCAGAAACAAGCAGTATAAATGTCTTTGCAATTATTTTTTTAAAAATGTTGAGTTTTATCTGTTTGTAAAATGGTTTTAATCCTAATACAGTAAAACAGCAGGTTTCCAAGGTTAGGTTACATTACACCAAATTATTAATTAGAGCCACATAAAATGAGTTCACTAGCAAATGAACCCAAAGTGGTAACCCCCCCCCCCCCCCCAAAAAAAAAAGTGTAATATCAATTACCAATAACTTACAAAATGTTAAATGTTGTGACTGGATTCTTTTTTAAGGCTTTCTTCTTTCATTTTCATCTGGTGATCTGGCCAGTAACACACTTATTTTCTTAGGTTGTCTCTATTCTGGATGGAGAAGGAAACAAGTCACATTTGGACAACTGCATTGTCAATCTGGGGAGAGAGTAGTGTTAGATGCATTAGTAGATTTAGATGGACTTGACTAACACAATAAAGCCAAACTCCAGCTACCACCTTTTAAGCAGTTACAGCAACAGCTTTCTCTCCCCTTTTGGTATAAAACGGAAAATTGTATCATACTTACCGTAATTTTCCTTTCCTGGTGCCTATCCATGGCAGCATACCTGTGATAGAGCTCCGCCTCTACTCTGCCTTCAGGACTAGTGAATAGCATTCTCCTGTGATATAGAATACCGAGGGGTGGTAACCGATAGGCACCAGGAAAGGAAAATTACGGTAAGTATGATACAATTTTCCTCCTTGGCAGCATACCTGTGATAAATAACTAGCTAACAAAAGGGTGGGTAGATGCTAAAACACAAAGAAAATGTTTTTTTTTTTCTTTTATTTAGATGAAGAAAGGGCCCCCTGCATTGCCCTTCTTTCAAATTCTACAGTGGTGAGCGTTCCAGGGTCAACTCTATAATGTTTTATAAATGTGTGCTGAGACGACCATGTGGCAGCCATGCAGATGGTATCCAGGAGACGTTCACTCTGGCTGCCCATGAGGCAGAAATTGATATCGTTGTATGAACCTTCACCTGCTCTGGAGGAACCATGCCTTTAGCCCTGTACACTTTATGTATTAGTTTGACAATCCAGGATGCAAGCGTCCTGCTAGAGCCTTCCTGCCCTCTGTTTTTTCCCCATGGGATAACGAACAGCCTATTAGATGTTCTAAAATTTTCTGTAGCCTTGAGATACTTTTTGAGGACTTTCGCCATGTCCAAGCTTGGGTCTATTTCTGACTGGGAAAAAAACTGCCAAGGCCCATGGTTCCCTCAGGTGACTTGCAGTAGCAACTTTAGGGGTGAAATCTTGAATAGGTCGGAGTTCCACTCTGTCTTGAAAGAAAGAAACGTAATCCTCTCCGATTCCCAGCGCTTGCAAGTCCGATATCCTATATAGGCCATTTTTAGGGATAAGTTCCAAATCGATATTTGTTCCATAGAAGTAAAAGGATGTTCCGCCAAGGCTTCCAGGATTAGAGTTAGGTCCCATTTTGGAAAGGTGCGTCTGACTGGAGGGCGTGACTTTAACACCCCTCTAAGGAAAGTATTTACGAGAGGGTTGACCGCCCATCTTGAATTTGTTGCCGCTGATAATGTGGCCACCTGGACCTTTAATGAACTGAGACCTAGGCCTAGGTCAATCCGGTCTGTAGGAACCCCAAAATATTGGAGACTGAAGGTGAGAATCAATCAAAATCTTTTTCCCAGCCACAAAGGTTTGGAACTTTTCCCAGACTCTTGAGTAGATGGAGTTTGTGGATGGTATCCTTGTTTGAAGGAGTGTCGAAATGACTTCCGGGGAACAGCCTAAGGCTTCAAACCTCCGCTACTCAATTTCCACACCCATAGATCCAGTCTGTGCAGGTTTCGATGAGAGACTCTGCCCTGCTGTAGAACTTGAGGGAACAGGGGAAGTGTCAGAGGTGTGCTCACAGATAGCCTCATGGCTAATGGAAACCAAGGTCTCTTGGGCCAATAAGGGAGAATTGCCAGGATGTGTACTGGTTCCTTCAGGAGCCTCAGGAAGAATTTTAGAATAAGAGGGCAAGGTGGGAAGGCATACCCTGAGTCTAAGTCCCAGGTGCCTGTCAGAGCGTCCACTGCTTCCACCTGAGGGTGTGGAAATGGGAGATAAATCTGGGAAGCTTGGTGTAGCGAACAGATCCACCTGAGGATATTTCCAGTGATTGGCGATCTGGTGAAATACGTGCGGATGCAGGGCCCATTCGTTGTTGCCCAGACAAGATCTGGAGAGAATGTCCGCTTGATTGTCTAGCCTGCCCAGGAGATACACTGCTCTGAGGTCTAGGAGATTCCTCTCTGCCCAGAGCATGATCGGTTCTACTTCTGACAGAAGCGACCTGCTGCGAGTCCCGCCCTGTTTTCAAATATAGGAGACTGCTGCCCAGTTGTCCAGTCGTAGAAGGACTCTCTTGCCTCTGATGTGGGGATCTAGAGAGGTTAAGGATGGGAATGCTCCTCTCAACTCCTGGATGTTCTAGACTAGGCTCTCGGCTTGAAAGGACCATCTTCCCTGGACCTCAATTTCCTCGCAATGGGCTCCCTAACTTTTTCAGCTGGCATCTGAAGTAATTGTGGTCCAGGAGAGGGAACCCAATTATCACGATCTGGAGAGGTTCTGAAGCTTTGTCCACCAAATGAAGACTTCTGCGCATGCATGGTGTTAAGAGGATGGGCTGTGAGAGATGTTGTTTCTTCCACCGTTTTAGGAAGCCCGTCTGAAAGTACCTCAGATGCCAACGTGACTATGGCACCATCGGAATGCATGCTGACATTGAACCTATGAGGCTCAAACAGAGAGAAGCTGTCAGGCGGGGGTTGTGCAAATGTTTGAGCCTGGCTATCACCGGGAGTGTTTGGGCCTGCCCTATGTCAAAAGGATTTTGTTTTATCCTGGGGGGCGGAGAAAGGTTTACTTTTTCTTGTCCCCAGAAAGGAAGACTGGGTACCCCTCCAGGTTTTCCGGCCATCTCTATTTTGGCGAGGATAGTTGAATTCTAGAAGAGAAGTTTCTGGATCTCCCGGCCCGTCTGTCTTGTGGAAGTAAGCCTGACTTGCCATCAGTCACTCTGGAGATTGCTTTTTCCAATCTCTCCCCAAACAGCGCCTTCCCATCAAAGGGAATCCTGCACCAGTTTTGTTTTGAAGCAATATCCGCTGCCCACAGCTTTAGCCATAAGGCCCTTTTGGCCATGACTGAATTACTCTGGCTGAGCAGCAAATGGTGTCAATTGCTGCTTCTCCGACGAAATCGGCCGACATCTTCAGCTCATCCAGTGCCTTTATGATGTCTTACTTTGGCACATCTCGTCTGATAGCTGACTCTTATGTTTTCTGTCCAGGATTTTATTGCTGTGGACACTGATGTAAAGGCGATTGCTGGCTTACATGCTTCACCTGAAGCTAGATAGCTCCTTTTGAGATCCAGATCCATACACCTCTCTAAAGGATTTTTAAAGGATGCTGAATCTTCAATAGGAAGAGTAACATTCTTTGCTAGTTGGGTCACTGCTGCTTCCACCACTGGCATTGAATCCAGGGGCTCGGAATCAGCTGGAGCTAGAGGGTAAAGTTTTCCAAACTTTGCGCATGAAAACTTATTTTCCGTCTTCTTCCACTCCTCCTCAATCACCTCCTTTTCCTGAGAAGGGGTTCTGGCCCTGTGCCCTGAAGGGGGAATTGGCATGCTGGCCATAAAGGGGCCTGGCACCTATGGATCAACGTCCATTGCCTGCGGGTCCTGAGGTATTGCCTGAGCAGGCATCATGTCAGCCAGTTCAGAAAGAGAATATTTCATGGTCTGTTTCAAAAGCTCGGCTACTTGTAGACTTTCTTGGTCTCGGTCAGCTGCGTATTCCTTAAAGCAGCTCTGAAAGACCAGCTTGTTAGGTAGGGGTGTGGCACCACAGGCCCAGCATTTTCTCCTCACCGCATATGTATGAAGAGAGGGAGAGCGATAGCTCCTATGAGATCTAGGAAGATCTATGTCTAGATGAATGCGACCTGTGGCCCGGACTGCGTTCATGAGGATAAGCATAATGTCCGGGTGACTTTCTCAATCTCTTTGAGTAAACAGGGCTAAAAAATATCGAGAGAGAAATGTGTTTTAAAAAAAAAAAAAAACACATTTGTCAGTTAGCTCTTTTGATACTCATGCAAGGGTGCAATACCTAATAGACAGTTGCGGATCTTGATCATGAGGTGAATGGCTCATGTTGGCTATAGCAAGAGGATTAGCTGAAAATAGGGAGGAGGAAGAAAGCTTCAAAATCGTGCCAAAAAAAAAAAAAAAGAAGAAAGGATATTCTAATGCTTTTTTTTTTTTATACCAGAAAAAGACATACCTGGTCAATGACACGACCTGACGAGGCTGTGCACAGTTTGTCAGCAAGCCTCAGACTGATTAATCAGAATTTATAGGGAAGGGGAGGGAATGAAATCCCTGGGACCTGCTCTTACCGGAAAAAAGGCAATATTTGTTTGCCGGCATATCTCACCTCGCATACGTTCGGTAGTAATAGACTAAACCGGAATCCGGCCCGGGTTTTTCCAGCCTCTGTGACAGGCTAGGTTTCCAGTCCGGAGATTGTGGGTCACCTGAGTCCATGCTCAGCTGGACTTTAAGTGAACAGGAAGAAAGCACAGAAATGCTCTGGCCTGAGACTCAGAAGGGAATCTGAGAGAGGAGCTCTGTTTGGACTTTAAAAGAAAAGGTTTGCTTTACCATGTGTTTTTGTGGGTGATGGGGACCAGCCCCACACTGTATAGTGAGAAAATCTGCTGTTTAGTTTAGCGCTGGACGGCAAGGATTTATTTTACTGTTTTGTTGTTTTTTCATATTTGCAAACCTCTGCTAAATAAAGGTGGCAACCCACCAGACTTTAAAGAAATTACCTGCATGCTGGCCTTACTTTACTGCAAATGGTAATCCCTGTAAGCTACTCTCCGAAAACACATATATATATATATATATATATATACACACACACACACATTTTTTTTTTTAAAAGGATCCTGTGAATGAATGGAGGAAGGTAAATCTACACCCCAAGGGACACCTGGCTGGCTGGTAAAGAGAAAGGGGAAAATTAAGCAGATGGAGAGGAAGGAGGGATACAACAAAATGGAACAAACTCACCTGGAGAGGAGGGAAAATAAATGTAGATACCTGAAGAAAGATAGCAGGGGGGAGTCAAAGAAGGCTGATCCTGCTGCTGCCATCAATGCCAATCACAAAAAAGCTCTTTATGCAAAAGAGTTATGGCAGACTGCGTTCCTCATTAGGAAACTCTGCATACCCCAAAAGATCCGCAGAAGGGGTTCGCAGACTTTTTAGCGCTAAGAGCGGCCCGAGTACAGGGACTGCGCTTGGGAGAGGCTTAACCCAGCGGAAGCTGCCAGATGGTCAGCAGGTAAGGACATACTGCAAACTCTTCACCAGTCAAGAAGGTATGAGGAAAAAATGGAGAATGCTGGGAGTAGGGGGCGTCTTTCTTTTAACCACTTGCCGACTGCCACACGACTATATACGGCGGCAGTCAGCCCCTTACAGACAAAGTGATGTAGGGGTACGTCACTATCCTGTGAGGCTCTAGGGAGCGAGCGTGCACCGCCGAAGGCACACTCCTGCTCGCTCACGGACCCCCCCCCCGCGCGTGTGAGTGGCGGACCCGATGTCCGCCGCTCACTCGCGATCGTCGGTTACAGAGGGAGAAAGGCACGCGGCTAATGCAAACAAAGCCGCCTGTCATTCTCCCTTGTGTAACAGCAGAGATCATACGGTCCTGCTATGTAGGATCGTATATCTCTGCTGTTACATGAAAAGCCACATCCCACAACAGTAAGAAGCACGCCCCTAGGGACACACATAGCCACTGCATCTCTAATAAAGTTAACCCCTTCCCTGCCAGTGTCATTTTTACAGTAACAGTGCATATGTATAGCACTGATTACTGTAGTAATGTCACTGGTACCCCCAAAAGTGCCAAAAATGTCAGTCAAGGGTCCGATCTGTCCGCCGCAATGTCGCAGTCCTGCAAAAAAAATTGCAGATCGCCGCCATTACGCGTTTAAAAAAACCCAATAAAAATGACAAAAATCTTTCCCTTAGTAAACGCAATAACTTTTGCGCAAACCAATCAAAATACGCTTATTGCGATTTTTTTTTACCAAACATATGTAGCACAAAACAAATTGGCCTAAAATGTTAAAAAATTTAGATTTTTACATTTTTTTGGGGGGGGGGGGGGAATTTCAAAAACAAAAATTGGAAAAATATTGTTATTTTTGCAAAATTGTCGCTCTTTTTTTGTTTATAGCACACAATAAAAAAATCGCACAGGTGATCAAATACCACCAAAAGAAAGCTCTGTTTGTGAGAAAAAAATGACGTCAATTTCATTTGGGTACAGCATCGCACGACTGTCACGCAGTGCCGAATCGCAAAATGGGCCCTGGTCAGGAAGGGGGTAAAATCTTCTGGGGCTTAAGTAGTTATTTATCACAGGTATGCTGCCAAGGAGGAAAATTGTATCATACTTACCGTAATTTTCCTTTCCTGGTGCCTATCGGTTACCACCCCTCGGTATTCTATATCACAGGAGAATGCTATTCACTAGTCCTGAAGGTGGAGTAGAGGCGGAGCTCTAACACAGGTATGCTGCCATGGAGGCGCCAGGAAAACCTATTTGTAAATGAATAAAAGCTGATCATTGTAAAAAACCCTGTCAGTGTTAAATGGTTTGTCTTAACTCTCAAACTATCACTTTTGCTGGACAACATAGTCTGTTATTATTATTTTAAAAAAAACAGACTTGGTGGATAGATCAACAGATAAAATGAAAGGATAAAAATCCTAAAAAAAGAAAGCTAATGTAGCCACCACAAGAATTAATAAGCTACAATATAATATAGGTTTGTTTTTGGGTTTAAAAAGTTAACCTGTCACAAAGCTCTACAACTGCGATTCAACATGTTTCACTCCGCCCACTGGAGCTCATTGGGATGAAGCGCATTGGAGTCGTGGCCTGGCAGGGGTCCATGCTGAAACTGATACTTGTCTACACATAGCAGGTCTTGTTCTTATGTGCGGCTCCTGGGATCTTCTGCTCTTATCTATCATTGTCTGGAGCATGGGTGGGTTCCTTCCCAACCAGCACTCATATCAGCAGGCACAGGACTACACTTCCTAGCAGCCAGAGCAGCTCACATGCATACGTATGGAAAAATGTATAAATAGAGGTTACCTTTGTGAAAACTGTATAACAAATGTAAAAGTAAAATAAAAGTTGTATGCAGCTAAAACAATATGAAAATATTTTCTGTATGTTGGTAATGGATTTCTGGTTTCCATATGTTAAATTATTTAAAAGGAGCATTTTATACAATATATGAAATAATAATACATGTTAAAATAAACCATAAACAGTAATTAAAATTAATATAACATATAGTACTTGTACATATACTGTATGAAAAAATAGAAGATCTACAGAAGCATATAAACTAAATAAAAGGGCATAGCTCTTTAAAGTAACTATTTGCTGAAAAAATGCGTAGGCAGTGTTTACATTCAGTGAAAAACTGGGCATCAGATGGTCAGTGAGACTGAACATTACATTAAATAAAGTACCCTCCTAGATAGGTGCTAGGATTAGATAAGATAGGTTTAGCCCTGGTTCACACTGGTGCGATTTGTCATGCGATTTGAAAGTTCAAAATCGCATGACAAGTCACACCCCATTGTGGGCAATGGAACCATTCAAATCATTATGACTCACAGCAATTTTACCACTTAAAGACCAGGCCTATTTATGACAATTGTTGCTTACAAGATAAAATCAGGATTTTTTGCTAGAAAATTACTTAGAATCCCCAAACAATATATACACCGTATATACTCGAGTATAAGCCGAACCAAATATAAGCCGAGACACCTAATTTTACCACAAAAAACTGGGAAAATGTATTGACTCAAGTATAAGCCTAGGATGGGAAATTCAGCAGCTACTGGACCCACATGGACCACCACGAGACCCAAAACAGGGGCTGCGGGCATGGTGCAGGGGCTGTGGACATGGTTCAGGAGATGCAGGGCTGTGGGCATGGTACAGGAGATGGCACAGGCATAGTACAGGAGATGGTAAAGGCATGGCACAGGATATGGTACAAGCATGGCACAGGAGATGGTTCAGGCATGGCACAGGAGATGGTTCAGGAATGGCACAGGAGATGGTACAGGCATGGCACAGATAGTAGAGGCATGGTACAGGAGATGCAGTGCTGCGGGCATGATACAGGAGAATCTCATGTATTATGCCCGCTGCACTGCATCTCCTGAGGAGATGCAGAGGCTGTGGAGGAGTCTCACTTACCTTTCGGTGAGGCGCCTTACGTTTAAAAATGGTGCCGCCCGGTGCCAACACATCACCGCGCATACGACGTCTGCCCGGGAATAGCCAAACGTGTACAGGCTTTCCCAAGTGGCGGTGGCGCATGCGCATTGAACAGGGAAAAGGTAACTAAGGCCCTGACTTTAGTATAAGCTGAGGGGGGCTTTTTCAGCATAAAAAAATGTCTGAAAAAGTTGGCTTATTCTCGAGTATATACGGCATATTGTATGGGGATTTTAAATAATTTTCTAGCAAAAAATCCTGTTTTTATCTTTAAAAAAAAAAATATATATATATATATATATATATATATATATATATCAGAGACTCTGGAGAATATTTTATATCGCACAGTATTTGCGCAGCAGTCTTTCAAATTGGAAAAAAGTACACTTCACTGAAGTTAAAAAAAAACAAAACAGTAAAGTTAGCCCAATTTTTGTTAACTAATGTAAATAAAAGATGTTACCCTAAATACATACCTAACATGTTACGCTTTAAATTTGCATGCACTCGTGGAATGGCGACACACTATGGTACTTAAAAATCTCCATAGGCGACACATTAAAAAATAAAAAATTACAAAGGAGGGCTTTTGCTAGAATTATTGCTCTCGCTCGAACAATCGTGGCTCACATGTGTAAACTGAACACCGTTTACATTTGTGGGCATTACTTACGCGTGTGTTTTCTTTGGCGCGTGGGCACGTGGGGGGGTTACATTTTTTTTCCTATTTTTTTTATTCCTAGTTTTACACTGACTGTTTTTAAAAAAAAATCGAATCACTTTTATTGCTATCACAAGGAATGTAAACATCCCTTGTGACAATAAAAGGTAGTGACAGGTGACCCCGAACCCCGCCTCTGCACTTCAAAGTATTCAAAACGCCAAAATAGATTTTTTTAAATTGGCGCTGTTGGCTTCCAAGTATACGGTTTTTACATTGGAGGTGCAATCAAATCCGAATCTGGCTTTTTTCAGGACTCCGGCCAGCCTGCAGTTGTGGCGGCTGGTCGGTCAGGTCTCCCATTGGTACGGGAGACCCAGGAGGAGTGAAGGAAGGTGGCGGGAGGGAGGGGGCGTCCCCTCCCGATGCTTGTGAACATGAAAGCTGACCATCCACTCTAAAAAAATGGTTCCAGGGTGATGCCTCTGGCTCCAGGCATCACTCCAGTACAACCACTTCCTCAAAATGATGTACAGGTACGTGGTTTTTCATGAAGTGGTTAAAAAAGGGTCTTTTTTTTGGGGGGATTTCATTGCGACTTACATAGACTTCACTTAAATTAAGTCACAAGCCGCACTGACATCGGAGGTGCAAATCACACTGATCTGCAGCTTTACAATCATGCTGTAGTATCGTGATTTTAAAGATGCACCAGTGTGAACCAGGGCTTAATGTTGGCTCACTGTATTTTGTGGAGCTGTGTTTTGATAGGTAAATTTAGTGGCCTCACTGTACCCAGTGTGGCTGTAATTGTTTGCTAGGTAAATTAAGTTTGCTCACTGTAATCAGTGTAGCTGCATTCTATTAGTTAGGTCTGCTCAGTATGCTCAGCTGCTGCCAGTCTGATAGCTCCCTCTGTCTCCAGAGAGCTTGCAAAGATTCTGGATCATAGGTGTGGAGTTATGCAGATGTTGGCGTGAATATTGATACAGTCCTGGCCAATCCCAGAGAGGCAGTCTGTGAAGGCATGCTGGGAGACTTTAAATATTCTTCAAACACAATGGGCTTTCTGGTCTTTTCCTGGAGAGGAGCAGTCAAGCCTGGAGGGGCTTGCTGACTTCTAGGGAATTGCTGCCACATGTCTTCTGTTATGAGGCCTGAGGGTCTGGATGCTGAGACCCTGAAACTAGAGAGAGAGCTGACTGAGGGGGGCTGTCTTCTGAAGATCTAGTCTAGTATCACCGGAGTAAGGTGTTGCTTGGAAGTTGCAATCAGTTTGACTGTGGGTTGAAAGAGGACACCAGCTGGTGTTTTAAAGAGCTTAGTCCACCTAGTTCTCTGTAAATGGGAGTCTTCTCTTGCAGCTCCAAAGGAAGGAGTTTGAAGTTACTACTACTACTTCAAAGCTAAAGTTCACTGTTTGTTGCAAGCATGGACTTTATTATAGCTTTTCCAGAATGAATACTTAGTCTTCAACTTGTACATAGTTACTGTTTTTGGAGTATCCCTCCAAATTCCTGCAACTCTATCCCTCAGTGATTATCTATTTAACCACTTCTGGACCCGAAGGATTTGCCCCCTTAATGACCAGGCTATTTTTTGCAATTTGGCACTGTGTGATTTTAACTGACAATTGCATGGTCATGCAATCATGTACCCAAACTAAATTTACGTCCTTTTTTTTCCCCCCACAAATAGAGCTTTCTTTTGGTGGTATTTGATCACCTCTGTGGTTTTTATGTTTTGCCATATAAATAAGAAAAGAGCGAAAATTTTGAGAAAAAATTACATTTACTACTTTTTCGTATAAAACAAATATCCAATAAACTAAACTAAAAAAATGTTTGTCATATATTTAGGACAAAATGTATTTAGATACATGTCTTTGATAAACAAAATCTCAATAAGCATATATTTATTGGTTTGCGCAAGTTATAGCGTCTACAAACTATAATGTAAATACTGGAATTTTCGCAGCTTTTACTTTCTATCTCATTTCTTGAAGTACAAATGTTCCCAAATTACCCCTTTTTGAAAAGTAGACACCCTAAGGAATTTTATGAGAGGCATGTTGAGCCCATTGAATGTTTAATTTTCTTTGGCATAGGTGTTTGAAAAAAGACAAAAAAAAAATAAAAAAGAAACACATTTTTACACAAATAAACGAGGTAGAAAGCCTAAGTGCCCGTTCACATACGAGCGACTCTACTTCGCACCGCGACCTCCGAGGTCGCGGTGCGAGCAGCGCGCCTCGACCTCGGAGCGGCCGCCACGGACTTCATAACATTGAAGTTTATGGCGGTCGCCTCCGGGTCGCCCCAAAGAAGCTCCGGACCCTTTTTCTAGGTGGGAGCGACTTGTGTCGCTCCTATTAGAACGGGTCCGCAGCTTCCCTATGGGAGGCGACCTGCGGCGACCTGTGAGGCGACCAGGTCGCCTAACAGGTCGCCCTAGTGTGAACCGGCACTAAGCGCTAACCATAAAATAGGATGTAGTAAATGGAGAGTAGGTAAAGTGTGATATAGTATGACTAGCAGCCAATTTTCTGCAGTGTCACCACATACATAGGGAAATCTGAATGGAATAAATAAATCGGCGCTAATCTATCACAAATGTGAATCTCATATGATAACAATTATATCTCCAATATTGAGAGATAGAGTGTAAATAAATAAAGCACTATATATAAATATATAGTAATAAATAAATGATAAGATCCACAATAAATAATGATAAATCCCCAAATAAAAGATTCACCCACAAATGAAAAATGACATCATAGGCAAATGACGAGAAGGTGGGAATAGCAGCTAGAGGGTGAATGTGAATCTTAAAGTGCACTGTGCTGAGATGATTAAATAGATAAATACATCAAACAAAGAAATATATCATCACAAAAATATCATCACAAAAAATGCTGAGACGTGGGGGTAGCAGCTAGAGGGTGGATGTGAATCTTAAAGTGCACTGTGCTATGATTAGAATACATTTACCAAAAATATATATTTAGAACATATGTGATAGACGGTGATTCTTAATCCAAAAGAAGGGGGGAGTAGGAATAAATAAATAAATACAAAATGTCCTTTGTGCATATAAATAAATGCAGAAAAGTTCATGTGCTCAAACGTGAAATATATTAGAGATAAGTGATGGTGTCTACACAAGTTGCCAGTAGTGGAAGGAAGTATATCACCAGGGCGTGAGCATTTATCCACAAATAAGTGTAATGGCCGCTCACCTCCAAAACACTCAAACTTCTGGTTGAAGTGGTTTACGAGGGGCTGAATTTTGTCGAGCCGATCATATCCAGGATCACCCCGAGGAAGACAGAGTTCATTGTCACTGAAGTGCATGAACCGCAAGATTTGCTCGTATCTAGTCCTGGCCATTGCAGCAGAGATCACGGGCATATGATGAATTGGGTCAGTGGACCAATATGACCGCAACTCACTCTTTTTAGTAATGCCCATGAGGAGGGATAAGCCCAGAAAAGTTTTAAATTCAGAAACAGTCATATGTTTCCATGCAAACTCTCTGGCAAGGGTCAAATTTGAATTTGCGTTGATGACTTGATGAGCATATAAATTGCTTTTGTCCACAATAGATCTTTAAAAATCTTTCATGTAAAACAGCTCATAAAAATCAAGGGAAGTAAAATTGGCTGTTTCCACCTGAATTCCGGGCTGGCCAGTAAATGGGGGAAGTACGGGTGCTGCACAAGTGGTGGGCTCCCAATCAGGATTTGCAAGCACATCAGGAAGGACACTATGGGCTCTACAGGTCTATCTTTGAATTCTTGCTGGCTGTGGGCCACTGCTTGTGCTAGCCACTGCACCAGCTTGAACTGCACTTATGGGACTCGCCACGTTGCCAAGTGTTACTGCAGTGATGGTTTGACTATGACCAGGGTGTACTAGGCCGCTGGTGCTTGCCAGTTCACCAGAAGGTTGAGTAGCACTAGTACTGACACTCTGCTGCATACGAGAACACTGCAGTTGTTGCACCTCAGCAACAGAAGAACGGGGTTGGGTACGCCTGATCTTAGCAGAGACCACTATTCCATCGTCAGAGCTATCTGTCAGGGTTGCGCTGCTGTCTACAGATTCGAATACTGAGCCTAATTCTGACAGTGAAGCCTCCCCATCGCTTTCATCTGTCATGCTCAGCATCGTGTAGGCCTCTTCACTAGTGTACCTCTGCTTGGACATTTTGGCCAATAAATTTATAGGTATCTAGTGTGACTCACAGGTAAAAAAGCACCTGGTTGTCAAGGGCTGTTTGAACCGCTACCAAAAATTGAACTGCTAGTACTAGCAGAGATCAGGCCTTACTCTGCTAACGCTGCGGTTTAGTGTGCTGTGTATTGGAAGTGACAGTAATCTGCTGATTCTGCATTTCTTGGGGAGGGGGGGAGGGCTAAACGCAGGTGCTGGCAGGTGTCGGGGCTGATCCTGCTAATGCTGCGTTTTGGGAACAGTAGTTGGGAGTTTGGGAACTAGTATAGTTCTGATCAGATCAAAGATATTTTTCCGTTCAGACACTATACTAGTAATGGAGATGTTTAGTGTGTGTGTATGTGTCATTGGTAATCAAAGGGTTAAAATGTATTACTAAATATGTGGCGGGCAATCTGAAGCTGTCCTGAATTGACGCTAACTAACTGATGTTACCTGTGACACTATTACAGTGATCAGAAAAAATATTTGTTCACTATAATAGTGACACAGGGCAATGAAGGGGTTAACTGGGGGTGATCAGGGGGTAAAATCTTTATTAGGGGATATATGGCAGGGACCTTAAACCTACCTGGGACTGCCTCTAAATACCACTAACTGCCTCTCAAACTAACTGAAGTCACAAGTGACACTAATACAGTGATCAGTATATTGTCTGTATACTGTAATTAGTGTATAGTGTATACTGTTATATACATCTATGTGCTGCAGTGCCTATGCCAAGCCTACTCTGTATACTGCGGTTTTAATGCCATATTTCTGAGTCAGCTGGTCACGTAAGCAAAAAGTATTCCAATAATTTTTAACACCAGAAATGAAAATTCATACACACAGTTTACAATGCAGCTTAAAATACATATTTAGCTTTATAATTTGTGGTAAACATGGTGAGTAAACTATGGCAACAAACTTTTTAATCTATCACAATAGCTCTCATCATTGCACACAGAGCATTTTGCACCATATAGCCATTTTTTCCAGGTTGCACAAAAATACTACTAATAAGATAAAGACAAGCTGCTGACTAACACGATTAGCTTGTTAGGAGAGATCACAAATAAAAAGATCAAGTGGTTATCAATGAGCAGTGATTAGGATGTTATTTGGTTTGGCTGATATAAAGGAAGATTACCAGTGACCAGTATGTGTACTATCCTAAGGTGCAACAAATAACGAAGACCATTTTTGAAGATAGATTAGTATATTGCACACCCACAATTCAAACTACTTGTTCGCTACCTATATTGACCTTTCATAGAGGTAGAACAACTAAAGACCACAAGGTTCAAAGTAAATTTGTTACTAAAAAAATTGAAGATTTGGCTTTGAAAGCATTTGCTAAAGGGCATTTGTTGAAATTGTATTTTACACCCTTTACTAACTATGATGCTCAACTATCCAGCTATGGTATACCTAAACATTGTTCAGGAATTCATTACCTGTAGAAAATAAACCATAGTTCATGTAGCCTTTTGTGCCATATTTTAATATAAAAACACCACTGTACAGGGAAATCAATATATCAAATACAGGAGCATTAATGATGAATCCTGGGAGGTGTGTAGGTACAGTATGTGGTCCCTTATGCTGGCCATACACTAGCCGAAAAATTGTTAGAAAATTTGTCATTTGGTCCGTTTATTAGTTTTTTTGTCCAGTTAATGGGCGCAATCAGAAAATCGGTTTTAACTTTTTCAGAGCCGAAAAATCAAAGGAACAGTTTGTAAAATTCTGCCGAACTAACGATAAATTGAAAGGTTAATGTGTTTCTCGCCCAAACTGTTTGCATTAGGTATATGTGACAAACTGAAAGAAAAACTGATTAGTTTATGTCCATTGAATGATTTATTGTTTGAAATTCAGTCATTACATGATGGCATGATCGTCTGCTCTCACGACCAATTTTTCGTTTTTCGAAAGTGAGTTTGAACGATTTTTCGGCTAGTGTATTGCCAGCATTAGACTGATATCTCTTAACAATAATTCTGATGGTTTTAGGTTTTCATTTTTGGGTGTACAGGGGGGAACCAAACTGATTTTCTTGGAGATTAGATTTGTGGTTATATCATTTGTATTCTTCATATTCTCTATTGCTTATAATTTATGCATGCAATGGGAAAGGACAGTAACGTATTATTTTGCATTGTTTATAGTTGTTTTGGCTACTTTTATATTTACCATGTTCCTGATTCTTTGCCTGTTGTAATTGCTTACTTGGTAGTATGACTCTACAAAGCCTAATACAGATAAGGTATGTTTAAATTGCACACTCTTGTGGCTATTTCCAATCGTTTACCCTGAGGAACCATGGCAGAGATCATGTTAAATGACTGTAGGTAGGACAACTCCTGCTTACAAAGAACAATTCCAGGAGATAAGTAAGTGAGTCATTATTAAAAAAACATTTAATGAGCTGTTATTGATATTCTATAATCATCACCAGCTATGCTAAAGGCAGTAAGTTCACTCAATTATGGTAAGTTCACTCAATTTTTATTGGTTGAGCCAGATGGACTTGTTTCTTATTTTAACCTGACTAACTATGTAACTATGTAATTAGTCTTGATCTGATTTGCCTGTAATTACCATAGAATAATCACACACACCTCCAGAGCGGGTTAGTTGGAGAGGGTTAGTTCAAGGTCAGAAGGGGTGTACTTCCTAAAATCTGTTTCAATAAAATACCCTGCTCTGTGCTTCTTGCATAAATTATCACATATACCCTTGTAGGGCAGATTTGAATTTATTTGGTGGCTCTGGGTTCCAGTATCTCTAGCATGTGTGTTCCTGAATCACTAGATAACAGATAAGGGGTAATTGTGTGATCTGCGATACTACTCAGTGGTTAGGTTATGCTTCCCCTATGCACCAAAGCTTAGTTTATTTTTGTAAATACTTTATTTAGGTTTTTTTTCCCCAGTATCGCAGAATATCACAAAAAGCCTAGGCACAGAGCAATAGTTACCAAAAACGGGTACAGAAATACATTATACTCAAAAATACATCATTGAACAACAAGACAAAGCAGGGGAAAATTGTGGCTTTCCACTCAGTGAAAATGGCAATAAAATCAGATACCCTCCAATAAAGCATGATGGCAGAATACATGTATATTGCTACACTATGGAATTGACCTTTGCTAGTCTATTTCTGCAGTTGACATCACTGTTAAAAATATTATTTTCTTTAAAAGCATTATGTCAGAATACAGGTATATTGCTACACTATGGTCTTGCCCTATGCTGGGGTACTGTTTAACAGGTGATATCACTATTAAAAAGAAACAAGATTTTTTTCTCCCTTTTTAAAGTGGTATTGCCCTGTGCTGGGCTACTGGTTACGAGGTGGCATCACTATTAATATATTTTTTAAGGCAGAATACCTCCTAAGTGCCCTTTACTGGGCTACTACTTAAACTGTAGGTTGTTTTTCATATTGAATAGGGTAAGTAACACCTGTTACTTATTTTTGAATATCTGTGTCCCATTGAGGAGATTTCCCTTCACTTCCTCCCATTCCCAAAAGTGGGAGTGCGACACCAAGCCTTGCACATTAAGTGAATTCCTTGGGGAGCCCTTAGGTCACCAGAATGTACTCACTATTAAACAGGACAAATAGCAAAGGTGAATTTCCCTAATGGGGACACAAACAGGAATAAAAACTGACAGGTGTTCTAATCCATCTCCACTCTATCCAAAACTAAAGTAGATTTTTTTCTTCAGTTAAACTTTAATTGGTGACATCACTAATAAAGAGAAAAACATTTCTTTTTTCCATTTTTAAAGCTGCTCTTTAGTCATTTTTTCATCTTTCCATCTATTAAATATTCTGCCCTTGTTGTTTTAACTTTGGATAGTAAAACATCTTTTTCGGCCAGTAAATTCTTTACACAGCCTGTGACGGTACTAACCGTCACTATGAGTGAAAGACAGATACTTAATGGTTTGGATGGCTTCAAGTGGGACAGTATTATTTGCCAGCAATGTCTCTCCTGAAGTTTGAGGATTTGGTCCCACTTTACACTGTGAGACCTATAGCCTGTTGCCATGAAGTCTGTGACTCCTAAATGGTCAGAGCATTGCTTGATGTGTATTCCATGTATTTCAATGAAGGAGACACACAGACTGCCATTGCAGTCTTGTTTTGAGATGGAATGTGTATTGTGTTAAAGTCTATCCGTCCCATTGTTAAATGTTAATGACCTCACATTGTTCTGCCCAGATGGCCAGAAAATTAGTTCAGGTTAATTCTGTTTCTGTACACAATTTAATCTGCATATGATAATGTATTCATGCAACCCCTGACCTGTGTGTGGTAATATGATCAGGAGGGGGAGGTCTGTGACTGTTCAATAAAGAGTTCTACTTCACCGTCACTCTAGAGTCCTGTCTCTTATTGGGGGAATCTGCTACAAGGGATTGCTATGCTCTTCATACTCCTTGAATAACCACTAAACTTTTGTAAGAGCTTGTTCCTGTTCCTGCCCCACTCTCTGGGGAAAGAGAGGTTCACCCACTGGAACCTGGAGCCTTGTCGTAGGTCCAGGGAGGGTAGGAGACGGTGAGACCCCAACCAAGCTGTGGCAGTTTGTGGGGTCTGCGGTGGTTATGGTGTCTGGTGGAGTGCTTGGAGCCCTCGGGAAGCACTAGGAGCATCCATCAATGGCGGTATCAAGTTGGGGTGCCAGTTGATCCGTTACACAGCCCACTTCCTCTTTCTTGTCTTGTAAAAAGCCTAGGCTAATGACATCATGCCCAGCTCTCTCTCTCTCTCACTCTAGTGAGAGTTTGCCAGCAAGGGAGTGAGGGATGAGTCACAGGAAAGCTTCAGAGCTGGAGGGGGCTGGGTGAGGGTGGAGACAACAGGAGACTGCAAAGATACATGAGTATTCATCAAGAGAGGAGAAATGTGCAGGCAAGCAGTGGTGTGAGTGTGTCTATCTGTATATGTGTTTCTAAATATATATATATATATATATATACACACTGCTCCAAAAAAATGAAATTAACACTTTGTTATCAGTGTATAGCATCAAGTCAATTAAACACCTGGGATATTGATCTGGTCAGTTAAGTAGCAGAGGGGGTTGGTAATTCATTTCAACTGCTTTGGTGTTAATGAAATTAACAACAGGTGTACTAGATGGGCAACAATGAGACGGCCTCCAAAACAGGAATGGTTTTACAGGGGGAGGCCACTGACTTTTTCTCCCCTATTCATAATTTCTGACTGTTTTTTCACTAGTTTTGTATTTGGCTAGGATCAGTGTCACTACTGGTAACATGAGGCAATACCTGGACCCTATGGAGGTTGCACAGGCAGTCCAACTTCTCAAGGATGGCACATCAATAGGTGCCATTGCCAATTGTCAGAAGGTTTGCTGTGTCTCCCACCACAGTCTCAAGAGCATGGATGAGATTCCAGGGCACAGGCAGTTACTCTAAGACAGCTGGACAGGGCCATAGAAGGTCCTTCACCTTTCAGCAGGGAAGGTCCTTAACCTATCAGCAGGACTGGTATCTGTTCCTTTTTGCACGGAGGAACCAGATGAGCACTGACAAAGCCCTACAAAATTACCTCCAACAAGCCACTGGTGTGAATGTCTCTGACAAAATAATCAGAAACAGGCTTCATGAGGGTTTGACATCCTCTAGTGGGCCCTGGGCTCACTGCCCGGCACCGTGAAGCTTGTTTGGCATTTGCTATTGAACACCAGAATTGGCAGGTCCGCCACTGGCACCCTGTGCTTTTCACAGATGAGAGCAGGTTAACCCTGAGCACATGTGACAGACGTGAAAGGGCCTTGAGAAGCCATGGAGAACGTTATGCTGCCTGTAATATCATATACAAGCAGGTGGGGGCCATATAAACTGCTGAGTACCATTTTGAGTTGCTATAACAAGATTTCAGCAAAATGGACCAGCCTGCTGCATCATTTCTTTACTTTGATTTTCGAGATGTCTTTGAATTCAGCCCTCTGTAGGGTGATACTTTTCATTTCCATCAAACAGTGGCATCCTTTCGTTCCTAACACATTACCCAGTCTATATCAGTATAGATATCCAGCATGATATTTTTCCCCATTAGGATCTGATGTGTTTCTAAGTGTTCCTTTAATTTTTTTGAGCAGTGTATATATGTGTGTGTGTGTGTGTGTGTGTGTGTGTGTGTGTGTCTCTGCAAATCCAGGAAATGAGCAGCTTCAGCTACCCACAGTTAAAATGCTGCAGTTAGTGGAGGGAGATTTCTACAGCATATTTGGCAAGTACAGAATCACAGTATTTATAAAATAATATGCAAAGTCGTTGGAGGGAAGCTTCAGAATGGCAAATATGTTTTTATTTAAAATTACAAAAGCAGACTGCAGTTCCTGTTTAAAACATGATGCCAGAATGCATGAAAACTGCTGCAATCCTGTGCTGGGCTATTTATATGGTTAACATCAATATTAAGCACTTCAGTTCTGGAAGGTTTACCCCCCTTTATGACCAGGCCATTTTTTACAATACGGCACTGCATTATTTTAACGGACAATTGCGCGGTCATGCGACATCATACCCAAATAAGATTGATGTTCCTTTTTCCCACAAGTAGAGCTTATGTTTTGGTGGTATTTGATCACCTCTGCCCTTTTTTTTTTTGCGCTATTAACAAAAGAGCGACAATTTTGAAAAAAAACTATATTTTTACTTTTTGCTATAAAACATACTCAGTAAAAAATCTAATTTCTTCATCAATTTAGGCCAATATGTTTTCTGCTACATGGTTTTCGTAAAAAAAAAGCCCAATAAGCGTATATTTGTTGCGCAAAGGTTATAGCATCTACAAACTATGGGATGTATATATAGAATTTTTTTTTTTTTAATAGTAATGGTGGCAATCAATGATTTTTAGCGGGACTGTGACATTGTGGTGGACAAATCTGACACTAAGTGAAACTTTTTGGGGACCAATGACACCAATACAGTGGTGGTCAGTGCTAAAAAATGCACTATCACTGTACTACGACAATGGCAAAGAGGTTAATATCAGGGGTGATCAAAGGGTTAACTGTGTTCCCTGGGAGTGCTTGCTAACTGTGTGGGGGATGCTTAGCAGAAACACAAGATATCCTTCTTCCCCTCTGACAGAATGACAATTTGCCTTGTTTACATAGTTAGACAGCCATTCTGCCTCTTTTGGAAACGACCAGTCCCGCCGATTGGCTCCCACTGTGTCCAGTCACAGAGAAGGCGGGTCGCCAGGGGCCCAAAAAAAAAAAAGACATACAGGTACGTGATTTCACGCCGAAGGGAAGCCCTGCCAGACTATATAAGCATGGGGCAGTCCAGAAGCGGTTAAAAAGAAAAAGAAAAAAAAATATTGTTTTGTTTTAAAGCATGATGCCTGAATACATGTCAACTGCCTATGTTATTGACTTAAAACTGCCTATTTCCTTGGTTCAAGGTTATTTTCTTTGTTTTTTTTTTTTTTTTTTTTGGGGGGGGGGGGGGGTGGTTCACTAACTTTACTTGAACAATACTGTTCCAATGGCTCTAAACTGTGTGTTGTCATACAATGCTTACAGGCACTGCAACAGTTTCATGGTTTAACAGTTTCTTTAAAAAAATTAAAAACATGAAGATGATGTTTGAGAATAATTCTATGAAGCTGTCTCTGTTTGTGTAAAGGTTTTGTAGTTTCCATTATGTCAAACATTTTTCTATCAGAACATAACTTGTATACATGTATACCAACATTTAAGTTCATGTTTGCTCATGAAAGACATTCTTTGCATATTTTGCATTTTTCTATGGAAAATAAACCTTTTTTTTCTACAATTGTGTGGTCATTAACTTGTTCAACTTTATATTTTCCCTAGACAATAGAACATGACCATCAAATTTTGTGAAAATTACACATACATTTTGAAAGAAGAGGTATACGCTCACTGATGCATAGATTCTAACAACAGCTGAATATCCCAGTCCACTTTCTGATGACATCACACAGCCAGTGTAAGCACTACAGTTATCCTGAAAATTATGTAGGGGTTCCTGCAGATGCCTAATTGGCAGTTGCGTATGCCTCTCTGTGCACCACTGAGTAAAACCATCTGGTGCAACATTGAGTACTGGATAGTCCTAACAGGGGTAAAGATGATGACAATTCTAGAAATGCAGATGATCATGTTACCTATTTGGAGACATACTGTACCTTTCAAAATACTGTAGATTTGGATGAATATCTTCTGGATTTCAATCCCAAGATCATCAAATATGTGTTTCAGGTAGTGGTGGGTGTTCTGTCTCAGCATCGATTGTACCTGTGACCTTCTTGTAGACCCAGTCTGTAAGTATGTGCAGCAGGTTGAATGATGACTTTAACAGATAGTTTACTCAATGAATAAAGACTCCAATGCTTCCTTATGCTTCAAGTTAGCAAAGGCATAAACATAGAGGGTTTTCCATAGGTAAATTTCCAATGAAGTTACACAGCTCCCACACTCTGCAGTCTCTTCATAACAACTATACAAAAATGGAATTACAGCAGGAAATGGAGGGTGGGAGCAACCAACTAGCCGGAAACAGCAGGGGTGCAAGGATGATACCAATAACATATTAAAAAAGAATAGCGCGCAAATGCAAAAGAAATTACTACCAAATCTGAAGAGAGTCCATGAATAAAAATGGGGGTTTGGTCCCACCATATGGCCATATCGTGCTCAAGCCCACTACTGCGTCAAAGTACCCCATTATCAGTGGGTCCTACACTATCCATGAAAAAGAGATGAATCCAGCCTTTCTAACCCTTGGAGATAATACTCCTTGCTGGGAGAGATGTGCAAATGCACTACAGGGGACTCCTCCTATATCCACTTGATGGTGGACACTGATTGAGTACAAGTGTGTCTGGGGGGTGGGGAGGGCTGCTCAACCTCGATAGTCTGGTCAGACCGAATACATAATAAACAGGCAAAAAATTTGGGGGAGCATACCCATGTATTTCCAAAGCTGCTGCAGCTATGAACCAAAAGACATATATATTAAAAAAGAATAGCGCGCAAATGCAAAAGAAATTACTACCAAATCTGAAGAGAGTCCATAAATAAAAATGGGGGTTTGGTCCCACCATATGGCCATATCGTGCTCAAGCCCACTACTGCGTCAAAGTACCCCATTATCAGTGGGTCCTACACTATCCATGAAAAAGAGATGAATCCAGCCTTTCTAACCCTTGGAGATAATACTCCTTGCTGGGAGAGATGTGCAAATGCACTACAGGGGACTCCTCCTATATCCACTTGATGGTGGACACTGATTGAGTACAAGTGTGTCTGGGGGGTGGGGAGGGCTGCTCAACCTCGATAGTCTGGTCAGACCGAATACATAATAAACAGGCATCAAGTGGATATAGGAGGAGTCCCCTGTAGTGCATTTGCACATCTCTCCCAGCAAGGAGTATTATCTCCAAGGGTTAGAAAGGCTGGATTCATCTCTTTTTCATGGATAGTGTAGGACCCACTGATAATGGGGTACTTTGACGCAGTAGTGGGCTTGAGCACGATATGGCCATATGGTGGGACCAAACCCCCATTTTTATTTATGGACTCTCATCAGATTTGGTAGTAATTTCTTTTGCATTTGCGCGCTATTCTTTTTTAATATATATGTCTTTTGGTTCATAGCTGCAGCAGCTTTGGAAATACATGGGTATGCTCCCCCAATTTTTTTGCCTGTTTATTATGTATTCGGTCTGACCAGACTATCGAGGTTGAGCAGCCCTCCCCACCCCCCACACACACTTGTACTCAATCAGTGTCCACCATCAAGTGGATATAGGAGGAGTCCCCTGTAGTGCATTTGCACATCTCTCCCAGCAAGGAGTATTATCTCCAAGGGTTAGAAAGGCTGGATTCATCTCTTTTTCATGGATAGTGTAGGACCCACTGATAATGGGGTACTTTGACGCAGTAGTGGGCTTGAGCACGATATGGCCATATGGTGGGACCAAACCCCCATTTTTATTTATGGACTCTCTTCAGATTTGGTAGTAATTTCTTTTGCATTTGCGCGCTATTCTTTTTTAATATATATGTCTTTTGGTTCATAGCTGCAGCAGCTTTGGAAATACATGGGTATGCTCCCCCAATTTTTTTGCCTGTTTATTATGTATTCGGTCTGACCAGACTATCGAGGTTGAGCAGCCCTCCCCACCCCCCACACACACTTGTACTCAATCAGTGTCCACCATCAAGTGGATATAGGAGGAGTCCCCTGTAGTGCATTTGCACATCTCTCCCAGCAAGGAGTATTATCTCCAAGGGTTAGAAAGGCTGAATTCATCTCTTTTTCATGGATAGTGTAGGACCCACTGATAAGGGGGTACTTTGACGCAGTAGTGGGCTTGAGCACGATATGGCCATATTGTGGGACCAAACCCCCATTTTTATTTATGGACTCTCTTCAGATTTGGTAGTAATTTCTTTTGCATTTGCGCGCTATTCTATTTTAATATATATGTCTTTTGGTTCATAGCTGCAGCAGCTTTGGAAATACATGGGTATGCTCCCCCAAATTTTTTGCCTGTTTATTATGTATTCGGTCTGACCAGACTATCGAGGTTGAGCAGCCCTCCCCACCCCCCACACACACTTGTACTCAATCAGTGTCCACCATCAAGTGGATATAGGAGGAGTCCCCTGTAGTGCATTTGCACATCTCTCCCAGCAAGGAGTATTATCTCCAAGGGTTAGAAAGGCTGGATTCATCTCTTTTTCATGGATAGTGTAGGACCCACTGATAATGGGGTACTTTGACGCAGTAGTGGGCTTGAGCACGATATGGCCATATGGTGGGACCAAACCCCCATTTTTATTTATGGACTCTCTTCAGATTTGGTAGTAATTTATTTTGCATTTGCGCGCTATTCTTTTTTAATATATATGTCTTTTGGTTCATAGCTGCAGCAGCTTTGGAAATACATGGGTATGCTCCCCCAAATTTTTTGCCTGTTTATACCAATAACATAGCATAACATAACATGTAATAACAACTGCTAGACAGTTAAAGCTGCGTGGCAGCACAGTGGGATTTGGTCCTCATCGGTTTCCCGAAGGTCGCAATCAGACAGCATAGGGAGTACATAGGGAGAGATTCGTGTAGGGCTTCTATGCACTGGCAGGTGTGGTAAAGTAGATGTAAACCTGTAGGTAGCAAATGCTGTTTATTTTGGAGAAGTAGCGGGTGGTGAAAATAGCCACACATATAGTACAGTTGCTGAAGAGAATGTAAAAGTATGTACGAAGCCTAATTAGGCTGCAATGTAAGAATGAGAAAGGAGAAAGAGTAGATTTTGGTATTGTAGATGCATAGCATGTTAACAGTTTTTAGGCCACAATTAAAGAGAAAGAAAGCAGGTATTTTTTTTAATTTTTTTATTCAATTCTTCATTTTGCTTTTGCAAAGAGAAATTACAGACAGTTATACATCTCAGTAAGTCAAAGTAGACCAGAGAGATGTATAGCATCTGCACTATGGTGACACTGCACTACTCTGCTGAAAGTATGTAAAAAATGTAAAATAAAAATTGTAAACAAAACATATAATTGTCCCTGGTCAACAGTCATATTGTCCCTAATCACTGCCACGCCAATTACAGTGTACCTGATCACCACCTTACCAGTAACAGTGTCCCTGTTGTGCTGTTTTTCTAGTTTTTAAGGCTTTACTGTGGGTGAGACAGGTAGCCTATGGCTGTTGGATTGCATGCCTAATGTTTGCTGCCTGCCCTTCCCCTCTTGTCCGTGTAGAAAGACGGGAAGTTCCTGTTACGTATTTCCACAGGCACGCTCTTTACTGTAGAAGAGACATGCAATGTCTCTTCTGCAATAAAGTTTACCTACATACCTGCTCTCAGCAGTATGCAGCATGCATACTGAACTGTGCATGTGCATCTCATCTTACAGTACCTACCCAGCCCTGTGTGTTAGGATGACTGACCCCTGTGTGTGCAAAGGAGGGACATCATCCCATGCTGGCCAAAAAAAGACAGCCAAAGGCCGGCACACAGAAAAAGATGCCAGCACCAGTGAGGAACTGGCACCATTAAATCCTTATAGTCAAGATTATTTTAAAGCGATTGTAAAGTCTCTTTTTTTTCCTATAAAAATAACAAACATGTTATACTTACCTGCTCTGTTGCAGTGGATTTGCACAGAGTGGTCGGATCCTCCTCTTCTCAGGTCCCTCTCCCATGCTTCTGGCCCCTCCCTCTTGTTCAGGGTGCTTGCTGTGGGGGCAACCAAGCCAAGTCACAGCTCCCTGTGTCCATTCAGACATGGAGTCCCGCCCAAGCCCCACCTCTTCTTTCTCCTTATTGGCTAGCTGACTTTAACTGACAGCAGCGGCAGCCAATGGCACCACTACTGTGTCTCAGCCAATCAGGAGGGAGAATCACAGATGGCTGATACACTCATGGACATCGCTGAACAGAGAGGGACCTCAGGTAAGTGTTAGGGGGCTGATGCACACAGAAGAGCTTTCTTTGGATGGTATTTGATCACCTGTGTGATTTTTATTTTGTTCACTATAATCAAAAAAGGAGCGAAAATTCTGAAAAAAAAAAAAAATTTTTACTTTCTGCAATATAACATTCCCATTAAAAAAAATAAATAAAATCGAATGTTTTCATAACTTTAGGCCAATTTGTGTTTTGCTGCGTATTTTTGGTAAAAAAAGTCCCAATAAGCGTATATAGATTGCTTTGCGCAAAAATTATCGCGTCTACAAACTAGAGGAAAGATTAATGCCAGCGATCTGTGATTTGTAGCAGAATTGCGACATTGCGGCGGACAGATCGGACACCTAACTGACATTTTTGACACTTTTGGGGGGGACCAGTGACATTACTACAGTAATCATTGATAAAAATATGCACTGTTACTTCACTAATGACACTGGCAGGGAATGGGTTAACAACAGAAGCAATCAAAGGATTAAATGTGTCCCTAGGGGGTGCTTTCTAACTGTGGGGGGATGGGCTTGCTGCATGAACACAGAGACCTGTGTTCCTAAATAAGAGGAACACAGGATCCCTGTGTTCATAACTGACATAATAGAGGTCTGCCATGTTTACAACAGCAGACCACTGTTCTGTCTCCACGGGGAGTGATCGCAGGTGGGTCGTAATCGCAGCCGCCAGACCTGCAGATTGGCTCCCCTGTGGCCTATCGGTAAGTCGTTTCGCAGGACAGAGCCGACCTGCCGCAGTAAAACTGCTGCAGCTGGTCAGCAAGTGTTTAAAGGAACCCTGTTGTGACATAAGAGCTCATGGGAGAAACCACAGTGCATGGCTCGGTAACAGGTATCCAATGCACCTGAAAGTTTTGGATACCTCAGTGGTCAGAGATCAGCAATGTAGATGAGTTTTAGGCACAGGCTGCTGGAAACGTAAGTACTTACCATCTTCTTTACAAGCTGGAATTGAATTTACAAAGTCGCTTTGAGTATATTTTATATTTCCTGGTTCAAATCAGAATGGGAGAGGAAGGACAGTGCTATTACCCAAACAGGTCTTACCATATTGCACAGTATTTTCAATTTAGGAAACTGAGTTGCTTATTGGAAAGGTCGCAATATATTTACTTCTGTTCATTGGTTAACCATACATACAGCATATAAAGCAGGGTTGACCATATTGATTTAGCTACTATTAATTTTCACCATAACAATAACACTGTATGTCACATTAAATAAAAGTACATAAAAAAGAAAAAGTAAATATATCATGATGCACATACTGTATTAATCTACAGCATGTTTCCTTAAAAATTAGCATTTTGGAATTGAGTTAATAGTGAAATATGGCATTTAAATCACTTTATTTTGTGACACTGTCAATGGTAACCTGGTCCATGGCAATTATTAGATTGATTATTTTTTTTGTAGGTGATTACAATGGTTAAGTAGTTCTAAACTATTTTGATGTAGGTATAAAACTGTGTATTTTGCTTGTTCTAACATAAAAGCATCTTTACAGAAAATATAGTACATAACACCTCAAGTAAACTAGTTAAGTGTGAATTAGGGCCAAGGCCTTTTGTCTTTTTTAATTTCAGAAACCTGATTAAAAAGTTGAAAGAGGCTCTACACTTTCTAAAATAGGTTGGTTTTGCTAAAATATTGTATAGTAGCTATATCATTTATATACCCACACACAGAGTTGTATAAAGTACTCGAAACCCATACTTGAGTAAAAGTACAAGTGCTTGATCAAAAAGTGACTTGAGTAGAAGTGGAAGTGCTCGATCAAAAAGTGACTTGAGTAGAAGTACTAAAGTATTCAACATTTTTTGTACTTAAGTATTGCAAGTATTTTTTTTTAAAAAATTTTGCTACTCAAGTACTGAAAGTAAAAGTACCAGTAGTTTTGAAAAAAAAAATTGCTACTCAAGTACTGAAAGTAAAAGTGCAAGTACTGTGTTATGTAGTTATTAAAGAAAGAAGTCAAAAGTTTGAACATCATATTGTTTTTTATTATTTCAAATGCAGCTTTTATTTATACATACAGTAGTATTTATTTTCGTATGCGCTGATAATACATATGTTTTGAGCTTCATGAAACCTGCCATCGACTGTTCTGGCAGTGGTAATTTTTATAACTGTAACAAGTAACTATGCAGCACAAAAAAAAATATGGGAGTAGAAGTATTGAGATCATTGAAAAAATGTAGTGAAGTAAAAGTGGAAGTAGGAGAAAAAAATTCTACTCTAGGAAAGTACAGATACCGCCTTTCGGTACTTAAGTACAGTAGTGAAGTAGTTCTACTTAGTTACTATACATCTCTGCCCACACATTTACAGCAACTTATATAACAAAATCTATAGTTAGTTCATCTTCTTGTGGGCCAAGGGCAATGCTTCCTGGAAACAGCTTTACTTAACCATTTCACAGACAGCATTGCAATTTCCAAAAATAAAGCAACTAGAAAAATAAAGTGATTTTAAATAGGAACAAATTGAGTCAAGCAATTAAATGTAAATAATTTAATAAATGTAAGCAATTAAAGTGTAAGACATGTTATATAATGTTTTGGAGACTGCTGAAATGTATGTGACATGTCTTGCCCTTCATTGTTAAAACAATTTAACGACCAACCCATAGCAGATTTACTGGATGGTGGCCATTCTGTGCAGAATCAAGTAAATATACATGATTCTGCACTTCCGCCTAGGGGGTGCATGTGTGCACTGCCGCCGGGCCACTTCTGCTGTGATTACTCACAGCAGAAGCCAATCTGTGGGTGTCGGACAATGATTATCCACCGGCACCCACCAATCATCATTCAGAGACACAGAGCAGAGCTCTGCCTATGTAAACAAGGCAGAGCTCTATTATGACGGGGGAAAGTGATGGATTTTGTGGAAAAAAAATGGGTAATTTTTTTTTGGAGGGGGGGGGTTTAAAATCAATCACTTCCCTTAGTAAAAGCAGCACACAGATTACACAAAAACACTGGCTAGGCACACAGTTATCCCTTTGATTGCCAAAGATATTTAACCCCTTCCCAGCCAGTGTCATTAGTACAGTGACATTGCATATTTTTAGTACTGATCACTGTATTAGTGTCACCGGTTCCCACAAAATGTCAAGTGTCAACTACTGTACAATTGTCTACCACAATATCACAGTCTATAGCAGGAATGCTAGTATAAAATAAAAATAACAATTCCAGTATATACAGTATCTCACAAAAGTGAGTGCACCCCTCACATTTTTGTAAATATTTTATTATATCTTTTCATGTGGCAACACTAAAGAAATGACACTTTGCTACAATGTAAAGTAGTGAATGTACAGCTTGTATAACAGTGTAAATTTGCTGTACTCTCAAAATAACTCAACACCGCTGGCAACAAAAGTGACTACACCCAGAAATGAAAATGTCAAAATTGGGACCAAAGTGTCAATATTTTGTGTGGCCACCATTATTTTCCAGCACTGCCTTAACCCTCTTGGGCATGGAGTTCACCAGAGCTTCACAGGTTACCACTGGAGTCCTCTTCCTCTCCTCCTAGGCTGGTGGATGTTAGAGACCTTGTGCTACTCCACCTTCCGTTTGAGAATGCCCCACAGATGCTCAATAGGGTTTAGGTCTGGAGACATGCTTGGCCAGTCCATCACCTTTACCCTCAGCTTCTTTAGTGAGGCAGTGGTTGTCTTAGAGGTGTGTTTGGGGTCGTTATCATGTTGTAATACTGCCCTGTGGCCCAGTCTGCGAAGGGAGGGGATCATGGTCTGCTTCAGTATGTCACAGTAGATGTTGGTCTTCATGGTTTCCTCAATGAACTGTAGCTCCCCAGGGTCCAAAGCACTCATGTAACCCCAGACCATGGCACTCCCACCACCATGCTTGACTGTAGGCAAGACATACTTGGCTTTGTACTCCTCACCTGGTTGCCGCCACACACACTGGTGACACCATCTGAACCAAATATGTTTATCTTGGTCTTATCAGACCACAGGACACAGTTCCAGTAATCCATGTCCTTAATCTGCTTGTCATCAGCAAACTGTTTGCGGGCTTTCTTGTTCATCATCTTTAGAAGAGGCTTCCTTCTGGGATGACAGTCATGCAGACCAATTTGATGCAGTGCAGATAGAACGCTAAGCACGTGCACTCATCTTCTTTGGTTGACCATGGCGAGGCCTGTTCTGGGTGTAACCTGTCCTGTTAAACCGCTTTATGGTCTTGGCCACAGTGCTGCAGCTCAGTTTCATGGTCTAGGCAATCTTCTTATAGCCTAGGCCAGCGGTCTTAAAACTATGGCCCTCCAGTTGTTCAGGAACTACAATACCATCATGCCTAGTCTTGTCTGTGAATGTCAGAGTTTTACAATGCCTCATGGGATGTGTAGTTCTGCAACAGCTGGAGGGCCGAGTAGTTTGAGGATCCCTGGCCTAGGGTATCTTTATGTAGAGCAACAATTCTTTTTTTTTCAGATCCTCAGAGAGATGTTTGCCATAAGGTGCCATGTTGAACTTCCAGTGACCAGTATGAGAGAGTGAGAGCCATAACACCAAATTTAACACACCTGCTCCCCATTTACACCTGAGACCTTGTAACACTAACGAGTCATATGACATCAGGGAGGAAAAATGGCTAATTGGGCCCAATTTGGACATTTCCACTTGGGGGTGTATTCACTTTTGTTGCCAGTGGTCTAGACATTAATGGCTGTGTGTTGATTTATTTTGAGGGGACAGCAAATTTACACTGTTATACAAGCTGTACACTCACTACTTTACATTGTAGCAAAGTGTCATTTCTTTTGTGTTGTCACATGAAAGATATAAAAAAATATTTACAAAAGTGTGAGGGGTGTACTCAATTTTGTGAGATACTGAATACCATTGTTTTTTAAATGCTATAAATTTTGCGCAAACCAATATGCGCTTATTGGGATTTTTACCAAAAATATATAGCAGACTTCATAATGGCCTAAATTTATGAAGATTTTTTTTTAAATATTTTTATTGGATATGTTTTATAGCAGAAAGTAAAAAATATTGTTAGTCTTTTTTTGTTTATAGCGCAAAAAATAAAAAAATGCAGTGGTGATCAAATACCACCAAAAGAAAGTCCTTTTCCGTGAGGAAAAAAATTACATAAATGTTATTTGGTTACAGCATTGCATGACCACGCAATTGTCAGTTAAAATAACAATGCCATATCGCAAAAAAATGGCCTGGTCATGAAGGGAGGTAAATCTTCCAGAGGTCAAGTGGTTAAGGTAAACCAAAATTCACTCTTTTTTTAAATGCCATAATTTCTGCTGCTGCATTATTTTGGGAAATCCGTATATATAAAATGCAGCATAGGCCAGATTAGAGACTATTATAGGTTTGTTTCAAGACCTGTGCCAACCTTTACTTTTGAACATATTTTTTTAACCACTTGCCGACTGTTCACATTGACAGTACTGCAGCAAAGTGGCTCGTTAAGGTCTGGCGACGTAGACCTACGTCACCAGATTCTCCCCTCTCTCGGCGGCGCGCGCGCTACCGGAGGCTCGCTCCCAATGTATTCAGACACAGCGAGAGTCGGGCCAGGGGAGGAGAGGCGGTGATCACCGCCGCTCTTCCCCGATCGTCGGGATCGAGTGAGGAAATCCGCCCGCTTGTGTGAACAAAGCGGGCGTATCTCCTCTGTGACAGACAGTGACAGATTATAGGATTCAGCATAACTGAACCTACGATCTGTGTCTCTGTCACACAATCCCCTCCCCCCACACACGTCAGTAAGCACGAGGCATACATTTAACCCGTTGATCACCAACAGTGTTAACCTCTTCCCTGCCAGTGTCATTATTACAGTAACAGTGCATATTTATAGCACTGATTACTGTATTAATGTATAGAAAAATAAGCCGCGCTGCGTGAAGTGGGTAAACAAAAAATTAATGTCCAAACAAAAATCAATGTCCCATATAACAACTTGATTGACGCTGAAAACATAGATCACACTCCACGGTCTCTGTAGGAAATGTGCTTACCGGATAACCACTAAAGATATGCAAATTCATATGCTGAGATATGGTCACAGATCCGGGAGATTGGAGTTGTCAGAGTCCTCAGCGAATAACGTGTATAATATGCAAAAGAAAAAAACTTACATAGTGTGATACCGTAATTTAAATAAATTTCCACCACCAATAAGGAATCCCTATCAATCGTGCAGCAGCTCACCAAATGAATAATGAGTAAAACGTGAATAGTCCAGTGTGAGAAGAGGAATGTGGAACAAACCACCACCAATTGTGAAGCCTCTTACCGAAAAAATAGGTCAAATGAGCAAATAGATAAATCCAGATCGCCAAGAAACCAGAAACGTCACTCAAAGCCCTATTAGCCTCTTACCAGATGACAAATAATCCAAGCAGTAGATTTAGTAACGCTTGCCCATCATGTATGAAGCTCTGGGACCAACAGCATCAATGGTGTTGACTAGAAACTCAGTGCCAAGATGTAGCCCGAGTAAAAGAAAAACCGCCAATAGTGTAATAAAATAATGACTGATTTATTTAATAAAGGAAAGAAACACTCACAAGCTTAGTAGATAAAAACGCGATGGATGGGAGCCGCCGGCCGGACGGCAAAGCGCATCCGCTCCTACGATAACTTCCGGGATGACGTCAGCACGCCGCGACCTGACGGCGTTTCGTCCAAGAAGACGTCACTGGTACCCCCAAAAGTGTAAAAACTGTCAGTTAGGGGTCCGATCTGTCCGCCGCAATGTCGCAGTCCCACAAAAAAAATCGCAGATCGCCGCCATTTCTAGTAAAATAAATAAACAATACAAATGACAAATCTTTCCCGTAGTTAGTAAACACAATAACTTTTGTGCAAACCAATCAAAATACTCTTATTGTGATTTTTTTACCAAAAATATGTAGCAGAAAACGAATTGGCCTAAAATGTTAAAAAATTTTGATTTATAAATTTTTTTGGGGAATGTTATATATCAGAATGTAAAAAATATTGTTTTTTTTTATTTAAATTGTCGCTCTCAGTGCCCCCATAGCAAGCTGTTTGCTGTAGGGGCACTCGACAGGAGGGAGGGGCCAGGAGCAGCAAAGAGAGACCCAAGAAGAGGGATCCAGGCTGCCCTGGGCAAAACCAACTGCAAAGAGGAGGTAAGTATAACATGTTTGTTATTTAAAAAAAAAAAAAAAAAAGGAGACTTTACAATCACTTTAATTTTAAATCCACATGGATGCAAAAGCCAGTGCTGGAAGGAGTGATTTTTCAAGCGTTTACTATACACAGTCACATAAGATCAATTTGCTACATAGTGTTCCTCTGGGAACTCTTTTCTGAAGAACCTCTTCAAGAGGAGGCCAAATGAGGATATCTTAAAAGTTATTAGGTACATTGCAGTTATTAGCATGCTGTACTTCAGCATGCAAAACAGTCGTTATTTGTATATCCAATGAAGTTTTCTCTAAATGAATAAATTCAGGTAGCTAAATTACATCTTCTTTGTTTCTAATCCCAGGTTCATTAAAAGGGGAAGCGGGCCTTTCAATGAAAGAACTTGTAGCTCACACAACATTAATTGCATTCAGAGCAAATTTTACTTGACACAGCTGCTCCATTTTGGCATAGACTAGTGTGAATCACATTCCTCACATCACTAATCAAAGGAAATGCAGAGTTGCAGATATGTTCATAGGACATTAGGCTTGAAAGTTAAGTGAAGCCTACAAAGATTCTGCAGGAGCCCAGATGTTCTCAGATAAATTATTCAAATATGTAATTTAGATCTGCTGTAAAATGGATGATAATATTTAGCTTTAGGTAAATCAACAAGTCATTGAATTTTAGTCCTTTTAACATAAAATATACTTTATAGCTATAGATAAAGTTCAAGCCTGTCAGATGCTCTCCAATATACCGAGGGAGAAGGTAAGGGGTATGTGTTTGCCTTTAGATGTTTTATGCATAAAAATATTCAGCAGTAGTTAATCTACTGTGAAAAATAATGTCTACCCTTAGGAAGGGAAATTCACTCCTGTAAGAGTTCTCATGGGCAAAAGGTGTCTCCAGTGAAGCTTTATCACAAATCCTTGTTTCCACAACAACCCAAAATTTTCAAAATTTTCAAAATCGAATTTTCATAGGGACAGAATGTGACGTGAAATCTTCTGAACATGGACATAAACAGCAAAACAAATGTAGCAGGGGTGTTAACCCTTTCCTATGCTATCCAAAAAAGCGTAAAAATTATTTTTTTGGCTGGAGCTACACTTAAAAAATGTACATGTTCTGACTTGCATACAAATTCAACTTAAAAACAAGAACAAGACCCTATCTTGTTTGTAACCCAGGGACTGCCTTTATATTGATCTAAAAATCTAAATGTATTCCCACTTTTCCACACATTTTGAACAACTGAATACTGTCTGTGATACATTTTTTATTTGCACTGACTTCCAAATTTTCAGGACAAGGTTCCAGGGTGCACCCCCTTTTTCAATGTCCAAGCAGTACTAATACACAAAGTTTTAGTAGAATGTTAAGTAAGACAATCTCTGAGGGAGAGAAAAAAAAAAAAACAACACAAACGTACATAGCAATGGTAATTAAACTTGGATAGTTTGTGAGTTAAGGAAGGGGGAGGGCAATGGATTGAGAGGAGGAAGAGTCACAGAAATAAGAGTGGCCATACAACTGTTTGATAGTGATTTATTAACCTACGATCAACATTTAGTCCATATGGGGGGGGGTGGTGACCCCCGAAGAATATGGCTGCTTGATCTTCTCTTTCCACCACTCACTAGTAATCTAAAGCCACCCAGAATCTGCACACACCACTTCCACCTCGCCCAGCACCGTCCACAGCTTAAAGGGCACCCACAGGTATTTCGTGACAGGGAAGGGAGAATCCACCGCTACAGAAACTGCTTTCTTCCCGACCCTTGCTAAAGGGCTTCAACAAAATAGCAGAGGCCCCCGATCCATGGCCACTGTGGCTGGAACTCTAGTGGATGCTTGCCTGGCCTCAAACCCTACAACCAGCAGGTGCGCCCCGAAGGGCCCAGCTTGCTCCGGATCATCTACTCCTTTCACAATGAGCCCGGCCAAGTCCAGGCCCCGCAGGGACTCTTAGGCATCACAAAATGAGGATCCCTTCGTTGAGGTGGTGCTCACTCCTCCCATACACCTGCAGCATCTCAGCCAGAAGATCCTATACTGAGCTTACCTACTGAGCTTCCCCTCTAATCAGCCCATGTCTGATACAACCATGAAGGACATGCTGCTCTCTTTAAGGGCCTCCCTACAAGCAGACCTGTTTTCCTATGTACACAAAGTGTGAGCTGAAGTCCAGGATTTTGGGGTCAGACTAGACTACATTGAAAACAAATTAGGAGAATTTGCCTCCACCTTTAAACACTCTAGTGGATGCTCATGAGGATCAAAAGGATGCCATAGCTTGGCTGAAAAATAATATCGCTGACTTAGAAAACAGGTGCAGGTGTAACAATTTAAAGCATTCCAGAAACAGTCGAACACTACCAGCTACATCATTTTGTTTGGGATCTATTTCTAGCCGTCATCCCTTCACTTACGTCCGCGGATCTCACCATAGACAGAATATTCCATCAATGTACCATGGGATGTACTACTGCGTGTTCATTTTTTTCAAGTCAAAGAGAGACTGCTAGATACATTTTGTAAAAAAGATAATCTCCCTGAACAAGTGGTGGGCTTACAAGTTCTTCCTGACCTGTCGGTGCATACCCTGCGCTTACGTAAGAATTTAGACACAATTAAAAAAGCTCTCCAAAACCATTCCTGAAGTTATCAATGGAAACCACCCGTAAAAATTGCTAGTTATGAAAGAGGGCCACACCACCACTATCACCAACCTAGAAGAGGGTCTGTGCCTCCTGAGAGATTGGGGTATTCTCCCTGAGCACCCACAACCAGCCTCCTCAGAACACGTCTTCACACCTTACCGAGGATTGGCAAGTGGTGACTCACTAACAGGGTCTAACACTCTGGTTATTTATTCTCTTTTACCTTCTACTTAGCCTCGTCATCAAGATGCCAACATCTATCATCTGCATATCACATCTCCTCAGCACTTCTGAGACCATCCCAGCAAATCCTCACTATCCAAGTCTGTCCTCCATCTTCAATGTTCCACATCCACGTGAGTCTCTGTACCCAACACTGTATGTACTGTCCTGATGACAATCAAATTGACCTCATTTAATGCCATCCAGCCAAGAGGTTCTCTCTGAGGCGAGAAGCTGGCACCCAGCGCATGGACATACTGGCGTTCCAAGAGACACATTTTCAAGTTAAACGCTTCCCCTCGCTGTTCCCATAAGGATTTCTCCCATGTGTTCTATTCCACGTTCACATCTAAAAAGAGGGGAGTGATATTAGCAACAAAGAATACAGCTCCATTAACCCTACACCTCACAACAGTCCCCAACAGTCACTATATTATTCTACTCTGCGATATTAATAATCAACCTTATACTCTGGTAAATCCCCCAACTCCAAATGAATTAAATTCCTGCGGTAAGTATTTAAATAGGTATCCAAGAATGAATGGGCCAACCTTCTTATTTGTGGAGACTTTAACTCTTACAGTGGATTCCCCACTTAGTTACATAGTTACATAGTAGGTGAGGTTGAATAAAGACAATAGTCCATCCAGTTCAACCTGAGTAGGTGTGTGTGGCTGTAATCATCTCGCATACCCCTGAATGTTATGATCCTTGAGATGTACGTCTAGTAGTCTTTTGAAAGCCCCCATACTACCTGCAGAAACCACCGCTTGTGGTAGAGAATTCCACAATCTTGTAGCCCTAACAGTAAAGAACCCCCCACGTTGCCTGAGGTTAAAACGCTTCTCCTCTAATCGCATTGTATGCCCCCGAGTCCTCATGCAATCCCTTCGACTGAACAGCTTTTTTTCTAAGCCTAGATCCCCATTGAGATATTTAAAAATTGCTATCATGTCCCCCCTCAGGCGTCTCTTCTCCAGGGAGAATAAATCAAGCGATTGCAGACGCTCCTCATAATCAAGGTCCTCCAATCCCCTAATTAGTTTAGTTGCCCTTCTCTGGACCCTCTCCAGCTCCAACACATCCCTTCTGAGGACTGGTGACCAGAACTGGACAGAATACTCCAGATGCGGTCGGACCAGAGTTTTATAAAGTGGAAGGATTATAGTCTTATCTCTGGAATACGTCCCTTTCTTTATGCATGCTAATATTCTGCTAGCCTTGGCAGCTGCCGCTTGACATTGCACTTGGACATGTCATTCTCCCTGAGACATGGAACCCTTAATCTCCGATCTTTGTTTCAGGCAGAAGATATATGTGATGTTTGATGTTGTATGCATGCTAATGAAAAAGACTGCTTTTTTCTCTTCACGCCATTTCTCTTACTCTCAAATTGACATGTATGCCCATGGTTGTTGCAACAGGTGTCCTCCTCCACCATATCTGATATCTCATGGTTTGATCATGCCATGGTTTCTATTTCTCTGGTGGAGAAGGACACCTGTGCACAGCTAACTGTGTGGAGGTGCAATAACAGGATAATTCAGGACCCGAGCAACAATGTTATGCTCTCTCAACATCTCAAGGAATACTTCACACTTAATAATATGGAACACCCATAAGGCATTCATGTGGGGTAACATTTCAAAACTTAGTGCACATGCTAGGTGCCAATTGAATTTCCATTACAACTCTCTAGTGAAATCTATACATGATTTAGAAATCCGCAACAAAGCTAATCCAGATCCCAAGACTTCATCTTCCTTTCCTAAACTATGGACCGAATTGCAAGAGCTCTTACTCACTCAACAAAGTAAACATATGCACTCCTTAAAACTGCAGTATTATGCACATAACAATAAGGCAAGGAAACTTGTCTCAAGCAGACTTAAAGCTCAGCGCACTAAAAGTTAAATTTCTCAGTTACATCCCCCATTTACTAAAAGAACTTTGCATAATCCCCAATTAATCACAGATGCCGTCGCAGAGTTTTATAGCTCCCTCTATAACCTACAAACAGATGATTCCATCCACAACCCACTGATTCAAATATTAAAGCTTTTTTGTCCCTCCTGCATTTACCTTCTCTGAACCCCCGATCAACTACAATTCTTGAACGCCCCTTTCACACCTGAGGAAATTATTAAGGTGATCAACTCTCTCCCAACAAACAAATTACATTTAGTCCATATCCTGTGTGTCAAATAGAATGATCATTCTCAGTTCAAAAGTTTTCCTTTCCTGAGAAAATTTGAAGCTCCCTCTAAGAATTAGAACATTAATGTCTTACATAGTGTAGTCCTGGTTGTGATAAATGATGTCTCAAAGGTGTGCATAAATCATTTTCCTTATGTTTTTAATTGTGTGTCTGTGTAAATGTATTCTTGTTTGTAATTCCTTTTCTGTTTCACCAGTATAAGATCTTTGGTTGTATTTTTTTGCATCCGATGAGGTACACAGCTTTACTGGCGGTACAGCTGTATCCCATCCCACATTTTTACAAACTTTAGACTAAGATGGGAAAATGAAATAACAAAGTTTTAAATAAAGGTTTGTTTAAAGTAATATTTATGGGAGGATGTCTGAGCCCCACTATCACTTGGCTATATATAGGGTTCATTACGCCCTAATATCAGCGACCCTTCTGTGTGTGCATATCCTTGACATTGACAAGGAAAATAAGATGCAAACAGAGTGAGGAAAGGTTAGAACCCCCCTCAGGGGGGTTTGATAAAGAAATTTTCCTACACTTTGTGTCCTGATGACAATGGTTTTACCAGACAGGAAGTATAACAGAATCTGCAATAGGAACACAGACAGAAATCTACAGCTGATATGGGTCCTAGCTTTTTCCCACTCTACTAAAAAAGTGTTTTTTGTCTTTCTCAAAGCATAGCAGTAAAAACTGTCACAGGGGTTCCAACTCTTTCTTACATTGTACAACATAAAAATGCACTTTAACATGCCCTCACTAGTAATGCAGACACTTCAAACATGCCTGATGAATCTTTTATGTGTACACAGTTTGCACACAAATAGAATGTCACATCACATGTATTTTACTGGAAAACAGAAGGTCTGGCTGTAATTTATTAAACTTAAACAAACTAAACACCTGGAGATAGATATTATACATGACAGCTTCACACTGTTAATGGTTGTTAAGGACTTTGGTATCACGGAGTCCCTAACAACCAGTGATATCGCCGTCCCAATTCACATTACAAAGAGGTGGGATACTAAGTTTGTCATTGACCATATATGGTCAATGATGTAATTAGGAGACCACGCCCCTTGTATATAACAGCTTCAATCATCGGACTTTCCATTTGGTAGATGAAAAGCAATCAAGCAGGGTGTGCCTTGGTGGCCTTGTTTTTTACTCTTTCGGCATATCATCAGTCGTTGGACATAGTGATTGATATGAATCTACATTACTAAATGTTGTGAATAATGAGGAATTTAAAATCATGTACTTTTTAGATTTTTTTTGCTTTTTTTTTTTTTTTTTTTTTTTAAATCAAAGACAAAGTTTATTGAACACAATTGAAAGTTCACAGGCTTCAATTCAACAAGACTCCCTTACAAAGAGAGTATAGGCATAAACCAACAAATACATGGCATCGTCAAGAAAGTGCATTCCCAGTAAAGTAAGGACATCTACATACCCAAGCATGGTAACACGAGCACACATCAAAGACCTGCTCCATAACCTGCAGACAGAACATACAGGGAGCTATTGGAGTAAGCGATCCATAATAAGATCAGCTGGTGCCAGGCCTGGCTGCGCCAGCCACCCAGCCCATATTTTTTCATATCTTAGCGGGACACCTCTGTGTTGATAAATTAGGCGTTCATACCGTAGGGTAGCGCCCATTGCCTTCACCCACATCTCCAGCGAGGGAGGGGACGGGGACGTCCAGTGCTGCAAAATAAGCTTCCGGGCCTGAAAAAAGGACCTCGACAACGCCAAACGCACGTTGACATCAGGCGAGTAGTCCTCCACCATGCCAAGGAGGCACGGCTTCGGATCAACCGGCACAGAGAGGGAAAAAGCAGCATTAACAGTCTGGACCACCTCCGTCCAATACCTGTGGAGCTTGGGGCAGCGCCACAGAAGGTGAATGAGGTCTCCACAATCTCTACTACACCTGGTGCACAAGGAGTCAGCTCTAAGACCCATCCTGTAAAGGCGGAGGGGGTGCGATGGACCCGGAGGAGTATGTAAAGTTGAGAGAGTCGCTGCGCGACTCCCAGGGAGCACGTACGCACCGACTCCAAGGCCTCGTCCCACTGATCATCACTGAGAACCCCTACATCCGCCTCCCAGCGAGATTTAGCAGGGTTAGGAAGTTTTTCCAGGTAAGCTGTTAACAACATAGAGTAGCATTCCGAAATAAATCCCTTGGTTGTAGCACAGCGCCTCATCATAGAAAAAACTGGTGTTGGGGACAGTTCCGGGCTCAGCAAGGAGGGCTGGGCCCGGACCGCATGCCGCAGCTGTAAATATGAAAACTGCATAGTCGGAGGTAGGGTGTAGGCTGCACTAAGCTGGGCAAAGTCTAGCAAGCGTCCCTGGAGGAACACCTGCTTAAGGTGAGTAATTCCCCGAGCTCGCCAAGTCGCCGCACACGGCAGCCCGGCCAACTCCGGATACGTCAGATTATCCCATAGTAAACTATATTCGGTAAAACCGGTAACCCCCTGCAACTGTTTCGCCTTCGACCAGATTTTATGCATCAATCTATAAGTAGGAAACAATTTGTTAGACTTCAGGAAGAGCTGCGATTCTAATGCCTCCGGGACCCCGCGTGCCGCCACCTCATGGAGTATAACCTGAACCGTAGAGTCCCCAGCCTCCCGGTCCTCCCCACAAAGGGCCTTCACCAAGTGTTGCAGCTGCGCCGCCAAGTAATAGATCCAAGGGTTCGGGAAGGCCAAGCCTCCCCTATCTTTGGGCCTGTACAGTTGTTCAAGGCGTATCCTGGCAACCCCGGACCTCCACAACAGGGAGCGGAAGATGGAGTTCACCAGACGGAACAACCTCAGAGGGATGACCACCGGGGAATTATGTAGGAAATATAAAAGTTGGGGCATAAAGATCATCTTTACCAAATTAGCCCTACCCGCCACTGAAAGCCAAAGTTTGGACCAAACGGCCACCTTGTCCCTGAACCTCGTCAAAAGTGGGAAGAGGTTCAGGCGACAATAGTCGGTAATGACAGCGGAAATCACCACCCCCAAATATTTGAACTGTTGCACTATCTGCACCGGGCAAAAATCAGACAACTGGGGATCCACCCCCCGGTCCAGCGGCAACAAAGCCGACTTGGACCAGTTGATGGTCAGCCCCGAGAAGCCTCCAAATTCCGTAATTATGCGCATCACTGCCCGTAGGGACGGACCTGTGTCACCCAGGAGCAATAACATATCATCGGCATACAAAAGTATCTTTTCCTGCAGTGTCCCATACCGAAAGCCCACCACCGAGGCACTGGCCCGAATCCTCGCTGCCAGGGGCTCTATGGCCAGAGCAAACAGTAAAGGGGACAGAGGACATCCCTGCCTAGTCCCCCTCTCCAGGAGAAACGGTGCCGATTGCCTGCCCCCCTCCCTTATAACCGCACGCGGGGCCTGGTAAAGAAGGCGAACCCATGCCACAAACGTGGGGCCAAAACCAAATTTCTCTAACACCGCCCAGAGGTACCCCCACTCGACACTGTCGAAGGCCTTGTTAGCATCTAGGGACAAGAGGGCCCTGGAGCCCACATTGTCCGCTCTACTCTGCATGTTCACATATAGCCTGCGGAGATTGACAGCTGTAGACTTGTTGGGCATAAATCCCGCCTGATCATCATGAACAATGGTAGCCACCACTAGATTCAAGCGCCGAGCGAGCACCTTGGCCAGAATCTTAACATCAGATTGTAGCAAAGATATCGGTCTATAAGAACCAGGATCTATCGGGGGCTTGTCAGGCTTCAAAATTAAGGTAATACTGGCCCCAGACATGGACGAGGGTAGGCGACCACCGCGCAGAGCCTCATTAAGGACCCGCAACAGTCGTGGTAGCAATGTGTCAGGGAAGGACTGGTATACCTCCATGGGCAATCCGTCATCCCCCGGGGCCTTAAAGGTGGGAAAAGAGCTGGCAGCCTCCCGAAGCTCCTCCAGGGTAAGAGGGGCATCCAATTGGCGCTTATGCGCTGCAGATAAAACAGGGAGATCTACTCCCTGGAGGTAGTCCGTCAATTCCAGAGCAGTATAGGACGCCCTAGAGGCATAGAGCTCAGTATAGAAGCGGACCAACTCCTCCATAACCTGCTCCGGAGAATTAACCAGGGTGCCCGAGGGCAATTTAAGGGCCCCTATAGCAGGAACTGCAGGGTGGACATTAACAAGTTTTGCCAGAAGGCGGCCAGTCTGCTCCCCCTCTTCATAAAATGTAACCTTAGAGAAAAACCGTTTGCGTTCCGCTCTATGCGAGATAAAACTAGTCAGGGCATCCTGGGCAGACAACCAAGCCGCCCGAGACGCTTCAGTGGGTTGGCCAATATACTCCTCCTCTCGCTCCCTCACATGTGCAGTCAAGTGAGCCTCCCATTCCCTAGTAGAAGATTTAACCTGGTTAATCACATCAATGAACACCCCCCTAAGATAGCATTTAAAAGCATCCCATTGAACCAGCCTATCAGGATAAAGGTCATCATCCAAAAAGAATCGGGACATAGCTCTAGGCAAATCACTATCAGGGGGAAAGAGTTTCAACCAGGAGGCATTGAGGCGCCAAGGGACCCGTGATAGGGACGATTGAGGCCTCAACTCCAGCCAACAGATCAGGGGAGAGTGGTCAGAAATACCCCTGGGGGCATATTGAATTTTAGACACCGCTGCTAAGGAAAAAGGGGTACCCAAGCAGAGGTCAATGCGGGACAATGACCCATGCGTTTTAGAGTAGCAGGAAAATTGTGTAGCAGCAGGGTGCCGGACCCGCCACAGATCTATCCAGGACATCTCTCCCAAAAAACGGGCCAACGGGGTACCCCGGGTGCCCGGCCCTACACCGGGAGGTGGGTGTCTATCCCTTGCAGGATCTAGCACCCCATTAAAATCCCCCAGCACAAATAGCAGCGCTCGGGGCTTGTCCAAAGTGAACCTCACCAGCTCCCTCAACACGTGAAGCGAAAAGGGAGGCGGGACATACACCATGGCAATTACACAAGCACGTGAATATATAGTACAGTACAAGAATACAAATCTACCCTCCGAGTCACACAGTTTAGTAATTTCCCGATAGTCCACTGATCGATGAATCAGAATACAGACCCCCCTAGAGAAGGAGGTATGGGTAGAATGGTAGATCTGTTGGGCCCAAGCATACCGCACACAGCTAACCGTGTCCACAGTGAGATGCGTCTCCTGCAGGCCAACAATCGCTGGGTGATACTTGCGCAGAACAGAGCTCACCATAGCCCGCTTGAGGGGATCTCCCAAGCCCCGGACATTCCAGGACACTAAAGGTACACTAGACATATTCCATAGAGTGCATAATTACAGTCAGGGTAAGGAGTACAAGAGAAAAAAATAGAAAAAGAAAGGGTATTAAACATGGGTGCAGCAGGACTCAGCCGCACGGGCCCCACAGCAGACGGGAAGCAGTCCTCCTCCAGTAGATGCCAGCAGCAAAACAAAAAGCGAAGCCTGTGTGTGAAATAAAAATAGAAACGTGTCCCAGAGTTCAGACATCCGGGTCCAGAGAAAAAACAGAGAAGGTAAAAAACAAAACGGTGCCAACATGGCACAGGAGACATCCGAGGAGTAGGCAACGTGCACACACACTCCAGCCGGGAAAACAGTAAACATCGCATAACTTTGGCATACTTCACCATCACAGGAAACATAGAGCCATCCAGCCATAACAGGCTAACGATAATAGGCCTCCGGTAAGGCAAATAGAGTCCCTTCCAACAGGTAGGTAGTAGGAGAGCACCCCAACAGTCAAGGTAACCTCAAGGATCCGCTCCCTCACGCTGTCGAGTCCGCAGAGACGGCTCATTGACATCCAGCCATTCCGCAGCTTCATCCGCGGTCTGAAAAAAGTGAGCTTGCCCGCCAGCGGTTACTCGCAGCCGAGCGGGGTACAGCATCGCATAGGGCAAGTGGACCTTCTGCAGGCGTTGTTTGACTTCATGGAATTTAGCACGTTTCTTCTGCACCTCCGCCGAAAAGTCCGGGTACAGAGACACCCGGACCCCATTAAACTTAATGACGGCTTTCTCCCTGGCCAGCCTAAGGGCCTTCTCACGGTCACGGTAGTGCAGGAGACGCGCCAGCATAGGACGTGGTGCATTGCCCGGGATGGCCCGGGAAGGGGTGCGGTGGGCACGCTCAACAGCAAACAAGGGTGAGAAGGCATCCCTGCCAAAGATCTCCAGCAGCCACTGTTCCACAAACTCTGTGGGGTCCCTGCCCTCCGCTTTCTCTGGGAGCCCCACAATCCTGATGTTGTTACGCCTCAGCCGGTTCTCAATATCATCAGTTTTATCCTGTACCGCCCTGGCCAGGGATGCAGTAGCCCGAGTCTCCGTGATAATGGAGGGCAGCCTGTCCCCAACCTCGCTTATGCGACCCTCCACCGCAGTGGTCCGCTCCCGCATTTTCTGAAGGTCATGCCGGAGCAGGGAGACCTCCTCTGTGAGCCCCCCCAGCTTCTCCTCCACTTTGCCAACAGAGGCCGTGCACTGCTGCACCGCTGAAAGTATTTGGCCCAGGGTGGGCTGAGAATCACCATCCACCACCTCCCCGTCCACCCCCAGGTCCATGTTAGCAGGGACGTCTGTACCAGGCAGACTAGGTGAGGGATCCGCTTCCAGGCCGGGCTCCGGAACCAAAGCCGCTCCCCCCTTGCCACCATCCTGCGGGCCCGCAGCCCGGGCAAACGTGAGCTTCTGGGCATAATAAAACATGTCCTTGGTGCCGTCCTTGCGGGGTTTGCCAGACTTACCCCCAGGATCCTTGCCCTTGTCCGTGGCGCGCGGCGTCCCCTTTGGCGTGGAGGCCGCGGCGCCATGTTGGATTTCTATGCCGGCAGGGACCTCGCGGTTATTCCGGGTGAGCATCGTGCGGATCGAGGCGTAGAGGATACCGGTGGATTCCCCAGGAGGAGAGGAAGACGTCGGTGCCGGTTAAAGGTAAGGTGGATACCGGAGGAAGGATCAATGAGCAGGGTAACAGCGGGAGCTCCGTGATGCGCGTCCGCTCACATGCCTTGCTTGGCCACGCCCCCCTGCTTTTTAATAAAGGACCCATCAAATGTTTTGGTATCTTCATTCATGGGGTATAACTTTTTTTATGGGTATTATGTATCTCATACTCAAGGGGGTGGCATCTGCGTGCTTCTAGATTCTGATAAACCCCCCACCTACAGATGCCCACAACCAGCGGGCAAGGATTGTGGGGAAGAGGCCCATGTTCTCATCCACATGGGAACAAGGCACCCCTTTATGTTGAGAGAATGTGGCCTGGTATGATTCAGGTGGGGGGTTGCATGCTTGCCTTAGTCCTTTCCTGGCCAGGCATGCTGTATGCTTCGATTAAAGGTCTGTTATGAATTTCCTGGTGGACCTCGCACATATTTATTTGTTATTTTTGTGTGGGGTACCCCCTTATAATCCATACCAGACTCAAAGCCATGCTTTTCAGGGGGACTCCATGAACTTTTTTTTTTCATTCTTGCTATGATGTGCTACAGCAAAAATGACAAATATAAAGAAAAAAAAGGAAGCACAAACCCCTCCAAAGGTCCCCAAAATACAGAGAAGACCCTTAGGGGGGGTCTATGTGCTGCTTTTTTTTTTAGGACAAAGAATCTTTCAATCCTCTTGCCTATTAGCCCAGAAAATGGGCATTTTTATTTTGATGGATTCGGCACTAATTTCAATGAAGTTTGGGTTTGGCTTTCAAACTTCTTGGAACCCAGGACAGTTTGGCTCATCACTAGTTTTCTCCACTTAATGAAAGAATACTTCTTAGTAAGATATCCTTTTTGTCTGTCCTGTATGGCGCAGCAGTCTTAAATATGTTTTGTTTTTTTAGAATGGCTAGTATTTTGCCACTTATTTACGCAAACCCATTTTCAGTATGCAACAAGTTTGGCTTTTCGACAAATGTATTGCTTATGTTACTTATGTGGGTAAGCTATATTTCAAGTTTCCGAATCTGAGTGTTCAACAATGAGTTGACCATATAGCTTAGTGTGAATAAGGTCCAAGGCCTGTTAAATTTTGCTGTTGCTGTTTTTCTGAAGTTTTCTTGGTATGTTCCTTTTGTGTAGCAAATAAATTCATCATGTGACTGTGATAATTATTTGTAGGTCACTGACATGTTGAACTTGAGCTGGCTCCTTTATTGTTTTAGTTTTTTTTTCCTCAAGTATTAGGCTTTCTTTGTTGATAAAGGAGCCGTCACCTTTTAATATTACTACATAACTTATTTAGAAAGCTTTTTTTTATTGTCAGCTGGTTACTTTTAATGCAGGTACATATAGTGTACCATTAAAGGAACTATTTTAGTGACTGTGTGAGTGAGAGGGCAGTCAAAATAACCTTTCATTCCTTCTGAGACTGTGCATTAGCTGTATTATATCTTTCAATCTTGCTTCGATTGAATATTTTCAGCATTAGTCTTATGACTTTTAGCATAGAGTCAATGCACCTAGTATGAAATGATGAGCCATCTTTATTGGGGTGAAAAGTACACTTGTTTTCTGAAATGTTTCCTTAACGCATTAGGTTTTTTTCTTGGATACTTTGCCTTTTTATCTAATTCATTCTAACTTTCCAAACTTTGATCCTGCCTTTAGGTGACCCACCTTGTTTCACACCAAACATGTGAAAGCATAATGTTGCAAATTGCAGTTTTTGTGCTGATATTCTGATGTATTCTAAGTTGTTATAAAAGTATTTGAATAAATGAACCCATAGAGTGCACATGCAGTGGGCACAGGACCCAAACATGATTTTTTTGTGTGCAAATGCTGTAATGTGCCCGGAAGGGGGCACAGTGCAGATCTTTGGAGAAGAGCTGATTAAAATTACATTTTGTTTTGTTTTTGCTTTCGGTTTTATACTTTCATTCATTCACAAAATATAAATTTTATATATGCTTATCTGGATTAAATATACCATGTTCCTATACCCAAATTAATTTAAAGTGGTACCACATCCCATTTGTCTTGTAATAACAGACCACAAGGGAAAAAAGGGGAGCTGGGGTACCAAATACCAAAATTAAGTAAGAAAATCAATTGTAAACATATATAAAAGGAATTTACAAGTCTTCATTAATTTTAAGGCATTAAAAAAACTCTATGAGCTAGAGAGGTATATCAATCATAAAAACATATAAATACAGTAATAATAATGTGTATACAATCTTGGAATCATACTTGTATAACTCACATTCAATAGTAAGCATACACAGAAGCCACAGGGCATGAATACAGTTGAATGTCTCCAGGGGGCCTTTCCCCAAAGGTCCACAAAAGCACAAGGGATAAGGAAGATCTTTCAAGGATCTTCTATATCCCTTATATAATATCTGTTGTATTTAGAGTAAACACAGTGATATTTTGGCTTTGTTAAAATTCTAACATTTAGTGTTGGTTCACACTATGGCGATCCGACTTTGGGGGTGACTAGTGAAGTCGCCGTGCACCGCGACTTTGGCGCGACTTGCACGGACTTCACATAATGGAAGTCAATGCAAGTCACTCCGACTTCAGTCAAAAGTAGTGCAGGGGCTTGCGCGCGTGCTGAATGGACGCTTGAGCTGAGAGCTCTCTGTACCCGGCCGACTCTTTCCCCAGCATAACCGAAGCACAGCGGCTCCTGCTACTCGACACATACCGGACTATCTGGCCGAACACATCAGGATAATGAATAACCGCAAAAGGAAGGATGAGCGGGGCCCGAAAAAGCTCACGGCCTTCTTCTTTCCCCAGCCGCTTCTCCCTGAGAGGATCCAAGATGGCGCCGCGGCGCGCCATGACGGCGGGAGTCCTGCGGCCTACACGGATCTCCCTGATGCGGTACCAGCGACATCGCCTGAGGACTCCACATCGCTACCCCCCATGCCGGATTCATCTCCTGCTACGCCGGTGACAGGTAGCCCAGCGAAGTCAAGGATGCGCATGGACCCTATTAACCCTTCCGGGATTGCTGTGAGTACCTCCTTTGCCTCTATGCATACTATGTCTGCACTTCAATCTTCTATTGCTGCGTTCCCCACTACTGGCCAGCCTGTACTGGACACTACAATGAAGAATATGCTAATGACTTTCCAATCTTCTCTTATGGCTAATCTTACCAGCATAATGGACAGATTTGCAGGTGAAATGAGGCACATGGGCAGCAGGGTGTCACATATTGAGCATGGTATGCAGGAGTGTGCTGAAACTGTGAATGACCTTGTTGATGCTTATCAGGAGCAGAGGGAGGACACGGATTGGATTAAATCCAAGATAGCGGACTTAGAAGATCGTTCGCGCCGCAACAATATCAAGTTGCGCGGCATCCCTGAATCAGTTCAGCCGAATGATCTTCTCCAACATGCATCCACCCTTTTCACCACCCTGGTCCCAGAGCTGGCTCCCATCGAATTGACTATTGACAGGATACACAGAATCCCTAAACCACGCCACCTGGAAGATTCTGTGCCCAGAGATGTGCTTTTACGCATGCACTTCTATCCTGCCAAGGAAAAAATCCTTAAAGTCTCCAGGCAGCTGGGAACGCTACCTGATCCGTATGCAGAAGTGCAGCTCTACGCTGACTTGTCTCAGCATACACTGCAACAACGGAGGCAACTGAAAACCCTCACAAAGGCTCTCTTCAATCATAAAATTATGTATAAGTGGCGCCATCCGGCGACTTTACTTGTCACTCACAATGGGATCCCACACACCATATCCACCATAGAGGGAGGGATGCGCCTCCTTCACTCCTGGGGTATCATCCCGGATCCCCCGAGGAACTTTCATGATGGCTCTCAACATTCTTCCTCAGCTCGCTCAAGAGCTCATCAGGGACAAGGACGCCAAAATCACCGTCCATGACATGCTGTGCTTCCTTACCTCCTCGTCCACTAGCCCGGCCGGGCTACAGTTCTTTCTTTATTGTGTACCAGTAACTGGTTTCTTCACCCTGGTGGAAGTCCCCTATCTCTTGGTCAGTAGGCCTTTTCACAGGATACTCCTACTGCCTCCCAGAGCACATTGGTGATTCAACCATCCACCTAGCCTAGTTTGAGCAACCTCGGTTGGTTGCCCACCAAGAGAAATATTTCATAATTTTTGTTCTTTCTATTGTTTATTTTTATTCTTGCAGTACTTTACATTTAGTGCCTTCACACGTCATCGGCAGTGACTCTCGGAACTAGCGACAGCAACTGGACTCTCCTGCCTTTCTGGACACCCTTCTACACCTGGAATCTTCACTAGTAGAGCAAGTTCAGCTATAAGCCACCTGTCATCGGGACTTCAGGTACTGTCTTCCTCTCCTTTGTCATATCCCTTCCTTCATTCACTCTCTTCTTCCAGACATGTCTCTCAATGTGCTTTCTCTGAACGCCAGAGGCCTCAACCACCCAGCAAAAAGGTCCTCGTTATGGAAATCGGCTCTCTCCTTTCAGAGTGACATAGTATGTGTGCAGGAAACGCATTTTTCCCAATCCGCAACCCCCAAATGCTCTCATACCCAATTTCCCCACATTTATCTGGCGTCAGGCAAGAAGAAGCGTAAAGGGGTTATGATAGCCATCAACCAGTCCTTGTCATACCAATTGCATGACTCTATTTCTGACCCGAAAGGTCGTTATATCATCCTCCGGTGCATTATCGACAATCGCAACTTCACACTGGTTAATATCAATGCGCCTAATACTCACTAGATGGCCTTTATCCGATCGATTGTGGACAAAGCTAAATCCCTCCAATGGGGATTTTTACTTATGTGCGGTGACTTTAATTTGGCTCCTGACAGTGCTATAGATTCATCTGCTTCCCCTAAGAAGCACAATTCTTCCCTGTCTAAGTTTTTGTGGGAATCTGACTTGTATGACGCGTGGAGGTGTTGTCATGCAGGGGAGAGGGATTACTCATACCTTTCCCCTCGTCACGGCACCTACTCGCGTATTGACCTGTGTATTACTGACAAACATCTTTTGGATCATATATCGTCTATCGAGCTACACACTGCCACCTGGTCGGATCACTCCCCCTTACGCATCTCGATTGCCTTAGGTGCTCCTAAGATGCCCACATTCGTGTGGAAGCTACCTAGCTACCTTTTAAACAACCCGGGCTACGTGGCGGAGATCCAGAAACAACTAGAATGCTTTATTGCTGAAAACGCTTTACCAGATATTGACCCGGTGACAGTGTGGAACGCTCACAAGGCTGTACTACGTGGTTTGTTCTTACAGTTGGGCGCTAGGGAACGGAAAAGGAGAACGCAGCATATGGATACTCTTACCAACAAACTAGCGTCCCTGGAGGCACAAAATAAGACAGACCCTTCCCCAGTCCTCCAAGCTCATATTTTTGCGACTAGACAGGAACTTCGGACTTTCTTGCTGGAGAAATACAGTTTCTCCCTCAAGAAATGGAAAGCTAACACTTACGCTACTAGCGATAAAGCCACCAAGGCTATGGCCCTTCGAATTAAAGGTCAGCGGATCAAATCCAAAATCCCTTGCATGACTCATCCCACGACAAAAGAGAAATTGCTTAAACCTACACTTATAGCCAATGCTTTCAGTTCTTACTACGAATCCCTTTATAACCTTAAGACAGACCCCTTGACTTTTCAACCGACCCCTGCGGATATTGACGACTTTCTCGCACAAATTGAACTCCCTTCCCTGGTACCCCAAGATATGGACTCTTTAAACAGACCTTTTTCCGACTTGGAAGCTTCACTTCCCAACATGAAATCACCTGGACCGGACGGATATTCTGCGGATTATTATAATAAGAAATTCAGTGACACCTTGACCCCCCTATTACGAACTGTATTTAATTCTGCTGCCTCCTCCTCATCCTTCCCGAAGGAAATGTTGAGTGCATTGATTGTAACCCTACCTAAGCCTGGGAAGGAACCTGATCAACCTCAAAATTTTAGGCCCATTTCCCTATTGAACATAGATGTAAAGATTTATGCCAAAGTTATAGCCGCCAGACTAGTGGACCTTCTTCCCCAAATTATACATAAAGATCAATCTGGTTTCACTAAAGGACGACAAACGTCGGACGCGACAAGACGTGTGATTAACGCTATTCACCATGTGGGCCTCAGTGGGACGCCTTCTCTGCTCCTTTCTTTGGATGCAGAGAAGGCGTTCGATAGGGTCCACTGGGGGTTCCTATCGGCCGTCCTTCAAAAATTCGGTTTTCGCGGATTTATTCACGATGCCATTATGGCATTATACTCCACGCCCTCTGCTGTAGTCCGTACAACGGAAGCTATTTCTACTTCGTTTAATATCACTAATGGCACTCGTCAGGGATGTCCACTCTCCCCCCTGATATTTAACATGATTATGGAAACTTTAGCCACACACATCCGCTCTAATCCCAAAATATCTGGTATACATATGGGAGATCAACATCATAAAATTAGTCTTTTCGCGGATGATGTGATACTTATGGTATCAGAACCAGCTACGTCCCTCCCGGAAATTCAAAGGATTCTTCAGTGGTTTGGTAAAGTCTCCTTTTACAAAGTCAATGAGTCCAAGTCCAACATACTGGGTATTGGCATCAATGCCACAATGCGTAACTTATTACAACACCAATTCCCGTATGCGTGGACAGATCAAAGCATCTCTTATCTTGGCGTGCAACTGACTGCATCTACGAAAAAGTTGCTTCACCACAATTTCCTCTTGGCTCGCGCTAAATTGCAGGACAATCTCAAGCATGTGGCTTCCTTTGAATTCTCCTGGCTGGGTCGGTTAGCCGCGTTTAAAATGATGTATTTTCCCCAACTACTGTACCTTTTTCGTGCCCTTCCGATCCCCCTCCCAAAGTCTTATCTTAGCTCCCTTCAGTCCCTACTCTCCAAATACATATGGCAAAACAAAAAACCTAGATGTGCTCATGCTAAACTGATTAAACATCGTTTGGCGGGAGGGGCGGGATACGTGGACGTCTCTGACTATTACTTGGCATCAGTATTGGCTCCACTGCAAGACTGGTTCAGGGAAACCCCTAATACATTGTGGAGTGCGATGGAGGCCACATACTGCACCAGACAGAAATTATCTGATTGGTTGCTGGCGACTACCCTAGGCACCAAATTGCCCTCCTTTCTCCCTCCGTTCATGACTGCTGCAGCTAGGGCGTGGAGAACCCTTGTAACACAAGATAATTCGAATTCTAAAGGTACCCCACTCAATATTCCATTGTCGACATTACACTCGCTTATACCCCACATTGACGTTTCTGTCTGGCTAATTAAAGGCGTTACCCATCTTGGGGACTTATATGAAGGCTCCAAACTGATTCCGTTTAGCACACTACAAGCGAAATTCGACCTTCCCAGATCCGCTGTATTCACGCATCTTCGGGTGTCACACTTCCTTGATTCCGTGCACTCAGGGCCCGTGACTGTTCCTTCCCAGGCTTGGCAGTTCCTGTCAGATTCAGGACACTCTAACCAGAAAGGAATAACGGTCTTTTACAATCTTCTCCAGGGTAAGACTTTCTTCTCCAAGTCCGTTCCCCACGTTCAATGGGAAAGGGATATTGGTCAAGAATTTACTGACAAGCAATGGAGCAGGGCTATCCGTTCCATCTATTTGGCTACTAGTTGTGTCAAACTGTGGGAGTTACACATAAAGTTTTCCCTCAGGTGGTATCTCACGCCTTCCAGGATATGCAAATTCGACCCCCAAAACGACGGTAAATGTTGGCGCATGTGTGGACACGACGGTACACTTTTTCATGTCCTATGGAGCTGTCCAAAACTTGCCCGTTACTGGGCCCAGGTCTTTGATTTACTGGGAGAAATCTTACACTGTCCACTCACAATCAAACCTGGTCTAGCACTGCTGAATCTTGAGATTGAGCAGATTTCTACCCCCTACAGAAACGTTACGACTCACATACTTCTGGCAGCCAGACTTACTGTAACACGTGCTTGGAAACAACCTGAACCGCCAAATTTTAAGGGAGTCATTGACCTTGTCAATACTCATCACACATTTGAAAGCTCAATTTCCCTCAAGAACCATGCTAGGGCCGCTGTTGTAGCCCGTTGGAAACCGTGGTGTGACTGGATGGAGCATTTGACACCAAATTCTGGTTTATTATAAATGCCTACCTTGACATGTTTCCTACAGTACTCTGAGAGGATAGGAGCGACCACCCAATCACACTCCTCGCGCCTGGGCACAGTTTAGTTCCCGTTAGGGGTGCCCAGGGGCGAGGTGCTAAGCTAAGCTCTGTCTAGTATGATGGTGATTCCTGTGAATGTTCTAGAGGTACGTCCCCATAGGCTCTAATACAACGTGTATGACAAGGGTGTAACATTTTTACGGTGTGCAGAAAGGCGAGGGACCCTGCACACTGTATATGCATTGTCTAGTTGATCCAGAATGTGGTTGCTATTTTGTGATGTCTCTACCTAGCTCCTTTTGCTCAAGTTAAGAGTATACCCATTCACTGCCACTGACTTACACAAAGCTCAATTACTGTTACAATTGTTATGATCGTTGATGTCTCTGTACCATCTCTTACTTTATTTACATTGATGTATGTACCCCTGCTATGAGTACGAAGGTGGTAGCTTGTACGCTACTTGTTTTGTTTTGTATTGTTTTGAAAAATTCAATAAAAATAAGTTTAAAAAAAAAAAAAAAGTAGTGCAGGAACTATTTTCTAAGTCGGAGCGACTTGAGTCGCTCCTATTAGAACGGTTCCCATAGCACTGAATGGACCGCGACTTGTCAGGCGGTCAAGTCGCCTGACAAGTCGCGGTAATGTTAACCGGGACTTAAGACCATGAGCCTAACAAAAAACAAAAGAAAAGGAAAGCATAATTTACCTGGAGTGTAAACAATATGGCCCCAGAGTAGAAAAAATGCCGGGGGTTGCAAAGTTTATATAAATATCCCAATTTATTTCTAGAGAGTAGATGTAATTGCCTTGGAGCAGTTCAGGAAACAATAATAAATGGAAATAAAAATAAGTATACAATATAATAATAAAGAGGCAAAAAACCTGGGTTTCAATCCAAAAATTAAAAAAATCCCATAGACAGTCACACACAAAGGGAGACCATTTTGAACATTCAAAATGATTCCCATAAAAAAGACCAACAGGGTTGTCTATCTCATATTGTTGCCGCCACCACCATCCAGCCAGGAAGAGGGGAATAACAAACAGGTAAGCATAAATATACCAAAATTGTGGGTCACATGTAGCTCTTTATCCAATAGAAGAGAGGACTCTGGCACCAAGATATTTAATGGCAGATGTCCCCCATAAGGATCTGAGGAGATCAAGTCTCCTATGTATCCCCCGCCAGTATTCCCTAAATGCAGGAAAATCCGAGTGTAACATCATTTCCAGTGTGCGTTTGATGTAATTTCCCGTGTGTGATGACCTATCTCAGTGACGTCACTTCCGGGTGTGGATGGAGCCAGCCATATGGCCATACTGGAAAAGGGAAAAGTTGAGAGAAGTGGCATTAATTACCAATTGTTTAACAGATATATTACGTTTGTATATTTGAAAAAAATAAAAAGGGAAAAAGGAGAAAGAAAGAAAACATAGAAAGGGGAGCATCTAAGAGGGCATTGGGAGGAATCAACAAATTTTCAATCGAATGAAGAAAATGTGAGGTGTCCCTCAAATAAAATGGTAAGAAAGGGGTTTGCTCGTGGCAGGTGATCCAAAAACGCGTGCCACATCCCTAAATATAGATACCCCAATGATCCAGGTGTCTGTTTAATACCCTTGGAGTCTTATATTAAGTCCAAGAAACTAATCAAGACACTATATATTTATGATTTTTCCTCATAGTTGGCCTTCATTGTTAGTTCCTTGGTGCTGCAGCCAACTTTTGGGACTTCAGGTGGCCACAGGGATTTTGGAAACGGGGGGCTTCCATCTAAATCATCCCACAATATAATCGGATATATTGGTCTCCACTAAGTTATGGGACATATGGATATCGGTGGCAGTGGATCCACATATGCAGTGAATCAGCTTTGTTTTTAGCTACCCTACAGGCTCTACATGTATTGCAAGAATAACCATGTAAGTGTTGTTTCTTTCCAACTCTTTGAAGAAAACATATAACAATATATGTATTTGTATGATACTAGGCCTAGAATGTAATAGTCACACTTTATATGATGAATACTTTCAGTATATATAATAGGCTTAATTGTATTGTTGTTTCTGTTATTAGAACATTTCCAGTTTGAACCGTCCCTGAAGAAGGAAATTGACTTTCCGAAATATATTGGGCTGTAGTTCTTACCATCTCATGGTCACGGTTATATTCTTGACGCATGCATATTGCCTGTTATGTTTTTATCATTTATGCTCTTATGTTTGTCACTTTAATAAACGATATAATTTTTTGCATAGATCTTTGAATCAGTCTATTTATGTGCCCAAAAAATCCCATACATAGGGTAATCAATAAAATGGTAAGCTCGTCACAAAAGTATCTATCCATTTGCTGGAATTTTCTGAAATACTCTGATTCCCTGATTGGATTGGACTTCCAGGTGGATCTACCAAAGATTTATGGATCTTAGAAAGGGCATAAAATGCCGGGAACTTATGATATTTGTTTTTTGGAAACTCCCAAGTCTTTTTGGAAATTAAAATAAACCATTGTTAACCAATTCCAAGTTAACCTATACCAAGATGATGGCTGGGCGCGCCCTTTGGTCGATCCAGGTGGGCACGCTCGACCTCGGTGGATGCAGCCGATGACTGATTAGTGTACCCGCTCACTGCTTTTACCATGTGACCGCTGTAACCAATGACAGCAGGTCACATGACAGTTGTAAACAGTGGATGGCTTCCTTTCATGCCATCCATTGTGTACAATTGTGTTGCTAACTGTGATTGGTCAGCGTGATCACATGGTCCAGACAGGGCCAATCATATCCCATCTGTACCATGTGATTAGCTCTAGCCAATCAAAACAAAACAAAATGAATGAATGAGCTTCATTCAGTAAAATGCTTGCTTATAGCAATGTAATGCACTGTATGTATATAAGTAATCACAACATGTTTAAAAAAAAATAAAAAATCCTGATAACTTCCCTAGTACAATGTTACTATGGTTACACTTTATTGCCCTGGTTCCAGTGTGTTAAAAAAAACTGTTAACAAAAAAAAAAATTAATAAAAAAAAAGTTTATTTTTTTTTCGTAATGTTACCAATCAGTGTTCCTGATCACAGCCACAGCAGTTATATGATAATTCTGCACTACACTGGTGACAGTATGTAAAAAACAATTGTGAACATTTCTTTTTTAATTTCTTCATTTTCCAAAAAATTATGAGAAAAGATTACAACTTCAAAAAACTTGCCATGCCTCTTTCTAAATATCTTGCACTGTCTATTTTCCAAATAGGGTTCATTTAGGGGCTATTTGTACTGTCCTGACATTTTGAGGCCCATAAGAAATGAGATAGGCTGTCAGTTCATCAGGATTGATCAAGTTTCAGATATATACCATAGACTGTGGACTCTATATCTTTCACAAACACTAAATAATATACACTGATTTGGGTTATTTTCACCAAAGAAATGTAGCAGAATACACTTTGACCTAAATATATGAAGAACAATTATTTATTTTCAAAATTTTATAACAGAAACAAAGAAAAACACGTTTTTTTTTTTCAAAATTATAAGTTTTAAAATGTATTTATCAAAAAGTAAAAAAGCCAGCTTGATTAAATACCACCAAAAGAAAGCTCTGGTTGTGTGAACAAAATGATAAAAACTTAGTTTGGGTACAGTGTTGAATGATCGTGCAATTGTCATACAAAATGCGACAGCGCTGAAATCGGAAAATTGGCCTGGACAGGAAGGGGGTAAAAGTGCCCAGTATTAAAGTCCTCTGTTAATAAAAGCATAGAATTGTACGTTAGAGTGGTCTATCCAAGTCTGAGATATGGGTTGGTACCAGCTGGTGTTTTCAGGCACCTTCTTCTATAGTCATTAGTGTTCATGAATACTTTGCTGCCCCCTTTGTCTGCTGGTTTAATAGATAGAGATTTGTTCCTTGCCAATTCGTTAAAGGCCATAAGTTGTGCAAGGGTTGAATTGGAAGCTTTCTCAGAGGGTATATGGATAGATTATATAGCCTTACTTGTACATTTCAGAAAGGCCGCTACATTGTGGTTAGAAGAAACTGGAATTTCTGAGATTTTCTCTTTAGATCATTTGGTTGTTCAACATCGGTAGGGTTGTTATTTCCGGAAAGTACGCTATCAATATCAATCTGATCTATTAAATCCTATCTTGGCACCAAAGTCCTCTATTCTATTGGATAAAGAGCTACATGTAGCCCAATTTTGGTATATGCATACTCACCTGTTTGTTGTTCCTCTCTTCCTGACTAGATGGGGAAACAATATGAGATAGACACCTCTGCTAGTCTCTTCCATGGGAATAATTTTGGATGCTCCAAATGGTCTCCCTTTTGGGGTGAGTTGTTATTGCCTATGGAATTTTTTCATGCTTTGATTGAAATCCAGGGTTTGTGCCCCTTTATTATTATTTTTCATATTTATTCTTATTTTCATTTCTTATTATTTCTTGAAATGCTCCAGGGAAAATACATCTACTCTCTAGAGGAAATTGGGATATTGAGGTAAAAGTTGCAACCCCTCAGCATTTTTTTATATTCTGGGGCCCTACTTATAATCCAGGTAAATTATGCTTTCATTTTCTTTTGCTTTTTGTTATGCTCGCGGTCCTAAGTGTTTGAATTTTACCAGATCCCAAATATTCCTGTGTTTACTCTAAATACAACATATATTTCATACTCCTTGAAGGATCTTCCATATCCCTTGTACCTTTGTGGACCTTTGGAGAAGTGCCCCCTGGGGACATTCAATCATATTTATGCCCTGTGGCTTCTATGTATGTTCAATATTGGATGTGAGTTATACCTATGTCCAATTATGTTTCTTTTCCAATGATCTTGGATTGTCTTTTTAATATTGTACTATGATATATATTGACATATGTATCCACTGCAGAAATCCTATTAGAGAACCATCAACAAAACACCCCGAGGAAGACTTAAAAGTTGAAATGTGTTGGGGTTACTTATGTACTGATACAGATAGGAATACTTTATGATTCCAAGATTGTATACACAATATTAATACTGTCTTTTTTATGTTTTTATGATTGATATACCTCTCTAGCTCATAGGAGGAGTAATAATGCTTCTAAAGGAAAATATAAAATTTCTTCTCTTTTAGCATATGGGTATTTCAAAGGTATGAATTACATAGTCCTGCACATGCTACCTTTTGTCAGCTTAGTTTTGTATGGCTTTTTAATTAGATACAATTTACTTAAATTCTACAGTCTACTTGGTATTACATAGGAAACTTCTAACACATCAGAAAATCTCCAAGTACCTGTACAAAATTGCTTAACCATATACATCTAGTTCTTAGAATCCATCTTTCATGCATTGCTACTTGTGAGATTTAAAAACTTAACACGGTTCACAGAACAGCATCCGCTTCATCAGAAATGATGATTAGGGCAGTCCTTTTCTTACACAGAGAGCATTACGAGTCATTTAATCCTGTGTTATATCTTCGCACTAAAAAAAAAAGCAAGCAAGCCTGACAATGAACAGGAGCAGCAGGATAAGAGGACACTGATCCACAAGGAATCTAAACCAAAGTAGACACGTGCAGAACAGAAAAATGTGTTTCGTTTCGGATAGATTCGTTATGTCACTAATTTTGTTGATTCATTTCAGAATTAATTTTGTTTTGTTTCATTTAATTTCATTTTGTTTCATAATTTTCTAACTAATTTCAAATTTTCAGAACGATTAAAATTCGAATCGGGTCTGGTATGGATTTTGGGGGGGACTCCACGTAGTTTTTTTTTTTTTTAATTTGCATTTTTTTCCCTGACATTTTCTATTTGCAAGCATTCTTATATTTTGCATTTCAGCTCTCAGCGGGGAAGCCCGCTGACAGCTGATGAGTCATTGGATGATGCATGGGATGAAGTCTTATTATATATTAATACATAGACTGTTTTGGTCAGTTTGGAAGTCATGGCCCTAGCCCTTTATCGATCAATGCTATTCTCTGGTTTTCTCAACGCAACCAGGAGCTGTGCTTAAACACTGTCACTCAGCATTCCCTAACCAACGCACTGCAGGTTTGCTTTTTCCACAGTCTGTTGCTTTCATTTCTTTGCAACCCAACCTTCAACTCAGTGGTCATTTCACAAGCTATGTTTTGCCTCTGGTCCCAATATACTCTAACACAGTTGCATCATTGCACTACTATGAGGGGCTTTAAGCTTTTTGCACTTTTACAAGGACATAAATCAGCTTTCGAGCTCTGAAATATTTTGTTACCTCCAAATTAGACATATTTCTCAGGCTGAAATCCCAACCTTAGCAGACTTTGATATCCAGACTGTTTAGGAAAAAAATTGCTCCATTGACCTGCATGCCAAGGTTGTGATATTACAACTGCGTATATAGTATCTTATTATCTAGTTCAGTCACCATTCCCCATGCTTATGTTACAGGGTGGATGACTGATTTGAACATCTGCTTAGAAAAAGAAGATTGTTCAGAAGTATGATTAGCTACCCATAGATTGCCACAGAATTTTACAGTGTTGGAAACAACCTATAAGGTGCTATTCAGATGGTAACTTATTCCTGCGAGAATAGTGAGATACATTTCAGGTCACCCTTCTTCATACTTTTGAGGCTGTGGTGAGCCTGGCACATACTTACATATCTGGTGGACCTACCCCTTAGTATAGCTTTTCTGGCACAAGATCTTTCAAATCCTTACCCATCTGTTTGATGTCAACCTCCAACCGGATCCCCAGATTGCTCTTCTAAACTATAATGCTCAGGGACTGACCAGAAGTCAATTTAAAGGGTAAATCCATTTTCATAGGGGAAAAAAAAATCTGCAAATAAAGAAAAAAACAATATAGTGTATACAATTGCGACACAAACTATATTGTAATTGAATGTTAATAAAAATGACCTTTCCTTTTCAATCTGCAGCTGTTGAAAATTTCTGCAAATTCAATGCAATATGGCTACCTGGAGCTGTTCTGTACACAGAATGTGTACTGACCACACCCCAGAAACATAATTTTCTGCTTGTGTGATTGGCTCACCAATTTTCCCAGAAATCTGCCTAAGATACAAGTCAGATTGCTGGCATCCCCTGCAACAAAAATGTAATTTTTGGTGAGATACTCCCCAATAGAAACACGTCTAAAGGGATGCAGGCCCAGCAGCTTTCCTCATTAGAGCCCTGCAGCTGCCACAGCTGATAGATAACCACTCCCATTTGACCCACTCAGCACAGAGGCACAGAGGAACAAACAATGATTTCTTCAGAATAACAAAAGGTAGAAATCTGCAACAAAGTTTGTTAAAATCCTTGTAATATACATAGATCACCCAGAGGGGAATGTTTTTTCCTAATCAAAGTAGAGTTCCACTTTAAGCTCTTACTACAAATCACTACAGCAGCGTAACAAACGATTGGCAGGTCCTAGAAAAAACCCACACTCAGCACTTTGGATACTAAACATAGGGTCACACAGGCGACAATAAACACACCAAAATAAAGAACACTTTGCAGGACAGGATCCGCCTCTATACCAAAATTTGGCAACAGTGGTTTGACAAATTTTTACCATCAACTTTTGTTCTATTTCTTTTAGAACTTTTGACAACACCTTGTCTGTTTCGGTCCTGACATCCCAGCAAACAACCTAGGGCAGGGATTTCCAAACTACGGCCCTGCCGTTGTTCAGGAACTGGAATTCCCATCATGCCTAGTCATGTATGTGAATGTCAGAATTTTACAATGCCTCATGGGATATTTAGTTCTGCAACAGCTGCAGGGCCGTAGTTTGGGAATCCCTGACCTAGGGATTCCCTGACCTAGGGAACCCAACCCACCTCACCCATTTCCCTCTACTCTCCTAGTCTTTCTTTCTGTTCTCTTTCTGATATCATCCTTCCCAATAACTACCCAAGCTATTGCTGGGTAGGGGCATGTAGTGAATATACTGTTTTTGTTGAACACAGCTCACCCCTTTATTAGACTTTCAGTCCATGATTATGCGCTAGTGGAAGGGACTTAGTTGGTTTAGTGAGGGACTGTTTGCTTAAGTTTAATGAGGGACTGTTTGCTTATGTTAAATTGCTTATGTTTGCTTATGTTGAATTGGAGCTTTAAAAGCCACCAGCTTTTGGCCACAAGCTTCCAGCTTGTGGAGGCTGTTGGTTACTTTAACACTTGTAAATTCTTGTACCTCCTTTGGTAAAACACATACAAAATCTGAAGAATGATAACTAGTCTGTCAAAACAAAATTTATATACTATATATATATATATATATATATATATATATATACTGCTCAAAAAAATTAAAGGAACACTTTGAAAATACATTAGATTTCAATGGGAAAAAACATCTTGCTGTATATATGTACTGATATGGACTAGGTAATGTGTTAGGAACAGAAGGATGCCACATCATTTGGTGGAAATTAAAATTATTACCTACAGAGGGCTGAATTCAAAGACATCCCAAAAAGTGAAAAAGTTATACAGCAGGCTAGTCCATTTGGCTAAAATTTTATTGCAGCAACTCAAAATGGTAGTTTGTATGGCCCCCACCTGCTTGAGTCCACGGATGGTGTCCTGGGGTATTTTCTCTCAGATCTGGACCAGGGCATCACTGAGCTCCTGAACAGACTGAGGTGCAACCTGGACCGAAACATAATGTCCCAGAGATGTTCTATTGGATTTAGGTCAGGTGGTTATCATATTCTTCATCCTTCAGGAACTGGCTGCATACTCTCACCACATGAGCCTGGGCATTGTCGTGCACCAGGAGGAACCCAGGACCCACTGCACCAATGTAGGGTCTGAAAATTGGTCAAAGAAATTCATCCCAATACCTAATGTCGGTCAGGGTGCCATTGTCTACCCTGTAGAGGTCTGTGCGTCCCTGCATGGATGTGCCTCCCCAGACCATCACTGACCCACCACCAAACCGGTCATGCTAAATAATGTTACAGGCAGCATAACATTCTCCACGGCTTCTCCTGACCCTTTCAAGTCTGTCATGTATGCTCAAGGTGAACTTTCTCTCATCTGTGAAAAGCACAGGGAGCCAGTGGCTGGCCTGCCAATTCTGGTGTTCAATGGCAAATGCCAATCAAGCTCCATGGTGCAGGGCAGTGAGCACAGGGCCCACTAGGGAATGCCAGGCCCTTAGACCATGCTCATGAAGCCTGTTTCTGATTGTTTGGTCAGAGACATTCACACAAGTGTCCTGCTGGAGGTCATTTTGTAGGGCTCTGGCAGTGCTCATCCTGTTCCTCCTTGCAAAAAGAGTGGATACCGGTCATGCTAATGGGTTGAGGACCTTCTACTGCCCTGTCCAGATCTCCTAGAGTAACTGCCTGTCCCCTGGAATCTCCTCCATGCTCTTGAGACTGTGCTGGGAGACACAGCAAACCTTCTGGAAATGGGATGTATTGATGTGCCATCCTTGAGGAGTTGGACTGCCTGTGCAACCTCTATTGGGTCCAGGTATCACCTCATGCTACCAGTAGTGACACTGACCCTAGCTAAAAGCAAAACTAGTTAAAAACAGTCAGAAAAGATGAGTATGGAAAAAAAATCTCAGTGGCCTCCACCTGTAAAACTATTCCTATTTTTGGAGGCTGTCTCATTGTTGCCCATCTAGTGCACCTGTTAGTAATTTCATTAACACCAGAGCAGCTGAAACTGGTTAAAAACCCCTTCTGCTACTTAACTGACCAGATCAATAGCCCAGGAATTTTATTGACTTGATGCTAATAAATGTATTGATTTTTTTTTTTTTTATACAGATAGGCCTTCCTTCTGGCAATATTTAGTAACCACTTAATTTTTATTTTTTTCAAAATACAAAGACCAAACATAACTTCCCAAAATAAACCATTTTTGGAAAGTAGACATCCTAAGGTGATCTAATTTTTGCCACATTTCTATGGAAAGGAAAAAACACGCTGAATTTGAAGGGGTTAGCTAGATAATGGGGCACTGGATGCAGCACATATATAGATACAGAGTAACAGTACAGGTTCCACTCAGAACAGGCCTCACCATGGTAGACCAAAGAAGTTGAGTGCACATGCTAAGTGTCATATCCAGGCGTTGCCTTTGGGAAATAGGCTTATGAGTGCTGCCAGCATTGCTGCAAAGGTTAAAGGGGTGGGGGGTCAGCCTGTCAAGGCTCAGACCATACGCTGCACACTGCATCAAATTGGTCTGTATGGCTGTCGTCCCAGAAATAAGCCTCTTTTAAAGAGGATACACAAGAAAGCCCGCAAACAGTTTGCTGAAGACAAGCAGACTAAGGACATGGATTACTGGAACCATGTCCTGTGGTCTGATGAGACCAAGATAAACTTATTTGGTTCAGATGTTGTCCAGCGTGTGTGGCGGCAACCAGGTGAGGACTACAAAGACAAATGTGTCTTGCCTACAGTCAAGCATGGTGGTGGGAGTGTCATGGTCTGGGGCTGCATGAATGCTTCCAGCACTGGGGAGCTACAGTTCATTGAGGGAACCATGGATGCCAACATGTACTGTGACATACTGAAGCAGAGCATGATCCCCTACCCTCAGGGACTGGGCTTAGGCAGTATTCCAACAAGATAATGACCCCAACCACACCTAAAAGATGACAACTGCCTTGGTAAAGAAGCTGAGGGTAAAGGTGATGGACTGGCCAAGCATGTCTCCAGACCTAAACCCTATTGAGCATCTGTGGGGCATACTCAAATGGAAGAGGACCTGTAAAGCTCTCGTGAACTCCATGCCCAAGAGGGTTAAGGCAGCACTGGAAAATAATTGTGGCCACACAAAATTTTTACACTTTGGGCCCAATTTGGACATTTTCACTTAGGGGTGTATTTACTTTTGTTGCCAGCGGATTAGACAATAATGGCTGTGTGTTGAGTTATTTTGAGGGGACAGCAAATTTACACTGTTATACAAGCTGTATACTCACTACTTTACATTGTAGCAAAATGTAATTTCTTCAGTGTTGTCACATGAAAAGAAAAGATAATAAAATATTCACAAAAATGTGAGGGGTGTACCCTCTTTTGTGAGATACTGTAAGTCATACATAGAAGGAGGAGGTAGTGAAGTGGTTATCATACAGAACACATACAGTGGAAGGATGGAGATGGAGTGGTTAATGTGCAGATGTGCAGGATCGAGGGAGCTGAAGAGGTTATTATACAGATCACTTACCGTAAAACAGGCTGGAGATCAGAATTGTGGGAAGTTAAAAGAGTTAAACCTTATGTGTAGTGGATTCTGTGGTGATAGTATACAATGCAGGTTGTTGCTGTATATTGACCACGGAGGGCTTAGGTAGCCCAGGACCGATTGTTCCCCATAATTGAATATATATATGCATATATGCCCCCCTTCCCTGCCTGAAGTACTTTACATACTAAGGAGAGGTTATTCCCTGCTACCAACCAGAGTACAGAGGTTGGAAATTCAATATTCCAAGGAACGCACAGGAAAGGCTGCTTCTCGTCCTACTCTAAGCCACTTTTATATAACATTAGATCCATCATAGCTATGGTGTAATATATACACATATATATTTTGAAAAGATACCTAAGAGTGGACCCCTACCTTTTCTGGCTGCGATCCCTAGTGAGGAGGCTACATTAAGGGTAAACCCTGAAGCCTTCCTTCTGGGGACACATTTGGGACTTAAAGTATCGGATCCAGTGCAATAAATTTGTTCATGACGTCTGTAAAGAATTTATATTTTCGGAAGAAACATCTTCCAAGCAGCATCTAGTATCGCTACAACCTTGTCGTCTAGCATGAGTCACTACCAAGAAGGAAATACCGGTCTGTTATGGTCTCTCAGGCCCTGAGGAAGCCTTGAGCGAAACGCGTCGGCTTGCTGGGGACCTACTCTGACCGAATCCAGCTTGAGACCCACTCTCCATCCTACACAGGCTTTTTTTCTGGTCATATCCCCCTAAGGGATTGGTTTCTATATTGCTAGTGACTCTCAATGTTTGATTTTAGTATTGTATGTCAGTCTGTTGTTTTTTGAGTATACATGGTTGTCCATGTGTAGTTTTATCCTGTAATCATCAATAAAATGTATCTTGGTTTTATATAAATTGGTTTTGGGTCTGATCCTTCTACTCCCACTGGCCTGCAAAGCCCCATCTTTTTCTATCCTATTTTTTGTTGGTCTCTCATAGGGGTAAGGGCCTTAACTACACGGAAAAAATTTTGTACAGTATACAATGCTCCAGGGACTAATAAATGAGTCATTTAATCATTCCTGTTAAAATGAATATTTTAACCCCAGAGGTTGTGTCCTATGAATCTGTTCCTGCATATCCAGAGTTTCACTATATTACCATTAGTATTGGGATGCCTGCCTTTACTCGTACATGTACGTTAATTGAATCCCAGTCTTAGTCCCCTAAAATAATGCATTATTATTTTTATTTATTGGAAAAAAGTGTCTATTTTCTCCTTCTTACAGCCTAATCAAGATGCTTACATACTATCCAGTGAATGTACAATATTTCTAGCTATTGCATATTTAAATAGTACATTTTAATTTGTATTTCTTAATTATACTCTTCCTTATCTCTTCTTTAGAAATTGCAGCCTAATAAAGCCACTTTCATAGAGTGCATCAACTATACAATATTTCTAGATATTTTCTGAGAAGTATTACAGTAACTTTTATTTCTTGATTAAAACCTGCCTTGTCTCTCCCTCTGAAATTGCAGCCTAATAATACTGCTTACACACAGTGCATTAACTATACCATATTTTTGGATATTCTTTGTGAAATAACACTATAATTTTTCTTTCTTGAATAAATGTGTTTGTCTCTCCCTCTGGAACTGCAACTAATAAAGCTGAATACATACTTTACTTTGATTGTAAAATATTTTTAGCTAATGTCTCTAAAATATTACATATATTACGTATATTACACTTTTATTTTTATTTCATTATAAAACCCTCTGATCTCTCTCTTTGAATTTCAGACCTAGTAAGGATCCTTAAACATGCATCAACTCACTACAATATTTTTGTGTATTGTGCCCAAAATAATACACGCTGTTCGAAATAGACTTCTCAGCTCTCAGGATACTTCAGGAAAGTTATTTTCTAAAAGTAAAGCAAAACATACTAAACAGAATAAAACAGAAAGGTTTCACGCATCAAAAGGAGAGAGAGAGGTGTTACGTGTCTTCAGAGTGTAGGCTGTTCTTTTCTCATCTCTGCTTGATCTGTAGATATAGTTGTCTTTTATACTATATGTAAAGACGATATCAGCAAAAAGTGTGTCCCATGAAGGTTTATAGTAAGACACATAACTTCACCCAACATACTAACATAGAAACTCAGAATAGAAATACATACATAGCAAAATGGCTTCTCTGTCCTTGACAAAGACATATTGAAATAACCTTCACAACTAACATATTACATTATAACATCCATATGTATTTCAGAGACTTTTATCATTTAAAATAATATTAAACTCTAAATCTCTAACAATTCCCCCTCAATGCATTATAGTCAACTCATAAACGTGCATTCATCTTAAATAAGAAATGTCTCTGGTCATCTTTTTTTTTCACAATACAAACAAATTATAACAAACAATACAATAAACAATAATAAAATTGGATATGTCAGATAATGTACATAAGCACTTCTCTAAAACCTGAAGATTTTCCTGTGAAAAATGTACCTATTTCATTCCATCAAGACACTATAAATCATTATATTATTTATTCATTTTAGTTAGTTTTCCGTCCAAATTATGTAATATCTTCAAAGATTTTCTTCTTTCAAATTCATACATTTAACTTTTTGTAAAACTCTTACATCATTGATCATATCATATAACTATTTTCCTATTTCAATGTAAGGAAGAAGTAAATACTATATTTGATATGTAAAATTGTATTACTCTGTAATATAAATTATTAATTAATAAATAAAATCTCTTCTATCCCAGGAAATTTCTATAACTAAATGATTCATACAAAATAAGCCTTGTACATTATCTTTCACACCAAAAATTATAAGCATGATAAGTAATCATAACTCTCCATTATTCTATTGCCATATTCATTTTTATATAGTCTATCTATCTATCTATGACCAGTAGGCAACTCTTTTCTATGCTCTTTTTCAACATTCCGTGTTATTTAATTCAAAAGTAACTCTGTTTGGACACATTAAATCAGATTGTTCTCTTCCACACAAGCCTGTATGTACTTTAACTATATCTCTTTTCAGCTAGATATAATTAGCATCTTCTTCAATAGAAGTATATATCCATAAGTCATTATCTAAAATTCCTAAGTCTATTCTTTTTAAAAAAAATATATATAAACTAACTAGTATTATTGCTCCAAATGTACAATTTTTGTACATCCTTGTTATAGCAACCCACAGTATCCAACTAAATTGCCACCAAGTTGTGTGTGTTCTAATTAGTAAAATAAAATGAATTCTATGTTCACAAGTTTATCATAATGTGTTTCTGTAAAATAATTAGGAAACCTAGATGTAACAACTATAATGTAAACTAAACTAGTATCAATTTTATTAGCTGTTGCTGTGATATCAATCTTCCAAGGATCTGCTAAACTAACAAAGGTTGTGTAGGAGAAAGAATCAAATTTCAATGTCAACACGGAGTCAATTATGTTTCCTTCTATCTTGTCACTACCATCAAGATTAAATTTCACACATACTATTCCCATAACTGTATAATCAATACATTCTATTTGAAAAAGCAACACAATATGTAAAATATTTTCAAGCTCTAAACACTCATATTCTCCTATATCAGACAATTTATAAAAAATAATATATGAGAATCGCATCCCAACTTCCCCTCTCATAATGATCAAACAATCAGAATGTCTCTTATGAAACAAGTCCATATAAGGAAAACGTTGAAATCCATCAAAAAAAGTTATTTGATAACACAATTAGAAAGGAAGTAATGATGAAAGCAAAAACAAAAATTAATGACAAATAGAAGTTTAGTTGTGCTTGTCTCATGGTCATAGTAGAATTCAAGATTTCTGAAAATAAAATAATAATTTTCTTTAAACTTAGAAACAAAAGACATATCTGGGAGAGAAAATGAAAACAAGTATCAAATTCTTATCAAAAAAATTATATGTTTTCCTTAAGTAATGTTCATTGATCATATGGACCATTCTAGGCTCATCGACTTTTTTACATTGTTTACAGATTCTTTGAAAAAAAAAAAAAAGAAACATGAACTATAGTCCCAATTAACTTAAGGATAACAAAGAAACCTTCCCAGTTTGCATCCTAAGTACCTTTAGATCTAAAATTCCTAACCATAATTTGAGCTCCTAGAATACATTTCTTGACATACTCAGAAGTAGAAATCTCATTCATGACATAATTTCTATTCAAATCTAGCAAGGGTCTAGCTATATTTTTGCAGCAAAATTATAAAGTTCTTGTACCTGTTGTTGCAATGTTTGCAACCACACTTCTTCCTATACAACAGATTGTAAAAAACAAAGTATGCTAATCTGAAAAGATAGAAGAATAGTCATTCTCAAAATGTGACAAACCCTATACTAGAAAATACTAAAGCTCTTAAGCCACTATGCACCTGGGAAAAAGAAGAAGAGGAAGGCTTTTTCAGAAATGTAACTACCTTCTTCATGCACTGTATAGCACAGCCATTCTCAAAAGGAAAAGACAGACTAGATGGTGCTGCCCAACTACCACTTTGTCCTGCAGATCCTAATCGCCCACCACTACCTTTGCATGCAGAACCTCTGCTTCCCCCTTTAGGCCTCCGTGACACTTTGAATAAAGGGTATTGCCTACATTTACTTGTAGTTGTAGCAATAGGAGGAATAAAAATGTGGTGCTTTTGTGCACTAAAGATGTGGTACTTTGGTGCTTAATACTTTACCACACAAGTATGTAGCGATGTGGTGCAAACAAAGGCAGCTTTGCCTGTGTCAGCAGCTAATAAATCTCATAATAAAAAACAAAATATATTGCTCCCCCTCCCCCCTCCCAAAAAACGCTGAAACACTAAATCCAATTGTATTGTTATTTTATTGGGGGAGGAGAGGCAGCAGCTGAACAGCAACTACTGCTGCTGACATATGCAAAAAGATTGTCCTGGAATGGGCTGTTGGGTCCCTGAACTGTAAACGTGGGGGGGGGGGGGGGGGACAATAATATATAGCCCACTGCAATTCACAGTATAGGACAACAGGACAGCACTGTATAGCAGCAACTATCTCTCCATAATCACAGCATGTCAGCTTTCCCTATCTACTCTAACACACACTGAAAACTGGCTGTCAAAAACCCAGCCTTTCATAGTGACAGATCTTGCACATAAAGCCCCCATTATTGTCCCTTTTAAGACCTAAGTTGAAAGGCCAGGAAGTGCAATATTGGTAGGTGCAAATTAGTTTGCCATGTCTGAAAATGGGTTGGGTTTGCCTTAAATCTGTTACCATGAACATGAAACTTATCCTTTGTTTTTATTTTTGTTAATTCAACGTGATGAACTTATGTCTTTTATTAATTCTACTTTATAACTATGCACTGTATAAGTATGAGGCTTGGGCACTTATATACTGTATACACGTTTTTAAATGCTGTAGCCCTTTCATTTACAGTTTGTACATGTAAAAAGGGTGTGAAATGAGATTCTAAGATAAGAGGCCCACACACACTAGCAGCGCTCAAAAAGATAATAAACACATGATATATACCATAAACAAATGTGTACATTAATGTATAAACCTTATACCTTTGATAGTGTTGAGCGAACACGGACTGTATTATTCGTGTTCGTACCGAATAATTGGATTTTTGTTACCCGAACATGAACACGGACACTTTACTGTATATTCGGGTAAAAATCCGTGTTCGGTCGTTTTATTTCCGGGTTTTGCATGCTTTGGCTCTCTTTTCATGGCGGGCTTTCAACAGCCAATCAACAATCGTTTAACTGGTGTGCCTTAAGCCATCCCAGCCATGCCTGCAAATATCTCAGTAGCTGTGATTGGCCGTCTGAAGCATGTGACCAAGTCTTTATAAGTTCGAGGCAGCCGCAGCGGCGTCATTATGCTGCTTAGATCAGGGACAGAGCACACATCAACGTGCTGGCTGCTGATTAGGGAAAGATAGGCAGGAAAAAAACATTTGTGTCCGGATAGAATTGAGGGACAGGTCGGAGTGTTTAGGCAGGGCGAGTTGTAGGCATTTTAGGGATAGAGTCTGCTGAATTATAGGGTCAGTGTCTTCTGCAAACTACAATCGATATTGCTGTGTGGGGGGTGGGGTCTGCACTCAATCCTGATCTACGATCTCTTCTCAATCCTGTTAGGGAGAGGCTGCTGCTGAATTTTAGGGTCAGAGTGTTCTACAAACTACAATCGATATTGCTGTGTGGGGTGGGGTCTGCACTTAGTTCTCCTGATCTACGATCTCTTCTCAATCCTGTTAGGGACAGAGTCTGCTGAATTTTAGGGAAACTGTGTTCTACAAACTACAATCGATATTGCTGTGTGGTGTGGGATAGGAGATAGGCAGGTGTCAGTGATCCACATCCATTTTTCTGTGTGTGGGCTGCAGTGAACACAATCTTTTTGGGGTGCAGTGAACACAATCCTTTTGGAGTGCAGTGAACAAAATCTTTGTGGGGTGCAGTGAACAAAACCTTTGTGGGGGTACAGTGAACACAATCTTTGTGGGGTGCAGTGAAGACAATCCTTGTGGGGTGCAGTGAAGACAATCCTTGTGGGGTGCAGTGAACAAAATCTTTGGGGGGTACAGTGAACACAATCTTTGTGGGGTGCAGAGAAGACAATCCTTGTGGGGTGCAGTGAACAAAATCTTTGGGGGGGTACAGTGAACACAATCTTTGTGGGGTGCAGTGAACAAAACCTTTGTGGGGTGCAGTGAACACAATCTTTGTGGGGTGCAGTGAACAAAACCTTTGTGGGGTACAGTGAACACCATCTTTGTGGGGTGCAGTGAAGACAATCCTTTTGGAGTGCAGTGAACACAATCTTTGTGGGGTACAGTGAACACAATCTTTGTGGGGTGCAGTGAACAAAACCTTTGTGGGGTACAGTGAACACAATCTTTGTGGGGTGCAGTGAACACAATCTTTGTGGGGTGCAGTGAACAAAACCTTTGTGGGGTGCAGTGAACACAACCTTTGTGGGGTACAGGGAACACAATCTTTGTGGGGTGCAGTGAACAAAACCTTTGTGGGGTACAGTGAACACAATCTTTGTGGGGTGCAGTGAACAAAACCTTTGTGGGGTACAGTGAACACAATCTTTGTGGGGTGCAGTGAACAAAACCTTTGTGGGGTACAGTGAACACAATCTTTGTGGGGTGCAGTGAAGACAATCCTTTTGGAGTGCAGTGAACAAAATCTTTGTGGGGTACAGTGAACACAATCTTTGTGGGGTGCAGTGAACAAAATCTTTGTGGGGTACAGTGAACACAATCTTTGTGGGGTGCAGTGAAGACAATCCTTGTGGGGTGCAGTGAAGACAATCCTTGTGGGGTGCAGTGAACAAAACCTTTGTGGGGTACAGTGAACACAATCTTTGTGGGGTACAGTGAACACAATCTTTGTGGGGTGCAGTGAACAAAACCTTTGTGGGGTACAGTGAACACAATCTTTGTGGGGTGCAGTGAACAAAACCTTTATGGGGTACAGTGAAGACAATCTTTGTGGGGTGCAGTGAAGACAATCCTTTTGGAGTGCAGTGAACAAAATCTTTGTGGGGTACAGTGAACACAATCTTTGTGGGGTGCAGTGAACAAAATCTTTGTGGGGTACAGTGAACACAATCTTTGTGGGGTGCAGTGAAGACAATCCTTGTGGGGTGCAGTGAAGACAATCCTTGTGGGGTGCAGTGAACAAAATCTTTGGGGGGTACAGTGAACACAATCTTTGTGGGGTGCAGTGAACAAAACCTTTGTGGGGTACAGTGAACACAATCTTTGTGGGGTGCAGTGAAGACAATCCTTGTGGGGTGCAGTGAAGACAATCCTTGTGGGGTGCAGTGAACAAAATCTTTGGGGGGTACAGTGAACACAATCTTTGTGGGGTGCAGTGAACAAAACCTTTGTGGGGTACAGTGAACACAATCTTTGTGGGGTGCAGTGAACAAAACCTTTGTGGGGTACAGTGAACAAAACCTTTGTGGGGTGCAGTGAACAAAACCTTTGTGGGGTGCAGTGAACACAACCTTTGTGGGGTACAGTGAACACAATCTTTGTGGGGTGCAGTGAACAAAACCTTTGTGGGGTACAGTGAACACAATCTTTGTGGGGTGCAGTGAACACAATCTTTGTGGGGTGCAGTGAACAAAACCTTTGTGGGGTGCAGTGAACACAACCTTTGTGGGGTACAGTGAACACAATCTTTGTGGGGTGCAGTGAACAAAACCTTTGTGGGGTACAGTGAACACAATCTTTGTGGGGTACAGTGAACACAATCTTTGTGGGGTGCAGTGAACAAAACCTTTGTGGGGTACAGTGAACACAATCTTTGTGGGGTGCAGTGAACACAATCTTTGTGGGGTGCAGTGAACAAAACCTTTGTGGGGTGCAGTGAACACAACCTTTGTGGGGTACAGTGAACACAATCTTTGTGAGGTGCAGTGAAGACAATCCTTGTGGGGTGCAGTGAAGACAATCCTTGTGGGGTGCAGTGAAGACAATCCTTTTGGAGTGCAGTGAACAAAATCTTTGTGGGGTACAGTGAACAAAATCTTTGGGGGGTGCAGTGAAGACAATCCTTTTGGAGTGCAGTGAACAAAATCTTTGTGGGGTACAGTGAACACAATCTTTGTGGGGTGCAGTGAAGACAATCCTTGTGGGGTGCAGTGAAGACAATCCTTGTGGGGTGCAGTGAACAAAATCTTTGGGGGGTACAGTGAACACAATTTTTGTGGGGTGCAGTGAACAAAACCTTTGTGGGGTACAGTGAACACAATCTTTGTGGGGTGCAGTGAACAAAACCTTTGTGGGGTACAGTGAACACAATCTTTGTGGGGTGCAGTGAAGACAATCCTTTTGGAGTGCAGTGAACAAAATCTTTGTGGGGTACAGTGAACACAATCTTTGTGGGGTGCAGTGAAGACAATCCTTTTGGAGTGCAGTGAACAAAATCTTTGTGGGGTACAGTGAACACAATCTTTGTGGGGTGCAGTGAAGACAATCCTTGTGGGGTGCAGTGAAGACAATCCTTGTGGGGTGCAGTGAACAAAATCTTTGGGGGGTACAGTGAACACAATCTTTGTGGGGTGCAGTGAACAAAACCTTTGTGGGGTACAGTGAACACAATCTTTGTGGGGTGCAGTGAACAAAACCTTTGTGGGGTACAGTGAACACAATCTTTGTGGGGTGCAGTGAAGACAATCCTTTTGGAGTGCAGTGAACACAATCTTTGTGGGGTGCAGTGAACAAAACCTTTGTGGGGTATAGTGAACACAATCTTTGTGGGGTACAGTGAACACAATCTTTGTGGGGTACAGTGAACACAATCTCATACTTCTGAAGCTTTGAGGGTGCTGCCTGTTCTATACTCCTCCTCCTCCTCCTCATCCATCCTTTTAGGTGTACAAACAATAGTAATTGGGGCCTAGTGTGCTTCTGTACGTGTGAAAAACATACACTTTTTTTTGATCATATTTCCTATTCCGCTATTCAATAAAAACCTTTGGGGCTCAATTAAATTGCGGAATAGTCTGTGTCTGTACGTGTGAGATCCACCTTTCCAAGTTTTTGGGGTTCATCTCATACTTCTGAAGCTTTGAGGGTGCTGCCTGTTCTATACTCCTCCTCCTCCTCCTCCTCATCCATCCTTTTAGGTATACAAACAATAGTAATTGGGGCCTAGTGTGCTTCTGTACGTGTGAAAAACATACACTTTTTTTTGATCATATTTCCTATTCCGCTATTCTATAAAAACCTTTGGGGCTCAATTAAATTGCGGAATAGTCTGTGTCGGTACGTGTGAGATCCACCTTTCCAAGTTTTTGGGGTTCATCTCATACTTCTGAAGCTTTGAGGGTGCTGCCTGTTCTATACTCCTCCTCCTCCTCATCCATCCTTTTAGGTGTACAAACAATAGTAATTGGGGCCTAGTGTGCTTCTGTACGTCTGAAAAACATACACTTTTTTTTGATCATATTTCCTATTCCGCTATTCAATAAAAACCTTTGGGGCTCAATTAAATTGCGGAATAGTCTGTGTCGGTACGTGTGAGATCCACCTTTCCAAGTTTTGGGGGTTCATCTCATACTTCTGAAGCTTTGAGGGTGCTGCCTGTTCTATACTCCTCCTCCTCCTCCTCATCCATCCTTTTAGGTGTACAAACAATAGTAATTGGGGCCTAGTGTGCTTCTGTACGTGTGAAAAACATACACTTTTTTTTGATCATATTTCCTATTCCGCTATTCAATAAAAACCTTTGGGGCTCAATTAAATTGCGGAATAGTCTGTGTCTGTACGTGTGAGATCCACCTTTCCAAGTTTTTGGGGTTCATCTCATACTTCTGAAGCTTTGAGGGTGCTGCCTGTTCTATACTCCTCCTCCTCCTCCTCATCCATCCTTTTAGGTGTACAAACAATAGTAATTGGGGCCTAGTGTGCTTCTGTACGTGTGAAAAACATACACTTTTTTTTGATCATATTTCCTATTCCACTATTCAATAAAAACCTTTGGGGCTCAATTAAATTGCGGAATAGTCTGTGTCTGTACGTGTGAGATCCACCTTTCCAAGTTTTTGGGGTTCATCTCATACTTCTGAAGCTTTGAGGGTGCTGCCTGTTCTATACTCCTCCTCCTCCTCCTCCTCATCCATCCTTTTAGGTATACAAACAATAGTAATTGGGGCCTAGTGTGCTTCTGTACGTGTGAAAAACATACACTTTTTTTTGATCATATTTCCTATTCCGCTATTCTATAAAAACCTTTGGGGCTCAATTAAATTGCGGAATAGTCTGTGTCGGTACGTGTGAGATCCACCTTTCCAAGTTTTTGGGGTTCATCTCATACTTCTGAAGCTTTGAGGGTGCTGCCTGTTCTATACTCCTCCTCCTCCTCTTCCTCATCCATCCTTTTAGGTGTACAAACAATAGTAATTGGGGCCTAGTGTGCTTCTGTACGTGTGAAAAACATACACTTTTTTTTGATCATATTTCCTATTCCGCTATTCAATAAAAACCTTTGGGGCTCAATTAAATTGCGGAATAGTCTGTGTCGGTACGTGTGAGATCCACCTTTCCAAGTTTTTGGGGTTCATCTCATACTTCTGAAGATTTGAGGGTGCTGCCTGTTCCATACTCCTCTTCCTCATCCTCCCTTTAGGGTAGGAAAAAATTTAATCGGGCCTAGTCTGTGTTTGTACGTGTGAGATACACAGTTTTTTATCCTATTCCGCTATTCAATACACACCCTTTTGGTGTAAAAAACATTAAATTGCAGCATTGTTTGCATATTTGACTGTGAGATACACCCGTGCGATACTGTTGTTCTTTTGTTCCGCTATTCAATAAAGACCTTTCTAGGGCAAGATCTTAAATTTCAGAAATATGAGGAGAGCGTCAAATAGGGGCCGTGGCCTGGGTCGTGGTGGTGCTGCTGCTAGAGCTCCTGTTGCAAGGAGAGGACGTGGTCGATCTGTGCCAGCTACACGCACAAGTGAAACACCTTCCTCAAGTGTGAGTAGGCGACAGAACCTGCATCAGTATTTGGTAGGGCATCATACGCCCCTAGAAGTGATGAGGCCAGAACAAGTGGAGGCGATAGTAGATTGGTTTGCTGCTGACAGTGCCTCCAGTTCCTTCACATTGTCTCCCACCCAGTCTACTGCAGAAAGGTCACAGTTGGCACCTGCAGCCGATGTCCAACCGTCTTTCACCTCACCCCCTTGCAAATCAGGCAAGCAGTCTGAGCCCCAAGCCATACAGCAGTCTCTTCTTCTTTTTGATGACTCTGTCAGCAGGGTTTCCCAGGGCCATCCACCTAGCCCTGCCCCAGAAGTGGAAGAGATTGAGTGCAGGGATGCCCAACCACTTATTTCTCAAGATGAGTACATGCAAGGATCATCGCAGCACGTCTCCGATGATGACGAAACGCAGGTGCCAACTGCTGCGGCGTTCAGCATTGTGGAGACCGACAAGGAGGGCAGGGGTGAAGACTGGGTGGAAGATGATGTGGAGGACGATGAGGTCCTCGACCCCACATGGAATGAACGTCATGCAGGTGACCTGAGTAGTTTGGAGGAAGAGGCGGTGGTCGCACAGAGCCACCAGCACAGCAGAAGAGGGAGCAGGGTGCAGAAGCGGAGCGGCCGTGCTCTAGACACTACGCCCGCTACTGCCCAACGCAGCAAGGGAACGAGCGCACCAAAGTCAGCTCAAAGGAGTTCTCTAGCGTGGAAGTTCTTTAGAAAATGTGCTGATGACAGGACACGAGTGGTTTGCACCCTGTGCAATCAGAGCTTGAAGCGAGGCATAAACCTTCTCAACCTGAGCACAACCTGCATGATCAGGCATCTAAGTGCAAAGCACGAGCTGCAGTGGAGTACACACCTTCAAAACCAAGAAACGTCTCTGGCTCATCCTGCTTCCTCTTCTGCTGCAGTCTCGGCCGCTCCAGCCACATCTGTAGTGATACCGGCACCTGCCACCCCGCAAACAGACGATCTGTCAGCAACACCACCACCTGGGTCACCAACAACCATCTCCACAATGTCCCGTGGAAGCGTTCAGATTTCCATCTCCCAAACACTTGAGAGGAAGAGGAAGTACCCCCCTACCCACCCGCGATCCCTGGCCCTGAATGCCAGCATTTCAAAATTATTGGCCTTTGAAATGCTGTCATTCCGTCTGGTGGAGACGCACAGTTTTAAAAACCTTATGTCGGTGGCTGTCCCACAGTACGTCGTGCCCAGCCGCCACTACTTTTCCAGGCAAGCCATCCCTTCCCTACACAACCAAGTGGGGGAAAAAATCAGGTGTGCACTGCGCAACGCCATCTGTGCCAAGGTCCACCTAACTACCGATACGTGGACCAGTAAGCACGGTCAGGGGCGTTATATCTCCCTAACGGCACACTGGGTAAATGCAGTGGCGGATGGGCCTGAGGCGGATAGCAATTTGGCGCATGTCCTTCCACCACCGAGGATTGCAGGGCGCTTCAGTTTGCCTCCTGTTCCTAACTCCTCCTACTCCGCTTCCTCATCCTCTACCGCCTCCTCATCCGGACAGCGTAACACCTTCACCACCAACTTCAGCACGGCCAGGGGTAAACGACAGCAGGCAGTTTTACAACTTGCCTGTTTGGGGGACAAACCACACACCGCGCAGGAGTTGTGGAGGAGCATGGAACAGCAGACAAATGAGTGGTTGCTGCCAGCGAGCCTCAAGCCCGGCCTGGTGGTGTGCGATAACGGGCGAAATCTCATAGCAGCTCTGGGCCTAGCCGGTTTGACGCACATCCCTTGCCTGGCGCATGTGCTGAATTTGGTGGTGCAGAGGTTCCTTAAAAACTACCCCGATATGTCAGAGCTGCTGCAGAAAGTGCGGGCCGTCTGTGCGCACTTTCGGCGTTCTCACCCTGCTGCTGCTCGCCTGGCAGCGCTGCAGCGTAACTTCGGCCTTCCCGCTCACCGCCTCATATGTGACGTGCCCACAAGGTGGAACTCCACCTTGCACATGCTGGAAAGACTGTGCGAGCAGCAGCAGGCCATAGTGGAGTTTCAGCTGCAGCACGCACGCGTGAGTCGCTCTGCGGAACAGCACCACTTCACCACCAATAACTGGGCCTCCATGCGAGACCTGTGTGCCTTGTTGCGCTGTTTTGAGTACTCCACCAACATGGCCAGTGGCAATGACGCCGTTCTCAGCTTAACTATCCCACTTCTATGCCTCCTTGAAAAAACAATTCGGGCGATGATGGAAGAGGATGTGGCACAGGATGAGGAGGAGGAGGAGGAGGATGAAGAGGTAACATTTCAAAGGCTTTCAGGGCAGTCATTCGCAAGGGGCTCCGAGGGTGGGTTCCTGCACACACAAACGCCAGGGACACAATTGTCCAGCAGGGGCACAGTTCTGGAGGATGAGGAGGATGAGGAGGAGGAGGAGCTGGAGGAGGAGATGGAACCATGTTCACAGCAGGGTGGCACCCAGGCCAGCTCATGGCCATCACTGGTGCGTGGCTGGGGGGATACAGAGGACACGGACGATACACCTCCCACAGAGGACAGCCTTTCGTCGCCTCTGGGCAGCCTGGCACACATGAGCGATTACATGCTGCAGTGTCTCCACAACGACCGCCGAGTTGCCCACATTCTAACTTGTGCTGATTACTGGGTGGCCACGCTGCTGGATCCCCGTTACAAGGACAACGTACCGTCCTTAATTCACTCACTGGAGCGCGATCGCAAGATGCGCGAGTACAAGCGCACGCTGGTAGACGCGATGCTGCTGGCATTCCCATCTGACAGCGGGGCCACAGTGGAAGCACAAGGCAGAGGAGGAGGAGGTCGCCAACTCAACCAGGGCACCGCCAGCACCTCAGAAGGCAGGGTTAGCATGGCCGAAATGTGGAAAAGCTTTGTCAGCACGCCACAACAAACAGCAGCACCAGCAGCTCAGATGGAACGTCTTAGCAGGAGGCAGCATTTTACCAACATGGTGGAGCAGTATGTGTGCACACGCCTACATGTAGTGAATGAGGGGTCTGCCCCCTTCAACTTCTGGGTCTCCAAATTGGGCACATGGCCTGAGCTTGCCCTTTACGCCTTGGAGGTGCTGGCGTGCCCTGCAGCCAGTGTATTATCTGAACGGGTATTTAGCACGGCTGGGGGTGTTATAACAGACAAGCGCAGCCGCCTGTCCAGAGACAATGTGGACAAGCTCACGTTCATTAAAATGAACCAGGCATGGATCCCACGGGACTTTTCTGTACCTTGTGCAGAATAGCAATGGATACCGACCTTACCCAGCCATTGTTCCATTTTTGCTCTTTCTCACTCTTTTGGGGTGTACCCTCATTTAAAATTTGTGAAAAGAAGCAGTGTTGGCTACCTCGTCCTCCTCCTCAGGGCCAGATTAACGTAGGGGCTATTGGAGCTGCAGCTCCATGCAGGCCCCTACCTTTTATATAGGCCCCGGGTTGGCCATATTCACTGTGACCGCTCTTCTGTCACTTGTAAACACAGAAGTCTGGCTTCTATGCTCGCTTCCCCAGGCAGCACCCTCAGAACCTCCCCACACAGCGCGAAGGCCGGACAAGGAGGGACAGTTGCCGATGCATGGATGTGTTTATGGGCTTCAGAGACAGCATACCATGTTGAATTAGGCATGCATGGCTGCACCCTTCCTCCTCTGGGTGCATGCCAAGGCACGGCCCTTAAGGCCCTTCAAAATCCTCAGCACCAAGACCATGATGCTCTTAATCCAGCCCTGGTCCTCCTCCACCGCCGCTTCCACCTACACCGCCCATAGGTGTGCGCAGCCTATTGCATTAGGGTGTGCACCCCAAAGTTGAAATACACATGCATGTGTTTGCCTACATGTACATGGCCCCGATACATTACTCTCCCTGCTGGCAAAGAGAAATAGAGCAGAGCAGGTGCGAGGGAGATCTTTCCCATCTCCTCACTGGCAAACAGAGCGATAATGCTATGTGCCCTAGGTGATTAGGGTGTGCCCAGGTACACCAGGCACACCCTGTGCGCACGCCTATGACACCGCCACATCCACCACCACCTCAACCTCCCTCCTACTCCTTATGGGCCTCGTCCTTCAGAGATGAAGAACATTGTTTTATTTTTCTGTTTTTTTTTGTTGTTTTAAGTTATTTCCCTATCCATATTTGTTTGCAGAGCACTTGCCATGCTCTTAACTACATTTTGCTGCCATTTGCAGCACTCTAGCCCTTTCCATTGGTGTTTTAGAGCCATTTTAGTGCCTTAAAGTTCGGGTCCCCATTGACTTCAATGGGGTTCGGTGTCCGGGAAAAGTTCGGTAAAAGTCCGGGACACGGACCCGGACTTTTTTTTAAAGTTCGGCCGAACCCGTCGAACACGGACATCTAGGTGTCCACTCAACCCTAACCTTTGATACTCTACTGCAGTGTGTAATTTGTCTGGCTGTGCAAGATGGCTGCTCAGCGGTAACTGAGACCAGCGTGGAGCACAAGTGACCAAAATTGACATCGTTATATTAGACCAATTCAACCCAAGCTTAAAGAACTTTGTGACGATGGGCAAACATTATGAAAAGGCACTTTCAGGTCTTATTGTCATTGCTGCCTATATGCACTGCTGAGGCTCAGGTGCAAGCGTTAAAGTATTGGAGATTCCGGTGGATGCTTTTTAGAGTCACATAGATTACCTTCACCACGGAACAGAAACCTTTTGTATTCCTGACAAGACTTCTATAAATCCAGGGTCTGGTGAGTGTTCACTATCAAGGGGGACACGTTTGGAGGTGTAGTGATGGTGGTCCAGAAGTGTCAGAGTTAACACCGTGGTCCATTTGCAGTTCAGTCCGGGATCTTATGTACTATATGAACTTTATATGCTTTTATGCAGCATTTAAGTGAAGTTATCACTTTTTAAGGACAATATGCTTTTATAAGGTTTATACATTAATGTACACATTTGTTTATGGTATATATCATGTGTTTATTATCTTTTTGAGCGCTGCTAGTGTGTGTGGGCCTCTTATCTTAGAATCTCATTTCACACCCTTTGTCAGGGAACTAGCCGCATGAATACGCACGCACGTATTGCAAACGCACGTCCGCTAGGGCGAAGACGTGTGCGTGCTGGCCCACAAAGTGGATGTCCAATCCCAGCACCCTCTGGCCTTTAAAAGGATATCTGTGGCACATGAACATTGCTGACTGGTCTTCAGCTTCCTGTTTCCTGTTTCCTGCTTCCTGTGTTTGTTGCTGCTTCTGATCACCTGTTGACAACCCGGCTTGTTCTTGGATTCCTCTTGTCTCGCTCCCAGCTCTGACCTCGGATTGTTCACGGATCTTCTCTTGTCATCTGCCCTGTGTATGAACCCGGCTTGCCTAACCACGACTCTGCTATCTGATCTGCTGACCTCTGGCTTACTGACCTCTGCTTCTGTCCCCGACTACGCCTTTGGCTGTGCCTTGTCTGCTGTGACCTGCCTTGGTGCCCACCTGCTGTACCCAGCCTGCAGAACCTGCTTCCAGTACTTACCTGTTGATCCTGCCAGCTGCACTCTCCATTACAAACTACTTCCAGCCGCGTGCAGTCTGCAACTACCACAGCACTCCTGGGTCCTAGTGCTCACCTCCTCTGGTGTTCACCTGCAGAGATATATTCCTACCATCAACCCTCATCTGGGGCACAGCTGGCAATCCCTGCTTCTTTGGGCTTCGTGCTTCCTGTTACCACCTTCAGGGACACCAAGCACTCAGCCGCAAGGAGAGCCCTCTCGGCATTTCGGCTTCAGGACCAGGTACGTGACAGTACCAGTCAGCCATAAAATGTCTGAAGCCGACAGAGGTGCGTCTCCGCTAGAGGCTTTGTGCCAACAAGTTACAGCCCTCACACAAGCCGTACAGAATTTACAAGAAGGCTATATGCAACTAGAAGGTCGTCTGCACAGCATACCCTCTACGTCCTTTTCTGCTTGCCAGAATACCGCACATGAGGTCTCTGCTCCAGCCTCTGCTGTTTTTGAACGCACTGCTGTCATACCCACAGTAGTGGTACCTCCACCTGAACCAAGGGTCCCCATACCCGAACGTTTCTCCGGGGACCGAAGAAAATTCAGAGCGTTTAAAAATGCTTGTCAGTTATACCTAGCTCTGCAGCCACGGACTTTCTCCCTTGAAACTGTCAAAGTCGGTTTCATCATCTCCTTGCTGACAGAAGAACCTCAATCCTGGGCCCATCATCTTATGGAACAAAGTAACCCAGTCCTAGACTCAGTTTCAGCCTTTTTTGAAGCCATGGCACAGCTGTATGATGACCCCCAGCGAATGGCTTCGGCCGAAGCGGCCCTGCACACACTCCAGCAAGGGAATCGGCCTGTAGAGGACTATACGGTTGAATTCCGCAAATGGTCAGCAGATACAGACTGGAATGAAGCCGCACTCAAGTACCAGTTCCGGCTTGGTCTGTCCGAGGCGCTCAAAGATGAACTGGCCCGGGTGGAAGCTCCCACTACCCTTGAACGCCTTATACAGTTGGCTATACAGCTTGACCGCCGATTACGGGAGCGGCGCTTTGAACGGACTCAATCTTACAAACCTCCAGTAACCACCACTACACCCATGCAATTCGGCCTGTTGCGGCCTTCCCTGACCCCTGAAGAGAGGATCCGCCGGCGGCAAGCCAACCTTTGTCTATACTGTGGCGGTACGGGACATTTCCTTCGAAACTGCCCTGTGAGACCCAGTAAGTTCCTGTCCTCTCGTCCCACATATGCCTCTGTCGCTGGATCCTCCCCCGCTCATATCATCTTGCCTGTCTCACTGCAAGTGGCAGAAGGGGAAGTCAAATTCCGAGCCATTGTTGATTCAGGCGCCTGCAGTTGTTTTCTGGATCTTACATTAGCTAAGAAATTACAGATTCCACTTAGACCTAAAAGACTGAGTCTTACTGTTCACCTGGCAGACGGCACCATTCCCAAGTCGGGGCCCATTACCCAAGAGACTGAACCAATTCTAACGATTACTGACTCTGGACATCAAGAGTTCCTATGTTTCGATGTCCTCTACTCCCCCTTGTTTCCGGTAATACTCGGCCTTCCCTGGTTGAGGGCCCATAATCCCAAGATTGACTGGTCTAAAGGGGAGATCATGTTCCCTTCAGCCTACTGCCAGCAGCATTGTTTCGCTCCTGAACCATTGGATTCTCCCAGCTGCCTGACCGTTCAGGCATTCTCAGATATCGGTCAGTATGTGCCTACTAGCTATCATGACTTCCTGGATGTGTTCGATAAGAAGAAAGCTGATGTGTTGCCACCTCATCGCTCTTATGACTGTCCTATTGAACTACTTCCAGGTGCAGAAATTCCTTTTGGTCGGATTTTTCCATTATCAGAAATAGAGCTGGAGGCTCTACGACTCTACATAAACGAGAATCTGGAAAAAGGATTTATCCGTCCATCCTCTTCCCCTGCAGGAGCAGGAATCTTCTTTGTTCAAAAGAAGGATCATACACTCAGACCTTGTGTAGATTACAGGGAATTGAATAAAATTACTGTCAAGAACCGCTACCCGCTACCTCTCATACCAGAACTGTTTCAACGATTTCGAGCTGCTCGAGTTTTCACTAAACTGGATCTACGAGGTGCATACAATTTAGTCCGAATTAGAGAAGGCGACGAGTGGAAAACGGCCTTCCGAACCCGTTTCGGACATTTTGAATACCTTGTGATGCCTTTTGGACTTTGCAATGCCCCAGCCACTTTCCAACACCTTGTAAATGACATCTTTAGAGAATTTCTGGATTACTTCCTTATAGTCTATCTTGATGATATTCTCATTTTCTCTGCATCTCTTGAATTGCATCGTGTGCACGTAAAGAAAGTCTTGTCTACCCTCAGGAAACATGGACTCTACGCCAAGGCAGAGAAATGCGAATTTGAGAGACAAACCATCCAGTTCCTAGGATTGATCATATCCACTGATGGTATCGCTATGGACCCCCAAAAGGTGTCTTCCATCCTGGAATGGCCTGCCCCAGTGGATAAAAAAGGAATCCAAAGATTTGTGGGGTTCGCCAACTTTTACAGGAGATTTATTAAAGGGTTCTCATCCATTATTGCTCCCATTACCCAGCTCACACGGCAACATTCCCGATTTCAGTGGTCCCAGGAAGCCCAGGCGGCCTTCAATAAACTGAAAGCTCTTTTCACCTCCGCTCCAATACTTCGGCACCCAGACCCTGCTCTGCCTTATGTCTTGGAGGTTGATGCCTCCGAGGTCGCCACTGGGGCAATCTTGTCACAACGTATGGGGCCTAAAGCCTTGCTCCATCCGGTAGCTTTTTTTTCTCGGAAGCTGAGTCAAGCAGAAAGGAATTATGATGTCGGTGATCGGGAGCTACTGGCTATCAAAACAGCCTTAGAAGAATGGCGATATCTTTTGGAAGGAGCTGCCCATCCAGTGATGATATTTACAGATCACAAGAATCTGGAATATCTTAGGACTGCTAAACGCCTTAGGCCTCGGCAAGCACGGTGGGCTTTGTTCTTCTCCCGATTTAATTTTCATATCACCTACAGGCCAGGGTCAAAAAACGGCAAGGCCGATGCACTTTCACGAATGTTTCCAGAGACCCCTGAAATAGCCTCCTCCAGTACCATCCTTTCACCACAAAACTTTTTGTTGTTGCAACCTGATTTAAAATCAGCCATCCAGCAAGCTTCCACTCAGTGTCCGGAGTCTGAAGTTCGTTCCTTGAAAAAACAAGACAATTTTTTCTGGCAAAATAACAAGATCTTCGTTCCACAAGAAGCAAGGACCCTAGTCCTGAAGGCATGTCATGACCATCAATTAGCGGGTCATTTCGGGGTACACAAGACCATTGAGCTCATTCAACGATCTTTTTGGTGGCCAGGCCTGAGTCAGGACTGTAAGGATTATGTTGGCTCCTGTACTACGTGCCTTCGTAATAAGGGAAGTAACACCAGAGCCTGGGGCCTGCTAAGGCCGTTACCAATTCCTGATTTGCCCTGGAAGATGTTGTCAATGGACTTTATAGTGGACCTGCCTCCGGCTGAGGGATTCACATCCATCTTTGTAGTCATTGATCGATTATCTAAGATGTCGCATTTTGTGCCTATGGTGGGCACACCTTCAGCCACAGACACGGCTCAGGCTTTTATTAAAGAAGTAGTGAGACTTCACGGCTTGCCCAAAAGCATTGTATCAGACAGAGGTGTGCAATTTACCTCCAAATTCTGGAGAACCCTTTGCAAAGCTTTAAATATTGATGTCTGCTTGTCCTCAGCCTACCACCCACAAAGCAATGGTCAGACAGAGAGGACCAACCAGACCTTAGAGCAGTATCTTCGGTGTTTCTCCACCTTTTCACAGGACAACTGGGTATCTCTGCTCCCCTGTGCTGAATTTGCCTACAATAACTCAGTGCACGCGGCCACCAACCAAACCCCATTCTGGGCTAACTATGGCTTTCATCCATGCTTTTTTCCAGATTCTCTGCCAGAAACTGATGTGCCCGCAGTACAAGATAGATTAACCTCCATCTTTACGAATTACCAGACCCTGCAGGAGGCAATACAAAAGGCCCAGGATGACTATAAAAGGAATTATGATAAGAAGAGAAGGGAGAATCCGGCCTTCAAGGTTGGTGACAGAGTGTGGCTGTCTACGGCCAACCTAAAACTCCCCTGTCCTTCTCGTAAGCTGGGACCAAGGTTCATCGGACCTTTCGGAATTAAAAGAATCATCAATCCTGTGGCTTTCGAACTTTCTCTTCCGCAATCTTACAAAATTCACCCAGTCTTCCATGTGTCTCTTCTTAAACCTGCTGTTCCAGATCGTTTCCCAGGAAGGGAGAACCCACCGCCACCTCCAATTACTATTGGCGAGGAAACTGAATTTGAGGTGGAAGCAATACTGGATTGCAGAAAGCGAGGAAGACATATTCAGTATCTTGTTAAGTGGAAGGGATATCCACCTGAAGAAAATTCATGGGAGCCTGAGGTAAATATTCATGCCCCCAGGTTACTGCAAGAATTCTTCAACAGAAACCCTGAGAAGGTGTCACGTTTGGGCATCCGGAGGCTGCCCATAAGGGGGGGGCACTGTCAGGGAACTAGCCGCATGAATACGCACGCACGTATTGCAAACGCACGTCCGCTAGGGCGAAGACGTGTGCGTGCTGGCCCACAAAGTGGATGTCCAATCCCAGCACCCTCTGGCCTTTAAAAGGATATCTGTGGCACATGAACATTGCTGACTGGTCTTCAGCTTCCTGTTTCCTGTTTCCTGCTTCCTGTGTTTGTTGCTGCTTCTGATCACCTGTTGACAACCCGGCTTGTTCTTGGATTCCTCTTGTCTCGCTCCCAGCTCTGACCTCGGATTGTTCACGGATCTTCTCTTGTCATCTGCCCTGTGTATGAACCCGGCTTGCCTAACCACGACTCTGCTATCTGATCTGCTGACCTCTGGCTTACTGACCTCTGCTTCTGTCCCCGACTACGCCTTTGGCTGTGCCTTGTCTGCTGTGACCTGCCTTGGTGCCCACCTGCTGTACCCAGCCTGCAGAACCTGCTTCCAGTACTTACCTGTTGATCCTGCCAGCTGCACTCTCCATTACAAACTACTTCCAGCCGCGTGCAGTCTGCAACTACCACAGCACTCCTGGGTCCTAGTGCTCACCTCCTCTGGTGTTCACCTGCAGAGATATATTCCTACCATCAACCCTCATCTGGGGCACAGCTGGCAATCCCTGCTTCTTTGGGCTTCGTGCTTCCTGTTACCACCTTCAGGGACACCAAGCACTCAGCCGCAAGGAGAGCCCTCTCGGCATTTCGGCTTCAGGACCAGGTACGTGACACCCTTTTTACATTGATTTTGATTATAGTGGCTGCTATCACATTTATCTTATTAGCGCTGGGTGAGTGGGTAATTTTATTGCTTGCTCCTTGTTTTATACAGTTTGTACATGTTTGCTTTAGATGTACTAGTCCTTTAACATAGGAGACAAAAATATACATACTGTATATGTCTGCAAGTTTAAAACCTTAAGATACAACGTAGAAAATGATAAAAGTAATACATTCATTGTAATTTTATTTTAAAATAAATCACGCTCTGCACTACTTACAAAAATTATAGATGATGTGAGGAAAATCAAAATGTGACCAGTGCTTTGCACCCAGTCAACTTGATATTGTCAAGTATGGATTTTCTAGAATCAAAAGGAGAAATTAATAACTAAAGGCCACTTTATTTCTCAGCAAGACACAAATCCATATTCATATTTAAAAGCTGCTAATTATATTTGTCCTGGAAATCTTGATAAATATGACTTTCTGTAGCCATTAGCAAGGAGCAGGTAACCTTTCATGTTGTGGATGACACTGGAATTCTAAATTATATGTTGCATCTAGTAATGTACCTGTTTTAGACAGTTTAATTTTTTCAAAGGAATGGCATGTAAGAAATGATTTTTTAATATGCAACAAATAAATCCAAGCAAACAGCTGCAGGTTTAGACATCATGTAAAAATAGTTCCGGATTTAAGTAAAAACATACTTGCAATAGCTGAAGGAATAGAACTCTATTTTCATCCCACCCTCTTCTCTTTTCCCTTTCCTTGTTCACAGCCCCTTCCATTACTTTCCATACTCATTCTATTACTTTCCATACTCATTCCTGAGCCCAAAGCCTGTTTTTTACTTTTCTTTCTTTCACTTAACCAGGCATCTAATTCCCTCATGATATCAATAAGGCTCCATTCATACATATGCAAATTGGATGCGGGTACCCTGCATCCAATTCACATTAAAGAGGAGTGTGACCAGATCTCAGTGGAGTCGGTTCAAACATCTCCAGGGTGGCTGCGGTCTGCATTAAAAAAAGGATCACGTGCGTCCTCTGGTCCGATTCAGGTGCAAATTCAGGCAAAAACTTGGACCTAATTCACACCCGAATCAGTTAACAGGGACGCACCAGACCCCATGCTGTGAACCGCAGCCATTGAATGTGTGAGTCTAAAGGCATCACATGCTATTGCTGTTCTGCTTCAACAATCAAAACACTGATCTCTATAACTGCTCCAGTTGTGGTGAGATAGCTTAACTTACCTTCTTGCTTGGCAGACAGAGACTCAATCCAAATGACATCTTGCAGGTTGTAAAAAAACTTTAATCCAAAATGTGTGCAGATCATAACAGATAAATATCAGATAGGTCAAAAGTCATAGTTTATCTAGCTACAGCAGAATACAGTACATGTAGGCTAAAGCAAGAAGAAGGGTGGGACTACCCATGGAGTGAAGTAGGAACAAAATTATTTAAAGGCACACAAACAAAAATATATGTGTAACACAGCTGCCTCCTTTTAGTTATTGTTTTTGTTCTTCAGATGGGCGAATATCTTTTCTTCTCCTACAAAATATAGAAAACACTATACCACAATACAATAAATAAGTTATTTGCAATTTGTTACTTAAATATTATTTAAAACGTATTGATTTTTTACATTGCTTTGTTCCCCAGTTTTTTTTATATTTGGTCAGCTTCAAATGTTGGTAACAACCTCAGCAAATGCCAGCTTATTATGCAGAGAAGATGACAGCTTTTATATTATTTTACATTACTAAGAATTACACATACTCTACTAACCTACCTAACTAATCCTTATTCATTTTAAAAGATTGCTTTCATTATTGCTAATGCCGTGGTGTATATTAGTTCAACACATGTAGCGGACTAACTATGATCCCACAGTAATTAAAAGTTATAATCATGATAATTAGTGTAGTCTCTCTCTACTGAGATACTGATGTTATGCTGTAAAATTCTCCTCTGTCCAGAAGGTGGAGAGCTAAAGCCAAGCAAGCTCATAGACTTCTATATAGAAAATCATGGTTGTAGTTTAAGATGGCAGTCAAATAATGGGATGAATGGACTACAAATTCCAATAGGCACTGAGCAGTAGGAGGAGTGGAGAGATGATTTATATTAAACTTCCCCAAAAAGCTATTCCTCTTGGCACTGAGGGAGTAGCAAAGAGGGCACCTCTGTCTGGACATTCATCTGCCATTGGGAGACCATATCAGCTAAGATCCAAGCCTAAGACTGTGTGCACCGCCTGTGACAACTGCCAGAGACCAGAGCAGCACTGTGCATTACCGGCATACCTACCGAGTCCCGACGAGACTGTCCCACTCCCGAGCCCCAAGTTCATGAGATGACCGCCCATGTCCAAAGCAGAGAGCAGACTGAGTGTGTAGTAGTGTAGTACTAGTGTGCATTACAATAACAGCAGGTCTAAGGCTTTCCCCCAGACCACTGTCCATCCAGAGCACTGTGTGTGTGCTTTATTATAGGCCTCCCCTGACCACTGCCAGTGGTATCTAAGGCACTATGCATTACAGGCCATCCCTCAGACCTGAGAGCGTCATCCAGCACTGTGCAGCCCTACAACAGGCCTCCTCTGACCACCAGCATCCAGGGCACTGTGCATTACAAAAGTCCATGTCTGTGACTGGTAGAAAGAGAAGAGAAGATTTATGGATGTATTTGATATTTGGTCTTACAGGAGTTGTAAAGTCAGAAGGTTTTTTATCCTAATGCATTCTTTGCATTAAGATAAAAAAACCTTCTGGGTGTAGTAGCCCCCCCCCCCCTCCCACCAGCACCCCCTAATACTTACCCGCGGTCCTTCTCTGTCCAGCGATGTCCATGAGTCCCTTGGCCACCCAGAACTCTCCCTCCTGATTAGCTGGGACACAGCCAATGGCTCCCACGGCTGCCAATCAAAGTCAGTTAGCAAATCAGGAGAGAGAGGCGGTGGGGCCCGAATGGCGGCTCCATGTCTGAATGGACACACGGAGCAGCAGCTCGGCTCGGGTGCCCCAATAGCAAGCTGCTTGCTGTGGGGGCACTCAACAGGAGAGAGGGGCCAGAAGAGCCGAAAAGCGACCTGATAAGAGGACGATCCAGGCTGCCCTATGCAAAACCAACTGCAGAGAGGAGGTAAGTATAACATGTTTGTTTTTTTATTAAAAAAAAAGAGACTTTACAATCACTTTAAGGATAACAAAACCCTTTGCAAACAATGTGGTAAAAATACAACAAACTTGAAGTGTCGTTTGTGGGCAACTCATCCTGAAATTCCTACAAAGGTAAGCACAGCACTTAACTCCACTTTTGTTGGGAACATAGGTGTGCGCAGCCTATTGCATTAGGGTGTGCACCCCAAAGTTTAAATACACATGCATGTGTTTGCCTACATGTATATGGCCCCGGTACATTACTCTCCCTGCTGGCAAAGTGAAATAGAAGTGTGTGGCACTTCTCTTATGGCAGAGCAGGTCCGAGGGAGATCTTTCCCATCTCCTCACTGGCAAACAGAGCGATAATGCTAATGTGCCCTAGGTGATTAGGGTGTGCCCAGGCACACCCGGCACACCCTGTGTGCACGCCTATGGTTGGGAACAGTCTTATCTACAGTATATACATTTTTTTAACAAACTTTCTTGCAGTCAGATTTCATATCTGTTGTAATTTTAAAGTAATAGCTGTTTGTTTGTTTGTCTGTCTATGTTGTGCACTTTAGTCACTTAATTTTAATTGGAGTGATTTGATTTTATAATATCTATCAGCTCCTGCTTTCCCCAAATTGAATTATCTCACCAAAATATATATAGAAGAATGTGGTCACTGGGAGGGGGCACTGTAAATTTTCGCATGGCACAGGGCGCATAAAGGCCTAAGGCTGGCCCACATACATGTAGTATATTATAGAGAGACAACTGGAGCTGTCTGTGTGGGGTGAGAGAGAGCGTAAAATCAGAATAACTTGAATTTTTCCCCCTAATTCAACCCCACAGATACAGAAAACCTCAAATGATGGGCCAAGTCAAGCCAGTGCACCACAGCAAACTGTTTGCACTGCTCCTTTAGGTGCTTCAAAATTGACTCTAAGGAACAACAGGCCAGGGAAGAGGCCATAGCAAGATGGATTGGGCACATCGGATTACCAGTCAGAATGATTGAAGATGAGAACTTTGTAGTCCACTCACACACTGCACAGTCAATCAAAGTATGTGTGGACAAATACTTGCATGAGTGGGACATACCAAAGAGGAAGGTCCTTACGGTGATAACAGACAACAGGAGCAATATGGTGGCAGCATTTAAATAAACCACAGCAGCAGCAGAAGAGCCACCTAGTCCGAGTCCAAGTCCGAGTCCGAGTCTGAAATTGATGATCTGCATTAAACCATTTTTATTATTCTTTTACATGATGATACGGTTGAGTCAATTATCACATGGATATGAGATGATTGATATGGGACGCTATCTGCTCCACTCTAAGGGTGCAGCTTTGGTTTTTTTTTTTGCACTTAATTTGTAGTGTTGTGTAAAATTATTCCAATAAGATGCTAAGTGTTAAAACAAAACAACGAAACAGTAAAATTTTCTAAACTTTATGCTTATTTGGCTGTGTTCCACTTGGTACTAGAGTTGATCGAACACCTGGATGTCCGGGTTCGGCGGGTCCGGCCGAACTTGAAAAAAAAGTCTGTGTTCGTGACCCATACTTAACCCGAACTTTACCCCGATCCTTAACCCCATTGAAGTCAATGGTGACCCGAACTTTTGAGCACTAAAATGGCTCTAAAAAACACATGGAAAGGGCTAGAGGGCTGCAAATGGCAGCAAAATATTCTTAAGAGCATGGCAAGTGCTCTGCAAACAAATGTGTATAGGGAAATAACTTAAAATAACATAAAATACATAAAAGTAAAAAATAATAATCTTGAATGATGTAGGAGGTTGAGGTGGCAGTGGATATGGTGGTGTAGGTGGAATCGGCGGCGGCGGTGGAGGAGGAGGACGAGGCCCATATGGAGTAAGAGGTTGAGGTGGCGGTGGATGTGGCGGGGTAGGTGGAAGCGGCGGTGGAGGAGGACGAGGTAGCCAACACTGGTTTTTGTTTTTAATTTTATTTATTTTTAAATTAGGGTACACCCCAAAAGAGTTAGAAAGATCAAATACAACAATGGCTGGGTAAGGCCGGTATACATGTCTATTCTGCACAAGGTACGGACAAGTCCTGTGGGGTCCATGCCTTGTTCATTTTAATGAACGTGAGCTTGTCCACATTGGCTCTGGACAGGCAGCTGCGCTTGTCTGTGATAAAGCCCCCAGCCATGCTAAATACACGTTCAGATAATACACTGGCTGCAGGGCAGGCCAGCACCTCCAAGAAGTAAAGGGCAAGCTCAGGCCATGTGCCCAATTTTGAGACCCATAAGTTGAAGGGGGCAGACCCGTCATTCAATACGTCTAGGCGTGTGCACACATACTGCTCCACCATGTTAGTGCTGGGTCTTGGTGCTGCTGGTGGAGCTCCTGTTGCAAGGAGAGGACGTGGTCGATCTGTGCCAGCTACACGCACAAGTGAAACAACTTTCTCAGCTGCGAGTAGGCGACAGAACCTTACAGCAGTATTTGGCAGGGCCTAATGCGCCTCTACAAATGTTGAGGCCAGAACAAGTACAGGCAATAGTAGATTGGGTTGCTGACAGTGCCTCCAATTCCTTCACATTGTCTCCCACCCAGTATTCTGCTGAAAGGTCAGAGTTGGCACCTGCAGCCGATGTCCATCAATCTTTAACCTCATCCCCTTGCAAATCAGCCAAGCAGTCTGAGCCCCAAGTCATGCAGCAGTCTCCTTCTTTTTGATGACTATGTTAGCATGGTTTCCCAGGGCCATCCACCTAGCCCTGCCCGAGAAGTAGAAGAGATTGAGTGCACCGATTTTCAACCACTTATGTCTCAAGATGAGTACATGGGAGGACCATTGCAGCACGTCTCGGAAGATGACGAAACACAGGTGCCAACTGCTGCGGAATTCCGAATTGTGGAGACCGACAATGAGGGCAGGGATGAAGACTGGGTGGAAGATGATGTAGAGGACGATGAAGTCCTCGACCCCACATGGAATGAACATCATGCAGGTGACCTGAGTAGTTTGGAGGAAGAGGTGGTGGTCCCACAGAGCCACCAGCACAGCAGAAGAGGGAGCAGGGTGCAAAAGCGGAGCGGCCGTGCCCTAGACACTATGCCTGCTATTGCCCAACACAGCAAGGGACCGAGCACACCAAAGCCAGCTCTAAGGAGTTCCCTAGCGTGGCAGTTCTTCAGACAATGTGCTGATGACAGGACACGAGTGGTTTGCATGCTGTGCAATCAGAGCCTGAAGCAAGGTATAAACATTCTCAACCTGAGCACAACCTGCATGACCAGGCATCTAAGAGAAAAGCACAAGCTGCAGTGGAGTAGACACCTCAAAAGCCAAGAAAGGTTTCTGGCTCCTCCTGCTTCCACTTCTGCTGCAGTCTCGGCCTCTTCATCCACCTCTGTAGTGAGACCGGCATCTGCCACCCCGCAAACAGAGAATCTGCCAGCAACACCACCACCTGGGTCACCAACAACCATCTCCACAATGTCCCGTGGAAGCGTTCAGCTTTCTATCTCCCAAACACTGGAGCGGAAGAGGAAGTACCCCCCCCCTACCCACCCGCGATCCCTGGCCCTGAATACCAGCATTTCAAAATTCCTGGCCTTTGAAATGCTGTCATTCTGTCTGGTGGAGACGCAGAGTTTTAAAAGCCTTATGGTGGTGGCTATCCCACAGTACGTCGTGCCCAGCCGCCACTACTTTTCCGGGCAAGCCATCCCTTCCCTGCACAACCAAATGGGTGACAAAATCAGGTGTGCACTGCGCAATGCCATCTGTGGCAAGGTCCACCTAACTACGCATAAGTGGACCAGTAAGCATGGTCAGGGGCGTTATATCTCCCTGGCAGCTGGGCCTGAGGCGGATAGCAGTTTGGCGCATGTCCTTCCACCACCGAGGATTGCAGTGTGCTTCAGTTTGCCTCCTGTTCCTAACTCCTCCTACTCCGCTTCCTCTACCGCCTCCTCATCCGGTCAGCGTAACACCTTCACCACCAACTTCAGCACAGCCAGGGGTAAACGACAGCAGGCAGTTTTAAAACTTGCCTGTTTGGGGGAAAAAACCACACACCACGCAGGAGTTTTGGAGGGGCATTCAACAGCAGACCGATGAGTGGTTGCTGCCAGTGAGCTTCAAGCCCGGCCTGGTGGTGTGCGATAATGGGCGAAATCTTGTAGCAGCTCTGGGCCTAGCCGGTTTCACACACATCCCTTGCCTGGCCGCGCATGTGCTGAATTTGGTGGTGCAGAGGTTCCTTAGAAATTACCCCAATATGTCAGAGCTGCTGCAGAAAGTGCGGGCCATCTGTGCGCACTTTTGGTGTTCTCACCCTGCTGTTGCTCGCCTGTCAGCGCTGCAGCATAACTTCGGCCTTCCCGCTCACCACCTCATATGTGATGTGCCCACAAGGTGGAACTCCACCTTACACATGCTGGCCAGACTGTGCGAGCAGCAGCAGGCTATAGTGGAGTTTCAGCTGCAGCACGCATGCATGAGTCGCTCTGCGGAACAGCACCACTTCACTACCAATAACTGGGCCTCCATGCGAGACCTGTGTGCCTTGTTGCGCTGTAACATATGCAGACTAGGCCGCAATTTATTTTTTTTCTCCTAAATGGATTTTTATTGATAAGCGGAATACAACAACAGTATCCAATGGGTGTATCTCACTGTAACATATGCAGACTAGGCCGCAATTTTTTTTTCCCTAAATGGGTGTTAATTGAATAGCAGAATAGAACAACAGAATCCAAACGGTGTATCTCACAGTAAAATATGCAGACTAGGCCGCAATTTTTTTTTTTCCCCTAAATGGGTGTTTATTGAATAGCGGAATAGAACAACAGTATCCAAAGGGTGTACCTCAAAGTAACATATGCAGACTAGGCCGCAATTTAATTTTTTTTCCCTAAATGGGTGTTTATTGAATAGCAGAATAGAACAACAGTATCTAAAGGGTGTATCTCACACTTACAGATACAGACTAGGCCGCAATTTAATATTTTTTCCCTAAATGGGTGTTTATTGAATAGCGGAATAGAACAACAGTATACAAAGGGTGTATCTCACAGTAAAATATGCAGACTAGGCCGCAATTTATTTTTTTCCCCTAAATGGGTTTTTATTGCTAAGCGGAATACAACAACAGTATCCAATGGGTGTAGCTCACTGTAACATATGCAGACTAGGCCGCAATTCAATTTTTTCCCCCTAAATGGGTTTTTATTGATAAGCGGAATACAACAACAGTATCCAATGGGTGTAGCTCACTGTAACATATGCAGATTAGGCTGCAATTAAATTTTTTTTCCCAAAATGGGTTTTTATTGATAAGCGGAATACAACAACAGTATCCAATGGGTGTAGCTCACTGTAACGTATGAATGAAAAATGTATATTTTTCCCTTTAATTGGTGATTTTTGAAGAGCATATTTGAACAGCAGTGTCTAAACGCTGTATGACAGTGTCACAGTAATGTATGAATGAAAAACTGAAAAATATTTTTTTTCCCTAAATGCTGAAAAATAATTATCTTCCCCTTACATTGGTGCTTTTTGAAGAGCAGATTAGAAAAAGCAGCGTCTAAACAATGTATGTCAAAGTAAAATATGAAGGAAACATTTTTTTTCTTTTTTAAATGCAGATTAAGCAGACACATATGCACTGAGCTTGCATTACATGGCCGCTACACACCGAACGCCTAACAGGTTGGATACTGTTGTTGTTCCATTCCGCTATTGAATAAAAAAAAACTAATTTGAATGAAAAACTGAAAAATATATTTTTTTTCCCTAAATACTGAAAAATAATTATTTTCCTCTTACATTGGTGCTTTTTGAAGAGCAGATTACAAAAAATGTTTTTTTCTTTTTTAAATGCAGATTAACCACTTCCATACCGAGTCATGTAAAATGACGTCGGCAAAGTGGTTGTCTAGATCCGGGCCGCCGTCATATGACGTCGGCCCGTTCTAGCTGCTACTGCGCGCCCCCGGCGGCGCGCAGCGGCGCGATCAGGGATGAGGCTCGTCCCTCGGACATAGCCCATCACTGATCAAGGTAAACAGCCAATAGAAATTGGCTGTTTACCACGTGATCGGCTGTGTCAATCACAGCCGATCACATGAGCGGCTCCAGCACGAGCCGCTCGTTCTCTCTGCAATGCGCGCCCCCGGGGGCGCGCAGAGCAGCGATCGGGGACGAGGCTCGTCCCTCGGACAGAGTCGATCCCCGATCTAGGTAAAGAGCCAATGAAATTGGCTCTTTACCACGTGACCGGCTGTGTCCAATCACAGCCGGTCACAAATGTCAACAGAGAACACGGTAACTAGCTGTCACCGTGTTCTCCTCCTCACACACTGATCCTGTGTGAGGAGGAGATTGTGGTAACAGCTAGTTACCAACTACAGTGCACCCCAAACACACTGATTGCCCCCCCCCCAATAAAGAGCACCTGTCACTAGCCCATCAAAGTACCCGAGTACCTGTCATCAGGTACTCAGATGACAGATACTCGGGTACTCTGATGGGCTGGTGACAGGTATTCGGGTACTCTGATGACAGGTACTCAGGTACTCTGATGACGGATACTCTGATGACAGGTACTCGGGTACTCTGATGACAGGTACTCGGGTACTCTGATGACAGGTACTCGGGTACTCTGATGACGGGTACTCGAATACTCTGATGACAGGTACTCGGGTACTCTGATGACAGGTACTCGAGTACTCTGATGACGGGTACTCGGGTACTCTGATGACGGGTACTCGGGTACTCTGACAGGTACTCGGGTACTCTGATGACAGGTACTCGGGTACTCTGATGACGGGTACTCTGGTACTCTGATGACAGGTACTCGGGTACTCTGATGACAGGTACTCTGGTACTTTGAGTACCTGTCAACGGAGTACCCGTCATCAGAGTACCTGAGTACCTGTCACCTACCCATCAGAGTACCCGAGTACCTTCCACCTGCTCATCAGAGTACCTGACGCCTGAAGTACCCGAGTACTTGCCGTCTGATCATCAGTACCCATCACTACTCATCAGTACTCATCAGTACCTATCACGTATCAGTACTGATCATCAGTACCCATCAGTACAGTATCACCTATCACCTATCAGTCAGTGAGTACTACTCATCAGTACCTATCACCTGCCTGTCACCTGCCCATCAGAGTACCCGAGTACCTGTCACCTGCCTATCGGAGTACCCGAGTACCTGCCACCTGCTCATCAGTACCAGAGTACCTGTCACCTGCCCAACAAAGTACCCGAGTACCTGTCACCCTTCATACAGCCACCATGTCCAAGTCCAAAAAGGTTTATATACGTCGTCCGTTTAAACCTAAATACCGGTGTTATGGCAGCAGATAGCTGCCATAACCCTGGTATTTTTTTAAACGGTGGACGGTTGGCTTTCCGATAAGGGTGGTCCCAGTGGCGGATTCGCCGTGGGATCACCCTTCCGGGATGGCGGAAGAGGCGCCCCCCCCCTCCCGACGCGTTCCGGTCCTTTTCCCCGCTTACCGGACCCGCCGGCAGCGGGGAAAACGATCCGGTCCCGAATCCTCACAGACAGGATGTCGAGTGAGGGCAAGCTTGCCCTCACTTGACTCTATGGTCTTGGAGGACCGGAGCTACGGAAAATGTTGTTGCCTAGCAACCGGTTTAAAGGTCCTTTTTTTTTTTTTTTTTCATTTCATATTATAATTATTATTTTTTTTTTTTCTATCTTTTAGTGTACTTGTGAGATCTGAGGACTTTTTGACCCCAGATCTCACAAAAAAGAGGTCCTGTCGTGCCTATTTCTATTACGAGGAATATTTACATTTCTTTTAATAGAAATAAAAATGATCAATTTTTTTTTTTTTTTAAACGGTGTAAAAATAAAAAATAATAAATAAAATAAATAGTAAAAAAAAAAAAAAAAAAAAAATTAAAGCGCCCTGTCCCCGTTAGCTCGCGCGCAGAAGCGAATGCATACGGAAACCCCGCCCACATATGTAAACGGTGTTCAAACCACACATGTGAGGTATCGCCGCGATGGTTAGAGCAAGGGGAATAATTTGAGCCCTAGACCTCCTCTGTAACTCAAAGATGGCAACCTGTAGAAATTTTTAAATTGTCGCCTATGGGGATTTTTAAGTACCAAAGTTTGTCACCATTCCGTGAGCGTGCGCAATTTTGAAACATGACATGTTGGGTATCTATTTACTCGGCGTAACATTATCTTTCACATTATGGAAAAAAATTGGGCTAACTTTACTGGTTTCTTATTTTTTAATTAAAAAAAGTGAATTTTTTCCAAAAAAATTGCGTTTGGAAGACCGCTACGCAAATACGGTGTGATAAAAAATATTGCAATAATCTCCATTTTATTCTCTTGGGTCTCTGCTAAAAAAATATATATAATGTTTGGGGGTTCTAAGCAGTTTTCTAGCAAAACAACTGATTTTAGCTTGTAAACACCAAATGTCAAAAATAGGCCTAGGCAAGTGGCTAGGATGCATGATGATGCTCCTTGGATGTTCGGCCCCTCTATATGGCTAGGCTGTGAAAAAGTCTCACACATGTGGTATTGCCATACTCAGGAGGAGTGGCAGAATGTATTTTGGGGTGTAATTTTTGCTGTGTACATGCTATGTGTTAGGAATATCCTATAAATTGACAACTTTGTGTAAAAAAAAAAAAGTTTTCATTTTTTTCCCACATTTTCCAAAAACCTGTGGAAAAAAATGATATGTTCAAACGACCCATAATGCCTCATAGAATATACGTTGAAGTGTTTGCTTTCCAAAATGGGGTCATTTTGTGGACTTTTCCATTGTATTGGTGCTCTAGGGCCTTGAAAAGTGTGATAGGTAGTAAGAAAGTTTTATGTGTATTTATGCTCCTAGAACGCCTGAATGTGCTTCTTGGACGTGGAGTCTCTTTTTGTGGCCAGGCTGTGTAAAAGTCTCACACATGTGGTATCGCCATACTCGGAAGGAGTAGCAGAATGTATTTTTGGGTGTAATTTTTGCTGTGTACATGCTATGTGTTAGAAATAGCTTATAAATTGACAACTTTGTGGGAAAAAAAAGAAAAAAAACATTTTTTCTTCATTTTCCCAAGAATTGTGGGAAAAAATTACAACTTCAAAAAACTCACCATGCCTCTTACTAAATACCTTGGACTGTCTTCTTTACAAAAAGGGGTCATTTGGTCAGTATTTGTACTGTCCTGACATTTCAGGGCCTCAAGAAAGGAGATAGGCAGTCAGTACATCTGGTGTGATCAATTTTCAGTAATTGGTACCATAGCTTCTAGACTCAATAACTTTCACACAGACTAAATAATATACATTAATTTGGGTTAATTTTACCAGAGACATGTAGCAGTATACATTTTGGCCCAAATGTATGAAGAAAAATTTATTTTTTGCAAAATTTCATAATTGAAACTAAAAAAAAGTGTTTTTTTTTCAAAATTTTTGCTCTTTTTTTGCATATATCACGAAAAAAAAAACCCCAGTTGTGATCAAATACCACCAAAAGAAAGCTCTATTTGTGTGAAAAAAATGATAAAAATTTTGTTTGGTTATAGTGTAGCATGACTGAGCAATTGTCATTCAAAGTGTGAGAGTGCTGAAAGCTGAAAATTGGTCTGGGCAGGAAGGGTGTCTAACTGCTCTGTATGGAAGCGGTTAAGCAGACACATGTGCACTGAGCTTGCATTACATGGCCGCTACACACCGCACGCCGCCCACCTAACAGACTGATTAAAGTTTTTTTTCTCCCTCCTGCTCCTCACTGGGCTCAGGTCAGGGCATAAAGATCGTGCACTGCACCCCCACACAATACAATCAATGTAGATCGCTGTCTGATTAAAGAAGATTCTTCCTATTCTTTCCCTGAAAGCAATCTCCTGCCTGCCCCTACAATAATCCCCTAGCTCTCCCTCAGGGCAAAAAGATTGTGCACTGCACCCCCACACAATAAAATCAATGTAGATCTCTGTCTGATTAAAGAAGATTCTTCCTATTCTTTCCCTGAACGCAATCTTCAGCCTGCCCCTACAATAATCTCCTATCTCTCCCTCAGCAGTAGCATCAGGAACCTCTCCCTAGTATAGTTATAGCAGAGTGACGCGCGGCGCTATGTGACTCCAGCTTATATAGAGTCTGGGTCACATGCTGCACTGACAAAAAACGGCCATGCCATTAGGCACACTAGTTAAACGCTTGCTGATTGGCTGCCTTGCACCTGTTGAAACCGCGCCATTAAAACCGCGCCAAAACATCAAATAGCATTACCGAACAACGGACAGTATCCCGAACATACAATGAAATGTTTGGGTCTGTGTCCGGGTACCGAATACCCAAAAGTCCGGTACGATTCCAAACAATACAGTCCGGGTTCACTCAACCCTACTTGTTACGTACCAACAGATCATTGACCGTACACATTGTGTGGTGCGTACCTTGCAACTTGTGGTCCACATGGTGCAGAAGTGTGACGTGTGAAGAAATTACTGGATAAAGCAAGATCAATAGTGAACCTCTTCCGCAAGTCCTCAAATGCAACACAGAAGATATTGTAGCATTGTGGCCTTACTCTTTTAAATGACTGCCCCACACGCTAGTCAAATACATTCAACATAATTGTAAGACTCCTCAAACTGATAGAGTCGGTCTGCCAAACGCAAACAACATGGGATGGGACAGCTTGTTCTCAAGTGAATGGCAAAAGCTCACATCACTGCATAATCTACTGCTGCCTTTTGCAGAACATACTAAAACCCTCCAGAGTGACACCATGTCCATGTCCCTGGCTGTCCTTGCCCTCTTTAATCTACTCAGCCACCTTGAGGACTTTAAGCAGAACACTAGCTACCAAGACCTTGCCACAAGTACACAAAAAATGAAAGGCAGTATGAACCAGCGTTTTGCTTCATTCTTAGATCCAACTGATGAAATGTTCCCACCACTTGCAGAAGCTGCTTGTTTTGTCAACCCTACTGTCTGTGGAACCCTTGTTGATGTGGCATATGAGAATATTTAGGAACTACTTAAAAATGTAGAGGATTATTTCAACATCTAAGCACCCAGTCTTTTGGTTTCTTTCTAAATGCCGCAGAAGACCCAGGCAGAGGATCTCCCCAAACAACATAGAACAGCATATCAGAAAATATAAGGAAGAGCTTTTGCACCAAGTTGCCATCATCAGTGAGGACACCCCAACAGATTTTTTGCTGTCAAGGAGTGACGTTTTTTATCACCAGCTAAAACCCTTTGCATTAGACCTGATGGCTATGCCAGTCTGCCAGAGTCTCTGCCTTTGTAGAGAGGATATTCGGTGTCACAGGGGACCTCTCTAGAGGTCGGCGGAATAAAGCAAGGGTCATGTTGGCAAGAAGTGCTTTCCTTTAACCACTTACTGACCGCCCGCCCGCCACAGTTTTACATCAGTCTTTTGACGCTAAATACCAGGGTTATGGCAGCAGATAGCTGGCAAAACCCCGGTATTTTTGAAAATAGTGGGTGATAGGATTTTAGGTAAGGGTGGTCCCAGTGGGGGATTCGCCGCGGGATCACCCTTATGGTGCTGTGGAAAAGATGCCCCCCCCCTCTCCAACCGCATCCCGGCCGTTTTCCCCGCTTACCGGACCCGCTGGCAGTGGGGAAAACGATACGGTCCCGGATCCTCTGAGACAGGAAGTCAAGTGAGGGCAAGATCACCCTCACTCGACTCTATAGTCTTAGAGGACTGGAGCGACGTCAAACGTCGTTGCCTAGCATCCGGTTTAAAGGGCCGATTTTTTTTCAACTTTTTTTTGTGTAGTTGTGAGGTCTGAGGTCTTTTTGACCCCAGATCTCACAATAAAGAGGACCTGTCATGCCTATTTCTATAACAAGGGATGTTTATAGGAATAAAAATGATTAAGGAAAAAAAATTAAAGCGCCCTGTCCCCGTTAGCTTGCGTGCAGAAGCGAACGCATATGGAAGTCGGTGTTCAAACCACACATGTAAGGTATCGCCACGATTGTTAGAGTGAGAGCAATGATTTGAGCCCTAGAACTTCTCTGTAACTCTAAGCTGGTAACCTGTAGAAATGTTTAAATTGTCGCCTATGGGAATTATAAGTACCAAAGGTTGTCGCCATTCCGTGAGCGTGTGCAACTTTGAAGCATGACATGTTGGATATCATTTTGCTTGGCGTAACATTATCTTTCACATTATGGGCTAACATTACTGTTTTCTTTTTTTTTTCATTCAAAAAACTGCATTTTTTCCCAAAAAATTGCGTTTGGAAGACCGTGGTGCAAATATCGTGTGATAAAAAATATTGCAACAATCTCCATTTTATTTTCTATGGTCTCTGCTAAAAAAAAATATATATATATAATGTTTGAGGGTTCTAAGTAGTTTTCTAGCAAAAAAAAAAATTATTTTAGCTTGTAAACACCAAGTGTCAAAAATAGGCCTGGTCTTAAAGTGGTTAAATGAATCGAAACAAATTGAAGTGTTTTATTCTCCAGGTATTTTTACTTCTAACATAAGAAGCATACCTAATACTTGTGGGTTATGCTTATTGTGATAGGGAGAATCGACAGTTCAACAAAAGTTTTAATTGTCAATTAAATGTATAGGAACAATGCACAGTCTACAAATGCCATTAGTATGTGGAACAATAACAACCACCACAACTCCTCTCTCTCTTAGCATTTACAAATTTGACAATAGAGTTAAATATCACGCTAATGAAAAAGAAAAATTGATCAGCCTTACGTCGGAGTCCTGCCCCCATAGCCTTTTTAGTGTGATATTTACCTCTCTTGTCATTGTGAATGCTGAGAGAGAGAGAAGAGAGGAGATGATAAAAAGTGATGACTGTTATAATCCACACACTAATGGCATTATTGTAGACTGCGCACTTTTTCTTTGAATGGATCTGAGAATTAGAACTGTAGAAATAATAAACTGACAGTAAACTGATTCCTATTGTAGAAATAAGCATTACCCTGAAGTATTGGTTTATTATGCTGTGCCAGAATGGCAGTGACAGTGCCTGTGCAGTTTTCTGTCTGTGTGTTCTGTGCTTGTACATGTACAGCTGTCGCCAAAAGTTTTGAGAATGATACCAATATTAATTTTCACAAAATCTGCTGCTTCAGTGTTTTTAGATCTTTTTGTCAGATGTTACTATGTTACTATGGTATACTGAAGAATTATTACAAGCATTTCATAAGTGACAAAGGATTTAATTGACAATTATATTAAGTTTATGCAAAGAGTCAATATTTGCAGTGTTGAATTGACCCTTCTTTTTCAAGACCTCTGCAATGTATATTCATCAAAGAAAATGACTTTACTCTAGTCGTCAGCAGTCCAATTCCTGTACCTTTTGTAGAATATCAGTCTGTCCCTAATGTTTTTCCTGGACTGAGATAGTGGCCTCTTTGCTGCCCTTCTTGACACCAGGCCAAGCTGCTGAAATGTTTTGTTGCGTTCTTTTTAGTTTCTTGAACTGGTAACGTTCATGTAAATGTGCACTGCATGGTGCTATCATCACGATCACGCAAAGAGTTTTTTTTTTTTATGTTTCCCTTTTGTCAAAAAAGCAATATTCTTGACGAAACCATTTTACTTAAATAAAGACGTTATATAATGACTAAATCTGTGTCTGTAGTGCATGTTCAAACCTTAATACCATAAATAATAACAAATTTGATTTTTCACTCCAGCAGTAGTATATAATGAGCTTGGAAGTTGTAGAGAGATGCTTAAATAATGCATTACAATTTAACTACACCCATTAGATTTTAGACAACTAAAATGCATTTTAGTAGACTAAAATGTACTGGACATTTTAGTCAGCTAAAATGTAGTGGAGATTTAGTAAAACTAAAATGCCATTTTAGTCCTAAGACTAAAACTAAATCAAAATTTGCTGCCAAAAACACTGGCTTCACCCCTGATTACCGGAGGCTGTTTGGGAGAGACCGGGGTGGACCCCCTTCTACAGCGAGAGGTTACTGAAATATCCTGGGGCAGGCCCGTCTTTAACATTGATTGGACCCTGGGCAAGCTATTTATTGGGTCCCCCCCCCCCCAGCTCCCACCATGCCACCATGCAATTTTGCTCTCCGCCTGCTCTAAGAGATACAATAAGTAGCAGCTAAACTCAAAATCAGTTTACTGCAGCAGATAAGCAGCGATTGCTCACTGATTGGTTGCTAGTGGGCACTGCACATCATTACTGGAAAATGATTGGCTGCTAGAGATTACTGCATATTATTACCACTCACTGATTGGTTGCTAGAGGTTACTGCATATCATTACTGCTGATTGGTTTCTAGAGGTTACTGTACATCATTACTACTCACTGGTTGCTAGCGGTTACTGCACATCATTACTGTAAACTGGTTGGCTGCTAGAGATTACTGCATATTAGTACCACTCACTGATTGGTTGCTAGAGGTTACTACATATCAGTACTGTGCTGATTGGTACCTAGAGGTTACTATACATCATTACTGCTGATTGGTTGCTACAGGTTACTGCACATCATTACTGCTAGCTAACTGGTTGCTAGATAGAATATGCTACAAACACACAACAGTCCCCTTGCCAGAGTAGAAGTTTTCCCTTGCAGCAGAATGCATTATGTGGCAGAAAAGATGGGGTTAATGAAGCCGACCAGGAAAACATTCAAAACAGTACTGTCAAATGAGCATAGCAAGCAGAGAGGCAGATAAGTGATCATTTAGTGGCTAAAGCAGTGAAAGTTCAATACAGCAGGGCAAACTAGCTCATTCGGATTGGTAATCACAAAACATACCAGCTGTCTGCTCATCCGTGCCTGCCGACTGATCGGTGTTATGTACATGCGGGGCTGGTGATAACAGCAAGCAGAGGGGCAGACAAAGGTGATGAAAAGCCAAGCACACGTTCTCATTCAAATGTAACTCCTGCCGCCCACCGACTTTCTGCTCATCCATGCCGCCTATGTCATTGCCTCCTCATAGGGATCCTCTCTCACTCCTCTGGCCGATTCCACTGCTTGTCAGTATGTCTCTTAACTCGGCCAGCTCCCACTGTCAGCCAAAGACACTGCCGCTTACTAATTCCCTTTCCCTGCAGCTGCACTATGTAACAGGGATGGATTGTTAGGATGTTGGGCCCCTCAACATTGACAGGGCCCTGGGCAGGTGCCCCCTTTTGCCCTGCCTTAAAACGGCCCTGTCCTGGGGACTGGTGAGAGGGCTATTCATACTGCTATTAAGGACTAAGCCACTTAGAGTAGGACACTAAGTGTAACCAATCCATATTACCTCTTTACTGTACTTTATACCGCACTTATTCCAAACATAGACTGCACCTTTACCAACCTTATACCACATTATATCAAACCTTTATAACATCTCCGCTTGCCCCAGATGCGGCTGTCCTGCTGCGGACTTGCTCCACATGTTCTGGTCCTGTCCCCATGTTAAAGGTTACTGGACATCTATTTTTGCCTTTTTTACTAATAAACTGCACCTGTCGGTCCCTCTTACTCCTGAGGTAGGCCTGCTGGGTGTGTTGAATGACATTGTACATCGTGTACGTCCTAGGATCCTGCTCCGCATCTTACTGTTCTATGCCAGGAAACTTATTTTGTTACATTGGCGGAGGGCTGAGCCGCCTACCATACAGGAGTTCTATATTTTGGTGCGCAGTGATGTTCCGCTTTATAAGCTAATTTATAAGAGTAGAGGGTGTCCTAAAAAATTCACTAATGTCTGGCAGCCCTGGCTTGATGTGGAAGACTCGTATTGGGCAGATGCCCCTTTGCCCTCCAGCTTATCTCTCGACTGTGTCTGAGTAGCCCCGGATGTTATGCGGTTTATATTTGTTTTATTACATGAGTTGTTTGTTCTATACCCCCCCCCTTATCTTGGGGGGTGGGTACCTGGAGGTAGGGGATGGTGTGTGATTGTGGATGTGTGGGTGTGTATGGTATGGTAAGTCTTGTTGGTATGTTCCTTTCTCCTTCCCCCCCTCCCCATCTATGTGACAACCGGTTGGGAGTATAGCCTCGCAGTTGCTTGGCCCTCCTGGCTCTTTGTGGTACGCATCCCCTTCCCCCCCTTGTTTTGGGCCGTTAGGCCCCTCTCTATTCCCCCCCCTTCCCCCCCCTTCTGTGGTGTTAGGTTAAGATGTCTTCTGATACCCTTGTGTAATTTACATGCTTGCCTTACACTTGTTTTATGGGCAATGTTGCCCTTGTGTTTTCTCTTTGTTACTGTTATGCAAAAAATTTTAAATAAACACCTTTCAAAAAAACCTTTATAACATCTGACCCACATCTACCTTGCACTTGTGTCCAGACTATACCATATCTATACTGTATCTATACTGCATGCAGGTTAACTGGGACTGTTGTTAAGCAATGATAGCAAGCAGAAGAACATCTCAAAGGATTGCCCCTCCCATAATAATTATTCTGCAAGCCCCCTTTGTTCCTCTGCCCCCTCTGCTACCATCCTCTTTGTCTTTTGTACAGTGCATACCCAGTGTGTATTGGACTTGAAGCGCCCCCATTAATGCACACTGGCAGTATAGTTCTAGCACTCAGTAGATTAAACTTTATTACTGCGTAGCTCACAGATGCACTTGAGGTGGCCTTGCTACTATTTATGCTCATCTGGATATCAATGTCATTTTATGCCTAATCCTTACTGTTAATCACTTTGTATACTACATTGTATTTTTAACATTGTTAATCCATGTTATGCTTGCCTAGTTACCAATCATATTAGGTGACAGTATATTAAGTTCACCTTTGCTACCTGGTTTGATGCCTGTTTTCCTTTTTAAAGTAATACTTAGTACCCTACAGTAGTGCTATTAATGATTTCCTGTGATATTGTATGTTTGTACACTGAACCTGGTGTGTTAGAGGGGCTGAGTTTATTGAGAAGGTTGAGGCAATGAGCAGAGGACCCATCCTATCCAGTGACTTCTACAGGGGCAACGCTACATTAATAATATTTTTGAAACTTATCTATAACAGTATATGTAATCATACTGTGCTTGATTAGGAGCATTACATGTTCTAATATGTTGAACCAGTAAGCCTACAAAACCCATCCAGTAGCCTAATGAACTAAGGGAGGTCAAAGGTGTCCTCTATAGTCTTTGCTATCCCACAGACATCTGCATCATTAACTAGTTTTCCCAGTATTGACAGTATGGGCTGTCAGCCATCTAATATTTTGGATACTTTAGATGTCATTATTCTGTTTTTTAAATAATCTTCACTTTTGGTAATCATTAATAGATTTCTTTGAAAACCTTGAGCTTCTTGATCAAAAATATGTTATTCTCCTTTTATAAATCTTCAGTGTTCAGTATCATCATTTGTTCTATGACACTTCATCTCCACTGATGATAATCATGCACCAAAAATGAACTGGCTCGAAATATAAAAACAGAAGTGTAGAAAAGTGGAGTCTTTGATCATAGCAATTAGTGAAGATTTCCTGATCCATTTTCCTAGTGCTGAGAAAAAAGGTCAATGGCTGTTTCATTTGAGAATGGCTGCTATGATGTTACATATTTTGCTCTGCCAAATTTTCATATGTTAGACCTTTACCTTAAATAGCTTATATAAGATTACTGTTTTTGTGTAACCTGTGTCTCTCATAAAATGTCATGCATTATTCTCCAAAAACTGAGCAGATATTTGTATCCAGTATGATATATTTCTATTTACAGTATGTAGATTATAATTGTATATTTTTATTGTGTATATATATTTTTAATATAGTTTATCTCCATAAAAGTTTTATATATTTGTTTATATCGCATACTACATACTTTGTGCAACACCATAGAATATAATTATTATTCGCCTAATAAATATGGTCTTAGTATAGTAATTGAAATAATGTAAGAACGTATGACACTGCTCTTCTAAATTGTACAGGAGCCTATTTTAAACAAGCTCTACCAAATTAGTAAAAATGGGTAATATATCTGGTTACAACTATGCCTCACACATTGAAATCACATTATTTTAAAATGTGCATTCCTGAAAGACATGGGACAAATCCCATTGTCTGCTTCTTGGATTCTCACAGCCAAGGTCATCCACAGTCTGGAATCATGATCAAAGGCTTCAACATTAATCTCAAATAACATACAGTAAAGATCACATTTGTAAAGGCATTATCAGGAGAGGATCAGTTATGAGAGACTTGAGATATGGACTGCTTTGTTTAAAAACAGCAAAAAAAAAAAAAAAAGAAGAAAACTCACTGATACCATGTCAATGGCTTATAATGGCATATATTCACCTTCATTTTGAAAGGCGAAATGCTGTTATTGAGGTGATTTTGCATAATGTACAATTTCAGGTATAAATACACAGTATATCACTTAAATCATTTTGACACAGTCAACTGATAGTTATGTATCCACTTGCCAACGGCAATAAGTATATATACTGTACATTGCAGTTTGCAAGTCGTTTACCAGGGTTATGGATGTTTTTTTTTTTTTTCACTCTGCAACCGGCAGTCTGAGTCGGTAATTAGCCATTGAATTACTTTCAGAAGCGGTGAATTACTTTTCATCCCCCCCATGCCGCTCGCCGGTGTTTCTCAGGCTTACTATTTTTATTAGCGCACTCGAGAAATTATCCAACTGGTCGGGTTGCTGGCTATAGAGGTTCCTAGAGATCAGATTATATCAGATCCCCTCTACGGCCTTGGAGGACCGGAGTGATGTCATGACGTCACTTCCGGTCTAGTGCGGATGTAAAACATTTTTTTATTTTAAAGGTAGAATAGATATTTGGTATCTTATTGACACCAGATCTCTCCATAATGAGGACCTGTCATCCCTAATTTATGGGAGGTGCTCCCTCGTCACCTCCTCCCAGACTCGCCTCCAGAACTTCTCCCGAGCCTCTCCCATCCTTTGGAATTCCCTACCCTAATCTATCTGACTATCTCCAACTCTATCCACTATTAGGGGATCCCTGAAAACCCTTCTTTTCAGAAAAGCCTATCTTGCACCCACATAACAACTGTTCTTTTATTTTCTTCATCAGCTCATCCCCCACAGTTATTACCTGATTCCTCCTGTATTAGATTGTATTGTAACTGTACTGTCTGCCCTAATATTCTAAAGCACTGCGCAACCTGTTGGCGCTATATAAATCCTGTATAATAATAACCATTTCTATTACAAAGGAAGTTTACATTCCCTGTAATAGGAATAAAAGTGATAAAAAAAATTAAAGGGGCAGTGTAAAAATAAAATAAATAGGAAAATAAAAATTTTAAAGCACCCCTATCCCTCTGTACTGGCATGCAGAAGCAAACTCAAGTAGCGAACATAAGTCATGCACGCATATGCAAACGGTGTTTGCACCATGCATTTAAGGTATAACCACAAACATTAGAGTGACAGCAATAATGCTAGCTAGATCTCCTCTGTAACTCTAAACAATTAACCTGTAAAAAAAATGTAAAGCGTCGTCTATGGAGATTTTTAAGTATCGTAGTTTGTTGTCTTTCCACAAGCGTGTGCAATTTTAAAGCGTGACATGTTAGGTATCTAGTTACTTGCCCTAAAATCATATTTTATATTTTACCAAAAAACTGGGTTATATATTGTGGGGCTTTTTTTTGCATTCAAATTTATTAAAGTTTATTTTTTTACAAAAATTGCATTTGAAAAAAGGCTGCACATGACATGATTGCCATTTTATTCTCTAGGTTCTCTGCTAATAAAAAAAAAAATATATATATATATATATATATATATATATATATATATATATATGTGTGTATAAAATGGTTGGGGGGGGTTCTAAGTAATTTTCTAACAAAAAAACTGATTTAAACTGATCTAAATTGTCAGAAAGGTCTTGGTCGGCAACAGAAAGATACATACTTCCTTTTCAGCATTACTGAAGCAACTCAAGCCTGGTCTAGTTAAAGCAACAATCAGGTCTCCATCTAGTATGATCCTTTCTGCCTTCGATTAGGAGGATAAAATAAAAGACAAGTCCTACTTTTTCTTACCTGCTAAAAACTATTATCTCTGTAAGTCTATATGTGGATAGAAAGTGTAAGCATTTTTTCTAGTTTTATGTAGGGTGGCATGGGGTTTGCCTTAAATATTAGAACAACAAAAATTTTTAATCCCTAGGCACGAGGGCATGCAAATATGCAGCCTCTCGGCAGCAAGGCCTTGGTGTCGAGGGGCCGCATATTTGCATGCATTAGCGCAGATAGAGCACGTGCCCCATTCACTCCTGGCAGGCACAGTGTCTGGTGGCTCATGAAAAGCTCCCAAACACTTCTGAACATCAGGAGTTGTTCGATCATGTGACCACCGTGACAACCAATCATGGGGGTCACAAGCCCAGCCCCCCCTCCCGGAATGCCGAACCCCTTAAAGGGCCAGTGGGAGCTGGTGCAAAGGGGTAAAAGTTTATGTCAGGTCAAAAAATGCACTACAAAAATGTACTTAGCTCCTAAGTCCTACTGTGGAGTGATAACACGCAATTTTTGTGGACTAAATCTGGCCTTATATACTGTAGGTCTTGTACAGTTTATTACATTTAGCTAGCTTGGTGAAGAAAAAAAAAAGTACTAGTTTCCCCATCAACACATTTGATGTGGATGCGGGAGTCCTCCTTGCTATGGCATTGCATTCTGATAGCGGGACTCCCCGCCTTTAGAATACACAGATCGGCACTGCAGCCAATTGGCAGTTGTGCTTATCAAGTGGAAATTTACAAACAAGCCCATTCATGAAAAGTTAATTAATAGATGAGATTTCTCATGAATGAGAATGACCCAGCTGAACCAGTTGAATTTTGATCCATGTATGGCCAGCTTAAGTGTTGTCAGTGCTGTTTTCATTTGCAAAACTTCTCAGACCCACCTACTCTTCAATCTTCACACTATAAAGATTAATTATTGTGAAGCCCTAAGATAAGAGCTGCTAATTGCTCTCTTTGAAACAGCACTGGAAGTGAGCACAGGGCACAGGAGAGCACATAATTTCTGTCTTGATCAACCGATATAATATTAAAAAGTTTATTTTATATCTGTTAGATAAGTTCAAAATAATAAATATTTAAAAATCATAAGGGAGAAAATAAGAGCTGTTGCAACTGCAATTGAATTAGAATAGAGGTACCCATAGATATAAGATTGAAATCTGCTGTACTGGGTGATGATCCATGTTTCTGTGGTTACCACTGGCTCCCTACAAGCATCCCCAGCCACCCAACTTTGGGGCAAACAGAAGTCCAGCATATCCCACCACTATTGTAGTTGTTTTACTACTAAGGATACCCTCTGACTTCCCCACACCCATCTATATTAGTATACATGTTAGAGAGATCGAAGCATACATTTTTATGGAATGAATTTTCAAATTAAAGATTTTTAGGAAATCAATGTACAGTGGTAAAGTGGTCAGACCGGAGCAGAGTACAGAATGGACAGCCACTGTCAACTAACCCTAAAGTTAGCACCTTTTGGTCCAAGGGCAACCAACATTGTCAAACCAATGTGATTTAGTCATAATTACCTTGTTAAACAAGCATTATTATTATTATTATAAAAAGCTAAGTAAAAAAGGGAATGAAGGATGTAATGAAAAAGAGGTTACTAAGGGGTTAAAATGTTGTTATGATGTACACACAACACCAGTTTATAAATGAAGGCTACAGATCTAAAGCCTAATCAATGAGATTACTCTGTCACTTTGACAGCTGATCCAATGTCCTCTTGTATATCAGGAGCAGTGCAGGCACTTCTGATAAAAAGTTGACAGCTGTCACATTCACAGTGTACATTGGGAAAACCGCTTTCCCATAGTGCGGTCATTCATTTTTTCATTGGATGCATTTACCTGACCACGGACTGGACCTACACACCTTTGTCTATGAGCTTTCACTTATCAACTGAAGCAGTGTTATCTCTTTTTTGTGTTACCCCTGCATAGCACCTGGGATGAGTGCCTCTCCTGTCTCTGTCTTGGTCCAGCCTTGACTGTGACAATACTTTAACAATAAATTAATGGTTCACAGCAAAGAGGAGGCATTAAATTTTTTTCACTTTTTTGGTAAAATATCCTATTTTGTTAAAAAAAAACTGCACTTTGATTGGTGTAAGAAGGAGGCAGTTATGAGCATTCATTCCTATGCTCCTCAACAGATGGCGCTGCCTGTCTAGTCACTTGAAGACCAAGCCTTTTCTGGCACTTTTTGTTTACATCAGTATGGTTTGGTAGAAAATTACTTATAACTCCCAAACATTACATATTTTTTTAGCAGACTATAGGGAATAAAATGGCGATTGTTGCAATTTTTAATGTCACACGGTATTTGCGCAGTGGTTTTTCAAATGCAATATTTTGGGGGAAAAATATGCTTTAATGAATGTAAAAAAGAAAAACACAATATATATACCCCAATTTTATAATATATGAAACGTGATGTTACGCCAAGTAAATAACTACCTAACATGTCAAGCTATAAAGTTTTGTACGCTCGTGGAATGACGACAAACTACGGTACTTAAAAATCAATGGCAATGTTTTAAAAATTTTACAGATTACCTGTTTAGAGTTACAGAGGAGTTTTAGCACTACAATCATTGCTCTCACTCTAACGTTTGCGGTGATAGCTCACATATGTGGTGCGAACACCATTTACAAATGCGTGTGCAACTTAGGTATATATTTACTTCTGTGCGAGCACGAAGGGATGGGGGTTCTTTTTTCTTTTCTTATTTCTTTTATTTTTACACTGTCCCTTTAATTAATTTATTTTTTGATCACTTTTATTTCTATTACAAGGAATGTACAAATCCCTAGAAATAAGGGATGACATGTCCTCATTATGGAGAGATCTAAGGTCAAAAGGATCCCAAATCTCCCTTCTACCTTTAAAAAAAAAAAAAAAAAGATTTAAAAAAAATTTGATCTTTTGCAATTTAAAAAAAATGTTTTCTACTTCTGCCCTAAACCGGAAGTGACACTATGACATCACTTTGGTCCTCCAAGACCAAAAGTCTCATAGAGGTCTCTGGGAACCTCTATGGCCAGGCGCACGACCCGTTATATTGTACACCGTCCCATCCCGCTGCTTTGGAAAGCGATTCAGTGGCTAATGAGCTGCTCAGATCACTTTCTTGAGAAAGCCAGCCACTGGCTGCAAAAAAAAAAAGATACCATGTTTATTGCTCATAGCTTCAGCCATAACCCCAGTAAACCACTTGCAAACTGCAACTTATATGTATGTATTGCAGTTGGAAAGTGGATAGATTTTTAGATGGAAGAACAAGGCAGCTCTAAATTGTAAAAATTTCTGTTTTATATAAAAGATATTTTTCTATGCTAACAGTGCTGAACCATGTGTTTATACATGGACAACAAGTGGATAAACCACTTTGAACTCAAGCTGAAAAAATTCTAGTTTGCCAAAAAATAGCAAAAGTGAAGCTGTCTCCTTATTGCTGCCAGCCCTTTAATTATCCAGTCTCCTCTTTTCAGGAGGCAGGAATGAAAAATAAAAAACAGTAGGAATAGGTTAACTGGGAAGTGTGTGAAGAATCTAAGTTAATTTTGCTGGGTTTGTTGTATTTCATCTTTAAATGTAATATTTTGTAAGTGAATGTTGTCAGAAGAAAATTGAGGAATGCTGAAACTGTCTTTCTTCAGAAAAGATCAAGAATTTAAATATGTAATTTTAGCTCAGGAAGTCTGACACACTACCACAAAAAGTCTTTCTTATAATTTAAGAAACATGGGGCTGGAAGAGACCACTTAGACTTGGACTGAAAATTGTCTTCAGCAAAGAGCAGACAATAGGAAATGGAAATGAATCCATGCAGACTAAAATTGGCAGTACAGTTGCCACTGGTAGTGTTAGACAAAATAAACTGTCTTCTATGTTTTGAATATGGCTAATAAATTTGTGAATATTAAACAGTATTTGAAAACTTGGAAAATGTCTTAAAGATGATTTCTGGTAAACTTTTCAGAAGAGGTGTAATTCTTTTTAGCAATTTGATTCATCTGATTCGTCTTTTCCATTGCACAAGGAAGGATATGCCAATTTTTCCTCATTCTGCTTTACAGATTCTTAGGTAACATCCCTAATCATTGTACAGAAATCATGAGGTTGATTCACTGTTTAGTGAGCAGGCTGAGAGAAATGAGAAGTGGCACTGAAAGTTAGAAATAGAATTACTGTATAAGCACATTTTAAATAAAACAGAATGCACACATGATTTTTGAGGTTCAGAGGTTAACATAGAACTGGGTCTGCTCTAAAATATCAATATTACATTTTTTGTAGGCCTAAATTGATTTATTTTTTTTCTTGTTCCAAAAATGACTTTACACTATAAAGGCAGATTAACAATGATGCCTGGTGAGTTAGGTTTTTAAAAGCTTTGACTTTTGTTTTTTGTTTTTTAATTGGCTTGCTTGGAAAAGCTTACCAATGGTTGCCTAGCAAGTCACAGGAAAATAATTGCCACTGCATTGCCTAAACCAGAAATGAAGTGCTTTAAAAAGAAAAATATATACAGCCCAGGGCTTTTAAATAAATAAATAGATTAAATAAATAGATTTTGCTACAAAACTCACTTTTTAAATTGTAAGGGGATTTTTATTCTAAGTGGCACATAATCAACAAAAAGTGAAATGTCCACACTTAATAAAGGTTTGAAATATACTTCATCTCAGGACTTGAATAAATTCCAGACCTTTAACGGTGTCCAGAAATTTGTCAAAAACTAAGTATTAAGACTTTTAAGAGGCAATTTATGTGTAATCGCAATACAAAGAATAATACCCATCTGAGAACAGAAAGGTTGGCCATATATGCTTCACTAATGTCTTTAACCTCCCTGCGAATATTCCCTTTGGTTTGTCAGTTTAGGACCAAGTGAAGATTAAGAATACACCAGATCCCAATATCTAGCAAGATATTAAGTCTTTTGTGACCGTGAAGAGCTTGTTATCTGCTCTGCTGATAAATGAAAGAGATTATTTATCAGAGATGGAGAGGTTTTTTTTCCAATAGGGACACATATAGGATTTTGAACAAAGATCTGACACAATGGATTAGAAAAAGATTGGAGAGAATAGTAAAGACTATTTTTTCAGGAAAGTATTTTAGACATAAAATAGCCTATATATTTCCAACAGTCCCTAGGGTGCCTATTTGTAACGCTCCGGCGTTTGTTTAGTGAACTGGATTTGCAGCTGCAGAATTTCCACTCAGTAGTCGTGCAGAGATGTGTTGAATTACCATATACAACTCTCCAGACTCATCATTGTGGCCCAGCCTGCCTCACCATGCAAATATACAGACACTCAGATAAGATGTTCCTGGAGTGATAGGTTGTATATGATAGTATAGAGGTGATGTGCTGAAAGGACAGGCGTGAGTAGTGATAGCAATGATAGGCACTCAATAGTAATGTTCTGGAGTGTTAGCAGATGGTGATAGATAGTATGCAGATAGGTTAGCAATCATGTACAATAACAGGTGGTAGGGGACAGCAGATGAAGTGTACAGGAATTGCTAACTCAGTGCAAGGATATAGATGGTAGTAGACTCAAGAGCTAGCAATCTATGTAACAGTGCAGATGATAGAAATAGTAATGCATAGATAGCAACAGTCTTTAGTATGCAAGAGTAGATAGTGTAAGTTGATAGGAAGGAATCCCCTGTGGAGTACTTATCACTAGTTGGTTTAGAGAGATGAGGGGTCCGGTAATGAGATAAGGATCAGGTAGCGAGATACAGGATCAGTAGCGAGATACAGGAAATAGCTGGAGGCTTCGGCAGCGTCAGACAAGGCTGTGTAACAAGCGGTAGGATCAGTAGCGAGATACAGGATCAGATAGTGAGATACAGGATCAGGTAGCGAGATACAAGATCAAGTAGCGTCAGGTATGGCTGCATTACAGGTGGCTTGCACGAACACCTTGTGAGTGAAAGCCGGCGATTGAAATAGCCGCTCAGAGCGGCGCCTAGTGATGACGTCATGAGAGTTAAAGGGACAGCAGCTATATGCGGAAGAAATGGGCTGGAAGGGTACCGAAGGTACCAGAATCTTACACTATTATGTATTACTTGCCTAAAGTACACAAGAGTCTTGAAAATACACCTGGTTGTTATGTAATTATTTAAGTTTGCCATGAAGCACAACTATTTCTAGTATGGAGGTCATTTTTATTTCCAGAAAACTGGTGTCACAATAGGTACAAATTTGGTATGGTGAGTATAGTGAACCTATTCATTGCAAGGTGGGAAGAGCATGCTATCTATAATAGATCCATATGGAGACCCTACTTTGGAGGTGGGATAGGAAAAAAGAGTCAAGTTGTGCCTCCAAAATATGAAGAGAAAGAATAAAGAAGGACTAGGCATGGGTGCTAGTTTTCTCCTTTGGAGCACTATTTCATGGTTGACAAGGATGTACCTCCCTGGTCTTGAGAAAGGCTGTCAGGTTTTAAGTGGGTTGAGTCAGGGTGGAAGGCTACAGTTGACATGGGACAAAGTTGCCGGGCCTATAAAATTTGACCCAGGGGCAAAACCAGAATCTTAGGAAGCTGGGGGGTAGCAGAAAAATAATGTGTTCCCTGTGCCATTGGTATAGTGGGCAGCTTGGTTTAACCTGGGATGGTTCAGGCTCCCAGTGTCTGGAAGCAGCTGTTGTATTCTGTGTACTATGCACTATTTCTAACTGCATTGTACAGGAGCTGGAATGGAAATCCTAACCACCATTGTATTCTTCAGACCCCCCTTTACAAGACCATTAAAAAGGTGTGTATACTTTATTTTTTTTAAGATGAAGGAATGGTGGTAAGGTAGGGGGGTAAATCCAAGTTATAGAAATGTTTTCGTTGTACAAAACTGCTTTCCCAGAATTAGGATTTAGTACATAGGTGTCTGCCATCTTTAGGCCCTGCATTGCATGAAATACACATATGTGAACTGTTTTACCTGCCAAATAATTTCTTGTTCGGTTTAACCACTTTTATGATCCATACATTTCCATTCCAAAAAAGAATTGAACCCTGTTGATAGAAAAAGTAGGTTTTTGGATCTAAGCTGGATGAAAAATAGTAGTTTCTGCCACCATCCCAGAGTTATAGTATGTCGGTTCGTGGTGCCTCAAGTCAAGTATGGGATTTTAAGGACAGGAGTAAAACAGGTACACAAAAGTAGTACAATTTATAAATAAAATTTATTGCATATAGGGTTATATACATAAATGCAGGTGAGTTAATGGGTAAAGTCCCATTGTGGTAGTGAAGAGGAATGGTAAGTTGTGTTAACCGTGAAATAAGTGACTTTGAAAAACAAAGTGGTAAATGGTCCTGCTCTGCCGTTCCTCATATCCAGAGATGGGAATGATTGCAGAGAAAGGGCCTGATCGGTATTTCCGGCATGTTTCGGCCTGTAGCGGCCTTTTTCAAGGATATACTACCGATTCTAAAGGTAAGTGAAATGAATATCAGTAGTAGCAATATATAACTGTAATAGACTTGAATGTACATGAAATTGTAATGTTACATACATGTTTTTTGTCCAATTCCTGAAGTATTGCTTCCCCAGAGTTTCTCCGGGAGCTGCAGGAACAGTGCTGTGTTGGGTGAGAGGGTATAATATTCATTGGGGTTGTAAAGCCAAGCAAAATGGGACTATTAATGATATAGTAAAAAAATAGTATTATTACTTCTTGGGCCACGCTTTGGGTCCAAGGATTCAATGTGGCTAAAAATAGTGGGAGTCCACATCAATGAAGGTCATCTGTGGTAGAGATAGAAATTATGGAGCTATTGTGAATGGTACATCATAGATAGTGAGGTACGAAAATTTGGGAGAAAAAAATGCAAAGTAAAAATAAGTGGTTAGACTTGGTCAGAAGATATATCATAATCTTCTCCAAGTCTATACTTACACTTGCTGATGCACAGTTCAATGAGGTATTGCAGCACGTTGCCTCCAGGTCTTCTCCTCCCTTGATCCGGGAGAGACTGAGGACTCTGAGGTGTTCCCCGGCCTTTTAAAGGCTGTCGCGCATGCGCAGTGATGCGCTGCGTGACGCCAGTGAGCAGTGTTCGTGGTCTGGCACGAGATGCGCCTGCGCAATGCAGAAGCTGCATCCCTTGTGACCGTGCGGACGTGCCCTTGCGGCCGCCGACACGGAGTAAAAGCCGGGATCCCCGATGGGGATAGTGGAAGGTCAGAGACCGACCAATCGGCTTTAGAGTGCCCCGATCCAGAGAGGATTCGGGGCTTTCCGTGCCGGGAGTTCCCGGAGTGTGAGGGATGAAGCAAAAGGAAAATTGGACTAACAGTCTTCTATTTAAGGTGGTACACTGCTTTGGAGTGTAGTCACCTGGTATACAATAGCACGAAAATTATATAAGCAAACACAAATTAGGGCATAGGTTGTAAGCAATTGTAGGATGCAGCAAATATAATAATGATAGGATGAAAAAGATTGTGGGAGAGTCTGGATCGGGTCAGGGGATAATCGGAGTCAGGTTATGCCAATTCGTGTGTGGCAATACTTTAAGGGTTGGATGGTGGGTGGTGATCAGATTGGACGATCTGTTCAACTGGTTGAAGTAAGCTGAAATATGTGGTTGATTTGGGGGAAAGTATCAGTTAGCCTCTTACAATATTTGAAGTATGTAAGGGGATTGTGGGAGAGAGGGGTATTTTGGATTTGAAAGTTTTTAGTCTTTTTTTCCGGAGGAGAAACCTGGGAGAAATGGACGGAAGCTTTGTGCTTCATTTAATCCTGGTGGGATAGTAGCTTTGAGGTGTGTAATCCAGCGCATTTCTAATTGTAACAATGTTTTATTCCAATCGCCACCGCGTAGGGGGATGTGAATCCTATCCAGTGCCATAAGGTTGATTTTCGGCATTTTATAGTTATGGTTGTCTCTCACATGTCTGCCTAGCGGTACATAAAAATTGCCAACATGCATGGTCTGAAGATGTTGATTGACCCTTTTCCCGAATTCTTGTCGGGTCTTTCCTACATAGAAAGACCCGCATTCGCAGGTCATCAAGTATACTATTCCCCTAGTCTTGCAGTTACAAAAATGTTTCGGTTGGTATGGTTCTCCATTTGGCAAAATAGTGTTTGTTGTTTGACAGATAACATGGCATTGGGCACAACTCCCGCAGGGGAAGGTGCCTTTGTTTTTACATGGGTCTTTTTTGGATCCTTCCTGAAATTCTCTGCGTACTAGTTGTTGTTGTAAGGAGCCTGCCTTTCTGAAGGTGATGGGTGGATGTTGAGGTAGAAGTTTGGAGGTGCTTGGTTCTTCCATAAGAATCGGCCAATTTTTGTGAGAATTTTTCTGACTTCCTGGTGTTCATTAGTAAATCTGATAATAATACGGGTGTCCGGTCCCGTTTTAGTTGGTTCCTTGTTTTTTTTTTAATTTAAAAGTTTTTATTGAGAATTTGTCAAGAACATACAAAGAAAAGCAAAGGTATTTCAGCAGTAATACAACATTTCAAAAGACCACAATATGGCCTCATTTACAGTATAAACAGCTCGGAGTCAACATATGCTTCATCTGTCGCCCAGAAGCAAATAGAATTACTAAACGATGCAAGCAACAAATTTCCATACTGGAATTAACTCAAAAGACATCTAAACAAAGTGACGTAACATACAACACCAACCATAGTATGTTTGTGACCACCGGTTGACACACATAGGCTAGTGTCTCCCGTCTCCCGTGGTCCCGTATAGGGAAATGAAATGGTCGGGCCCACCCCATACCCTCCGCTCCCGGACACCCCCACGGGGATCAAAACTGTGCCCGAGAACGGAGACTACAAGGCGGAGCCACCTCATTCCTTCATATGAAACTACACAATAAACATTTCAAGAGAGAAAAGTCAGCTAGCTAGGAGGTAAAATGACTGCTTTGTGCCTAGACCAATGTATCCAAGGTTGCCACTGCAAGGTTATATCCCGTGCAGTGTTGTGTTTAAGGGAGAGAGTACGCTCAAACACGTAGTGCGTGTTGACAAGGCCAACAACATCCTCAGCAGTTGGGGGAAGCTCTCGTTTCCAAGCCCGGGTAATAACTAGTCTCGCCGCTAACAAAATATGTAATATTGAGTGTCTCAGGTTCTTGGGGACTTCTTCTATCCCGAGTGATAGAAGCGCCAAACTCGGATTTCGTGATATAGGCCTCTGTGCTACCTCAGATATGATTGCAAACACTCCATTCCAATAAGGTAGTAGTTTCGGACATTGCCACAGAGTGTGGAAAAGAGTACCCTCCTCCCCACACATCCTCCAGCAGGTATTATCATACTTACTATCAAATCTGTGTAGTCTCGAGGGGGTCAGGTACCATTTAAGAGAAATTTTTAACGATAACTCCCATAAACTGGAGCAGCTAGTAACTTTATGGACTGATTGGAGTGCCCTGGTCCATTGACGATCCGAGTAAGTTTTCCCCAAATCCCTTTCCCATTGTATGTGAGGGGTGGTCTTGGTGAATAGCATTTTATGTTGGAGGAGGTTATAGAAGAGGGTGATTCCCTTTTGTCTAGCGGGCCCAGAAGCAGAGAGATATTTCCAGGCCGGGGTGGAAACGAACTGCGGCCATGGTGCAGTCGAGTGCAGAAAATGAACTAATCTCATGTACGTGAAGAAAAATGTGGGGGGAAGATGGAATTTAGCTTGGAGGGCAGGGAATGACAGCAACTTGGTACCCTGATACAAGTCATCTATATATTCAACACCTTTCCTCCGCCACTCCATGAAGTATGCACAATCCATAAGGGAATGCAGTGCCGTAATGGGGATCCGAAGAGGGGTTTGTGCTGAGGCTAAGGACTGTTGTGCTAACAAAATCCTCCAGGCCGTGGCCGCCGCTTTCATAAATGGTGGGAAATGAGAGGGTATCCTAGCTCCTAAGGTAGTTGCCATAAGCCAGGCCATTAAGTCCTTCTTAATACAATAGGAGGCTTCGATCGAACCCCACAAAGTCGTGGGAACCGGTCTAAACCAGTCCTGTAATTGGGTGAGAACTGACGCAGTGTAGTAATCTTGCACATCCACATAACCTGCTCCCCCCACTGATCTATGTTTAATGAGCTTGGCATGCGCACATCTAGGCTTTTTACCTTGCCAGATGAATTTAGAAATCGTCGATTGGAGGGACTTAAAATAGTATTTTGGTATGGGGATCGGAAGCGTACGAAATAAGTAGAGTAGTTGGGGAAGGTACATCATTTTGAAGGCTGCCAACCTCCCCAGCCAGGAGAACTCAGAGGACGCCAACTGCTTGAGGTTATCTTGTAGAGAGGAGCGGGCGGGGATGAAATTGTGCTTAAATAGTGATTTAGTGGAAGCTGTCAACTGAACGCCAAGATAAGAGATGCATTTGTCTTCCCACACATAAGGAAATTGCTTTTGGAGGAGATTGCTCGTTACAGCATCTATCCCTATGCCCATGATATGAGATTTCGATTCGTTAACTTTATAGAACGAGACCTCTCCAAACCATTGAAGAGTTCTCTGAATTTCCGGCAGGGAGGTGGAGGGATCAGTTACCATAAGTATAACGTCGTCTGCGAACAGACTGATTTTGTGGTGTTGGTCCGATATACGGATCCCTGAAATTTTGGGGTTGGATCTAATGTGTTCAGCAAGGGTTTCCATAATCATATTAAAGATCAGTGGGGAGAGAGGACATCCCTGTCTGGTACCGTTAGTAATGCTAAAGGGGATGGATATGGCTTCTGTGGTGCGAACTATCGCTGAAGGGGTAGAGTATAATGCCATGATGGCATTATGTATGAACCCGTGTATGCCGAATTTATGGAGGACACCCGAAAGGAATCCCCAGTGGACCCTGTCGAACGCCTTCTCCGCGTCCAAGGATAGGAGCAGAGAAGGCGTTCCAGAGAGGCCCGCCTGGTGGATAACATTGATAACGCGTCTCGTGGCGTCTGACGCCTGGCGGCCTTTGGTGAAGCCCGATTGGTCCTTATGGATTATGGAGGGAAGTAGGTCCACCAACCTAGTAGCTATCAGTTTTGCATATATTTTTACATCCATATTTAAAAGGGAAATAGGCCTGAAATTCTGGGGTTGATTGGGCTCCTTGCCAGGTTTGGGTAAAGTTACAACCATAGCCTTTAACATTTCACCAGGGAAAGAAGAGGAGGAAGCAGCATCATTAAATACCCCTCGTAACAACGGAATCAATGAAGACTGAAATGTTTTATAATACTCGGCCGAATAACCGTCGGGGCCAGGAGATTTCAGGTTGGGCAGCTCCGATATGGCTACGGCAATTTCCCGATCTGAAAAAGGGCGATTAAGGGACTCCAGATCAGTAGAGGAAATAGATGGTAATTTAATGTGGTCAAGGAAGGAAGCAATGTCCTGTGGGGAGGGTTGGTGTGTCATCGGATCATCCTTGAGATTATATAGGGATGCGTAATAGGAACTGAAAGCATTAGCTATGAGATTTGGCTTAAGCAATTTTGTTTTTGAATCAGGATAAAGCATATAGGGGATCTTGGATTTAATTCTTTGCCCTTTAATACGTAGGGCCATTGCTTTGGTGGCTTTGTTGTTAGTGGAGTAAGCGGTAGCTTTCCATTTTTTAAGAGAAGTGCTAAATTTTTCCAACAGGAAGGCTCTTAGTTCCTGTCGCAGGGCAAAAATTTGCGATTGCAAGGCAGGAGAAGGTGATCGTTTGTGTCGCGAGTCCAGGGAGGAAAGTTTACGGGTAATCTCGTCTATTTGCTGTGACCTCCTCTTCCTGTCCCTGGCACCTAACTGCATGAATACCCCTCTCAAGACTGCTTTGTGAGCATTCCACACGACCAACGGATCAGAATCATGGTGTAAATTGTCAGAGATATAGTTGTCAAGATGCAGTTGGATTTCCTCAACATAGGACGGTTTAGAAATTAAATGATTGTGCAACCTCCATACAAAAGTGGAGTATGCTGGTGGTCCATGCGAAATTGTAATGCTCAGCGGGGAGTGGTCCGACCAGGTGGCCGTGTGGAGCTCAGCAGCCGAAACACGTTCTAATAAATGCTTATCAGAGACACATAGGTCTATGCGCGAGTAGGTGCCATGACGCGGGGAGAGGAAAGAGTAGTCCCTCTCCGACGCATGACAGCACCTCCACACGTCATAGAGATCATTGGTCCACAGAAACTTCGACAAAGAAGAATTATGCCGTTTAGACACTGCGGAGGAATCCAAATCATTGTCCGGAACTAGGTTGAAGTCTCCACAAACAAGGAGGTTGCCAAATTGAAGTGCCTTAGCTTTACTTATCACAGAGCGAATGAAAGGCATTTGATGGTTGTTGGGTGCGTACAGGTTCACAATAGTATATCGTCTATTGTCAATAGAGCATCTGAGTATGATATAACGCCCTTTGGGGTCCAGGATAGATTCATGGTGCTGGAACACCAGAGAGTGCTTGATGGCCAGAAGAACTCCCTTGCGCTTCTTTTTCCCCGATGCTATATAGATGTTAGGGAAGTGCTTATGGCTACATTTTGGGGTGGCAGAACTAGCAAAGTGCGTTTCTTGTACACAAATGATATCTCCCTTAAGTGAGCATGCTGTGGACCATAAAGAGGCCCGTTTGGCAGGGTGGTTCAAGCCCCTAGCATTGATGGACACAATGGTAAAGGACATCGCTTACCGATGGTAGAAGCAGATACACTGATCAGTATAAATGTACAGTTACTTTACCAGGATAGACAGGGCTGGACGGAAAATATTTGTGATGCTGTAGGTAGATGCACAGGACACAGGAGACGGTGAGTGCTCTGCAGGGAGGGCAACGGTGGTCACTCCTAGAACAACACACTAGTCACTCGGAATCAGTTGCTGAAGTACTGCGATGGGTCAAAACTTGCAAATTAGTAAAGGTCACTTCTGGTGAGAAGAAATAAAAAAGTTATAACACAAAAACTCGTACAATTGTGCACCGGCACTAAAAGTAGAAACTATGCTTTACGGTCAGGTGAGCAACAAGTGCCAATATCCAGCAAGTATAACCCTATGACAGGCTTGCTGAAACAAATCGGGGGTTTTCCACAAAAGTGGAAGGACAGAACGTGAGGAAAAGTAGGTGATCACACATTTGTAGCCCGGCCGGACTATGTGAAGCTAGTAAGGGGTAGCTCTGAATACACGTTCAAAACCTGAAACTCGGGGACCCCTGTGTAGATCTGGATCTAGTTGGAAGGGGGGGTCTTGTGCCTTCATGTGAGCCCTTGGGGAGTTCCGGAATGATACCCCAAGAATGCAGTAGCTTCATTCCACCCTCGATGGTGGAGATGGTGTGGGGAATGCCATTGTGCGTGACCATTAGCGTGGCAGGGTGGCGCCATTTATAGATGATTTTATGGTTGAAGAGAGCCTTGGTCAGGGTCTTCAATTGCCATCGCTGCTGGAGAGTGTGCTGAGACAGATCTGCATATAGCTGAATAGCCTCATACGGAGCTGGCAGCGTGCCCAGTTTCCTGGACATTTGTAGGATTCTTTCCTTAGCAGGGTAAAAATGTATGCGTAAAAGTACATCCCTGGGGACAGAGTCCTCAAGATGACGGGGTCTGGGGAGTCTATGGATCCGGTCTATTGTCAGCTCTATAGGTGTAAGTTCTGGAACCATAGAAGAAAACATAGTAGTTGCATATTGTTGCAGGTCAGCAGGTTGCACAGACTCAGGGATACCTCTAATTTTGATATTGTTACGGCGAGATCGGTCTTCAAGATCCGCCAATTTATGCTTAATCCAGTCAGTGTCCTCTCGCTGTTCATTATAAGCATCAATGAGATCATTCACTGTGTCTGTGCATTCCTCCATCTTGTCTTCTATATGTGTCACTCTCCTGCCCATCTGCAACATCTCACATGAAAACTTCTGCATAATAGTAGACAAGTTCGCCATCAATGATGATTGAAAGGTCATCAGCATATTTTTCATAGTGGTATCTAGCACAGGTTGCCCTGTGGTGGGGAATGCAGCAATAGAGGACTGCAGCGCTGACATGGCACACATAGCCGGGAGTGGTGTACTCACAGCGGGATCGGACACGTCCTCCGGCTCCATCCTCATGCGGGTCTTGGCGGGGCTGCCCATGACCGGGGTTGCCGGAGAGGGTGATGAGGACTGGTCAAGTGCTCGGTCATCCGGGAACAGCGGCAGCGCGTCCGGCAGATCTGTGTAGGCCGCGGCATCTCCCCTCTCCTCAGGCGCGGCGGCGCCATCTTGGGTCTTCCCGGGCCTCGTTGGCGGTTTAGAGAAGAAGGCCGTAAGTTTTGTAGGTCCCCTCTCGTCCTTTCTTTTGCGAGAAGACATGTTCCCAATGAGTCAGGGGTGTCCGAGGATCAGTTTTGGAGACTTGATGGCTTCTTGCTGCCCCGATGCTGGTGGATTCTCCGGCCGGTTACAGGGAGCTCTCAGCTCATGCAGCCATTCAGCTCGCGCGCAAGCCACGCCCCCTTGGTTCCTTGTTTTTGAAGAGGAGTGTTTCTCTGTCTTTATTATTGGCTCGATTGAATGCTTTGCGTAATGATGTTTTGGTGTAACCTCTCTGTAAGAGTCTGGAGGTTAGTGCGTCAGCTTCCAATTGAAATTTGGCTGGGTCGGTGCAATTTCTCTTTAATCTGAGATATTGGCTGTAGGGTATTGAGTGGATGAGGGGTTGTGGGTGAAAGCTGGAGGCATGGAGAATGGAATTGCCTGCTGTGTCCTTTCTGTAGAGAGTGGTGGAGATTTTCCCGGTAGAATCTTTGTATATTAAGGTGTCGAGGAAAGATACTTGTTGCTTGTTGTACGTCATTGTAAAAAACATATTGTATTTGTTTTGGTTCATCCTGGTTAATAGTTGGGGTATCATGTATTCAGGCCCGTTCCATATGATCAATATGTCATCAATATACCTTTGCCATGTGAGGATCTTGTCTGTGTAGATGGTATTTTCTTCGTTAGATAGGAACTCTTGTTCCCATGAACCTAGGTAGACGTTAGCGTAAGAGGGGGCGCAGCTGGTTCCCATCGCAACCCCACAGGTTTGAATGTAATAATTGCCACCAAATGTGAAGACGTTATAGTTAAGTATATATTGTAGCATATCAATGATGAAAAGATTGAAATTTTGGTCGCGTTCACTGAGGCAGCGAAGTGTTTTTTCAACTATTTGTATCCCTTTGGTGTGAGGTATATTGTTGTATAAGCTTTCCACGTCGATCGTGATAAAGTAGGTTTCTTCAGGTATAGAGATGTCGTTGAGTATTCTGAGAAGATGGAGAGTGTCTTGAGTGTAGGAAGGTAGTTCTTTAACGTGAGGGCGTAGGTATCTGTCTATAACCTTGCTCATTGACTCTGAGATACTTCCATTTCCCGATATGATTGGTCTTCCGGGTGGGTCGTTGATATTTTTATGCAGTTTGGGTAGTGCATACAATGTGGGTGTTTTGGGATGAGGTGTCCTTACGTATTCCCATAGGGTTTGAGAGATGGTGCCATCCTTGAATGCATTGTCGACTTTTGTGTAAAAGATTTGGTTGTATGATTGGATCATTATTGGAGTAATTTGTTTGTAGCATTTGGTATTGGAGAGTATGGTATGGCACATGTTTTTGTATTTATCTTTGCTCATAATTACTACATTCCCTCCTTTATCTGAAGGTTTAATTCACTGTTCCTGCAGCTCCCGGAGAAACTCTGGGGAAGCAATACTTCAGGAATTGGACAAAAAATATGTATGTAACATTACAATTTCATGTACATTCAAGTCTATTACAGTTATATATTGCTACTACTGATATTCATTTCACTTACCTTTAGAATCGGTAGTATATCCTTGAAAAAGGCCGCTACAGGCCGAAACATGTCGGAAATACCGATCAGGCCCTTTCTCTGCAATCATTCCCATCTCTGGATATGAGGAACGGCAGAGCAGGACCATTTACCACTTTGTTTTTCAAAGTCACTTATTTCACGGTTAACACAACTTACCATTCCTCTTCACTACCACAATGGGACTTTACCCATTAACTCACCTGCATTTATGTATATAACCCTATATGCAATAAATTTTATTTATAAATTGTACTACTTTTGTGTACCTGTTTTACTCCTGCCCTTAAAATCCCATACTTGACTTGAGGCACCACGAACCGACATACTGAACCCTGTTGATAATTAGTGCTTCCAACAAATTAAATCACTCTTTATTGCTCCTTGGCCTGCCCTAAGTGGCTGAATGTCAGAGGAAATCAGCTGTGCAATGCCACCCTTACACTGTTCTTTAAATTGTATAACAACAGGGCCAGACAAATTTTGAAATATTATTCATATATAACAAGTATTAAAGTCTTACAAAACCCACAACAGTAAAATATGTTTTTACTGTATATGCAGTAAAGCATGCTTGTTATACTCACTGTGGAGCCTAAGGTGTTAATCCTGTGCATTGTGTAAAAAGGATATTTGATTCTGTCTTCTGTAATCCTCCCCTTCTTCCAATGTCCCCAATCCATCTCTGGACAGAGCTTTTGGAGTAACTCTGCACATGGCCAGTTTGGTGTGTATTGCTAGAGAGTTTGTTTTTTTCTTGGGAGGGTGCATGTGATCAGCACAGGGCCAATCAGCACTGTCCAGACAGAGGGTGAGGGGTCCTGCAGCCTCATAGGACAGTCAGAGTAGAATGAAAACTCCTCCTACATGCTTTAACCAGAGACTGGTAGAAGTCACAAGGCTGCTATATACTGCCTATGAGAAAAGGTATTTAGTTTATATTTACTAAAATAATTGCATTTCCTTGTTCTATGTACTGTGGGAAGCCAGATATAGTGAATGAAGGATCCTGGGTTTAGAAACACTTTAAATATGATTTTTCGTATCTGTGTCCATGTGCTTAGTAAATTGTGATGAGACGGACACCCCCCTGTTCAGTTTGCACCAGAACATCTTAAACAGGGGAAATGTTCTAGCGAACATGCGAACTCGATAAAAGTCTATAGGACACAAACATGAAAAATCAAAAGTCATAATTTTAAAGGCTTAAATGGAAGTTATTGGCCCAAAAAAGTGTATGGGGACCTGGGTACTGCCCTGGGGGCATGAATCAATGCAAACATTTATTTTTAAAAACAATCGTTTTTACAGGAGCAGTGATTTTAATAATGCTTAAAGTGAAACAATGAAAATGAAAAATTGGTTTAAATATCCTGCCTGGGGGCCCCCTTAATGTGCCTGCAAAGTGGCGCATGTGTGCGATGTATGTAGCCTGCTGCAGCAATACTGACATTTGTAAAGGAAAAAATGTGATTTAAACTTGATCGTGGCTGTGATGTATTGTCGGCTCCCGGCAATACGGATAAAAAAATGAATAAAAAAACAGCAACATTTTTTTAAAAAACGGCGTGGGGTTCCCCTTAAAAATCGTACCAAACCCTTATGCAAGCACACAGCCTGGCTGCCCCCCCCCCCTCCTGAACAATACCAGGCCACATGCCCTCAACATGGGGTGGTGGATTCTTGATGGTTGTTTATGGGAACAGGGGTCTCTTCCCGACAACCGTGGGCTGTGGTTGTGGGGGTCTGTGGGGGGGAGGCTTATCGGAATCTGGAAGCCCCCTTTAACCCCAGATCCCAGCCCACATGTGAATGTAAAAAGTGAAAGTGAAAAGTGTACAAAAAAATAAAGACAAAAGCCAGTTTTGGACAAGTCCTTTATTAAAAAATAACATAAAAAAATAGTGTCCCCGATGATCACGTCGCCCGCCCGCAACCGAAAAATAGAGATAGAAGTTAGTTAGTTAGGCAGGGAGAGTGTGTTCAGCCTAAGCAGGCTTGACAGTGGCGTAGGTGGTAGAATACCAGGCTTGCCATTGAGAGGTTGTGGGTTCGATCCCTTGGCCAGCGGGTGATTTATAAGTGGAATTCCTTCAGGTACAGTGTAGTGTGTTTAACAGCTGCCCCTGTGCCATGATTGGCTAAAGGCACCTGCCTTTGGCTAATCATGGCACAGATTATTTGATTGGCCAAAGCATGGATGGCAGAGTCAATGCTTTGGCCAATCACAAAATGCACTGCCAGTGCGCAGTGCATTATGGATGCGGGAACTCAAAAGCTCCTGCGAAGAAGCCCATTTGTTCACCATTCGGCAAACGGGTGAGCGGCTCTGTTTGAGTCAAACTTAGGTTTGACTCGAACACAAAGCCCATCCCTATTAGTAAATAACATAAAATGGTTTTTAAACTGACTATTTGTTGTCAGATTTCTGTGATCTGCTGGAAACCAGGTCAATAATAAATTGTCAGTGCAGGCAAAAAAAGCTCATTAGACAGTGAGATGCCTAGTAGATGTGTTTATTTTTATTTGTTGCTAGCTCTAAAAAGAAACACATATACTGTATGTTAAAAAATGTATATCTGTTGCTTGATTCATTATTGAAAACATGTAGTCATTTTAAGACTAGTCTGACCTTGTACAAATAATATTCTAGTGCAGTTGCATATTTGTCCAGAAGGTAATTGGAAACACAATTATGAATTGCAATATCAAAGCAAACATCAGAAAAAGTACTTTCTTATTTGTCTCAACTTGGATTTTACCAGTAAATCAATTAATCACTTAAAAAAACCTATAAAAGATTAAACCAACGTACACTGAGTAGTCATTTGCTACTTTGTTCGTCTTTCTCCTTAGTATTCCCATCCAGCTGCTACTACCTTTGTTGTTTCCACAGGTTCTAATTGTACACGTGTTGTTCATTCTTAGCTGCTTCCTTACTTTTTTTTTTCAATCAGTTTTTATTAGGATTATCAAAAGACAGATAACAAAGAAATACACATGCAGAAACATCAGCATGTCCAAAACAAATATGGGCTGAGCATTGAACAGGGAAGCTGCTTCCTTACTTTTGGCTTCCACCACTATAGACCACTTAATTTGCCCTGACAGGTACAACAGTGTTCCATTTTAGTGTTCAGGTGTGCTGTGCACATGGATGTGGGGGGTGACCAAACACACTGATGCCCTTATTGGCTTTTTGCACACTCTGGTCCCTCATTATAACATTTGGTTAGCTTGTGGGTGCAATATTTTTGTTGATTTATATTAACCTATATTATAACTTGCCTTCTACTGACCTTCCTTAAAGTCTTACCTTGCTGTGGCTTCTGACCCTTAATCTATTCTAGGTATCAGCCTTGCCTCTTAGCTTGTTTATCTCTGACAGTGACTCTCGCATGTCCCTGATTTTTCATTGTCTCCTTTCCAAGAGACATAATATGTAGAAATCTATGCAGCAGAGACATCAAAGCATATAGGGTAACTTAATGCACTCATTGCATGTGTGAATTTTAGGTAGAACAGATAGTACAACTTTAGCTAAATACTAACTCAGTAATGCTTATTACACACAATCAGTAACTAAATCATACTGTATGATTGACAATTTTTTGTAACACCCCTTTTCCCTAGGCAGTTGAGGAGGACCCCAGGTGACTTGGTTGGCTAGCATTTAAATGTTCAGAGTGTCTTGATGTTAGGTAAAGGGGAAAATAGGCACCAGTACCTTTAGCATAGTTTAAATGTTTATTTAGCACAAAAAAATTCAGAAGAGAGGGTAAGGTCACAGGATAGCCAAAAACAGGCAAACATATACCTCAAGACTTCTCTTCTAGTAAGAGAACTAAGATCCTAGAAAATAAATGACAGGTACCTTAGTTGATTGGGGGGATGAACAGATGCTGGAACTTTTTTTTTTTTTTTTTTTTATCTTATAATGCAGGGAATGCCTTAAAGGGATTGTAAAGGCAGAAAGTTTTTTCATCCTAATGCATTCTATCCATTAAGATAAAAAAAAAACCTTCTCTGTGCAGCAGCCCCCTTCAGCCTCCCTAATACTTACCTGAGGCCATCTTTATCCAGTGATGTTGCAGGAGTGTCTCAGCTGCCCGGGACTCCCTTCCTCATTGCCTAAGACAGCAGCGTGGTGCGATTGGCTCCCGCTGCTGTTAATCAAAGTCAGTCAGCCAATCAGGAGAGAGAGGGGACAGGGCCGGGCCGCGGCTGTGTCTAAATTGCACGCAAGGGAGCTCTGACTCAGCTTGGGTGTCCCCTCAGCTTGCACACTCAATGGGAGGGAGGTGCCAGGAGCACAGAAGAGGGACCCACGAAGAGGAGGATCCTAGCTGCTCTGTGCAAAACCAACTGCACAAAGCAGGTAAGTATAACATGTTTGTTATGTTTTTTTTTTTTTTTTTTTTTTTTTACGAGACTTTACAATTACTTTAAGGTAAAATAAAATTTAGACTTTAGAACCACTTTAGGCTAGGGACCTTACATTTCTGCTTAGCTCAAACTAACTTTGTCCTCGAAATCTAGGCCAAAAATACTCTAATTTCTGAGACTTGGGTATCTTATTTTTCAATTAGAAAGAAAAAAACAGTTAACAGAAAAATAGAAAACAGTGAATTACAAGTTGCATGTGAAATTTCCCATGAAAATCCTAAAATATACAAAGAATTGTAGGTACATATCACAAAGAACAAAGCATGTTTGTCATTATGCCTTAACAGTCAGTGGCAGATATTTACTCATCACAAAGTGATCCATATTAAAAAACTTGGAGTGCTTCTCAAAGCACTGAAAAACTTGCAGCTCCTGCAGTCCAAAGCACAGGTCAGGTGCTGGCGCTTAAACAAGCTCTTCCAGGCTAGATGAATCAAATCAGAAGATAGAATGTGGATATGCTGAACACCAGAACCCAGCCACTATATAGTGAGCTATCTCTATGATTAAGCCCCATAGGAGAAAAGCATAACCAGGAGGAGTTCAGGCTTAAGCCATATCTTTACATCTCTATATAGTGACTGGGTTCTGGTGTACAGCGTTTCCACCTTCTGCCTTCCAATATGTCTCATTGAGTTAATCACACCCTATCTCCATTTGGCTGAGCAGCATCAATGTAAACAATGTAAATGCAATACAGGGCAGATATCCTCCAGATGCAAACATATTTTAAGATGCTCCACCTTCATGAAACAGAAGGACAGCAAACAGCAAATACCGAAGACCCAATCTCGTATAAATGACACTCCATGGCACTCAACTTTAAAACTTGACTTCTCCTAGATGTATCTTAAAGGCAATTTCCATTTTTTACACCATGTTAAATGTGTTATATGTTGCACCCGTATTTAAGGTGTAACAGGTATTATGTTGCGAAGCACCCCAACCCTCACCCCCTGAGCACCCTCTTGTGACAGTGGATGGGAGTTCTTCTCCCTGCACAGCTGCATTATTCATTCACAGAGATCTGTTAATGAATAAACTATAAGTCTTGAACTATAAGTCCAAAACTGTTGTTCTCTTACAGTTCTCAATGAAATACGAGTGCACTGATCACTGCACTCATAGTCCATTGACAATTCCTGAAGCTCAGTAAGTGAAAGCCCATACTGAAGTATGGGCAGACAGCTTTACGAAGTGTCTGCAGGAGTTTGACATTGCACCAATGATCCATTGATCGTAGGTGCAATACTTTGCGTGCACCTGTGCATAAAATAATGAATGCATTTTTTTTAACCTGCAAAATGATTTGCATTTATAATTTTGTTCTTAAAGGTGAAATTGGCCTGACTGAAACTTAGTCATCACCTAGTGGCAGAAAATTACAACACTTTAAAACAAAGTCATTTTTTTGCAACAATTATAGATCTGGTGGAAGTGATATGGTATATGTAGTGAAGTTCATTCCTAGAAAATGAACACACCTTAACTAACTACTAGCTAAATACACAAATTACAGGTTCACCTGATCACATATTATAGTGACCAAGGGCTCTCACCATAAGCATTGCTAACAGAAAACTTTCACTATCAGCAATCCAGGGACAAAGGGCAGCAGCACATGAACCCAAAGACACAAGAGATCACAGCTGGCACAGTAACAAGAACAGCAATGTTATTTTCCCAATTGTCTACTAGATATTCCTCTTCCTAACAGTGAAAACAGCTCACCAGCAATATCTGGGATCAGGTAACTTGACTGGCTTTCCCTATGGTGTCCAGGGTGGTGATATTGTAGTCCACATCCTGATGTTTAGGCCTACACAGAGTAACTCTATTTTAGTAAAAGGGATTTGCTATGGCCCCAGATTAACAGGCAGATATAGTGCTTATCGCCATAGACCGAGGAAAATCTTTAAAGCAGTACAGCTTTGATACTACCATACAGTCCCATATGGCAGTGTCACTCAGCTCTTTTCAACTCATGCTCCTGCATCAACTCCTCTGGCACATAAGGTATTGAGGTACTGAGCCTGTTTCCAGACCTCAGTACAAACCGCAGTCTGTGGAGGTAAGTCATGATGAGGATCAGTGGACACTTCCACAATGTCCTCATTAGATGGGCTGAGGCAGTTCAGAAACAGCTGGGGCTGTAACATACAGCAATTCCACAGGCTCAGGGACCAACACTTGTCTGCCCACATCCTTTGTAAAAACAATCTCTAGAGCAGGGATCCTCAAACTACGGCCCTCCAGCTGTTGCGGAACTACATATCCCATGAGGCATTGTAAAACTCTGGTATTCACAGACATGACTAGTCATGATGGAAATTGTAGTTCCTGAACAACTGGAGGGCCAAAGTTTGAAGACCCCTGCTCTGGAGTATCCTCCTCCTCTCAAAATTAGTCTACAATAGGATATAGGGCACTAACTTAGTAGCAGAACCCTCTGCACTAACTGCAGCAATAACAACCCCAGTCTGCTCACACAAGTCCCGTCAGATGTCCCTTCACAGGACAAATGACTCTTCAGGTTTGACTCTGATACACAGAGCTGTAGGCCTTGATCACAGCTCATTTTGTCTTTTGACATTGTCATTGCTTGGTTTTCCATCAATAGCACATTTGAACCACCATTTCTGTGATTTCTGCACATGTGATTACAATGTAACCATCCTATCTTTTAATTGTTTCCATCACAAACTGCCAGCAAATTTTTGGATTTGGATTGTTTTGCTTCCCTGATCACGTTGTATCAGCTATGTTATTCCATCCTTAGTTTTACTTCCACCCAACAGGCAGTCAGTCTGCCTTGCCGTCTCGCTTTAGTGCTTGTGGGGAGCTATTTAAATGAGGGTATGTAGCCCGTGGGGGTTAGCTGAAGAAGAGGAGCAGTCCTCGAAACACATCCTGCAATCCCACTTTTTCAGAAGAGTGCTGTCCATGGTATTGCGCAAGCTGAGCAGGAGCAGCAGAGATTTTTGGTATCAAGCCCAGCTCCTCACCAGTCAGCTGGCCACACAGTGACCTAGACACTGTGGCTGCTTATCCATCCTTTCCTGGTGACTGGGTTGTGTGTTTAGTGGGCTCTTTCTGATGGACTGTATGCGCTCACATTTTATTTTGTGAATTTTTTTTATATATATTTTAAACATTTTATGATGTTTTTACTACACCAGAGATCTGCGCTGTCTTCTCCATTCCCTTGCTCTTGTCTTTACAGGTACAGTGCCCTCTCCCTGATTACAGCAGCTTTCCTCCTAGTGTGAAGTAGTTGGGTTGTGTGCCTAGGTGCTGGGCTATACACTCAGTAGTTCACATTATTTATGGATTGCTGTATTTATATTTATATTTACTTAAACTTTGGAGTCATATTTATGTCATACATAGCTTTTTTGTTTGTTATGGTCAATCCAGGGAGAGTGTAGTGCTGTGATCCAAACACTCTCCTGGTGTAAGGCTTTTTGTGTTTTTTTCCATAGCTGCGGGATGTCAAAATATATCCCCACTTGGGAGTAGCAGGTGCTAGACAGGTACTCTGTGGTGTCCAAGCATATCCACATTTGCGAGTAGCAGGTTCTGGCCACTCCTAAACCTTGTGGACAACATTGCCAGAAGAGATGAAGCTGGTATAGCTGCAAAGGGTGAGCCAACTCAATATTGAACCCTACGGACAAGGACTGGGATGCCATTAAAAATAATTTGTGTGTAAAGGCAGGCATCTTAAATTAATACTTTTGGTAATATAGTGTATATATGCCAACAATTTAAAAATTATGTATGTAAGTTGAACAGCGTTTTATGGTAAACTTTTTATTATGCAACATTTTAATTTAAAATGCAGAATCCAAATTACAAAAGGCTTCAATATACTGTAAGTGGTGGTATCCATAATTACAGTTATCTCATGAACAACACATTTACGGTTGTCTTCCTATGGAAGTTTTTTGGTACTTTTAAAATAAAACATTTCATTGTATTGTATTTGCTATATGTAAAAAAATTAAAAATGATAGATCACATGCCAAGCAAATGTCTTCATATGGACTACACATGTCAATGAGTCAAAATGTGAGAATCTACTAAAAAAACAAAAAATATACCTATATGACTACAATGAGACACTGTATAATGGAATGTTCCTACTCTCTGTATAAGTAATATTGATGGTTAAAGAGCATATGGAACACTTGTCATAAAAGCACCAAGGTTTAAAATAACTGTCCTAGAAATATTTCTACCCTTATAAAAAAGAAAAAGTAAATAAACGATGTCTGTGTTAACTTACAATCACAGATGAATAATATTTCATGAGATCTAGTAAACTTTTACATTTTGCAACCCACACCTGCAATAATATTAGTTTAACCAAACCACAAACTAAAGACAGTTTGACTGCAGTATTTTATTAAATGTATACATAGATGTATACTGGAAATATTTATGTGACGTTATTCTTTACAACATTAAAGCCATAAAGAAGTTTTTGTTCCAGTCCTACATATTTTTAAACACTAAACATCAATCAATTTTAATAAATCTGCTTTATGTTACTAAATATATATATATATATATATATATATATATATATATATATATATATATATAATATTCACAAATATATATTTAAATAGGTGTGCAGAAAATTGCTTCTAATGATAACATTTACAAATATATAAGCAATACACTTAGATATGGAATTCATCAACTGCCCATTGTTCCATCAGCTGCTGGCAGTTTTCTTTTATGGAGTTTATGAGCAGGAATTTAGTTACATGCTGCACAATACTGCTCCCCACTGTATCATTTTTATTTGAAATAAATTTGTTTTCTATAGTTACATGGCTAATAGGAAACATTGATGTGCAATAAGTTATTGAATGGATTGAAAACCCCATTCATGAAATTTGACCTAAGCACGTCTATCTGTAGTGTTTACTTATCTCTCTCCAAAGCTCTAAGTCCCGTTTCTCTCTGGTGCTCCGTTCCTCTGTTATCAGCATGAGTCACTTCTGATAAGTTCTCTGACATGAGATAACAGTAGCTGAAAATTTGTGTCGGGGAGGGCGCTTAGAGGGAGATTAGCAGGGAGCTTGTCTATTCAGACAACAGCTCCGCATGTTCCTTCGTTCCTCTGTCTATGTGAGGGGGGGGTGTGTCCCTTTCCTCCAATCAGCTCTCACATAGTGTAAGCCCATCTCCCACCTTCTGCAGTTTTTTTCCACTAGAAAACTAACACCCCTCATCCTGGGCATCTGCAGCCACTTTTAGCACACAAGGGGAAACAAAATTATTTTTCAACCCCCAACCTTCCCCTAAGTGCTGTCAAATTATCTGTGTGCCATGAGCTCAAATTGTAATTTCACTATCTATTTTATTTATTTTTACCGAACAGGTTGAAAAAAAAAAAAAAACAGGGCCCAGCACTGATCCTCGTCTTGCATCTTGCAATCTTTTTTTTTTTTTTCTTTACCAGCTAATTACCAGTGTAAGGAACAATTTCAAGATTCATACATGTTATGAGCAGCTCCAAAATCCAGAACCCAAAGTCTTGCTTCAAGTTTTAACAAAAATATCATAACATCCTATCAGGTCTGTAAAGTTCTAAATAAACTATATTGTCAAAAGTATTGGGATGCCTGCCTTTACACACACAAAACTTTAATGGCATCCCAGTTTTAGTCCATACGGTTCAATATTGAGTTGGCCCACCCATTGCAGCTATAACAGCTTCAACTCTTCTGGGAAGGCTGTCCTCAAGATTTAGAAGTGTGTCTATGGGAATGTTTGACCATTCTTCCAGAAGCCCATTTGTGAGGTCAAACATTGATGTTGGACAAGAAGGCCTGACTCACAGTCTCTGCTCTAATTCATCCCAAAGGTTATCTTTCAGGTTGAGGTCAGGATTCTACTCTGTGTAGGCCAGTCAAATTCCTCCACCAGAAACTCGCTCATCCATGTCTTTATGTACATGCTTTGTGCATTAGTGTGCAGTCATGTTGGAACAGGAAGGGGCCATCCCCAAACTGTTCATGCACCATTTTGGAAACACAGCATCTTTTGCCCCATGCGATTTCCCTGTGGTTCCCACACCAGCAAACACGCTGTTGTTTGAGATGCATGGAGTGCCATTAAGAATGATAGGAAGCCCGCGCTTTTTAAACAGCAGTGTGTTTTGACTGTGGGTGGTTGCGGGTGTGGGAATCGCTGCGATTCCTGCACCTGCAACCACCCACAATACTGTAAACCAGGCTTAACTAAGGGAAAACCTTTTTTTTTATATTTTCAATAGAGTGGAGAAGGATTATAAGAGCCATCAGGTTTTATTGCTGTCTGTCTCCGTTAGGGAGACTCACCCTCTCTATTTGTCCTGTTTACCATTATTTTGTAAAGTGAAAGTAAAAGAGCACCCCAAATTTTAGTTTCTCTCTGTTGCCCACATTTTTGTGATAGCCTCATGCCTCTCCTTTATGATATCTTGAATTGTTGCTATATGTGTGAAGATATGAAGACTTCTACAAAAAAACGGAAAATTCCTATCATACTTACCGTAATTTTCCTTTCCTGATAGTCTCCATGGCAGCCTACGTGTGGGTTAACCCCGCCTCTGCTCCAAGGGTATAGGACCCCCCTCCCATAAATTTCAGCTCTCAGGTACAGCAGGTGTTCCATATCTTAGCCGAATCCAAGACGAGAGGGTGGGTACTCCGGCTGCCATGGAGACTATCAGGAAAGGAAAATTACGGTAAGTATGATAGGAATTTTCCGTTTTCCTGTCAGTCTCCATGGCAGCCTACGTGTGGGAAATAACTAGCTCACGCCACACGGGTGGGAATGCTTTAGCAAAGAAAATTTAATTCATGCTATTTGCAGACAAAACAGTCAAACCAAAATTAACTGAGGGCAGAGAAGCAGGCTCTACACAATAGTGGGTCATAAAAATATTGACCGATGACCACGAAGCCGCTCTGCAAATAACGTCTGGAGCCACGTGCCGCGAGGCCGCCCAGGAAGTAGAGATACCCCTTGTAGAGTGCGCCGTCACCGCCTCCGGAGGAGCCAGCCCCTCAGCTCTATAGGCCTGCTGGATAGCAGCCACTATCCATGATGCGATAGTCCTGGATGAAGTAGATTTACCTCTGTTCTTTCCCCAGAACAGGACAAAGAGGTTGTCAGACTGCCTGAATGATGCAGTTGCTTGAAGATAGACTTTCAAGGATTCTCCTACATCCAACGGATGAGGATTGGACTCATTAGATGACCGGAAGGTAGGCAGGACGATCTCCTGATTCTGGTGAAACACCGAGGTGACTTTCGGATTTGAATTCAGCCTGGGCATTAGAACTACCCGATCTGGGAAGAAAGTCAAAAATGGTTCTCTACATCCGAGAGAGCTTAATTCAGAGACCCTTTTAGCCGAAGTAATGGCTACCAGGAAAACAGTTCGAATGGTCAGATCTTTGATAGAAGAAGAGGAATCTATGCCCGATTTTGAGAGGGCATTTAGGACAAGGGGTAGATCCCATTTCAGGAATCTAGGTCTTCTTTGAGGATTGAGCCTGACTGCTCCTTTGAAGAATTGTTGAACCAGTGGGTGTTGGGCCCACATGACCCCAGAGAAGGCAGACAAAGCCGAAACTTGGACTCTAAGAGTCGCCACTGAAAGGGGCATATCTAGACCAGCCTGAAGAAAACTTAGTATTTCTTGAATCCCAGGGACTGAGGAAGACATACCTTCTGGATATGCAGACTTCATGAATCTTGCCCAGATTCTACAGTATACTCTATTAGTACTTGGTCGTCTAGCATTCATCAAAGTGGAAATGGCTGTAGATGGGCAGCTGAGCGATTCCAACCTTTCCCTCTCAAGAACCAGACCGTCAACCGGAGAATTGCAGGACAGGGGTGCACTGATGTTCCCTGAAGAAGCAGGTCTGGTCTGAGGGGAAGAGGGACCGGGTCCCGGTAACTCAGTTGTACACATCTTCCGCTTGAAGTCTCTGCAGAAATTTGAGAATGATGGGTACTGGAGGAAAGGCGTAAGCCCTGCTGAACGCCCACCTGTCCGTTAGCGCATCTGTCCCGTAGACTTGAGGGCATTTGCCTCTCGTGACATTCTTCTCCAACTTGTGGTTGCAAGGAAAGGCGAACAGATCGACTTCGGGAGAAACTCCCAACGACAGGATCCATTTGAACGACTCCACATGGAGAGACCACTCGTGGTTCAACTGGACCCTGGACAGAAAATCTGCTTGAACATTCTGTGAACTGCCGAAATATAGACTGCCGAAATATTTACTAGGTGAGTCTGGGCCCAGGACATGATTGGGTCTAACTCTCGTAGCAGAGAGAGACTCCGTGTCCCACCTTGTCTCTTCACATAAGACACTGCCGTGGTGTTGTCCATCCGAATTAATACAGATTTCCCTTCTAGCAGGTGTTGGAAAGATCGAAGACCCTGGTAGGCTGCTCGGAGCTCCAGTATATTGGAGACTGGTGTGTGTCTCTGAAAAGACCACTTTCCTTGTGTCATCTCTGTCAGACAATGAGCCCCCCAACCTGAGTTGCTGGCGTCTGTTGTGATTATAGTCCATGAGACTGGAATCAGAGAATGACAATTGAGCAGATTCATGCGTTGCAGCCACCAAAGAAGACTGTGTCTCATGCTGGAGGAGATATGAATGTACTGATCTTTCTCTTCTGTGTTCCTTTGTTGTAGGAACCCTTTCTGGAAGGGCCTCATATGCCAAAGAGCCCATTTGACCATTGGAGCCGTGGACACCATGGTGCCAAGGATTTTGAGACACTGAGAGGCTTTCAGCCGAGGAGAAGAAAGAGCCGGAAGGATTCTCTCCCTCACTACCGGTATCTTCTCTAATGGGAGAGAGAATTGCGCCCCAAGATAGACTAGGCGCTGAGTGGGCTCCAGCTGACTTTTTTGTAGGTTTAGCAGCCAGCCAAACTCTCTGAGAGTCGATATGACCTGATCTCTGTGTGTCAATAGCTGATCTTTCTTTTGAGACAGCAGCAGAAGATCGTCTAAGTAATGATGTAGACGTATACCTTTCAATCTTATGAAGGCCACTACAGCCAGAAGAACTTTGGTGAATACTCTGGGCGAGGTAGACAGGCCGAAGGGTAGGCAAATGAATTGTAGATGCCGATTCTGAACACAGAAGCGGAGATATTTGTGGAAGTCGGTTGCCACAGGTACATGAAAGTACGCATCTTTCAAATCTATTGAGGCGAGCCAATCTCCTGGCAGTACTGCCTTCTGAATAGTTGAGAGTGTTTCCATCTTGGATTTTTCGTTCTTTATGAACTTGTTCAGATATGTGAGATATATAACAGGCCTCCAGGCCCCGTTCTTCTTCTGGACCAAGAAGAGGGGTGAGTAAACCCCTTGGAATTTTTCTTGTTCTGGGACTGGAGCTACCGCTCCTTGAGCCTCCAAAGCGTCTACACAGGCGAGCAAGACTTCTCTTCTCTCTTTTAGACAGGGCAAGTGAGTTGAGATGAATCTTGGAACTGGATCTGCCAGAAATGACCATCTGTGGCCTGTAGAGACCGTCCTTACGGTCCAAAAGTCCGTGATTGAGGCCGTCCAGACATGCTGAAAATGGAGGAGACGTGCCCCCACCTGACATGCCTGAACGGGCCCAATCTCAAAAAGATTTAGTGGAATCTTGTCCAGCAGGCGCTGGATTTTTCGATGACCTCCGAGTAGAGGATTGACCGCCTCTCCAGTTTCTTCGGAAATCTCTATTAGGTTTGTAAGAGCGTGCATCTCTTGATCTCTCCGTGTATTGCCTCCTAGGTTGAGGCTTCTTCTGACCAAACAATCGTCTGTCCTGCGGGAGGAAGCCTGACTTTCCGCCAGTAGCCTTAGCAATAGCACTGTCTAACTTATTCCCAAAAAGGGAAGTACCCTCAAAAGGGATCTTGCACCATGCTTGTTTGGAGGCTGGATCCGCAAGCCACGGGCGAAGCCACAGAGCCCTTTTTGCTGTCACTGAGGATAACATCGATCTGGACAGAAGGCGCAGGACATCGATAGATGCTTCTCCTAAAAATACTGAAGCCAGCTTGAGTTCATGAATAGGGGAGCTTTCCACAGCTTCTTCTGAGAGGCTTCCAAGTTTAGACTCAATATCAGATACCCAGATTTCCATGGCTTTAGACATCGTGGCTAATGCCATAACGGGTTTGCAGGCCGCCCCGGCCGTCACATAGATCCTCTTCAGGTCCAGATCTATTTTTCTATCCAATGGGTCTTTGAAGGAGACCGCGTCATCTAGGGGTAAAGTGAAATGCTTTGCTAATCTTGTAACTGCCGCATCCACAAGAGGGGCAGATTCCAGACGGGCGACATCTTCAGGCTTAAAGGGATATAATTTCCCAAGTTTGGAGGATAAAGAAGACTTACTATCCCCTTTACTCCACTCTTCAGTGATCACCTCCTGTAATTCAGAGAGGGAAGGAAAGTTGACACGCTCCTTACCAAGGTGCTTGAAGAACTTACGCTGCTTTTTCTGAGGAGACACAGGATCCTCCCACCTTAGAGCTTCCTTGATGGCTCTGATCAGGGGTGAAACCAGGGCAAACTCAAAGCCGCCTACAGCCCCTTCTTCTTCTGAATCACTATCGGATGATTTTGCAGAAGTAATGCTCGGTTGAGAGGGGCCTTGATCTTCCTGCACCTCCGCTGGAGAACTAGATGTAGTGGGACCAGGTGGTGGGACTGTACCCAATTCTTTCAGGGACTGTTGTACTACTCTCTTCACTAGAGATTCCAATCTTTGGTCCTCATGCACCCTCTCACCGGCTGCCTGAGCAAAACATGGCTCACATAGGGACTTGTCCTCCGGGACATACGCCCCACAACCCCAACAGGCTCTCTGGTATGTGCAGTAACTCTGCTGTTGTTTGTGGTGTCTGGGGGAGGAATTAGAGCGTCTCCCTTGCTGCCTACTCCCTGATGGAGATTCATGGTGCTTTGATCTGGAGGATGAACTCCCACGAGGTCTGACAGGGTCTCTTTCTTGTGATAAATCAGGACTGGAAGAGCTGATGGAGAAAGAGAAAAAATTGGGGAGACACTGGATTTAGCCATGGAATAGGGACCAGCAAGCCCTCCCCGCCCCCCCCCCCCTTAAAAAGGCCAGCACCCACCTGTTGTGAGAGGGCTGGCCACAGGAGGGCGGTGACGCAGGATCCATACTTCAGGCCAAACAACCAGACTGATAAAGAAAGGTAATATACATAGACGCCATGTCAGTGATACATTGTGAGGTAGCAACCAATCGCCCCCCCCCCCTTACCCCCTCTGCAGTCAAACATCCATTGCACATACCTGTAGCAAGGAATCCAGAGACACTGGGAAGCTGCCGCAACGCCCACAGTACATTCCCAAAGTACAGGGGAACGGTCAGCTGCTTAAATCTCCCGCCGGAATGACGTCAGCGGTGATGCAGTCACGAACGATAATGCGCATGCGCGAACCAAGCCTCGGCTTCGTTCGTAACGTAAACAAACATAAAAAACTGGCGCAACAGGACTCGGGGTCAACAGGAGGCGTTGTAGGTGTCCTCGGGGTCCGGACATTGCTTACTCCCGTAGTCGGACGGACTCGTTTGGAGCACATCAGCCCCTCCTCGCCCAGGCACCGGAACAATCGATCTTTTATATACATTCACCATGTTTTTTATTCGTTCTATCCTGTGAGTACCCAGTATTAGTAGATGTCTAATAAAGTACTGAGTCTATTGCACTTAGAGTGGCGCTGTTCTTCTTTTCCAGTTCGTTCGTAACGTACTGCGCATGTGCGGGACCACGAAGCGTCTACCGATTGGACGCCAGAAGCAGAGGGGGAGGAGGAAGGGTTTGCTGGAACGCAGGAAGCGTTCCAGCGCCATTGGGGCCGAACGAACTTAGCAAAGCGAAAGAAAAGAGAGACAAACAAGATGCACATAAATGACAAATACCGCTGCCATGAAGGTATGCAATACGAATCTTCAGACCCATGTCAGGAAATGCCGGCCAAGCTTCAGTCAACCGCAGAGAGCAGGGGAATTTAAATGTCACTCACCCGCCCGTGGCTGGGCCCTGGACATGCAGACACCATCCAAAGTATCCAAAGGTAAGCCGGACGATAGTAAGACATCAGCAATGTAGGTCCTTGGAGGAGGACAAAAAATGAACACCTGCTGTACCTGAGAGCTGAAATTTATGGGAGGGGGGTCCTATACCCTTGGAGCGGAGGCGGGGTTAACCCACACGTAGGCTGCCATGGAGACTGACAGGAAAATATTTTTTAGAAGCCAAAACCAAACTTATTTTATTAGGCATTTAAATAAGATCTCTTATTTGTCTGCTGTAAGTTAAAAACCCTAAATGGGGAGGTATGAGTAAATCCACGTGACTGATTATGCTGGGCTCTGTTAACCACTGTGAGAACAAAAGTTTGCCAGGGGAAAGCCTTACAGATCACAGAACCCTGTGTGCCTATCAGTTTACAATGGCATTCTTAAGGGCCATACACACTATAAGATTTTCTAAAGTCTTTTTCCTTCAGATTTACCTTTTCTATTTAGTGCAAGGGCCTGCCAGATTGCATACAAATTGAAAGTGTTTAGGTTTGACCTCATATTATATGGTTTTGGTAAGTCTAAAGGAAAAAGTCTTCAGAAAATCTTATAGTGTGTATGGCCCATTAGACAGTGATCAATGCTAAGCAATAGCACATCCTAATTTTCTCCTGTCTGCATTTGTATCTATTCTCCTGCACTGTCATGATTCTCCAAGCTTACCTTTAACACCCATCACTGCCATTTCTAATTATAGTAATTTTTATCTTCTGCACAATCTGCCAATAAAATGTGCCTCTCCTTACTTCCAGGGTTGCCAACCGTCTGTAAATTAACTGACAGTTTGTAAAAATCAGTGATATTTTACAACTGTCTGTATAAATCAGGAGCTGATAGTTTGTCATGTTGTGTTGACTTTTTAAGTGTAAACCCGGCAAATCACTTGTTAGGGGTATTGTCAGTGTTTCCATATGGTGTTTATACTGTTTAAATATCAATTTTCTTAGTTTTTAATTGGAGTTCTGTCATTTTTTCAGACTATCAGTACAAAATGTAATATGCCAGTAAATTTCACATGTTTTGTCAGTAAAAAAAATGCTGCAGGAGGTTGGCAACACTGCTTCCTTCACATCTTTTTTATATACAAATGTATATTTGGAGTTTTATTGCCCATAATAAATAACTACAGTAAATAACCCGCACTAAGAAAAAGATCCTAAAAACTCTTAATGACAACTTAAAATATTCACAAATAATCTATTACTTCTAAATACGCTCAATAGTGATAATTTCCAATAAGGATAAATAATACAAACCCACAGTTAGTAATCACTTTGTGGCTTAACAATAAATGTCCTTGTCAGAACAGTAAATGTCCTTGGGTAACTACAGTATATTCACAACCACCTCCACTCCAAGCATCTCACCCTATTTACAACATACACAGCTGGATGAAAAACCAGATTTGCAGAATGCCTACTGCAGGTGATATGTATATACGCTATATTGTCAAAAGTATTGGGACACCTGCCTTTACACGCACATAAACTTTAATGGCATCCCAGTCTTAATCTGTAGGGTTCAATATTGAGTTGGCCCACCCTTTGCAGCTATAACAGCTTCAACTCCTCTGAGAAGGCTGTACACAAAGTTTAGGAGCGTGTCTATGGGAATGTTTGACCATTCCTCCAGAAGCACATTTGTGAGGTCGGGCACTGATGTTGGACAAGAAGACCTGGCTTGCAGTCTCTACACTAACTCATCCAAAAGGTGTTCTATCGGGTTGAGGTCAGGACCCTGTGTAGGCCAGTCAAGTTCCTACTTCCCAAACCCACTCATCCATGTCTTTATGAACCTTGCTTTGTGCACTGGTGCGCAGTGCACAAAGCAAGTTGGATCAGGAAGGGACCATCCCCAAACTGTTCCCACAAAGTTGGGAGCATGAAATTGTCCAAAATGTCTTGGTATACTGCCTTCTGAATTACAGAGCTGTTTAAGAGTTTTGGGATACCAAATCAGTACAGGAATCACTGCTTGCAGGTAGCAAGGTGCCATGAGATATGTAGCCCCATGTACACTACTGTGAAAAAGTTTTAGGGAAGGTGTGAAAAAAATACTGTAAATTAAGAATACTTTCAGAAATAGAAGTTTTAATAGTCTGTTTTATACCAGTTAACAAAATGGAACGTAAATGTACAGAAGAGAAATCCAAATCATATCAATATTTGGTGTGACCACCCTTTGTCTTCAAAACAGCATCAATTCTTTTAGGTACACTTGCACAAAGTTTTTGAAGAAACTCAGCAGGTAGCTTGTTCCAAACATCTTGGAGAACTAACCACAGATCTTCTGTGGATGTAGGCTGCATCAAATATTTCTGTACCTTCCTGTAATCCCAGACAAACTCAACAATGTTGAGATCAGGGCTCTGCAGGGGCCAAGCCACCACATCGCTTTATGCTAAAGATAGTTCTCAATGACATTGTCTGTATGTTTGGGGTCGATGTCTTTCAGTAGAATACATTTTTGACCAATCAGATGTTTCCCTGATGGTATGGATGAGTAGGCATCTGCTGAATTTCTCAGCATTGACAACACTATTGATTCTGACCAAATCTCCAACTCCATTTACAGAATTGCAGCCCCAGACTTGCAAGGAAACTCTGCAATGCTTCACTGTTGCCTGCAGATATTCATTATTGTACTGATCTCCAGTCATTTAGCAAAAAACTGCCTCCTGCTACAGTCAACTATTTCAAATTTTGACCCACCAGTCCAGACCAGTTGCTGCAATTTTTCTGCACCCCAGTTTCTATGTTTTTATGCATAGTTGAATCTTTCAGCCTTGTTTCCACGTCAGAGATTTGGCTTTTTGGCTGCAATTCTTCCATCAAGACCACTTCTGGCCAAACCTCTCTTGACAGTAGATGGTTGTACCTAGGTCCCACTGGTTTCTGCCAGTTCTGTGTTGATGGCACTGCTGGAAATTTTCGATGTTGCAGGGAAGTAAGCATGATGTGTCTTTCATCTGCTGCATTAAGTTTCCCTGACCGACCATTGCATCTACGTTTCTCAATGTTGCCAGTTTCTTTGTTCTTTTTCAAAAGAGATGAACAGCACATCTTGAAACCTCAGTCTGCTTTGAAATCTTTGCCTGGGAGAGACTTGCTGATGCAGTATATCTACCTTGTGTCTTATTGTTCTTTTCAGTCTTGCCATGGTGTGTATTGCGTGGGAAATAAAACCGTCTTCCAAAACCTCACCTTAGTAGCAGAGTTTGGCTGTTCCTTACTCCCTTTTAAGCTTCCTACACATCCGTTTCTGTTTCAGTTAATGACTGTGTTTCAGCCTACTTATGGCATTGATGATCATTAGCACCTGCTTGGTATAATTGGTTGATCATACACCTGGTTCTAATCCCACAAAATCCCTGACTTTGTGCAAGTGCACAAAGTGTGCAAGTGTAAGAATTGATGTTAGTTTGAAGTCAAAGTGTAGTTACACCAAATATTAATTTGATTTCGATTTTTTTCTTCTGTTCACTCACTTTGCATTTTGTAAATTGATAAAAAATAAACAATAAAATATATATTTTTGAAAGTATGTTTAGTTTACAGCATTTCTTCACACCTTACTAAAAATTTTGCACACTACTGTAGGTAATACGGGAAGTTGATGCAAGAGATGGTCAGCAGATAACCAGCATTTACAACAAGAAAGGGCATTTTTCAGGTAAGTGTATATTGGAAAAAAATACTATTGTTTATATTGCTATTACAATGCTGATGTTATAAAATGAAACTGTGTCTGTATATCTTTTTTAACCACTTTCAGACTGGAAGGATTTTCCACCTTAATGACCAGGCACTATTTTTTGCGATTCGGCACTGCGTTACTTTAATGGACAATTGTGCAGTCGTGGGAAGGTGTACCCAAATAAAATTGACGTCCTTTTTTCCCCACAAATAGAGATTTCTTTTGGTGGTATTTGATCACCTGTGCGATTTTTATTTTTTGGGCTATAAACAAAAAAAGAGCGACAATTTTGAAAAAAAAAAAACAATATATTTACATTCTGCTATATAACATTCCCCCAAAAAAATCAATTTTTTTTAACATTTTAGGCCAATTTGTTTTCTGCTACATGTTTTTGGTAAAAAAAATCGCAATAAGCGCATTTTTATTGGTTTGCGCAACAGTTATCGTGTTTACTAACTACGAAAAAGATTTATGTCATTTTTACTGTTTTTTTTTTTACTAGTAATGGGCCATGGCGGCGATCTGCATCTTTTTGCGGGACTGCGACATTGTGGCGGACAGATCGGACCCCTAACTGACATTTTTAACAATTCTGGGGATACCAGTGACATTACTACAGTAATCAGTGCTAAAAATATGCACTGTTACTGTAATAATGACACTGGCAGTGAAGGGGTTAACAGTATAAGTGATCAAGGGGTTAAATGTAAGCCTAGGGGAGTGATTCTAACTGTGGGGGGGTTGGGCTTGTGAAATGATCTCAGAGACATGCAATCCTATATAGCAGGATCGCATGGTCTCTATGATCATTGCAGGCAGAAGGATGGACGACTGTGTTTACATCAGCCGTACATCCTTCTCTGTCAACGGGGAGAGATTGAGGGTGTCAGGCAGCAATCGGAGCTGCCTGACACACGCACCAGCTTCCCCGCTGATGAGCCGGAGGAGCGCGTTCGCCCCCTAGCTCCGGTACCGACAAGTGACTCTGCCTGGGAAAGACACTCTGCCGACGTATATATAAAATATACGGTCGGCAAGTGGTTAAGAGAGTAAACAGTAAGCATTTTCATTAGAATAAAAACAATGTTTATATAGGAGTTTCCTTAGGTTCTATATCAGCCTAATATAGGACCTAAACCATGGGTGCTCAACCTGTGGCCCTCCAGCTGTTGTCAAACTGCAAATCCCATCATGCTTCTGCCTTTGGGAGTCATGCTTATAACTATCGGCCTTGTAATGCCTCATGGGACTTGTAGTTCGGCACCAGCTGGAGGGCCACAGGTTGAGCACTGATGACATAAACAATAATAAAGCGTTACATAGCCTTCAGTTGTTTTCTATTTTTTTTTTTTTTTTCATTTTTGTGAGAAATGTTATTAAAATTTCATAATGTAAAGCTTGACTATACACATTGTACAGCAATTGACATACAATATTATTTATAGATACAACAAAAAGACGATGGTAATAACAAACATAAACAAATGGTCTTCGGCATGCAAACATTCTTCAAACATACCAGGAAGATTTATTCATTTTTCATTTTCTTTTTTTGCTCTATTTCACTTTTTTTGTTAACTGTAGTTGACACTTTTTTGATGGTATGGTACTCTAAAAAGATTTTCAAGATCAGACTAAAAACTGCCAAGGTGGAAATCCCAACTGGTAACTCCTTGCTTAGCAAAATATTTAAAGTGGTTTTAAACCGAATTAAAAAATGTAATATATTGCAGCTTACCAAGCCTAAATGTGGTGGCTGAATTTGTTTTCTATTTTATGGATTCTTTCTTTTATTTCACCTGGTGATACTGCCAGTGACACACTTCTGTAGGGTACCTGCATTCTGAATGAAGATGTAAAGCAGACGCCTTTGTACAGCAGCATAGTCAGTCTCAGGAGAGGGTAGTGTAAGGCTGGCCATAGAATATACAAATTTCTTGTTCAATTTCCTTTAGATTTACCTTTAACTATGTAGTACAAGGCCCTGCCTGATTGCATACAAATTGAAAGTGTTTAGGTTTGATCTCATATTATATGGCTTTGGTAAATCTAAAGGAAAATTGTATGAGAAAATTGTATAATGTATAGCAAGCCTTAGATTGCAGATTAAGATTTTTTTTTTGCTTTTGGAATAAAACTTTAACATAACGTAATAAAAGCTGACCATTGTAAGCACCCATAACTGTAACTTTTACTCTACATCTTGATCTGTTGATGGAAGTTGAAAAATAATCAGACTTACTGAGTTGATTAACAAAAAGGTGGAAATGAAGACAAAAAAGCCTAAAAAAAAGAAAACGAATGCATACACAACATCTAATAATTGATAAGCATCAAAATATAATTTAGGGAACACTTAAATGATTTTAGAATTAGCCAGAACAAGATTTAACACTGCCCTTCAACACTGTATATATTGCTGATATTAAAATGCTTAGTCATAGGTTAAGACTTTTTTTTTGTTTTATTACCCAGAACTGAAGTATTAGACTTTTTCTTGTTCCATAATGAACTCTTTTTATTTTACTAGAACCACTTGTATTACAGAGTACAGTGCTTCTCCATTTAGGCAGATCATGGAAGCACATATAAAAACTTCATTAAGGAATACAGACTTATCCATTAACCTGGAAAAAGTGTTCTTCATTAAGAAAACATGTCTATCAGCAACTGAAATGGCATGAGTGTTCTATATGATTCAGACAACAAGAAATGCATTAATTCTGAGTACTCATTCCATGTTAAAATCCATTTCTTTGCCTGTTCAAGTAGTAAGGTAAGATAAATTGTGGTAAATGGAGCACTTTATATTTGAAAAGTACATAAAAATGAATTATGTTATAGCAGTCTTTCTGTAGAGATAATGAAATGTTTAAGTGATTTTACATGGCATAACCTGCAGCTTAATGAAAGGGACCTATTGAGTCTTGACCATCTTATTTACCATGCAACTCAGGCTAAAAAGCACTAGACCTGCATTAGTAGACCTCTTTCTTGGCACCAAGAGCAACTCTATTATTTTTGGCAAATGTTCCTGGAAAATGTTCCAGTTCAGTTAATTTATGGTGTGCTACCTTTTACATTTCTCTGTAAAAACCTAATGTTAAAAAATTATAAAGTTATACAGCATTACAAAGACCACAATGTATCGGGTGTCTGAATGTGAGCAGCTGCCGCAGTTACATTATATAGTATACTAAGAGGTCTTGAAATGTTAGGTACAGAGAGGCACTATGTATTCACAGTGGACATATACAGTATATATATATATATTATAAGAGGCCAAGGATGGGTCATAGAAGGATTATAGAATTTGCCCATATTTGGTTTGTGTTTTTTTTTATTTTTTACAGATGGTGTACGCAGGGGTTCTCCCTCATGCATGTGAGGGTTTAGGGGGGTAGCCTAAATTCAGTAATCCTCATTTGGGATCTGGAATTTGGAGGTTCAGGGAGATATTTGGGTAGGAAAGACCCTCCGACCCTGTTTACAAGGGCTCTGGTCCAGAAAGAGTTAACCTATCTCAAGGAATACACCTTTAAAGATAAGGACCTCTAGAGCAGGTGTGGAGTAGTGAGGAGTTTTAGAGTGGACAAGTATCTGGAATACTGCATTAGGCCTGGTTCACACCTATGCAGTTTGAAGTTTGCATATTTCAGGTGCTTTTTGCATTTTTCAATACACGTTTTTGATTCATTGAAGTCTATGGAATCAAAAACCAAAAAAAGTACCTGGCCACTTCCATTAAATGCACAGATGTGAACGTGACCCATAGGAAACCATGTTAAAAGGACTGCAGTGTGCTTCTGCAAAACTGAAAATGCACCAAAAAATACATGGGTGTGAACCAGACCTAACTGCTGGGAGCTGCCTAACCTCCCTGTGTGTAAAAGCCTTGTGTGTGTATAACTCTTGCTCTGAAGATAAGATATTCTTGTTTGCTGCTGGAAGTGTTGTTTTGTTTAACTTTAAAGTCCAAAGGCAAAAGGTTTTTTACTTTAATGCATTCTATGCATTAAAGTAAAAAACATTCTGGGTGCAGCTCCCCCTCCGCCCCCCCCCCCCCCCATACTTACTTTCCTGAGCCCCATCCCAATCCAGCAATGTGCATGAGAGCAGCGGCTCTCCCAGGGGGGAGCAGGGGGGAGGAGCAGACAGCGTTGGAATGGGATCCAAAAAGAGGAGGATCAAGGCTGCTCTGTGCAAAACCATTGCACAGAGCAGGTAAATATTTTTTTATTTAATATTTGCCCCTTTAGAATTAAAGAACACGGTGCAGGAAACGCATGTTCTGTGCATGCTTCCTGCACTTCAGTCAAAACGCACTGGATGTGTGATCTGCTGTGAGTGTTAATATACTCCTAACGACACCCCAAAGGCAGATCACAAATGCAGCGCTTTTGCCTGAACTGGATAACACAGTAGCATGCAACTTGGTGAGGCGTCTTTTTGTGCGAACCAGTGTGATTTCAGCCTATTAATATGAATGGGCTTGAAATTGTAGTAAAAAGACAAAGATTCCTACGAGCAACCTCCCTACTGTAGATTTTTAAAATGCCGCAGACACTTCACTTCTCATAAAAGTGCAAGTGAGCCAATAAATATTAAATTAGTGTTGCGCAAATAAAAACCTATTCAAATGTGTAAAAATGAATATTGTGATATGTTAATAAAATAAATGTGTGTAGCCCTCCAGCTACGGACCCCTATTCTGTTTTCTTAAAATGTTATATCATATATAAAATCTGTTGCTGAGAGATAAAATATATAAAAATACTTATGCTATATATAAAATAAATGGTTGTGCTATATAAAAGTGCAAAGTGCTAGGATACTCCTGTGTGTTACAAGGGTTTCCGGTGCTAAAAAGCTGTATAACAATCCATAAAAGTGATAACAATTATCAATATTGGTAGTGAGAAAAAAATAATTATATATATAAGTCCATGCAAAAACCAAAGACACAATTAAAAAAAAAAAAAAAAAAATGTATATTCCAGTGTCTGATGATATCTTGTTGACAATTAGTGCGATGAAGTCTTCTATACGTGCTCAGGCCACCAATCTGTGGCTGTGATCCCAAACCAAGTTGGTGACTAAGGTGTCACAACTTAATCCTATTCATGCACCCCCTTGTGATTGGGCGCTCACCTTATATATAATACAATTGGGCTCAAATGCTGGATGTCTAGTGATTCCAAATGATCTTATCTCATATGCTGGCCGTTTTTCTCCATAGTAATCCGCATAACATGGAATTAAAGAAGCTCACAATAGTGCTTATACCATTTAAAAAATATTTTTTCCAGGTAATAAAATGATAATGCACTCACATTTAACGGTGCTTCCATGCACCTTTAGATAGCCATTCAGGTAGTAACAATCTCCAAAGTACCGTTGTGGTATAGTGGGAGACGCCGCAGCTGTGTCCTTATCCTCTGCAGTGGATTTAGCCGACAGCCTGACAGTCTCGCATGTAGTATAGCGAAGCGCTCCGTCCGTCCTTGCCCCTCCCCTATGCGTGACGACACAAGGGATCACGTGTCAAATCCCCCTGAGGAAGACAACATCATTAATTCAGAATGAATGAAGGCATTTTGCACTGTGGCCACTGCCTACACTTTCTTTATGTCTATATTTCCCCCTGGCCCTGAATGAGTCACCATGGGGCAGAATTACCTCAACTCTCAGTCATTCTGAATAACCAAAGGCCGGGTGCACCTACACCACCACCATTGCCTAGCAAATGATTCATTAAATGAATTTGGGGATGGGGAAAATGTAAACAAACAAAAAGCTAATAGGTAGGGGCAGCAGTGCAGGGCAATTGCAATTTATATGTTATGCATTCAAGCATTTACACAAATGTTTACATGTGCACCACATAAAATAAAGTAAAAAAATGGACCACGGATGGATATTTTTCTGCTTTAGGTTTTATACAGCTCAATGTTATGGGAGGATATTTTATAGATGTGTGCATGAGCCCTACAGCTTACAATACTGCTGCATTTGGATTGATATAAAACTGTACATAGCATTGATCTAAACTCAACATCTTCTACCCCTGTGCTCATGAACTCTAAGCAGCTAACACATTTGCCTTGCAGTGCTGAAGTCCTAGCTTTGATTACCAGATAGGACAGTATGTGCATGGAGTTATTTTTTTTTTATGTTCTCCTTGTTTGCATATGTTTCTGGGGTTTCCAGTTGCCTCCCATAATTCAATTAAATATTTAATGACTTCCATCAATTCTTGGCATTACTGTGTGTGTTTCTGTTGTAGAAACATTGAACTACAGGCTACTTTGGGGCAAGTTCAACATTCTCTGCAAAGTAATGTGGAAAAATGATTAATGTTTGCTCCAATAGGACTGCAGTTCTAAGCCAAAAAGAGCAAAGTTGAACTTTGTACTACTTAGGATCGATTTATTCAGATTTTAGTTTTAGTTATTTACAAACATTGTAGTATAATTTTCAAGATCATGCAAACACAAATTTGGGCCATAAAAATGTCTAAATTTAAAGTTAAAGCATACCTATTCCAAATGTGTTAACATTTATCTATACAACTTACTATAAAACTTAATAGACATTGTATATAAATTAAAACAACTTTTTTTTTTTTACAGGGCATTGATACATATTATTATAATATAGATTATTATAAGATTGAAGCCTTCACTAAAACAGACATAGAAGAGAAAACTTTAGTGGGATATCCTATAGACCTCCTGCTGTCTACAAGACAGGACACAGATGGTAAAAGGAAACAATAGGACACACAGGGCAGATATACAAAAAAAGAAAAAAAAGAAAAAAAGAAATACATATATGTATAGAGATTTATAAATAGTAGTGTGGAAATTTATAAATAGTAGTGTGGAAAACAGTGGTAAACCTAGGTGGGGGCCAGAGTGGTCTGCCACAAATACAGCCAAGGTTAGAGTGCTTTATGACCATACCTATGCATAGCCTGCAGCTCTGCAGAACAACCCACATAGCGCCTGGCAGCCCTGCAGACCTCAGATACAGTGGTGGCACAAAGCTGAGCGAAGCTCCTCCAGGAATTTCTAATGTGTCATATGAACTTTCCTTCACTCTTTTAGGCACCAATGCACCTGAGGTTTGCTAAGTGTTTAAATGGAGGGAAGCACATTTGTTGTAGGGTTTTTGCTTGGGACAGTGGGAGATCTTTGCAATTAGAGGGTGGATTTTTGCTGGAGGAGGGGGAATTTTCTGGAGATGGGGGAAAATTTTGTTAGGTGGGGGATCAATTTTTGCAGGGGTGGGGTGGATAATGAAGGAGCGATTTTGCTTGGGGAGGGAGGAGAAATGTGTGTCAAGATTTATTGTCTGTTGTCCATGTATATGACCATTTGTTCTCTGTAAATTGTTGTAAATTGTCAAAAAGTTCAATATTTAATCACGATTGCCCATTTGTTGTCCACATTTTGTCATGATTGAGAGCTGTAACAAAATGCAGCCAATGAATGGGCAATTTGTTGCCTGCCTGCTGTTTATTGAGGGAGGCATGTCAGATTTGCATATTGCATATTGTCATAATTATATGTTTTTTGCCCCTGTGTTGTAAATATTTCTGATTTTCTGCCTTCATTATGTAATGTTTGTTTAATTGTATATAATTGCCCTTTTGGGACCCATGTGTTGTCAGGATTGCCTACATATTGTCACCACTGTTTAAAGCACAAGATTATTATTATGATTATCCCCTGTAGGCCTGTCACTGTCAAAGCACACCATTATTATCCTTATGCTTTACCAAGGTGCAGTACATGCGCCACTATTAAACCATTGAATTTTATTGTATTTTGCCTCCTGTTATTATCCCCATATTCTTGAATAAAACCTTATATATTTTTTTTTTTTTACCAACAGGAGTATACAGTACATAAAACATTCAGATAAAGAAAATCTCCACAGTATCTATATTATTAGTATTCATTTAATGTCATGATTACTAATGGGAATAGTTTTGTTCTATAGAGAGAACTGTGGGGAGCAGGGGTGTTAAAAAATAATAAGTGTCACTGGTGCAACCATTACTGTGTGCCCATAAAAATATTCATTTATAACTTGTAAAATGTAATCTTAAAAAAAATCCAACTGTACGCCAGATATCAATCAAGACAGCCATCAGCGCCTTAGGCTAGTATGTAAACATATATATTTTGGAATGGAAAACTATGTTCCAGTCAAAATCTAAAACTATAACTTCTCAAAATAAGTTGGCCTCTATGAAAAAGTGCATAGAAAAGTTTAGTAAAGAAATACAGGTAACGTCATGTATTTAGTCTTGTTAAAATATTCAATGCTGTGGAACACATGAGATTGTTTGTACAAGGGAACTTAAAATTGGCAAATAGAAAAATAACTATCATATGTCTTATGGAGGTTTGATTGGCAGGTTAAAGAAAAGTTTACAATCTTAGATATTAGATAAAAATATTAGAAGCTCATAAACTATATTAGAAGTTCATAAACTATATGAACTAGAAGTTTAAACATTTACTACATTTTATATCTAAATATATAACTAGCATTGGTTATAAATTAGTATCATCATTTTATCATAATTTTATCAGAATGCAGTCTGCATATTTCATGATATATTTGCCAGTATATAAAGAAAAAGCCATATATCCACAAGCTTGACATTGATAGCCCCCTGCCTTAGGAATGCATTTCACCTGAAAGGGCTTAGTTAAGTGTCTCAAAACTTGTGATACAATAAACATGTATACTAGTGCCTTACTTTTTCAGTATCTACAGTATATATGCTATACTATTAATAAGAGTAGAAGTGCATATACCGGCCATCTAATACAAAAGGGCCATTTGCCATTTGGCATCACTCTTACAGGCAAATAAGGGAACTGTTCAGCTTTACATCAAAGTGTGAAAGGGTTCTGCTCCATTTCATGGCTTTCCCTATACTTGCAACAGGGGCTGAGATGATTGAAGTTCCAAAATACCAACATTATTTGCTATACTGTGGTAAACAAGCACAGCATTACATGAAATATAGCTACTTAGAATAATAGATCAGAATATCAAAGCCACTTCAGGTGAGCTATTAAGGTAATACCTGCTGCTGATGTATCACAAGGTTGCTCGCACAGCCCATCTCTACATACAAGGTAGAGAGAAAAATCCAGAATTTGTTGCACTTCCTTGATAATGGTATCCCCTCTAAACTACAAATAGAGGTTAGTTGTATGTTTCCCTGTTGGTGTAGGTATGGCTATTCCCACCACACTACATATAAAGGTCAAGGTATCCATCAATCTGTGTTTCCTGGATGGATGTGGAGTCAAAAGGTTGACTGATCATTGATTTAATGTTTATGTTTTTGTTTTTACATGGGTCTGTTTTTTGGATAGTTTTTTTGTTTTTGTTCAGAATTTATAGATAAAATAGTTAGTGTCCCTATAGCAGTGTGTATGCCTGCCATGAGCTGGTAAAATGACAGCTCTGCTGAGTCCTGTGGTTCCTCCCCTTTCATCCATCTTTCACGTGCTTCAGAATTATAGACTGAGGTGTGTTTTTACAACCCCTGGAAAAAAAGTATAGAATCACCACTCTTGGAAAATGTTCATTCATTTGTTTAATTGTGTAGAAAAAAAACTAAGAACAGACATGCCTCAAAACTATTTTCATTTAACATTCCAACCTTCTGGCTTTAAGAAACACTTAAAAAAATAAAATAAAAAAAAAAGAAAGAAAACTATAGTCAATTGCAACTGTTTTTGCAGATTAAGCAGAGGAAAAATATGGAATCATTCAATTTTGATAAATATATTATGGAATCATGAAAAATGAAAGCATACCTCTAGTACTTTGTTGTATCACCTCTGGCTTTTATAACAGCTTGAATTCTCTGAGGCGTGGATTTAACTATTGACAAACAGTATTCTTTATCAATCCGGCTCCAACTTTCACTTCTTGTAGTTGCCAGATCAGCTTTGCAGGTTGGTGCCTTATCATGGACCATTTTCTTTCATTTCCACCATATGCTATTGACTACAGTTTTTTTTTTTTCTTTTTTAAGTGTTTCTTAAAGCCAGAAGGTTGGAATGTTAAATGAAAATAGTTTTGATGCATGTCTGTAATTAGTTTTTTTTCTACTCAATTAAACAAAAGAATGAACATTTTATGGTGATTCCATACTTTTTGCCAGGGGTTGTATATGTTAGATGATACACTACATTTGGGTGTTTGGGGTTGAACTGCAAGGTATGTAATACTGATTTGAAAGTCTTCAATTGCACTGTGTATGGTAAGATAAATGATACGATGTAAGATCGAGTGGAATCCCCTCCCATGGCCCTCTGTGAGGAGTGGTGTGAGAGGTTTTCAAAATTGTGTGTTTGATTTCACCTGTATAGGGAGTATATATTGGATGGTGTGACTTCATTATAGGAGGTTATAAGTAAGCGCTTTGCATAGAGTGAAATGCATTAACTTGTACTGCTCCCGCACTGTTTGTGAGACTTTTATAAAGAATTGCAGAAAGAGTTTGAGGAAGTGAAGCAAATTCCTGATTTTTCCATCTACACAGAATAATAACTGCATTTGAATTAATAATCCAATATTTACCATGCCTTCTCTGAAGTATTTTGTGCTTTATTAAAGTAAAAATTTCTACCAGTTTGTGGAATCAATAGTAGCTATGCCACTCCAAACTTGCCTCTTTCCCTCTACCTCTCGCTCCAATCAGGTGCACAATCCCAGGAGCTCATCCCAGCTCAGCTGTTCCACTTGTCAAATAGAAATTAATGGTCTGCACACTGGTGCCAACACCAATGTAAAACCAGCTTAATATAATAAAGGCTTCACAATAAATAGTCCTGCCTTTCCATCTCCCACTCCAACACATTTCACACCACAAAGAGCTTATTCATGGAGACAGTGCAAGTCTATACTACACAAACATCATACCTCCGTTTGGTACTTGAATGATTCGCTTCTGTTATTTTTTGATCTCAAAACCAAATCTGTCGCTATGATTTCAAGTTAATGAACACTTGGTTCAATCCGACACAAATCTTTGGTAAGACCTTCATCTGGGGCTTTTTTATCCAGCAGTGTGGACAGTTTATATCAATTGTCTTGATGTAGAGCTCAACAAAGCTTCAGAGCTTTTAAAAAATAGCCCTAAAATGCATAATAGAACAAATTACCTCCATGATTAAATTAATTGTAAATGATTGCCTTTGAAAGACAAAACATGTGTGTATAGATATTAAAAAAACATAAATACCTTTTTTCCCCTTTTTTATAAGTGATCACATTCCCTCTGTTCTCAGCTTCATAAGAGCTAGGGGGAGGAGTAGCAACAACACACTGAGCTTCCCAGTGAAGGCTGTGCTGGGGAGGCATTTCAGGACAGGTCTGATCCTTGGAGGAGAGCAGGCTGCGTTTCCAGCACAGCTAGAGAACTGACCACACTGTGCTCTCCGGTTTAGCGTGACCAGTTTTTAATAGTAAAGCAGGAGGACTGGCAAAAACACCAGGGATTTCCCACAAAGAAAGCAATACAAAGAACAGAATGCTTTCACCTACAAGTACATGGTACAGCAGGCACATATCAGGAATTTGAAATGTTGGGGTAACAAACATTTTAGGCCCTTTGTTCAGTGAAAGCTTTGGAGTGGGAGGTGGACACTTGAGACTATGTGTTCTGAATCCTCTATTTAATATTTCAATGCTGGTCTTACATTAGTGGTGGCATAAGTGCCCATAGCATAACATTTTGACCAGTTGATTAACAGCTAATATGTATGAAACAAAACGTCCTGGATTATCAGTAAACCGGTCTTCCCACTTGCCACAGAAAGTTTTAAAACTTTTTGCCCTAAACTAAGGTACATTAAACTGTACCTTTCGAGTGATTTGTTCCAACCTATTACAACCACGAAACAAAATCTAACGTAGCTTTTTGGTTACCCAATTTTGGGTGTGCAGATTCTCCACCTAAAGGAGCATTATCTTTCTCACTAGACAATGTCCCACAATTATTTATCTCAGCTTTTGGTTTGGTTGGAGTGCTTGTTTGTAGGGTTGTATGGTCAGACAGGTCTGGGCACACACTGCCTAAGCAACAATCATCTTCAAATGGAACCCTGGCTGTCAGCAGGCTAGACCCTGAAACCATACCCCCACCTTCCTCTAATTATTTGTTACAGCAAATAAATATATAATCCAGAAGCCACTTTTACTTACCTAAATCTGTGGTTTTAGGTATAGGTCCAATATCTTCTTATTTCTTTACTGCAGAGTGAAAGGGCCCTTTTTCAAGGGTGCACAGTGCTGACTGGATGACATGGAATCATGGTGGTATGATGAAATTACAACAAGATGACCTGATGGAGTAGTTGTCAAGATGGCAGCACTGGATCAATGGTTTTTACTCCTGATAGAGGCAATGGCAAGAAGTATGGTTGGCAAGCACAGATGAGTAAAGAATAGCTTTGCAAGTTTTTTTTTTTTTTTAAAAAACTGTGCTTAGGGCTCCATTCACACCTTGGCATTCCAGATTGCAGGCGAAATCACAGTGATTCCCAATTCGCAAATCACGGGACACACCTTTAATTCCATTCATTTCAATGGCACCCCAATCGCAGCATGATACATTGTGGAAAAAGCACACAAACAGACTCACTGGAACTTCTTTTGGGCGACAGGCATCCAGAGATTCTGTTTGCACGATTTGTCCTCGATTTGTCGGGTGACAATCGCGGCACAATCGCGCCGCAATTGGGGTGCCATTGAAAGTAACGGAATTGCAAGCACATTCCGCGATTTCCAACGATTCGGGAATCACGGGCAGAATCGCAGTGTTTCCACCTGTGATCCATAACGCCAAGGTGTGAATGGAGCCTAATGACAGAGCAGAGAATGTGGTTGAAAAAAGACATCTAGTTCAATGAATAAAGGAGAGAGAAAAAAAATCATACAATCTTATATACACAATCCTATACCACAGGTAATCCAGAGGAATGCTAAAAACCCAGCAAAGCATGATCCAGTTTGCTCCAGCTGGGGAAAAAAATCCTTCCTGATCCTCCAAGAGGAAATCAGATATTTCCTGTATTAACCGTACCTATAAATATTAGTATCCAGTTATATTATGTACATTTAGGAAAGAATACATGTGTTTTTTAAAGCAATATACGGAGCTGGCCAGAACCAGCTCTTGAGGAACTCTATTCGACATTTTCACAGCTTTTACTGTGAAGAAACCTTTCCATATTTGGAAATTAAATCTCTTTTTATCTAGATGTAAAGAGTGCCCCCTTGTCCTCTGTGTTGTCCTTAAAGTGAATAACTCAACACCAAGTTCACTATATGAACCACTTATGTTTTTTCTACATGTATAAATAGATGCACATGTTTATACATCTCCTCTTCTCAAGAGACAATAAATTCAGTTCCTCTAATCACTCCTCATAACATAGCTTCTCCATTCCTCTTATTAGTTTGGTTACTCTTCTCTGCACTTTCTCCAGTTCCCCAATATCCTTTTTGTGAACTGGTGACCAAAACTGAACTGCATATTCCAGAGGAGGTCTTGCTAATGATTTGTACACAGTAAAACCTTGGATTGCGAGTAACTTGGTCTGCAAGTGTTTTACAAGACAAGAAACATTTCTTTTATAAATTTGAACTTGATAAATGAGCAAGATCTTGCAATATGATTAGGGTCACGTCCCATTTTAGTTACTAATAGCTGTCTTAATTAACATTACTGAAGTCGGTCCAACTTTAGAAGAGTTTCCTGTACTACTTCAAGGTGATATTTATCCAACTTGCGCCCAAAGACTTTAAGGAGGGTTTGTAAAAAAAACCCTTATGCACAAAAAGCTCAAAAGAGCTCATGGAAGCTTGAAGAAGCTCAATAAAAACATGCACAAGAGCACAAAAAGCACAAGCTTCTTCATGCTGAAATAAAAGCTCAAATGCCTGTAAAAGTAGTTTTTTTTTAGCTGCAGTGTGCATGATCCCTAAGTCAGATCCTCATCTTAATTTATGTGATTTGAATTCAACATTACAGGAAGATTGCCCAGGCATTCCCTGAAGTTGTCTTGAAGTCACATTGCTATAATCATTTTTATATGGACTGTGAATTGAAGGACTTATGAATAAATGGTTGTGGAATGAATCGTCTGGGTTTCCATTATTTCTCATAGGGAAATTTGCTTTGATATTTGGATTACAAGCATGTTTCCAGAACAAATTATACTTGCAATCCAAGGTTTTACTGTAGCTCTCTCTCTGAAGTCCATATCTCTATTAATACAAGAGAGTACTTTGCTCGCTTTGCAAACCACAGCTTGGCATTCCATGTCATTATTAAGCTTATGATCTACTAAAACACCCAGATCCTTCTCCAATTTCCCCTGTTGTACTCCTCCTAGTATGTATGATTCATGTATATTCTTAGCCCCCAAGTGCATAACTTTACATTTATCAACATTAAACCTCATCTGTCACATAGTTTCCCAGGTAAACAGTGCATTAAGGTTGGCATGTAAGTTGGAGACATTCTATAAGGACATTATTCCACTGCATAGCTTGGTGTCATCCGCAAAGACTGAAATGGTACTTTTAATCCCATATCCTAATCATTTATAAAGATATTAAAAAGTAAGGGTCAAGAATATGGACAGAAAAGAATTATTACAACCGAGTAAGAAAAAGAAAAAAACCCACCAAATCGCCTTTTGCACAGATTTTAACCAGCAGTACAAACAATTAGAGAGCATTTTTAAAACCCACTGGCCCATCCTAATGAGAGATTCCATTTTTAAAAATATTTTACCAAAAAAAAACTCATTTTATTTATAGAAGACCACCCATCCTTAAAGACAAAATTGCCAAAAACATACCCGATCCTCCGAAAAAAACAGTGACGTTTTTAGACCAGAAAGGGTATTATCGATGCGGCAATTGTGTCATTTGCGGCACCTGTAGAAAGAACAATAAATCTAAAAAAGAAACACATTTTACATCTAATGTCACAAAGCGCCAATACAAAATAGAAAAATTTATAACTTGCAGATCCACCCATGTTACCTATTTATTGGAGTGTGAGTGTGGACTCCAATATATAGGACGTACCACCAGAGAATTAAGAATCCGATTAAGGGAACATGTTGCAAATATCAAAAAGGTTTCAAGAAACATAGCTTATCTAATCATTTCAGACTATGTCACAATAAAGATCCGAGCAACCTCAAATTTTGTGCAATAGACACAATAGAAAGACACTGGAGAGGTACTAACATGAAAAGAGCTATTTCACAAAATGAAACATGGTGGATTCACAAATTAGATAGTATGGCACCCAAAGGGTTAAACATTGAAATTGACATAAATTGTTTTATCAATGACTTTTAACATTTTTAGATAATTGTTAGTAAATGCAAAGTTTTTAGATGTAATTATATATATTTTTAATATTTTTAATATTTTTAATAATTATATTGATATTTAATAATTATCATTTCATATAATTTTATTGGATGTATATTAATAATTCCTTGATTTTATGTGTATAATTATGGATTCACTGGAATCGCTCATGAGCAATCGAAAGATGTGTGAGCCTAAATTAATTACAAGCTTAAAAGATGTAGAATCTACCAGGAGAAGGCACTATTGAGTGACCGCAGACTGTTTTTAAATAGAAGCAATGTAGCGAAGTTTTAAGGAATATTTACCATCAAAATATCCACTCCAATACAGCATAGACCAAGAGCAGTCTGTGTTTAAAAGTAAATGTATCGGTTTACGAATTAGACACAAAGTAGGAGTGGTAATCTAAACACATTTAACACAGTGGTACGCTCTGCAAGTCAGCTACAGATGACGATGTGTTCTACATCGAAACGCGTCTAGCGATTGGTCGAGCGAATCACGTGACCTCCGGCCGGTGGAGTGGATGCTGCGGGAGCAGCTAGCCGCCGAGCCGCTCTCTCTATTTCTGCATGTTATTGTGCTGTGTTTGTGAGTATATCCCCATTGTTTTACCCTAAATAACTACTTTTTAAAAACGATCTTCACCATGAATGGCTCTCTTTTCATGAGGACATCGGAGATGAATCTGTATTCACAGCAATAATTGCACATCAAGTGGAGAAGCAGTGTACAACAGCTCTTACATGCCTGAAAACAATCATTTGGCGGTGAGTAGATAACCAAAGGGGGAGACCCCGAATAAAGCACAAATCGAGCACCTAAGCACCTGTATGATTTTAAGTGGAAAGATTCATCACAGCAATATGATGATTTAATGGACACTGATTTATTTATACTTGCACTGATTTAACAGGAATTGATGGTTTGATTTAACAGCACTTTATGATTTTCATGCATTTTTATGAAGTTCATGATTTTCTATATATTTATATATTTATAAATTTCTTGATAGCATTATTTATAAGTTTAAGCAGCGCTGCAAATCACAGTTTTACATTAAACCTCATCTGTCACATAGTTTCCCAGGTAAACAGTGCATTAAGGTTGGCATGTAAGTTGGAGACATTCTATAAGGACATTATTCCACTGCATAGCTTGGTGTCATCCGCAAAGACTGAAATGGTACTTTTAATCCCATATCCTAATCATTTATAAAGATATTAAAAAGTAAGGGTCCCGACACTGAACCTTAGGGCACACCACTAATAACCTTAGACTATTCAGAGTAAGAATCATTAACCACTACTCTCTGAATTCAATATTTTAGCCAGTTTTCTATCCATTTTTTTTCTATCTACAAATGTATTTTTCCAGACCTGTAGACTTTACCTTACACATTAGCTGCGAGTGGGGAACTGTGTCAAATGCTTTAGAAAATCCAAGTATACACCTCAACAGCCACCCCTCTATCCAAGGTTTTACTTTGACAACTTCTGTTGATCCCTTTTTAAATATAGCCCCCACATTGGTCTTACACTAATCCAGTGGTACTATTCCAGTCATTAAAGAGTCCCGAAAAATTAGAAACAATGGCTTTGAACTGACAGAGCTCAATTTTTTTTAGGATCCATGGGTGTAAGCCATCTATGTATCTATGGCTTACACCTATCTATGTATCAATAGGGGGAAACTGAATCCCCCAAATACTGATTTTTTAATATGTTGCTGATCTGCTATGGTTCCTTATTGTACCACTGCTTGGTTTGTTTCAATAAATAAATTAAATAAAATCCTTGGAAAGGAACAATTATTAATTTGGTAATTTAACATCAAGAATAGAAAATGTATCCTGCATTGCCAAGATTATACCCCCTTTTATTGTTGGGTGATCATATTATACATTCAAATAAAACACTACAGTTCAGAGTTTCCATAATCATTGATCTTAGTTGGGCTAGAAATAAAAGAAGACAATAGATTTTTTTTCAGCTTACCATAAAAACTGGCAACACATAAGAGGTTAAATAATCTTCAAGCTAGTTCTACTTCTAGTCATTTCTTACACTGTTTAGCTGTTTTCACGAAATGGTGATATTAGCCATTACCACAGCTTGATGTAAAATCTTTAACCACTAATGTGAACATGCTAGGAGACAGAAAATAATGACTGGAGCTGTTTAAAGAACTCTTGTCCAGTGGCTGGTTGATTTATCTTCTAAGTCATGAGCTGAAATTCATGTGCAACAGTAATTGGTCTGTTGAGGCTTCAGACTTGAATTACCCAGGTTCAGTGTAAGATAATTGGAATGCAGTATTCCATAAGATGAAGCTGTGCTCTGGCAAGAAAATCTAGGAATATAAGGCTATAATGCATGCTGTTATAAAGAAAACTACATATCAGCAGGCTACCCAGATTGAAAAAAATGGTTTTGACAGCTTGGATTACCTATCGGCATTATCTGATAATAACTTGGAGAGGGAGACTTGGCAATTATCGAAAGTGCACAGTGAGCTCTGTTCTCCACTGTTTGATGAACAAATGGAGCATTAGTGATCATGGCCCATAAAACAAGTGTCAAGGAGTAGCAGAGATTCAATACCTGGATTTATTCTACTAGAGGAGGGATTATGAAGAATATTACATGTCATGTTTGTGTATAGTCACATTATGCCTGTGAGAAAGCTGATGAGTAATATGGAGTATTTACATTAGTCAAAAGACTGGTCTTGATACTCCTTCATTAGTCAGAGCCCTTTAACAATATGTGTTGTTCACATTTTAGGAATGAATTGAATAATACATATTGGATCTGCCTAATACAGGGGATTGCCATGAAATATATGTTGTAGTGCATTAACCGCATATTTTGAGTTATTACTGCATTGTGTACTTGTCAAATAGTCTTTAGACTCATGCTCTTTCATTTGTTTGTTATTGTATTTGCCTGCAATTGCTTGGCCTCCATGCTTAAAGTGGTTCTAAAGGCTAATATTTTACATAATGCATTCTCTGCATTAAGGCAAGAAAAGTTTTTTAGGTACACCTCCCCACTAAATACCTACCTGAGCCTGATCTCAGTCCATCTTTTTGCATTAGAGCAGTAGTGCTGCTCTCCCTCTCACTTCTCACTGAACTATGTGAGAGCAGTGCCTCCAGCTGGTGTCAATGTAATCCAATGACGAAGGACCGGGGGTCAGGGCCAAATCGCACTATGTGTATAAATAGACGCACACAGTGTGGCTTGGAATCGAGCCTGTACAAGTCCCCTAGCACTTGAAGGGGGGAGGAGACAGTAGCCCTGGTGGGGGACTCCAGAGAGGAGTATGGAGCTGCTCTGTGCAAAACCACTGCATAGAGCAGGTCATTATAACATGTTTAACCACTTTCAGACAGAGGATTCTCCCCCTTAACCACCTCAATATAGGGCACTTAAACCCCCTTCCTTCCCAGACCAATTTTCAGCTTTTAGCGCTGTTGCAATTTGAATGACAATTGCGCGGTCATGCAACGCTGTACCTAAACCAAATTTGTGTCATTTTTCCCCCACAAATAGAGCTTTCTTTTGGTGGTATTTGATCACCGCCAGGTTTTTTCTTTTTTGGTGCACAAATAAAAAAAGACTGAAAAGTTTGAAAAAAAAAAAAAAGTTTTTTGTTTAGGTTATAAAATTTTGTAAATAGATATGTTTTTTCCTGCACTGATGAGCACTGATGATGCCACACTGACAGGCACTGATGAGGAGACACTGATGGGGTGGCACTGATGGGGTGGCACTGATGGGGTGGCACTGATATGCAGCACTGATGGGCACTGATAGGTAGCACTGATATGCAGCACTGATATGTGGCACTGATAGATAGCACTGATATGCAGCATTGGTGGGCACTGATAGGCAGCGCTGATGGGCACTGATGGGCGGCACTGATGGGCACTGATGGGCACTGATAGGTGGCACTGTTGGGCGGCAATGATCGGCACTGATCGGCACTGATGGGTGGCACTGATGGGGGGGCACTGATGGGCACTGATAGGCAGCACTGGTGGGCAATAATGGGCACTGGTGGGCGGCACTGATAGATGGCAATAACGGCACTGGTGGGCAGCACTGATAGATGGCATTGGTGGGCAACACTGATAGGGAGGGCACTGGGGGGCTCTCTGAGCCCTGCTTGCCATCCCTGGTGGCCATAGTGGGCATCCCTGGTGGTCATGGGTGGGCATCCCTGGTGGCTTAGTGGCACCCCTCCCCCCCAGGGCTGCACTGGTAATCAATGTTCTGATTACCAGCACAGACCCCCCCCTGTGATCAGTGAGTAATTAGAAATACTCACTGATCACCCCCGTAGCAGCACCGATCCTCTCTTCTTCTCCTCACTGACAGGATCTGTCAGGAGGAGAAGAGATCGAAGCCGTTACAACGGCTCTATTTACATTACATGACGGCTGTGATTGGACACAGCCGTCATGTGATCAGGAGGGCCAATCACAGGGCCCTCCTGCCGAATGATGTTGCTCTGTGTCCGAGGGACACAGGCACATCGAGATTGCGCCGTTGCGCGTGCCCGCGGCGGCGCGATCTCTCTCCTTCTGAAGGACGTTCCGGAACGTCCATTCAGAAGGACGAGACTCCCGCCCGGCCGTATATGTACTATGGCCGGGTGGGAGGTAGTTAATGACTAGGCCCTATTTTGCGATTTGCATTATTTATCGGACAATTGCGCGGTCGTGCGGTCATGCGTAATAAAATTGACGTTCTTTTTTTCCCACAAATAGAGCTTTCTTTTGGTGGTATTTGATCACCTGTGCGATCTTTATTTTTTGCGCTAAAACAAACTAAACCACAAAGCAAGTAGTGTCTGTTGTGCTGTCTTCCTGTCTCTTTAGCTATCCCATAGTACTTTGGAAATCATTTGCCAAGCATGTTTATTTGTAATAATTTAAAGAAAATGGCTCCTCCAATGTGTACCAATCAATTAATTAGATTCTCTGCAGCCACCGTCAATTCTGGGAACATTTCCTAATTTCCTCTAATTATATTTGAGGTGCTGCGTGATATTGTGGATACAAAAGTGATATAGTGATGTCCTATTAATAGTGCTATCCTATAAATTGACAAATCATACCGTATCGTTTTTCATCAATGTGAATAAAAAACTTTCACGACTTCCTGATGACGCCATCCGGTGAACTGCATTGAGGTCTGATGCAGTGATATTTCTAGTTTTGTCACTTCTGGTCCCTGGTGGAACGCAGTTGGCATGCACAATGATTCCTGAAGTGCCACAGCACTATAACCTGCACTGTCACTGTACTAATGACACTGGCAGGTAAGGGGTTAACATCAGCGGCGGCCAAAGGGGTAAATTTTCTCCTAGGGTGTGCTCTCTAACTGTGTGGGAGATGCTTGTACTAGGGGAAGGCATTGATCCATGTTCCTGCTTAGCAGAAGCACAAGATTTCGGTCTTCCTCTCTCACAGAATAGCAGTCTGCCTTGTTCTGCCTCTCCTATTGCAAGTTTATAAATTAGCTGACTCATTAAAAAATAGACAGAAAGACAGAACAATTGTTTTCAATAATTAAACTGACCCTGTCGAAGGGTTAAGAAAAATGACAGTGAAGAAAGCAGCTTTAATCTTACCTGTGCAGCAAACATATCTGTAGAAAAGCTGCCATGGGTGATCCTTTTTGACTGCTCTGGTGTTTTTAACAATGGATCCCCCCAGCTGGCCACTTTGAATCTTCTTCCTGACCCTTAGTCATTGCAGGCAGGGCCGCCATCAGGGGGGTATAGCCAGTACTCCTGTATGGGGCCCGGGCACATAGGGGGGCCCGGGCAGCAGGAGAATTGGTGGGGAGAGGGATCAATGACAGAGCAATGCACTGTCTGCCTCTTCCTCCACCAGCTGAAAGCCGGTTTCTCCCCCTCTTGCCGGCTTTCAGCTGTTTGTCCCCCGCCCACACTCAGAGCTGGGACACGGGGACGGCAGTCTGGAGAAGTGGTGGAGTCGTGGAGAGGTAAGACCTGGGAGGAGGTGCGCTGTGTGCTGCTCTGTGGGCTCTCCCCTCCTGTCTGAGCAACACTCGTCCGTGCAGCATAAGAGACAGCCAGGATCGCTCTTACATTGCATCGCACTGCACACACACACACACAGTTTGATTACCACCCCCTACCTCCTCCATGGGCTGCTCATCTCCCGACAGCAGGAAATGTGGGTAGGGGGCGGTAATCAAACCGTGTGTGAGCGTACAGTCCGATTCAATGTAAGAGCGATCCTGTCTCTTATGCTGTGTGTTGTTCAGACAGGAGGGGAAAGCACAACACAGTGCACCCCCTGCTGGCTTTGTAGTGGTTTCAGATAAAAAAGAAGAAAGATAGCTGCGCTACAATACACAAATAAATAATTTAGGCTGCCAGTACAAAGGTGATATCAGACCAAAAAACAGTAAATAATAAGGTACAGCACCAAAATAGCAAATACTGAAAAAACACAGATTGTGGGTTTTGCAAAGTCCAAATAATCATGTGAGAACCAGTTGATGAGATGCAAAAAAAGAATGCAGGAAAGTCCAACACCATAGACAGGAGCACAATCCTGACGGTCGCCACGTGCACAAATGAGGTATTGCTCTTACCAGAACTGTAGACCCTCTGTTAAGGAAGGTCAACCAAGCCAGAAGCGTAGAGGTAACCACCAGGATAGGTCCACTCAGAATCCTGCACCCGATCCACAGGTAAACTTCATCAAACATATGGTGTCCTCAAAGGTTTAATGGCCTTGGAAATAGCTGGTGTGGTCCCTCCAAAAAACAAATGAGGCTCCAATAGTGAAGTATGTACATTTTATTGAAAGGTAAAAACAGGGAATAAACTCACATGGCATCAAATGAAAACAGCATGTAATCCCAGTTGTAGTCGCCGCGGCTGGAGGCGTGTCTGCATGTAGTGGTTTCGCCCTGTCGGTTTGGGGGGCGATATAATGGGAAAATAATTTATGCCTGGGTTGTTTGAGGGATTGGCAGCTCTCTTTGCTAGAAAGTGTAATGGGGATTTGGTAGAAGGAGGAATGGGGGAGCGGGGCTGGGGGATTTGTGCTAGGAGGGGGGAATTTGTGCTGGGGGGATGGGGTTCTAAATTTGTGGAGGGATTTGAGGGGATGTGCTGGGAGGGGTGATTGGGAGGGATTTGTGCTAGGAAGAGAGATTGGGGGGAGGGTGATATAATTTTGATATTTTCGCCGGAAGTGGGGGGCCCTGTCAGGTAGGCTGTATGGGGCCCTGGGATTTCTAGCGGCAGCCCTGATTGCAGGATACAGTACTGAAGTTGGGATCATTTGGAGGAACCAAAGCAGTGATCAGAGAACACGCTGATCTACACACCTTGAATCATGGAATAGACATGTGGCAGGAGGTCTGCTTTGGAGTAAAGTTTAGGCAAACCTGGCCTTTAGGCAGATAACTTTTATCACATGGTACTGTATTTGAATTTTTTAACATTCTGACATGATTGCTGTAATAGAAATGCGGAAGAGGAAAACTGTAAAAATCATATACAAGGTTACATAAATTACAAACTAAAGTACATATTGCAATAAAAATATCCACATGTTGAGAATATACTATACCATCTATTATACCTATTATACAGAAAGCAGTTTTGTGTTTTTTTATTTTGGCAAGAACTAAAATATACAACTTAGAAAATATGTTTTCGGTTTGGTAATATGATATGTTGTATATCAATATTTTGTGGTCTTCCCTAAACCACCAGGTGGAACTCTACCCTTTTTTTTTACCCTATTTTTACATATTCAATTATTTCTGTTTCAAGTCTGTCATCAGAATGAATCATGCATAAAAGTCCACAGTTTCAATAAAACAAACTCAACCACAAAGCAAGTGTCTGTTGTGCTGTCTTCCTGTCTCTTTAGCTATCCCATAGTACTTTGGAAACCATTTGCCAAGCATGTTTATTTGTAATAATTTAAAGAAAATGGCTCCTCCAATGTGTACCAATCAATTAATTAGATTCTCTGCAGCCACCGTCAATTCTGGGAACATTTCCCAAAAAATGGCTATCTAACTATATTTGAGGTGCTGCGTGATATTGTGGATACAAAAGTGATATAGTGATGTCCTATTAATAGTGCTATCCTATAAATTGACAAATCATACCGTATCGTTTTTCATCAATGTGAATAAAAAACTTTCACGACTTCCTGATGACGCCATCCGGTGAACTGCATTGAGGTCTGATGCAGTGATATTTCTAGTTTTGTCACTTCTGGTCCCTGGTGGAATGCAGTTGGCATGCACACCAATTCCTGAAGTGCCACAGCACTATAACCTGCACTGTCACTGTACTAATGACACTGGCAGGTAAGGGGTTAACATCAGGGGCGGCCAAAGGGGTAAATTTTCTCCTAGGGTGTGCTCTCTAACTGTGTGGGAGATGCTTGTACTAGGGGAAGGCATTGATCCATGTTCCTGCTTAGCAGAAGCACAAGATTTCGGTCTTCCTCTCTCACAGAATAGCAGTCTGCCTTGTTCTGCCTCTCCTGAGAATGACATTGCATCCGCCAGACCCGCTGATTGGCTGTCGCTGTGTCCCATCACATCAGGAGCAGGATGCCGGCGGTGCACACCCCAGACCTGCTGCAAGAAATCAAGTACAGGCATGTGATTTTGCGCAGGAGGACCGCCCTGCCGCAGTACATCTATGTGGGGCAGTCTGTACGAGGTTAAAATTCAGTTTGCTAAGTGAACAGTTGATATTCCTTTAGTAAATCAACCTGATTTGTGTGTGTGTGGGCAGGGGGGAAGGTGAATTTTGCAAGAATTCCAGCGGGATAGCTTGGGAAATTTCACAAGTTTGTGGGAATCACCACAATCATTAGTGTGCACCAAACATTATGTGAGTTTTGCATCTGTCTGTGTGTGTGTCCAGCCAACTAGATTTTGGTAGAGTCTCCTTTAGCCCCGGTTCACACTTGTGCGTGTGCGGGGTTCGCATGTAATATCGGAGCGCACTGCTCCAACATTACATGCGATCGGCTGTGCGGTGCGAGTTTAGCCATACGGTTTGTATGGCTAAATTCGCACCGCAGCCGCTCCAAACACGCACAGGACCCTTTTTTCTAGCCGCATCAGGATCGGATCGCACAGCGGTTCACACTTGTGCGATCCGATCCTGTGCGAACTGCACGATCGCACTGCGATATGCGATCAAACTGGGGGTGTCGTTAAGATTACATTGACACCCCCAGCGTATCGCATATGGCAGTGTGAACTGCCGGGGGTGCGTGTGCGATGCGGGAAAAGGCTGCGAATTCGCAGCCTTCCCGCATCGCATATATGTGAACCGAGCCTGAAGTAGTGGCTGTTGGAAGGGGACTGTAACACCCACAGATCCATATTGCTGATATTGAGATCTATTGAGGACACAGCCACACAATGCAATCTCACACAGAGTATAAAGGCACTAATAATACAGTACAACTACACATTTAACAGTTTCTTCAGATTTGTACATTCTTCAGAGCAATCAAAAAACAGTCTATTTATTTTTTTATATCCTTAGATGGTCCATGCATGGACCATTGCAAAGTTACAGAGTAAGTCGCATAGAAAAACAGTGTTAAAGCCTAAGGGTGGTCAAAATACAAAATGCAAAAATCAGCACAACTGTCACTAATTTTCTGGTGCAGCTGCAATTAATAGAACTGAGGGAGCTGTCACATGCATTTCTCAAGAAACAGGATCTAGGAATGGCTAGCCGGGCCCTTTGATCACCCCCCTTTCAGCCATGCATAAATCTTGTTTCATCCCTAGCCGCTTCTATAAATGGCAGAGCTGAACAGAACATTTGGGCATAGTTGGACACAGTGCTGGGACAAGGCCATCTAGGGTCCAGGGCAAAGATGCCAAACTGTACCCCCCCCCTTCCCTCAGGGTTAGGGTTAGGGAGCCCACATCCCTGTTGTCAATAACCATTACGCTCAGGGCAGCCGCCCTCCTGCCCACCACTTGCCCCAGCCCTGGTTGGACATATAACAGCTTCCTCAGTTCTATTACCACCCATTACGTTTGAAGATTGCAGTAGCAGGAATAGAGGGAGGGTCAATAGAGTAAAATTTCAAGGAAACTAGAAGCTAAAAGTACAAGGGACACAGCTTATTAATAGTAAGTCATGTCCCTTGTGCTGATTTTTGTGTTTTTAATATTGACTATTCTTTAAAATAAAAATAATATTTCTCCTGTTGCTGGGGTGGAATATAAAATATGTGCCATATGCTTCCACATAGGTGGGTCCCCTCAGATACAACCTCAGATTGATGGCATATCTCCAGGGTTAGGCTTTTTAATCATCCCCCTATCCTCCATTCATAGATCCTGTTTCATTCATAGAAGCTGTAGTTCCAGCTTCTATTAATGGTGTGTAGCTGGGAAGAAAGGGTGGGCAGATTCTATGAATGGTGGGTAGCTGGGCAGAAAGAGTGGGCAGCTTCTATGAATGGTGTGTAACTGGGCAGAAAGGGTAGGCAGCTTCTATGAATGGTGTGTAGCTGGGCAGAAAGGGTGGGCAGCTTCTATGAATGGTGTGTAGCTGGGCAGAAAGGGTGGGCAGCTTCTATGAATGGTGTGTAGCTGGGCAGAAAGGGCGGGCATATGAGTTTTTTGAAGTTTTATTAAAGCTGTATTAAATCAAAAACCAAAAATTTTAGTATACGAGGTGTGTCTATTAAATAATGAGACTGATTAAATAAATCATCTTTGTTTATATGCATTACAAATTCATTGCTTGTCCCCCTCAATATATTCCCCGTTTGCACTAATACATTGCTGCATTCTTGTTTTCCACTGGTCGAAGCCATGGAGAAAATAAATTTCTGTCAGCTGTTTCAACACATCCACCGTTTTCTTCTTTAGAGCATCAACGGACTCAAAATGTGTCCCTTTAAGCACTGATTTAACTTTTGGGAAAAGATAAAAGTTGCATGATGCTAAATCGGGGGAATATGGAGGATGTTCAAGTGTAGTAATGTGCTTGTCGGTCAGAAACTGCTTCACAGAAAGTGTTGTGTAAGCGGGCGCATTGTCCTGGTGAAGAATGAAACCATTTTCCCACAGTTGGTGGCCGTTTTATCTGACTCTTTCTCTCAGCTTTATCAAAACTTCCTTATAATAATGCTGGAGATCTGCTGTGCCTTCTGGAACCCATTACTTTAAAAATTACACCCTTGATATAGAAAAACGCAATGAGCATGGCTTTGAATTTTGACTTGCTTTGACTAGCTTTTTTCGTTCTTGGTGATGACGGTGTTTTCCAACCAAACTTAACATTTTTTGGCACACTATGCAAAAAACAATCAAACTAAATGGCGACTCACAATCAACTGAACGTCATAGAGTGTTGCTGGTTGTCATGCAGGTTCAAACAGGCTCAAGGTCACCACGCATGCAGTTATAACCAGTTCTCACTGCTTTGTTTATACTATTTTGAAAAAAATTAGGTTGAAGGATTATAAGAGGTGCATGGAAGTCAGCCAGCCCCCAGTCTGATGTACTCACCCTCCAGTCTGTCACCAACCAAGTAGACATGTCTCATGATACAAAGAACAGGGGTTTAGTTGACACACATTTGCAAATGCATGTGTAAGCTGCAGAGCCACTACACGGCACCATGTTTTATCTGCAGTCCTAACACTTCCTAATTTAGTGTCTCCACTATTTCTACTTTTGGATTGGAATAGAAAACACAGGCCATATGTCCCCACACGGGTGGGGCCCCTCAGATACAACCCCAGATTGATTGCTTATCTCCATTCTTAACCCTTAAAGGTCCAAGCGAGTTGCCACCAACCCAGACTATTCGATTGGACAGAAAAACCTGGATGATGTTTTTTATCTAAAAATCACAGGTGGGATAATCACTATTTTTAAAAACTCATAATTTTATCCAATAAGGAATTATGGCTCCAAAAGTAAGTTATGTGTACTTTTTATGCATAAACACCAAACCTGGATTTTTTTCACCTACTGTATCATAGTCGTTACTGATGTAAAAAGATTATACCATACTTTATACCATACTTTACCATAAAACTAGCATTTTTGATTACTGACATCTTCTCTCTGCCCACCCAGGCATTTTTCGAAGGTTTTATGATTATGCATTGCACATGATATGATTTATGAGATATTACATATTTCAGAATTTTAGAGGACTGAAAAACACACAGGCTAGACAGGGCTCTACCTGAGCTGGTCATAGACAGAATTTTCTTTTTTCAACATATTCCTCCATCCACACAAACAAGGTGGATGGAGGATTCATCTCCCATCAAAAACCCCCTCCCCCAACCCAGCACCTTCTGAACTCCCCCCCCCCCCCCCAGCCAGCCATTGTATTATGACAGTGGGACCCAGAGCTGTCACAATACACTGATCACTGACTTTTATTTCTTTATGAGACCTGCAGAACTTTTCATTCTTTGGACATATTTAGGCATTGATAAAGACCACAGAAAGGTTTTTACTTGTTGCTAAAACTGTAGGTAAAAGACAGTAACTGTTAAGCTTCTGAACCAAATCTATATCTCCAGTTGGTCATCTGAGCCAAATCTATATCTCCAGTTGGTCATTTCATTTATAATGTATTCTATCTCCACTCAGTATGGGAAGTGTGCTTGTCTCTAATTCTATGCGTTCAGTGCAAAAATCAGAACAATTTCCTTTAATTTAATGCTCTCGCACAAAACTTTGCACAGTATAACAGCAAGTACCAAGAAAAGGGCATGATCTATGTTGCCACAACAGTAAAATAATGTCTAGTCTAAAGGAATGACTGACAGTTTGGATGAACTACAAACCCAGCAGATTATAATGAGGTCAAACCAGGCAACAGCTCTTTGGTGAGCATTTTTCTAACCATTTTTGTCTGCATTCGCCTCTGCTTTCCTGAGACCTGTTTGCTCATCTGAACAAAAACTCATTGTTATTTACTATTAAAAAGAGAGGCTAATGAAAGTAAGATAATACATCCTAGCTTTTCAGCTGTGCCTCTTAAGGGTTTTCCCAACTATGTGTAGTTTGGGTAGCTACAGTACATTAGGGCAGCTTCACTCAGTGAACAGCAAAGTTACGTGCAGCACAGTAAACACTTTATGATTCAGGTGTGCCTCCTGAGAGACCAGTTGACCCCAATTATAAAGAATTTTATATCTTTATCTCTCTGATTCACGTTTTCCTCCTAGGGGACCAGTTGACCCCAATTGTAGAGGATTTTCTATCTTCCTTGTAATTATAGGGATTTGTAGCTTATACTTATGAATGACCATAACACTGTTGTTACTGTTACTGTTATATGATCGACTGTTTGACAAAGTCAGGTTGTACAGTCACAGGGATTCATTTTGGCATATTTTTTAATACATTAAAATGAGGGAAATATCTGCTCTGCACAATTAGTAAAGATTCCAATATCAAGAGGAGAATTTATCCAGAGTATGTATTGGCAGAGTAAAGGGGGTTCAAATGGGGTTGATCTTAGCCTGAGCCCTGACAACCACTGCTAGAATTGACCCTAAGGTTGGGGTGACCTTGAAAGGCTAGGTCCACCTTTAAAAATATAATAAATGCACATTTTTTTCTCGAAAAAAAAAAAATGAGAGGTCTGTATTTAGGCACACTTAGTAACAAACCTTTCACATCAAATTTCAATGTGACATTGGAACCCCTACGCGCTTTTGGGGGGGGGACTCAGGAGGTAAGGGAGGAACCTAAATACAGGTGTAACATGTTCCTAATGGTGAACTTAATCTTAAACAAGAACAGGGGAGGGTCCAGTCTGCCTGGTCATTCAACCAGAGGAATTGGCAATCCTTAGGTGGGGATCACTCAGTATCCACAGGAACTACCCAGAGTACCCTGGGATCGGAAATGCTATCTCATTTAAGAAGACATCTAACCATGGTAAACCACTCGACCATTAGAGAGGAGATGGTGGACAAATATGGACTGTGGATAATTTATTATATGAGTGAATGAGATGTGTGGACTGGTAGGAGATATTTCAAAAAGGGTACTTTCAAAGCTGGGGCTTGGGAAAATGTTTTGGTAAGCTGCAAAGAGAATATGACATGCCCGAATGATAGGGAAACCTGGAACAGGTGCATGAGGAAACCCAAAATGAGACCTAAATATGTAGATATTTTTCATTGTGGATTGTGAGAGTATACAGCCAATGAAACTTGGATTAAAAAATAACAAAAGGAATCTTTGAGTGAACTATGGAAACAATGCTACAGTAAAATGACCTACCTCGAATAAAGAAATAATTGGTTCAGATTAATTAGATTGACAAGTAATGCTGGAAAGAGATCATTAGCATTTATAAGGAAAATGCTTTACAGAGAGGGCTTAAGCGAACCATATTACAGCCTAGTTAAACTGGAAAAAGGAGAGAGAGGATCCCCCTCTCCCCCAATTCAACTGGATGTGTTCAGATGATTGAAATGGAGCAGCTCTTAATGTGCCACTGTGTATCGTGTTTGAGAGATGTAGAATATACAGTAGGTACAAAAGTCCTAATAGTAGTAACACAAGGTATATGTAAGACATATTCCAAGTCTGATTACTGTAAAATACCACTCAAGCGAAGAGTTGTTGAAACTATGGAATTAATGTTGTGCTGTCTGAATTAATTGTGATGATGTTATTGAATTATGTCAGTTTAGTGTATCAACTGTGTGTTTTTTTTGTTTTTATTTTGTTACTTGTGCTTTGATGTGGTCAGAAAAGATTTTGTGATTGTGTCTGTTTAAATGAACATAATGTCACATACCTGTGAGATCAGCTCTGGTTCGGGGTTTGAACCCGGGTCTCTGGCACAGACCAAGCCATTCAGCCTCTGTAAGGTCTTGGTTTCTGCTGCAAGGTTTTTGTACTGTGCAACTCTCCTTATGGACACTTTAGCTCCACCTGCTAACCAGCTGTAGAAGATCTGCAATTATTTCAGGCTTTAAATACCAGACACTTCCTGTGCTCTGGGCCTGTTGATTTTGGTTAGTTCCTGTCTGAACTGCCTCTGTGTTATGTGTTGGATTTACACTGTGGCTCTTGCCTGTTTACTGACCATTCTTCTGCCTGCCAATTTTGTACCCTGCTACCCGTTCCTGGCTTGACCTCTGCCTGCCTCCCTACTACTGTCATGGATCCCGACTTTGTACCCCGCATCTAGATCTCAGCCGGCCTGCCTGACCATGTCTTCGCCTAATCCTCAGCCTAAGATCCACTTTGAACTTAGCCTATTACAGGTGCATCACACAATTTTTTTTTGTTATGCCACTGAATATGATCTTGAAGTAGGCAGAGAACAGTTAAATAAATACCCTGATTTATGATTCAGATGAGTGTTCAGTTTAAATTGTATAACTTGTATCCATTTTCACGTTTAAGTGTGGAGATGTGGGGAACTTTATAAGGTAAAAGAAAAATTGTAAAAAATGTTTGTATTACCTAAACCTGGAATATAAATTTCATAGATTTGTGAATTATCAACTGGCATTTGTAATTTTAGAGAAATCGAACGTTTTACATTACATACTCCCTTATAATCATACTTACATACATAATTATAATTAGTAACTGTAGAATTCCTTGCAGCCATGCCCAAGAAGCTGTAGAATTCTAAAGGATTATTATTTCCCTCAAAGTTCCACTAAAGCTAACAGAAACTACCCCCTCCTTACATGAGTTTGCCTATGATATCTCAGTTAGTGTGTGGTATTAAATGATACCAAAGTTACAGAAATAATTACCACTTCCTTTTGAGAAACCTAATTGGGAAGACTAAACAGTCCTGAATAAATAACACTTACAACTGTTTAGTCTACCTTAGTCAAACTTCCTAACCTGTTTCTGAGTACTTCAAGAAGTATTGAAGGTGGAAAAAATTAAAGTCCAATCAATCAATTCCTGCACCATCACCCTAGAAAGGATAGTCAAAAATGTGTAAACTGTAAAGAACAGAGGGCTATATCGGTGCTGGACCAACCGCTATGAGAGACAGAGATCAAACTAAAAGATGTATAAAATATACTTTACACATAGTAAAATACTATACAGCAATGGTACAGTAAACAAGCACGAACTTGCACATAAAGACAAAAGACATATGTGGACCTCTTAATAACACCCTACCCCCACCTAGCCCCACACGTACATAAAGGAATGCCCTATAGTGGCGCAAAGTAAGGGTGTCCAATGCATTTCGCCTACTCGGCTTCTTCAGGGAAGGGTAGGTCTACAGGGTGTTATTAAGAGGTCCACATATGTCTTTTGTCTTTATGTGCAAGTTGGTGCTTGTTTACTGTACCATTGCTGTATAGTATTTTACTATGTGTATTCTAAATAAAGTATATTTTATATATATTTTGGTTTGATCTCTGTCTCTCATAGCGGTTGGTCCAGCACCGATATATCGCCCTCTGTTCTTTACAGTTTACAAATTTTTGACTAAGTATTGAAGGTGCTTAATACCAGGGAACATCAAATTTGGGTGCAGGACAGAGTGTAAATGGCATGGTGTTCCACACTCACAAACACCCACTGCCAAAACGTGCTGCTCAGTGCGTTTCAGGTACATGAAACCTCATGGTGCCAAAGCTGTGTGACTGCACTTTAGGAAAAGTCCAGGGATTTTTTTCCCATACGTTTCTGGCAGATAGAGCAGCTGATTCAAATGAATCAGCTGTTGTGCCTGTGCAAATGTTGCATACAAGAAGAGACACAAAAGTATGAACCTAGCATTTGCTTGTAGTTCTTTCAACTGGAATTAATTAAATAATCCCAAATTTGTCTGGCTCCATGACCCCCTATACCCTGTAAAAGAATAGCCAGTCAGGAGTAACAGAACTGGTTCTGATTATTCTTGCAATGTAGATAATAGAGTAAAATACTTGTTATGGGTTACTGCACAAGCAGCTTTACTTACCTGAGTCCTCACTCTAGCTAGCTCCTGTGCTCTTCTCCTCTGTCTGAAGCTCCAGTCTGTGTGCAGAACTTCAGTATCATCACATATAATAGGGGGGCATTAAACCTGTATTGTACACTGAAAAAGGTGGAGTGTGGCTGGAGCCTATCACAGTTTTCAGGGTAGCTGCAGCTATAGTGCTGGGGGACCTTGCTAGAGTAAGGAATATGGTAGGCGTTTTCTCCTTAATCCTCTGTCCCTAGACTAAACAAGCATTTAACCTTTGCAGTGTATGGATGGTGGCCTACAAGGGCATACTTTTTATTTTCCTGGAGTTGAGCTTTAAATTACGTGCTTACTGATATGCAGTAATCATCTTTGTTTTATTTACCCTAAATAACCATGTTGCTACTATACTTTACAGAATACACTAAGGGCCGGTTCACACTGGTGCGATGGAAGACATCACATGTGATCTGCACTGATATGCAAATCACATGCAATGTCTTTGCGATGCAAATTCAGTCATACAGATTGTATGGCTGAATTCACATTGCATTCAGACCAAAGTCGTGCAGGGCCCTTTTTTTGGTCCGCACCAGAATCTGATCGCATGGGTGTTCACACCTATGCGATCCGATTCCTGCCCAAATTGACAGTTCACACTGCGATATGCAAACTAATCTGGGGTTGTCATTAACTTTGTATTGACACTCCCAGCAGTTCACCTATGGCAGTGTGAACTGCCTTCGAGTGGGGTGCGATGTGGGAACCTTCAGTGGATTTGCAGGGTTCCCGCATCGCACCAGTGTGAACCTTATGGCCTATTCTACTCTTTAAAAGTACTTGTTAACCATCTGCACTCCCTGACTACCTTAATTGCTGATTCTAAAACCACCTGCCAATGCATTTTTTCTCTTTTGTGTTCATACATGACTGTATAGTGATACAAATGCAACAACTTGACCATACTGATCCAAACTCCACCATAAGGGTGCAACTCATCTCTAAGGCTCTGAGGTTTAGGTGTAAAGAGCCAGAGTGATGACACCATCCCTCTCTTCTTCTTTTTTTTTTCAAAGTGTTTTTATTGGGTTTTCACAAGGAATAAGTACAATAAAGCAAATAGTAACTTACAGAAACGTGTTTGGAAGAACATCAAAGTGGTGCCAACATGGCGGATTACAAATACTAGAGTACCATCGGTAAGGATATCACCTGTACTAAGCAGGATTAATAGTATACAGCACAAGATATATCTGTTTAAGAAGAGAGAACAGAGAGCAGAAACTCTTATACAAGAAACAATAGTGTACCATGTGAACCATCTCATGACAGTTACCTTTTTCATTTAATGTTAAAGTATGCACACCAGGGCTGCCAATTCAGTTTCATTTTTGCAGCAGAGCCATCCTTAAAGGCCATAATTTGTTTGTAAGCATAAACCTACTTGATCTGCCTGATTACATACCCGATTTCTGGAAATCTCATCCGACTTCCATTTTTTTCATTATAGTTGCCATAGCTGCAAAAAGAATCTGCATTGAGATTGGTCTAATGGAGGGGTGTATTTTATCGGCTTTGACGCACAAAACGGCCAGAGCTGTTTTTTTTTTTTTTTTATAAGATTACTTGTGACTTTAGCTATTAACCTAAAAACTGCAGACCGGAAGCTACGTATGTGGAGACAGGACCATGTCATGTGATGTATTGTGCCAACTTGACTTTTGCATCTCCAGCATACATTAGTGCATGTTTTAGAGAATTTAGCTATCAAGTAAGGTGTAAAGTACCAACTCTGTTGAAGCTTTTGAGCAGTCTCCCAATAGTTTGAGCATCTGGTATGTTGAAAGTTACTTTTGATAGTTTTAACCCATTGTTCCTCCGAGATATGGATATTCAGATCCGTCTCCCATTTGAGCATTTGAGGGATTTTAGTGAATTTTGTTTTGGTCTGCAATAAATTATAGAATAATGAAATACCCTTAGTAGTGGTGTGAATCGTAGTCCACAAATGCCACGCAGAGGCTGGCAGAGTAACCTGGGTAATTTGGGTGGATTGTAATACATGCTTTATTCACATATAGGTGAACGTTTCCTTCTGTGGTAATAGAAATTTAGCTGAAAGAGTGGCGAAGGGAATAATGCCTTCTGGTGTTGTTAGGTCTGATACCATAGTGATACCCCTAGTGGCCCACTCCCAGAAGGACACGTCTGATGTGAGGAATTTCAAAGATTCCAGGGGGACCTGTACTTGTATACACTGATGGGAGTCTTGTGATTGCGATACCAGCACTTTCCATGCATGAATTGCTGGAGAGATGGTCAGGTGGGTTAGGAAATTATTTTCCGTTAAATTAGGGCTAATCAGGAGCAGATTCTTTAAGGTATTTTGGGAAACCAGTGCAATTTCAAGGTCTGACCAGGGTTTGGAACCAGTATTAAACTGGTCTAAAATAGAAGCTAGATAATAATCTTTAAGGATAGGGAGTCCCATGCCTCCAGCCTGTTTCATTTTCATTAATACTTTAAACCCTAGTTTTTTTACCTGCCCAAAATTTGAGAGAAGGGTTTGCATTTTTGAGAGGAAGGAGTTAGGGATGTGGATTGGCAGAGTTCAAAAAAAGTAAAAAATATTAGGAAAGATTAAAATTTTTACAACTGCAAGTCAGCCAAACCAGGAGAGAAAGAATTTCCGTAGTCTATTGGTTTCTGACCTAATTTCTGTTAATAAAGGTCAGAAGTTAGTATGAAATAGGTCAGATGTGTCGGGAGTGAGTTTAATGCCTAAATCGGAGATGGAGTCAGAGGCCCAAGTAAATGGGAATCGCTGAGTCAAGAGACGCTTGGTGTCTCTATCGATCTCGATACCTAAAATTTGGGACTTGGGGGCATTTATTTTATAGTACGAGATGGCATTAAAAAGTTGCAAGAGATCTTGTGCAGCAGGGAGTGAATAGAGGGGATCCGTCATGGTAAGTATCACGTCATCCGCAAACAATGTTATTTTATGTTGTACATGCTTGGACGTGATCCCCTGTATCTTTGGGTTTGATCCTAGTTTTTCAGCCAAAGGCTCCATGAGAAGGTCAAAAATCAAGGGCAACAGTGGGCATCCCTGGTGTGTGCCGTTTGCAATTTTGAAAGGGGAGGAAAACATTCCCTCACATAGCACATGTGCAGAGGAATAAAGAGCTAGTATGGCTGAGCATATAGGGCCTTGAAAACCAAATTTCTTCAACTCTTGGACCAGGACCCTATCAAAGGCGAGAAACCTTCCAAAGCGAGAAACAGATAAGGCCTTTACTGTTTATTGGATAAATGTATGAGATTAAGCATGCGTTTACTAGCGTAGGGGACCTGCCATCCTGACACGAAACCAACCTGATCATGGTGAATCAAGAGAGGTAGAATTTCAGATAGTCTGTTGGCTATTACCTTGGCATACAGTTTAACATCCACATTTAATAAGGAAATGGGCCTAAAGTTTTGAGGTATGGTGGGAGATTTCCCTGGTTTGGGCAGGGTAACTATGGTAGCCACCTGCATTTCCAGGGGGAATGCTACACAATCAGTGGCAGCGGTGAAAACTGTAATAAATGTGGAGCTAATAGTTGATGGAAAGTCTTATAATATTCTGCGGAGTAACCGTCTGGTCCTGGGGCCTTGCCATTAGGTAGGGATTTTAAGATTTTATCTAATTCTTGTAATGTGAACAGAGTATTCAGGAGATCTAGATCTTGGGAGCTCAACCTTGGCAGGGAGAGTGTTTCCAGGAAATCGTTGATTTCATCCGAATGCAGGATATATAGGGAACTGTAATATCTGCTGAAGGCTTCAGCAATATCATTTGGGTTGTATGCTTTTTTATTAGTGTTAGGATCAATGATGTGCGTGATCTTTTGTTTAGCTTCTTTTAGTTGGTTTGCAAGTAGTTTACCGGCCTTGTTACCGTACCTGTATGAGTGAGCTTTCAATGCCATTCGTGATTCTCAATCAGTAATAAACGCAGTTCATGTCTAGTTGTGAATCATTTTTCTCGAATCGATTGAGAGGGAGTGATTTCATTCTGGTTTTCTAAGTTCTGGATCTCAGCAAGGAGGTCACTCAGGCGCTTTCCTTCTAATTTTTTCACTCTGCTGCTTATTTGAATTAAGGCACCCCTAACGACTGACTTGTGGGAATTCCACAGTATGAAGGGATCCGACACCGAAGGGGTATTTATCGTAAAATATTCCAAAATAGCTGAAGATATCTCTTGTTTATACTGAGGATTTAAAAGTATGGAGATATCATTGCGCCATCTGTTGGCCCTTGTTTTGGTGCGGACCTTTCCAACAATTATTGATATGGGGGCATGATCGGACCCTGTGATGGTGTGCACATCAGATCTACCGTATTTTTCCGTGTATAAGACGCTACTTTTTGCTCACATTTTTATGCTGTAAATCGGGGGGCGTCTTATACACGGTCAGTAAGCAGAATAGAGAGCTGCGTGGGTGCATAGCTGGCCCTAATGTCAAAGAGGCTTCCTCCAATCGCAAGCTATGGACGTCAGATGATGCTGTAAAGGCGGAGACTGTGCAGATGCGACATCGTTGGAGGTTGGAGTGCGAGAGAGAGAGGTGCGAGAACGGAGCTGTCAGAGAATAACAAAATGAGTATCGGTACTGGTAAGCGATTGTCATACACTGCTAAATTCAAGCTTAGTGTAATTCGCTATGCAAAAGAGCATGGCAAAAGTGCTGCAGAGAGACAGTTTGGACCTCCACCCACTGAGTGCATGATCAGACAGTGGAGAAAACAGGAAGAACAACTCCTTAAGATGCCAAAAAAAAGGAAGGCCATAAGAGGAAAACCAGCAAAATGGCCAAACTTGGAGCAGAGGCTTTATAGTTGGATTATGGAGCAGCGCCAAAATGGCTTATGTGTGTCAACCAAGCTTATTCAATGTCAGGCAAGAATGTTTGCAAGCGAAATGAACATTGTTGATTTTGCAGGAAAGGCAAAATGGTGCTTTAATCTCATGAGGAGAGAAGGGTTGGCCATGAGAACAAGAACAAAGTTAGCTCAGAAAATGCCACCAGTTTATGAGGATAAAATCCAACAGTTTCCTTCCTATGTCATACAACTCCGGAAAAAATATGATTTTGCAACAAGTCCGATTGCAAACACGGATGAGGTGCCCCTCAATTTTGATGTGCCTTCCAACAGAACTGTAGATGTGAAAGGAATCAAAACAGTGGCAATCAAAACAAGTGGCCATGAAAAGACACACTACACTGCTGTGCTTTCATGCTGTGCAGATGGTACTAAACTGCCTCCTATGCTTATCTTTAAGAGGAAAACATATCCTAAAGAGACCATACCACCTGGCTTTATTGTCCAAGTTCAAGAGAAGGGATGGATGGATGAATGAAGACATTATGGCCATTTGGTTTGAAAAGGTTTGGTCCAGAAGACCTGGAGGGCTCTTAAAGAAGCCAGCTCTGCTGGTCTTTGATCAGTTCCGTGCACATTTAACCACTTAAGCCCCGGGAAGATTTTACCCCCTTCCTGACCAGGGCTTATTTTGCGATTCGGCACTGCGTGACTTTAACCACTTGCCGACCGCCGCACGACTATCTACGGCGGCGGTCAGCCCCTCACAGGCAAAGTGACGTAGGTCTACGTCGCTCGCCTGTGAGGGTTTAGGGAGCGAGCGCGCGCCGCCGGAGGCGCGCTCCCGCTCCCGCGTGGTCACGGACCCCCCCGCGCGCGTGACCGGCGGACCCGATCGCCGCCGGCCACTCTGCGATCGGCGGGGGAGAGGGAGATAGTCAGGCAGCTTGTGTAAACAAGCTGCCTGTCATTCTCCTCTCTGTATGAGAGCTGATCACATGGATCTACTATGTAGATCCATTGATCACTCTGCATACAGTTGAAGCCACAGCCAATCACAGTTAGAATCACGCCCCTAGGGACACACACAGCCCCTCCCTCTCAAATAAAGTTAACCCCTTCACTACCAGTGCATTTTTACAGTAACAGTGCATATGTATAGCACTGATTACTGTAGAAATGTCACTGGTAACCCCAAAAGTGTCAAAAATGTCAGTCAAGGGTCCGATCTGTCTGCCGCAATGTCGCAGTACCGCAAAAAAAATCGCAGATCGCCGCCATTACGCGTTAAAAAAAAAAACAACAAAAATGACAAAAATCTTTCCCTTTGTTAGTAAACGCAATAACTTTTGCGCAAACCAATCAAAATACGCTTTTTGCGATTTTTTTTACCAAACATAGGTAGGATAAAACAAATTGGCCGAAAATATTAAAAAATTTTGATTTTTACATTTTTTTTTGGGGGAATTTCATATAAAAAAAAGGGAAAAATATTGCTATTTTTGCAAAATTTACGCTCTTTTTTTGTTTATAGCGCGTGATCAAAAAATCGCACAGGTGATCAAATACCACCAAAAGAAAGCTCTGTTTGTGGGAAAAAAAGGACGCCAAATTCGTTTCGGTACAGCGTCGCACGACCGCGCAATTGTCCGTTAAAGTCACGCAGTGCCGAATCGCAAAATGCCCTCTGGTCGTTTAGCAGCCAAATCCTCCGGGGCTTAAGTGGTTAACGGACAATTACACGGTCGTGCAACGCTGTACCCAAATTAAATTGACGTCCTTTTTTTCCCACAAACAGAGCTTTCTTTTGGTGGTATTTGATCACCTGTGCGATTTTTTGATCATGCGCTATAAACAAAAAAGAGTGACAATTTTGCAAAAATAACAATATTTTTTACATTTTTTTTATATGAAATTCCCCCCCAAAAAATGTAAAAATCAAATTTTTTTACCATTTTAGGCCAATTTGTTTTCTGCTACATATGTTTGGTAAATAAAATCGCAAAAAGCGTATTTTGATTGGTTTGCGCAAAAGTTATTGCGTTTACTAACTAAGGGAAAGATTTTTGTCATTTTTGCTGTTTTTTTTTAACGAGTAATGGCGGCGATCTGTGATTTTTTTTTTGCGGTACTGCGACATTGTGGCGGACAGATCAGACCCTTGACTGACATTTTTGACACTTTTGGTGGTACCAGTGACATTACTACAGTAATCAGTGCTATACATATGCACTGTTACTGTAAAAATGACACTGGGAGGGAAGGGGTTAACTTTATTGGAGAGGGAGGGGTTAAGTGTGTCCCTAGGGGCGTGTTTCTTACTGTGATTGAATGTGGCTTTGTGTGTAACAGCACAGATCAACGGTCCTACATAGCAGGACCGAGTGATCAGTGCTTTTACACAGGGGGGAGTGACAGGCGACGTTGTTTACATTAGCCGCCTGCCTTTCTCCCTCTCCACCCGACGATCACAGGTGACCGGCGGACATTGGGTCCTCCGGTCACACGCGCCGGCTTCTTCGGGTACGAGCGGGGATGGGAGCGCGCCTCCGGCGGCCAGCGCTCGCCCCCTATTCCCTCCCAGGCTAGTGACGTACCGGTACGTCACTTTGCCTGGGAGGGGCTGACCGCCGCCGTATATAGTCGGGAGGCGGTCGGCAAGTGGTTAAAAGAAAAGACAAAAAGGGTTGCATCATATTTGCGAACACTCCTAGCAGTTATTCCTGGTGGACTTACAGGTCAGCTACAGCCACTAGATGTGTCAATCAACAAACCATTTAAAGCCCTGATGAGAGAAGAACGGAGTAGATGGATGCAAAAAGCAGGTGATAACTTGACACCGACAGGAAGAGTGAAGAAATCAACCATTACTGAGGTCTGCAATTGGGTCCTAAACTCATGGTATGGCATCAAACAAGAGGTGATTGTGAAGTCCTTTAAGAAATGTGGAATCAGCAATGCCATGGACGGAACTGAGGATGATCTCACATATATCGATAGTGACTCAGAAGACAGCAGTGATGCAATAGCAGGTGAAGAAATTGACACTGAAGAAGAAGAGAGCAGTGATGCAACAAAGGCTGAATAAAGTGATATGCTGCAATATATCATACTATAAGCATGTAAACATTACCTGCAGTACTGGTACTTACTAAATAAAAATGTGTCCAAAAATGTGTCCTGTTTTACTGGTATGTTTAACCACTTGCAGCCCGCCCGCCGTCAATTGACGGCGGAGCGGTGCGACCATTATCCTGGGAAGACGTCATAGGACGTGATCCCAGGAAACAGGGCAGGCGCGCGATCGCGTGCGCGCCGCCCTGCACTCCCGGTGTCGGGGTGTCCCCGGGACACTCCCCGTCACCGGCAGGGGGGAAACAGCCAATGGGCGTGGCTGTTTCCCACGTGATCGGCTGTGTTCCAATGACACAGCCGATCACAATGGAGGCGCCCGGGAGATGACCGCGCATGCGCGATCGGGAGCGCGCAGCGCGGTCATGTCGGTGGCACTGTGTTCTGTAGGAACACAGCTGTCACCGGCAGTAGTAAACAGTCACTGACAGTGACTGTTTACTATGTGATCGGCTGTGAATCCATTCACAGCCGATCACAAAATGTAAACAAAGAGCAGTAACTCACTGTTACTAGCTCTTCTCCCCTCATACAGTTTCCAGTATGAGGGGAGCAGAGCTAGAAACAGTGAGTTACTGCTCTGTGTACCTGTAAAAAGTAAAATCACAGTAAAATCACACTAATAATGGTCCCCACACAGTCCTCAGCCCTCCCCAATGTCACCTGTCACCCAACAGTCACCTCATCAGTGCCCAGAAATTGACACTCATAACGTTCACATGTGAGCGCAGCGATCGCAAGCAGAATCACCGCGATTCTGCCCGCGATCCGGAAATCATTCCAAATTGCGGGACGCCTGTGCGTTGCCCGTTTTTTGCAATAGCACCCCAAACTCTGTGCGATGTTGCCGCCATTTCCGCCTGCCGAATCGCGGTAACATCGTGCAAACATTGCATGACGCCCAAAAAAGGTACAAGAGCTTCTTTGGGGCGTCATGCGTTGTTTGCGTGATGTTACCTCGATTCGGCAGGTGGAAATCGCAGCAACATCGCACAGCGTTTGGGGTGCTTTTGCAAACCACGGGCAACGCACAGGCGTCCCGCAATTTGCAATGATTTCTGGATCGCGGGCAGAATCGCAGTGATTCTGCCCGCGATCGCTACGCTCACATGTGAACATAGCCTAAAGTTCACCGGTCACCAGAGACTGCCATCAGTACCGCCGTGCACCATCGCCCGTGACCTGTCACCCATCAGTGACCATCGCCCGTCACCTGTCACTCCATCAATCACCGTCACCTGTCACCCCATCAGTCATCGTCATCTGTCACCCTATCAATCATCGTCACTTGTCACCCCATCAGTGATCGTCACTTGTCACCCCATCAATCATCGTCACATGTCACCCCGTCAGTGATTGTCATCTGTCACCCCATCAATCATCGTCACTTGTCACCTCATCGATCATTGTCACCTGTCACCTCATCAATCATCATCACCTGTCACCCCATCAGTCCTCGTCACCTGTCACCCCATCAGTCATCGTCACCTGTCACCCCATCAGTCATCGTCACCTGTCACCCCATCAGTCATTGTCACCTGTCACCCCATCAGTCATCGTCACCTGTCACCCCATCAGTCATCGTCACCTGTTTGCCATATACATGCAATCACTTACTGACCGCCTAACGACTATATGTGTCGGCAATTAAAAGCTAAATACTGGGGTTATGGCAGCAGATAGCCCCCATAACCCTGGTATTTTTTGAAACGGTGGGCAGTCAGCTTTCAGATAAGGGTGGTCCCAGTGGCGGATTCACCGCGGAATTACCCTTATGGTGCAGGGGAAGAGGTGCACCCTCCCCCCTCCTGCCGTGTCGCAGATGTTTTCCCAGCTTACCGGACCCGCCGGCAGCGGGGAAAACTATCCGGTCCCGGATCCTCAGAGACAGGAAGTCGAGTGAGGGCAAGATGGCCCTCACTCGACTCTATGGTCTTGGAGGACCGGAGCTACGTCAAAAGACATTGCCTAGCAACCGGTTTAAAGGGCCGCTTTTTTTTTGCTTTTTTTTTTTCCTCTTTCAACAATTTTTTTTTTTTTCTTTTTTAGTGTAGTTGTGAGGTGTGAGGTCTTTTTGACCCCAGATCTCACAATAAAGAGGACCTGTCATGCCTATTTCTATTATAAGGGATGTTTACATTCCTTGTAATAGGAATAAAAATGATCAAAACATTTTTTTTCTAAACTGTGTAAAAATAAAAAAATAATAAATAAAATAAATAGGAAAAAAAAAAAATTAAAGCGCCCTGTCCCCGTTAGCTCGCGCGCAGAAGCAAACGCATACGCAAGTCCCGCCCACATATGTAAACGGTGTTCAAACCATACATGTGAGGTATCGCCACGATCGTTAGAGTAAGAGCAATAATTTGAGCCTCCTCTGTAACTCTAAGCTAGTAACCTGCAGAAATTTTTTAAATGTTGCCTATGGGGATTTTAAAGTACCAATGTTTGGCGCCATTCTGTGAGCATGCGCAATTTTGAAGCATGACATGTTGGGTATCTAATTACTCGGCGTAACATTATCTTTCACATTATGGAAAAAAATTGGGCTAAATTTACTGTTTTCTTATTTTTTAGTTCAAAAAAGTGATTTTTTTTGAAAAAAAATCGCATTTGGAAGACTGCTGCGCAAATATGGTGTGATAAAAAATATTGCAACGATCTCCATTTTATTCTCTAGGGTCTCTGCTAAAAAAATATATAATGTTTGGGGGTTCCAAGTAGTTTTCTAGCAAAAAAAATGATTTTAGCTTGTAAACACCAAGTGTCAAAAATAGGCCCAGTCTTAAAGTGGATAAATGGACAACTTTGTGTAAAGCGCTACTTGGATGTTAGGCCTATGTATGTGGCTAGGCTGTGAAAAAGTGTTACACATGTGGCATAGCCATACTCAGGAGGAATAGCAGAATGTATTTTGGGGTGCAATTTTTGCTATGTACATGCTATGTGTTAGAAATATTGCATAAATGGACAGCTTTGTGTAAAAAAAATGTGTTTTCATTTTCTTTCCACATTTTCCAAAAACTTGTGGAAAAAAATGACATATTCAAAAGACTCATTATGCCTCAAAAATTATACGTTGGGCTGTTTGCTTTCCAAAATGGGGTCATTTTATGGGGGTTTCCATTGTCCTAGTGCTCCAGGGCCTTCAAAAGTGTGATAGGTTGTCAGGAAATTATATGTGTAATTTGTGCTCCTAGAATGCCGGACGGTACTACTTGGATGTTAGGCCTCTGTATGTGGCCAGGCTGTGAAAAAGTCTCACACATGTGGTATCGCCATACTCAGGAGGAGTAGTAGAATGTGTTTTTGGGTGTAGTTGCAAGTATACATATGCTGTGTGAGAGAAATAACCTGTTAATACGTCAATTTGTAAAAAAAAAAAAAATCTTCATTTTGCAAAGAGTTGTGGGAAAAAATGACAACTTCAAAAAACTCACCATGCCCCTTATTAAATACCTTGGAATGTCTACTTTCCAAAAAGGGGTCATTTGGGGGGTATTTGTACTTTCCTGACTTTTTAGTGTCTCAAGAAATGAGATAGGCCTTCAGTACATCAGGTGTGGTCAAGTGTGATCAATTTTCAATGATTAGCATCATAACTTGTGGACTCTATAACTTTCACAAAGACCAAATAATATACACTTATTTGGGTTATTTTTACCAAAGATAAGTAGCAGTATAAATTTTGGCCAAAATTTGTGAAGAAAAATTACTCATTTGCAAAATTTTATGACAGAAACAAAGAAAAATGCGTTTTTTCACAATATTTTCAGTCTTTTTTTATTTATAGCACAAAAAATAAAAAACCCAGTAGTGATTAAATACCATCAAAAGAAAGCTCTATTTGTGTGAAAAAAAGGACACATTTTTTTTATGGGTACAGTGTTGCATGACTGAGTAATTGTCATTCAAAGTGTGAGAGCGCTGAAAGCTGAAAATCAGTCTGGGCAGGAAGGGGGTGAAAGTGCACTGTAGGCAAGTGGTTAAAATATTGTTTTCTGAATTTTGGGTTGGAAAAGTGGGGGGCGTCTTATACATGGGGGCGTCTTATACACGGAAAAATATGGTACTTATTTTTTGAAGTAAGAACTTGTCTACCAAAAACATGTCTAATCTCGAATAGTTCTAGGTCGTGAATTGTATTAAGGTCACCACATAGAATTGTGTAGCCTTGACGCATGGAGAGAGCCTTTTTCCACACACTGTTGAGATAAGTAAGCTGACGAACATTAGGGAGGTATACATTGATCAGGGTATGTATGTTATTATTGATCTCACAAACAAGAACAACATATCTACCTCCAGGGTCACAATACACATCTATCTTCCTAAAGGAGACTGAGCCTTTAACAGCAATGGCCACTCCACCTTTTTTTTCCTGAGAGTTAGAGTAGTGAATGGTGGAGGGTCTTGGGAATGGAAATGTGTCTCCTGTAGGCAGAAAACATCACAATTTAGATGCTTAGATTCATGCCATACCATACTCCTTTTGGCTGGGCTATTTAAGCCCTTCACATTTAAAGAATAGATCTTAAAGGCCATGGCCACCTATAATGATGTAGTATGCAGCACTGGCTGGCTGAGTTTGTGTGGCAGAATTAAGGGTACCTTACGCTAGAAGTGGTCTTGTCCGGGATGAGAAGGTTTTTTGACCTTTGCCACAAGTACGGTATCCGTAGAGAGTTCCAGGTACACTAGGCAAAGAGAATTAAAGAGTTACAACAACAAAGATAGCAGTCAAACTGGAGTGTGTTACTGGGGAAGTGGTGTAACACTAAATAAAAAAAAGACAATTCAGTTGAATCTGGGTGGAGCAACACCGATTGACTTCAGGGGTGTATAGAAAACAACAGCAAGGAGGCAGAGGCTTACCAGAGGAAAATTAAACCTTTGTGGTGCTGTGGGCACAGGGTCATCTGGAGTCTGATTCAGAGGTTCTTCCAAGACCTCCGGGAGACTTGGCAAAGGAAGAACAGTTTGTTTGATTCAGATCCAATATTTTCCAGTCTCTCAGGTATCTCAGGCCCTCCTTCAAATATGTAATGATGTATGTGGAGTCATCTTTCGTGACCAGAAGCTTGGCAGGGTAGATCCATCTATAGGAAATGTGGTGGTTGTATAGTGGTTTGGTGATGGATGCAAGCTTTTTGCAGATGAGTCTGCATAAAAGGACAACTCCAACATACTATCCAGGAGAGATTCTTTATTTCTGGCTACTGCAAGCAATTTTTCCTTTATATGAAATAAGTGTATTCTGGCAATAGTGTCTGTTGCGGTTTGGGCAATCTATGTATACGGTCGATTGTCAATTCCTCCAAAGGAGCGTCAGGAATCGCATCTTTTAAGATGTTTGTAAAGTATAGCTTCAAATCCGGTTGCTTAACAGATTCAGGGATCCCCTTGATTTTTACATAATTCCTCCAAAGGAGCGTCAGGAATCGCATCTTTTAAGATGTTTGTAAAGTATAGCTTCAAATCCGGTTGCTTAACAGATTCAGGGATCCCCTTGATTTTTACATTATTGCGGTTTGCTAGTTTAGTTTTGATCCAGTGGATTTCTTCATCTCTATTGGTATGAGAGTCCACCATTTCATTGAATGTGATTGTGAATTCTCCCATCTTGTCTTCAATGTGTGTGACCCTATGAGACACTTCCTCAATGTCGGATTTGAATTGATGGGCCAAGGAGAGAATATCTGCGTGTATGGTGGTGCGAAAGGATACTAGCATGTCCTTCAAGGTGGTAACAAGTATCGGCTGATTTTGCGTGGGGAATTCCACTATAGAGTCTTGAAGCTCCCTTATCAATTCAAGAGAGGTTGTGGAGAGAGGTTGTGGTGTCATTGGTTTCCCGTGAAATAGTTTCATATTGTAATTTTGGCATTGACTTGGCAGGACTCGAGGAGGAGCTGGACTTATTGCCAGCCGTAGTAGCGTGTAACTGGGGCCCCTGAGAGGAGTGGGTGGGGGAAGAGTTCCAACCCTGAGGAGAGCTGTGAGATAGTGCATGGGGTTCACCCCCTTCATTTTTTTGAAAGTTGAAGTGGCATGGGGTGGGAAAGAAATCCGTCATCTTCCCGGGCCTGTGGGGGCCTTTTCTTTTTTTTTCAAGCCATATGGTTTATGTGTAAAGAGCAAAAGCTTGCAGTAATTGAGATCAGCCTGACCTTGTGGGTGATACATATGTCCGGTGAGCTAGGCTGTATATAGTCTGTATCACATTATGGTAGGTTTAGTCTTCAATGCAGTAAAAAAACAGCAATATTTGGAAAGAGCACTTACAGGCTGCAAGAGCCCAGAGATAAACGATACAAAATGTATCTGCTATTAAAAGATGTAGCTTGGACAGATGGTAGCGCTGCTGGGCACACTGGATATATTCTGATGAGGCCTGGTTGCAATACTGCAGGCTGTCCGGAATTACAGTAAAGGCTGCCCGCCACTGTATGCTGCTAGGTATTTGTTTTAAATAGAGTTGAGCGAACACCTGGATGTCCGGGTTTGGCGGATTCGGCCGAACTTGAAAAAAAAGTTCGGGTTCGTAAACCGGACTTAACCTGAACTTTACCCTGATCCCAAAACCCATTAAAGTCAATGGAGACCCAAACTTTTGAGCACTAAAATGGCTCTAAAACAAACATGGAAAGGGCTAGAGGGCTGCACATGGCAGCAAACTCACCTTAAGAGCATGGCAAGTGCTCTGCAAACACATGTGGATAGGGAAAAAACTTAAAATAACATAAAAAAACAGAAAAATAAAAAATAATCATCTTGAATGATGTAGGAGGAGGACGAGGCTCATATGGAGTAGGAGTTTGAGGTGGCGGAGGATATGGCGGTATAGGTGGAAGCGGCGGCGGTGGAGGAGGAGGAGGACGAGGCCCATATGGAGTAGGAGGTTGGGGTGGCACTGGATGTGGCGGTGTAGGTGAAAGGGGCAGTGGAGGAGGACGAGGTAGCCAACACTGGTTTTTGTTTTTAATTTTATTTCTTTTTAAATTAGGGTACACCCCAAAAAGAGTGAGAAAAATCAAAAATACAATGGCTGGGTAAGGCCGGTATACATGTCTATTCTGCACAAGTCCTGTGGGATCCATGCCTGGTTCATTTTAATGAACGTGAGCTTGTCCACATTGGCTCTGGACAGGCGGCTGCGCTTGTCTGTGATAACGCCTCCAGCCCTGCTAAATACATGTTCAGATAATACACTGGCTGCAGGGCAGCCCAGCACCTCCAAGGTGTAAAGGGCAAGCTCAGGCCATGTGCCCAATTTGGGGAGCCAGAAGTTGAAGGGGGCAGACCCGTCATTCAGTACGTCTAGGCGTGTGCACACATACTGCTCCACCATGTTAGTGCTCAGTCGTGGTGCTGCTGGTGGAGCTCATGTTGCAAGGAGAGGACGTGGTCGATCTGTGCCAGCTACACGCACAAGTGAAACACCTTTCTCAGCTGCGAGTAGGCGACAGAACCTTACAGCAGTATTTGGCAGGCTCTAATGTGCCTCTACAAATGTTGAGGCCAGAACAAGTACAGGCGATAGTAGATTGGGTTGCTGACAGTGCCTCCAGTTCCTTCACGTTGTCTCCCACCCAGTCTTCTGCTGAAAGGTCAGAGTTGGCACCGGCAGCCGATGTCCATCAATCTTTTACCTCACTCCTTTGCAAATCAGCCAAGCATTCTGCACCCCAAGTCATGCAGCAGTCTCTTCTTCTTTTTGATGACTCTGTTAGCATGGTTTCCCGGGGCCATCCACCTAGCCCTGCCCCAGAAGTGGAAGAGATTGAGTGCACCGATGCCCAACCACTTATGTCTCAAGATGAGTACATGGGAGGACGATCGCAGCACGTCTCGGATGATGACGAAACACAGGTGCCAACTGCTGCGGAATTCGGAATTGTGGAGACCGACAAGGGTTGCAGGGTGAAGACTGCGTGGAAGATGATGTGGAGGACGATGAGGTCCTCGACCCCACATGGAATGAATGTCATGCAGGTGACCTGAGTAGTTTGGAGGAAGAGGCAGTGGTCGCACAGAGCCACCAGCACAGCAGAAGAGGGAGCAGGGTGCAAAAGCAGAGCGACCGTGCCCTAGACACTACGCCTGCTACTGCCCAAAGCAGCAAGGGACCAAGCACACCAAAGCAAGCTCAAAGGAGTTCCCTAGCGTGGCAGTTCTTCAGACAATGTGATGATGACAGCACACGAGTGGTTTGCACGCTGTGCAATCAGAGCCTGAAGCGAGGCATAAACCTTCTCAACTTAAGCACAACCTGCAAGACCAGGCATCTAAGTGCAAAGCACAAGCTGCAGTGGAGTAGACACCTCAAAAACCAAGAAAGGTCTCTGGCTCCTCCTGCTTCCTCTTCTGCTGCAGTCTCGGCCTCTTCATCCACCTCTGTAGTGAGACCGGCACCTGCCACCCCGCAAACAGAGGATCTGCCAGCAACACCACCACCTGGGTCACCAACAACCATCTCCACAATGTCCCGTGGAAGCGTTCAGCTTTCTATCTCCCAAACACTGGAGCGGAAGAGGAATCCCCCCCCCCACTCACCTGCGATCCCTGGCCCTGAGTGCCAGCATTTCAAAATTCCTGGCCTTTTAAATGCTGTCATTCCGTCTGGTGGAGACGTAGAGTTTTAAAAGCCTTATGGTGGTGGCTGTCCCACAGTACGTCGTGCCCAGCCGCCACTACTTTTCCAGGCAAGCCATCCCTTCCCTGCACAACCAAGTGGGTGACAAAATCAGGTATGCACTGCGCAACGCCATCTGTGGCAAGGTCCACCTAACTACGGATACGTGGACCAGTAAGCACGGTCAGGGACGTTATATCTCCCTTTCAGCACACTGGGTAAATGCAGTGGCGGCTGGGCCTGAGGCGGATAGCAGTTTGGCAAAAACAATCAAGTAAACCGTTGGTGCAAAACACCTGTCCCCTGCGCTCTGTGGGGTGCAATCCTCTATCCAACTTGGCTATAAACTTGCAGATGTCGAAAACTATAGACACGGCAACTCTGGAATGCTTCAGCCTTGCAGCCCCTTTACAAGACCAGGGAGGTCTGGAAACTCTAAAACAACAGACAAACACAAGGGCGCATCGGCCTAGTGCATTATCCTTTGAGCAGGTTTATTAAAAGAAATAGATTAAAGATACTCACAAACGAGTTCTTGATAAAAACACATCAAACAAAGTATAAAATCCTCAGCAGCGTGATCAGGAACTAGTCGTCCCCCGAGGCTGTATAGGCTTACGCGTTTCGAGGCGGCGCCTCTTCCTCTGAGTCGCTCTGCGGAACAGCACCAGTAACTGGGCCTCCGTGCGAGACCTGTGTGCTTTGTTGCGCTGTAACATATGCAGACTAGGCCGCAATTTAATATTTTTTCCCTAAATGGCTGTTTATTGAATAGCAGAAGAGAACAACAGTATCAAAAGGGTGTATCTCACAGTAACATATGCAGACTAGGGCGCAATGTAATATTTTTTCCCTAAATGGGTGTTTATTGAATAACGGAATAGAACAACAGTATCCAAAGGGTGTATCTCACAGTAACATATGCAGACTAGGCCGCAATGTAATATTTTTTCCCTAAATGGGTGTTTATTGAATAGCGGAATAGAACAACAGTATACAACGGGTGTATCTCACACGTACAGATACAGACTAGGCCGCAATTTAATATTTTTTCCCTAAATGGGTGTTTACTGAATTGCGGAATAGAACAACAGTATAGAAAGGGTGTATCGCACAGTAAAATATGCAGGCTAGGCCGCAATTTATTTTTTTCCCCTAAATGGGTTTTTATTGCAATGCGCAACACAACAGTATGCAATGGGTGTATCTCACTGTACCATATGCAGACAGAGCTGCAATTTACTTTTTATCCCCTAAATGGGTTTTTATTGCAAAGCGGAATACAACAGTATGCAATGGGTGTATCTCACTGTAACATATGCAGACAGGGCCGCAATCAACTTTTTCCCCCCCTAAATGGGTTTTTATTGCAAAGCGGAATACAAAAGTATACAATTGGTGTATCTCACTGTATCATATGCAGACAGGGCCGCAATTAACTTTTTATCCCCTAAATGCATTTTTATTGCAATGCGCAACACAACAGTATGCAATGGGTGTCTCTCACTGTAACATATGCAGACTAGGCCGCAATTAACTTTTTTTTCCCCTAAATGGGTTTTTATTGCAAAGCGGAATACAACAACAGTATGCAATGGGTGTATCGCACTGTAACATATGAATGAAAATCCGAAAAATAATTGTCCCCTTAATTGGTGCTTGTTGAATAGCAAATTTGAAATGCAGTGTCTAAACACTGTAAGTCACAGTAAAATATGAAGGAAAAAATGTTTTTACTTTTTTTAAATGCAGATTAAGCAGACACATATGCACTGAGCTTGCAGGAAATGGCCGCTATATACTGCACGCCTAACAGGTTGGATACTGTTGTTATTCTATTTCGCTATTGAATTAAAAAAAAAACCCCATTTGACTGTATGTCAAAGTAAAATTTGAAGGAAAAAAGTTTTTTTCTTTTTTAAATGCATGCCTAACAGGTTGGATACTGTGGTTGTTTTATTCCACTACTGAATAAAAAAAAAAAAAAAAACATTTGAATGAAAAACTGAAAAAAAACATTTTTTCCCCTAAATACTGAAAAATAATTATTTTCCCCTTACATTGGTGCTTTTTGAAGAGCAGGTTAGAAAAGCAGTGTCTGTCTAAAGACTGTATGTCAAAGTAAAATATGAAGGAAAAAAGTATTTTTCTTTTTTAAATGCATGCCTAACAGGTTGGATACTGTGGTTATTTTATTCCACTATTGAATAAAAAAAACCCATTTGAATGAAAAACTGAAAAATATTTTTTCCCCTAAATACTGAAAAATAATTATTTTCCCCTTACATTGGTGCTTTTTGAAGAGCAGGTTAGAAAAGCAGTGTCTGTCTAAAGACTGTACATCAAAGTAAAATATGAAGGAAAAAAGTTTTTTTCTTTTTAAAATGCTCGCCTAACAGGTTGGATACTGTGGTTGTTCTATTCCACTATTGAATAAAAAAAAAACCCCATTTGAATGAAAAACTGAAAAATAATTATTTTCCCCTAAATACTGAAAAATAATTATTTTCCCCTTACATTGGTGCGTTTTGAAGAGCAGGTTAGAAAAGCAGTGTCTGTCTAAAGACTGTATGTCAAAGTAAAATATGAAGGAAAAATATTTTTTTCTTTTTTAAATGCACGCCTAACAGGTTGGATACTGTGATTGTTCTATTCCACTCAGTGGCGTAACTAGAACCCTCAGGGCCCCGATGCAAGAAACCATAAAGGGCCCCCCCCACGGGGCCCTTCCCTCCCAGCCTGGTGGCGGAACGCCAGGGCCGGTCGCAAGTCCAATGTTTGTGTGGTAGTTCTGCCATTAGTGTCAGTAGTTTTTTATTTTAATTACATTTTTCTAGAATTTACTTAAGGGCTCTTTCACACGGTCCGCCTCCGTAGGCGGATCCATGCTGCTCAGCGGGGATCGATCCGCCGATCCCCGCTGAGCCGGTGGATGACAGCTCCGTCTCCGCTTGCAGTGCGGAGAGGGAGGTGTCACAGCTCCCGCTGCTCTCTATGGGGGATCGGATGAGAGCGGACCGCCTGTCCACTCTCATCCAATCCGATCCCTGAACGGATGGAAAAATAGGGTTTCCATCCCTCCGGATTTCACAGACAGGATCGGATACGGATGGCAGCGGGTGTCAGCGGAGGTGTCTCCGCTGACATTGGCTGCCCCATAGAGCTGCATGGAGGATCCAATCAGATCCGCCTGAAAAACTGACAGGCGGATCTGATCGGATCGCCCGTGTGAAAGAGCCCTAATTAATTTTTTTTTTTTACAATATGGATGGTAGGAAGATGACAGTGGGGATGAAGATGACAGGGGGTGGGATGGTAGGAAGATGACAGGGGGTGGGATGGTGGGAAGATGACAGGGGATGGGATGGTGGGAAGATGACAGTGGGGATGAAGATGACGGGTGGGATGGTAGGAAGATGACAGTGGGGATGAAGATGACAGGGGTGGGATGGTGGGAAGATGACAGGGGGATGAAGATGACAGGGGTGGGATGGTGGGAAGATGACAGGGGGATGAAGATGACAGGTGGGATGGTGGGAAGATGACAGGGGGATGAAGATGATGGGTGGGATGGTGGGAAGATGACAGGTGGGATGGTGGGAAGATGACAGGGGGATGAAGATGACAGGGGGATGGTAGGAAGATGACAGGGGGATGAAGATGAGAGGTGGGATGGTGGGAAGATGACAGGGGGATGAAGATGAGAGGTGGGATGGTGGGAAGATGACAGGGGGATGAAGATGACAGGGGGATGAAGATGACGGGTGGGATGGTAGGAAGATGACAGGGGGTGGGATGGTGGGAAGATGACAGGGGTATGGATGGTGGGAAGATGACAGTGGGGATGAAGATGACGGGTGGGATGGTGGGAAGATGACAGGGGGATGAAGATGACGGGTGGGATGGTGGGAAGATGACAGGGGGATGAAGATGACGGGTGGGATGGTGGGAAGATGACAGGGGGATGAAGATGACAGTGGGTGGGATGGTGGGAAGATGACAGGGGGATGAAGATGACAGGTGGGATGGTGGGAAGATGACAGTGGGTGGGATGGTGGGAAGATGACAGGGGGATGAAGATGACAGGTGGGATGGTGGGAAGATGACAGGGGGATGAAGATGATGGGTGGGATGGTGGGAAGATGACAGGTGGGATGGTGGGAAGATGACAGGGGGATGAAGATGACAGGGGGGATGGTAGGAAGATGACAGGGGGATGAAGATGAGAGGTGGGATGGTGGGAAGATGACAGGGGGATGAAGATGAGAGGTGGGATGGTGGGAAGATGACAGGGGGATGAAGATGACAGGGGGATGAAGATGACGGGTGGGATGGTAGGAAGATGACAGGGGGTGGGATGGTGGGAAGATGACAGGGGGTGGGATGGTGGGAAGATGACAGTGGGGATGAAGATGACGGGAGGGATGGTGGGAAGATGACAGGGGGATGAAGATGACGGGTGGGATGGTGGGAAGATGACAGGGGGATGAAGATGACGGGTGGGATGGTGGGAAGATGACAGGGGGATGAAGATGACAGTGGGTGGGATGGTGGGAAGATGACAGGGGGATGAAGATGACAGGTGGGATGGTGGGAAGATGACAGGGGGATGAAGATGATGGGTGGGAAGATGACAGGGGGGATGAAGATGACAGGTGGGATGGTGGGAAGATGACAGGGGGATGAAGATGACAGGGGGGATGGTAGGAAGATGACAGGGGGATGAAGATGACAGGTGGGATGGTGGGAAGATGACAGGGGGATGAAGATGATGGGTGGGAAGATGACAGGGGGGATGAAGATGACAGGTGGGATGGTGGGAAGATGACAGGGGGATGAAGATGACAGGGGGGATGGTAGGAAGATGACAGGGGGATGAAGATGAGAGGTGGGATGGTGGGAAGATGACAGGGGGATGAAGATGACAGGGGGATGAAGATGACAGGGGGGATGGTAGGAAGATGACAGGGGGATGAAGATGACAGGTGGGATGGTGGGAAGATGACAGGGGGATGAAGATGATGGGTGGGAAGATGACAGGGGGATGAAGATGACAGGGGGGATGGTGGGAAGATGACAGGGGGATGAAGATGATGGGTGGGAAGATGACAGGGGGATGAAGATGACAGGGGGGATGGTAGGAAGATGACAGGGGGGTGAAGATGACAGGTGGGATGGTGGGAAGATGACAGGGGGATGAAGATGATGGGTGGGAAGATGACAGGGGGGATGGTAGGAAGATGACAGGGGGATGAAGATGACAGGTGGGATGGTGGGAAGATGACAGGGGGATGAAGATGACAGGGGGATGAAGATGACAGGTGGGATGGTGGGAAGATGACAGTGAGTGGGGTGGTAGGAATTTTACATACACCCCCCCCCAGCTTTACACACCCCTCCATCTCCATACACCCCCCCCCCACACACACACACACACACACCTCCATCTCCATACCCCCCCGCAAGTTAGTACAGTATTATATTAGTTATAATCATCACAGACCTCAGATCAGAGCGATGTTGTAGAGAGTGGAGAGAGCTGGTCCCGCCCCCTCTCCTCCGTGTACTGTACAGTCAGGAAACACACAGGAAAGGGGAGGGGTGGGTTCAGTGCTCGTCTCTGCTCAGTCTGCACTCACACACAGGAAGCTGGAGAGAGAGATCAGCTGCCTGTGTGTTTGTGTAACTCGCTGAGGATCGGGGAGCTCCGGTCTCAGCTGCGCTTGCCGCTCTCCTCTCTATACATACAGGGGGCCCTCTCGGGCCCCCTGCAGCACGGGGCCCGGTCGCCATGGCGACCCCTGCGACCCCTGTACGTCCGCCCCTGATTCCACTATTGAATAAAAAAAAAACCCCATTTGAATGAAAAACTGAAAAATAATTATTTTCCCCTAAATACTGAAAAATAATTATTTTCCCCTTACATTGGTGCGTTTTGAAGAGCAGGTTAGAAAAGCAGTGTCTGTCTAAAGACTGTATGTCAAAGTTAAATATGAAGGAAATGTTTTTTTTCTTTTTTTAATGCAGATTAAGCAGACACATATGCACTGAGCTTGCATTAAATGAGCAGGACCGCACGCCGCCCACCTAACAGACTGATAAAAGTTTTTTTTTCTCCTTTCTCCTCCTCACTGGGTTCAGGTGAGGGCATAAAGATTGTGCACTACACCCCCACACAATACAATCAATGTAGATCGCTGTCTGATTAAAGAAGATTGTTCCTATGCTTTCCCTCAAAGCAATCTCCAGCCTGACCCTACAATAATCTCCTATCTCTCCCTCAGCAGCATCAGGAACCTCTCCCTAGTATAGTTATAGCAGAGTGACGCGCGACGCTATGTGACTCCAGCTTATATATACTCTGGGTCACATGCTGCACTGGCCAATCACCGCCATGCCATTGCACCTGTTGAAACCGCGCCATTAAAACTGCGCCAAAACATAAAATAACGTTAACGAACAACGGACAGTACTCAAACATACAGTGAAATGTTCAGGTTCGGGTCCAGGTACCGAATACCCAAAAGTCCGGTATGAACCCAAACAATATAGTCCGGGTTTGCTCAACCCTAGTCTTAAAGTCTCCCCCCGGTAGAGATAGGGGTTATACGTGGTTGTGAAGGGTAGAATTACGGAGGATGGAGAGGGTTGCCCTTACCCGACCGTCCGGAGCTGGCATCTGGAGCCGCATTGTAGGAAGTGGCGGCTGAGCCCTGAGTAGGCCTCGAATCCCACTAAGGAGCGATCCGGGTGTCCCAACTCAAAATGTATGCACTGAAGGATGCCTCTTAACGTGTCCAGAGCAATGATGCAGTTTTCTGAATGATCCCGTCCCGAGCTGTGCAGATGGTAGGGGATACTTGCAGAGTAAGAGCGTCCAGCGCGGCTCGCTTCCGGTCATGCCCCGACATCATCCCTCTCTTCTGAGGCTGAGGTGTAAAGGAGCATTGTTGCACAGTGCCCATGGTTTGGAAGAGAGGTCCTGGAAATTTGCTGCCTCTACTTTGCATCTTTGTTTGTGCCACACAAATCTGAATTTAATTAGGTGTATCTGTTGAGTCCAACTGGATGAATAGTCTTTAAAGCGGAACTCCACCCAAAAGGGGAGTGGGGGGCAGGGGGCTCTTTTTGTAGCTGCTGACTTTTATTTTTATTTTTTTATAGGTGCTTTGAACTCCTCTTTAAGGCTAAAGAAGGATGAAGAGGACATGGTGATTGGGAAACAGGATTTCCAGTCTGGTCATGACCAAATATAAGTTGATTAAATGGCTGGTTAGTGGGAGGCAAAAAATGGTCTATTATTGCTGGTCAGTGGAAGACAAAAAGCTGGAAGCTAAGCCTTAAATTTTAGCTCCCTCCTCAAGGAACGCCCAGGTGTCAATGTGTGTAGAAGTTATTAGTCCAGTCCAGCTCTGTTCCAAAACTTGTCCCCAGAGCTGCTGTGGCTCCAGAATAGACTGGGACTTGGCTCTTCTCTACAAGAGTTACTGTGCCATCCCCTAACACACACAGGCAAAGAGAAATGGGATGTCGGGAAACAACATTTCTGGCCATTGTAATGTGAGCTGGAACTGGAAGGTAGGCAGTGAGTGTGACAGAGGGGAAAGTTGTGTTTGCATGTAGTATACAAATGGGCTAGAAGAAGCTTTCTAGCACCTGGCACCAGGGCATCTCCTGGAGCCTGGAATTGTGTTCAAATTCTGGGACAGTCTCCCAAGATCCGGGGTTGTTTGGTGTTATGATTTTTGTGTTGCATCTAGAAGTAAAAAAATATATATATTTAAAGGAAAATATTTTGCATTTTTATTGTGCACATATAATATTTGAGTTATTACAGTGCTAAAGTATTTGTATATCACTTTCACCCTCTCTGTACTTCAGATTTGTAGATCGCTATTATCAGGAGCTCTTAGTATTGTGATTCTCATTCATTGTGATAAGGGGAAGAAAAGACAAATCTGTTGTATAGAAATTCAGAGAAAGAAACAGAAACTGCATATTTATTAAATAGAATATATGGTTGTTCATGTGTACATACTGTATATAATTAAAAACAATATACAAAAATAAAAAGTCTGAATATTGTATTTAAAGCCCAAATCTTTCCAAATGTGTTTGCTATGTTTTGGCTAGAGTGGAAGAGAGTTAGAACCCTTTATTTCTTGTCCCGTCTGCCACCTGCCACCTAAACAGGACATTTGTATAAATCATCCTAATGGGTCCACAGACAGCAATAAACACTTGACAGAGGTTTCAACTCTTCTTCGTCCTAATAGAAACAATATTTATTTTTTTATGTCTGTGTCCCTATTGGGGGGGGGGGGGGTTCCCACCACTTACTATTCTGCTTGACACCTGTCAAATAGATAAGAAATGGGACAGAATCTTGTGACACCCTAACAGCTGTGTGGGCCACCTGACCTGTCCTTAGCAACCAATGACATCATGACATTGCACTTACCTTTGGATCCACCCTATGTAATTTGTCAATTGGCCAAACAATCATCTAGTGCACTACCATGAACCAATGCTGACTGCTACTGCAGATTGTACTACCATCCTTGTCTTCTAAATAAAAAAATGAGCAACAAAAAAATTATAGTAATGTATTATTTATAATCAATTAAATATATCTGTTTGGACTAATGAGACATCGGCTTCTACAGTAAAGCAAACAAAAAATGATGACAGCCAGCCAATAGCAACTTTTAAAAGGTCCATTGATCAAAGAGAACTCTGGATTGAATGTTCAAGGGCATAGACAGTAAAGGGGTTGGGACGGATTCTAACCCTTCCAACACTATCCAAAATTGTCTGGGGTTGAGCTTTAATTACTTACCTATTTGGCAGCATAGCCCAAAGGAAAAGAAGACTGATGATTTTGCACTTTCATCTCTTAACAACCTGAACAGCTAAATGGATTCAGCGATGATAGGAAATACACAAACACTTCTTGAGCATCAATATGCAATTTACTCACATTTTCTTGTTCTCTGTGATAGGTAAAACATGCATATTGCAAGGAAGCACAAAAATGGATATTGCCCAACTAATGTCACTTATCAAGTGGAAAAACATTGATCTGCATAAAATTCCATTTTTGTATGCATAGTAATTTAAGTTGTCAAGAAATATTTCAGCTTTCATTTGTAGAACAGTACCAAGTATAAACTATATTGACAGCTCATTTTTCAAATAAACTATAATTGACCTACTGCATTACATTTTCTAAGTGTTTAATGTTAATGAAGTTTCTGTGTTGTAATCTGTGTTTTATTTTCGAGCTAAGCTGTCAACGGTGACTACTTTAAATCAGTTGCTGGGACACAGCATATAATGTGAAGCACTCACATTTTAATTATCATTTTTACAAACTGTCTGGAATATGTACTCAATGGGCTTGAGCCCATAGTTTGTTTCATGGAATGGAGAGCATTCTAGTACATTGAAAGCACAGCATATTTGAACCTTAGATTAGCTGCTTTTTAGGAAATCATTCATAAAATAATCTATGGACCAAAGGAGGGGGGCTGCATAGTTGGGATGTGAGCATGGACTGATGTGCCTAGCAGCTGCTCCTGCAATCCTGCTCATTCCATCCTGATTCCCATTGACTTTAACCTCCACCCTTCTCAGTACAGGCGGTCCCTCGGTTACGAACAAAAAAGGTTCCGTAGGTTGGTTCTTAAGTTGAATTTGTTTGTAAGCCAGAAAAGGTAGATTTTTTTAAGTGTAAAAATAATATTTTTTAAGGTTTTTGCCTAGCATAGGGAAGGGTTAACACCCCTGTAACATTTGTTTTGCTGTCTGTGCCCCTGTTCAGAAGATTTCACCTCCCTTTCTGTCCCTATGACAATTGAAAATTTTGGGTTGTTGTGGAAACAAGGATTGGTGATAAAGCTTCAGTGGTGACAGCTTTTTCCCATGATAACTCTTACAGGAGGGAATTTTCCTTCCTAGGGGTAGGTTTCCCCTCACTTCCTGTTGTCTCCCTCCGTTTGTAAGTAGGAGTCTTTTGTAAGTCGGATGTTTGTAACCCAGGGACCACCTGTGAACCTCTTCTCGGCGATCAGGGACCTGGCCCTGCTCTACACATGCCTGGTACTGTGACCACTATTGAGTGTATAAAAATAGTTAGTATGGTTTTGAGCTATATAGTGGCTAAGTTAGTATATTCTGTTTCTGTTTTCAGAATGGCAGGGATGATGTTGTTTATTTTATGTCATATGGGGAAACTTTATTTTGACTTCTTTTTTTTTGCATTTCACCTTTGGCCCTGCATGCATTGTTCTCTGGGATCCTTTTAGGACCCTGTACCATCTATTGGCTTATCAGAGGACTTTTGTTATGTGGCTGAAAAACTTAACATGATTTCCTTAAATGTCAGGCGATTAAATTAAACATTTAAGTGGTCCCTTTCAATTTCTGAAATCTCATCATCCACATATAGTTTATCCAATCAGTCAGGGACATGGGCCCGTGGGTGCTGATGGAAAAGGTGGACATAGAATTTGCTGTTTCCGGTGCACCTAGTTATAACTGGGTTTGGCTGGGGATTGGTTGGTTGTCCAGTGTTCTTTCATTGGTTGTGCCATTTCTTGAGCTTATTTTGAGATGTTCAGCATCATCCTTATATGGGTGGTACGTAGGTAAGAAGGATATGCCGGTCACATACACTACATGGGTATGCATGGGTACTCTTATCTGTGTGTACATTTTGTGTACTCTGTATTGCATTTTTGTCCAATTTTGCATGACAAATTATTAGGTTTTTGGGAATTGTAACAGAGTGTTTTTAATTGACAGACCTATTGATATCCCTTAGGGCCATTATTGAAGTCATAAAGTTGACCTTAAAACCTCTAGGATCCTGCCCATAGGCAGAATGTTTTGCAGGGGGCTGGCCATTTGGAAAGTCGGTTCTCAGAATCCAAACCACTATTGCGTAAACGAGGAAGTTAGGGCAAATCTGCAGATGTGGATGGTATTTTTGTCTCAGTATAAGGGTAAATGTCTGTGTCCAGAGACATTTCAATCCAATGAAGAGATGGACCCTTTTATGACTGCGTAGGGGGACATCGTGTAAGGGCATAGTTTCAGGGGCAGTGTTGTCAAGATCACTGGTTACAGTTTTGCTTGGACTCTGGTCTTAGCAGGTATCTTGCTATTTTGGATTTTTTTTTTAGTAGTATAGTAGTTGCAGTGATGGTCTGGGGTCATCTTTGGCAAATAGGTCAGTTTTATCTTATTCAGATAACACCCACACCCATTGGTTAATTTAAACCTATAATTGTAGTGTATTATTTGATGTTTAATACTCAGGTAAAAAAAAGGTAATATAAGGTTTAATTTGCCAATTTTGTTTTTCATTTACAGTGTTGGTTAATGAATTTGGAGTAATATTGGAGGAATAATATAATGTATTGTGTAACCATTGAACTGGATACACATGGGTAGTGGCTGGCACACGACCTTGTTGTGTATTTGTTAAGTTCTGTGTATTGCCATTTAGAAAATGTATGCCATTTCTGCTTTAAGAGATAATAGGAGGAGTTTGAATAGGAAGTTTGTGTGATTGATCCAGATGGCCACCTGTCTGTCTGCACTGATGAAACGCAACAATGACAATGAGGACACTTGAACCCTGTTTGCAGCCTCCAGAGAAACTTCTGCAGCATCTGGGATTGCCGCCAGTGCCCTGCTAAGTTCAGAAGGGTATAGGATTTTCTCAAATCTGAGAGAAGATTCCTCATTCCAAGCTACAGTACAAGCCCTAAAACAGTATTTTAAATCAGTCACAAATGCTTTTTTGGCCAGAGTTTGTTTTCCCAAATGCTGTCAGGGTGAGATTGCATTGCCACTATATTGCTAACCTAAAATAGTTAGCTTTATACTGCAGTTTTGAACCCTTACATGATTGGAGACCAGTATATTTAAAAGACTGCACTTAATGCATTTAATGCACTGGGGTTTTAAGTTCTGGATCAGCCCAATAAACAGGGTCCATGAAAAAAAAATACTCTCAAGCCCTTACTGAACTAGGTCACATTCACAAATTTCTTCAGTGATGCAGCCCGTACGCGCCCCCCCCCCCCTTAGCAGTTGAGGCCATGGTCGAAGAAGAGCTGCAAGAAGATATCATAGAACCTCCTGACTCCACCCCATGGATTTCAAACTAAAGGCCCGTAAACACGTACCGATTGCCGGCCATAAAGATTCGTCCGACGACCGATCGGCCGATTTTCGGCTTGTTAGTATGATGCTTCCGACAGCCGACAGCGCACTTTCGGCCGAAAAGAATCTGTCGTGTAAGCATTAAAATTTTTGTTGGCCAACACCAGAACGGCCGATTGTTCGCCAGTCAGTACAGAATTCGGCTGACAGACAGCAGATTTGCAAGACTGGGCATGCTCAGAAAAGAAAAAAGACAAGGAAAGTTAACCATCACGTGACATCACTTCTGCAGTCGGCTGTTGTTGGCCGACAAAATTTGTGTGCAGTCTTTTGCAGTTTTCAACAGACACGACAGCCCTGGACAAAAGACGGCCGATCGTTCGGCCGACGATCGGTACGTGTGTACGGGGCTTTAGTCATAGCCAACAAGAAAGGAGGAAAATTTGAAAATGTGTTGACCTTCACAGGATAAACAAAATAACAATACTGTTACCCACTGCCTGCTACAGATTAATTTTATAATGCCATGAGTCAAAAATCTTCCTTAAACTAGACCCCCTTAAGGGCAATTTAAAAATCACACTTGCATTGCAAACCACAAACCTAACAGCTTTTACTTCATCTGGAACTTTTCCTCTTTAAATGCATGCCCTTTGGACTGTGCTGTTTCCAAAAATGAATGGTGACTGGTTTTGCAGAAATACCTGGTGGAACAATTTATTTGGATGATATACTTTTCTGTGCATCTCTTGGGTGCAACACAATACTATGGGGTTTATTTACTAAAGGCAAACCCACTGTGCACTACAAGTGCACTTGGAATTGCAGTCACTGTAGATCTGAGGGGGACATGCAAGGAAAATAAAAAACTGAATTTTTGCTTACACATAATTGGATGATAGAAATCAACAGAGCTTCCCCTCATTTCTGATCTTCCCCTCAGATCCACAGCGACTGCACTTCCAAGTGCACTTGTAGTGCACAGTGGATTTGCTTTAGTAAATAAACCTCAAGGTCACCATAAACAAAGAAAAGGTGTTTTTGCTAAACTGAGGTTGACTTTGTAGACCACAGACTCTCCTCACTGGGTATACAACCCCTACAATCTAGCATTGATGCTATACATGAATTACCCAAGCCAAAAGATAGAGCAGCGCTTGCTTCATTCCTCTGATTCACAAACTATTATTTAGGTTTTGTAACTAACTATGCTGAACTCACAAAACCTTTGAGTGCCATACTCAAATCCAGTGGCGGCTGGTGAAGTTTTAAGATAGGGGGGTGCAAGACCCCGCCCTTCAATTTTGACCCCTCCCATTTCTCAGAAGCCACACCCCTTATAGACTCCACCTATTTTGTCCCCTGTATTTTGCTTGCATGAACCAATTCTCCTAATATATCACATATTAAGGGGTCCATCAGTACTAGTATATCCCATAATAGGGAACAGGGGTCCTATTATGGGATATACTGTGAGAGACATCCTATTATGGGATACATGGACTGAGAGTGGCACAAACCCCACAGTACAGACCCCCCCAGCACAAACCCCTCAAGCACAAACCCCGCACAAACAACTCAAGCAAAAACCCCACAGTACAGGCCCTCTAGCATAAACCCCACAGTACAGGCCCCTAGCACAAACCCCACAGTACATGCCCCCTTCAATATAGTGACCAGTATAAATGCCCCCTTTCAATGTAGTGACCAGCATACATGTCCCCAATGCAGTGACCAGTATACATGTCCACCAATGCAGAGCTATGCATGCGTGCCTCCAGTGCAGCCAGTATACATGTTCCCCAATGCAGAGCTATGCGTGCGTGCCTCCAGTGCAGCCAGTATACATGTCCCCCAATGCAGAGCTATGTGTGCGTGCCTCCAGTGCAGCCAGTATACATGTCCCCAATGCAGAGCTATGCGTGCGTGCCTCCAGTGCAGCCAGTATACATGTCCCCCAATGCAGAGCTATGCGTGCGTGCCTCCAGTGCAGCCAGTATACATGTCCCCAATGCAGAGCTATGCGTGCGTGCCTCCAGTGCAGCCAGTATACAAGTCCCCCAATGCAGAGCTATGCGGGCGTGCCTCCAGTGCAGCCAGTATACAGGTCCCCAATGCAGAGCTATGCGTGCGTGCCTCCAGTGCAGCCAGTATACATGTCCCCCAATGCAGAGCTATGCGTGCGTGCCTCCAGTGCAGCCAGAATACATGTCCCCCAATGCAGAGCTATGCGTGCGTGCCTCCAGTGCAGCCAGTATACATGTCCCCAATGCAGAGCTATGCGTGCGTGCCTCCAGTGCAGCCAGTATACATGTCCCCTGTGTACCGAATAATCAGCGGATGCTGCCGACGGTGTGCACTCACGCCCGATACCCAGAAGTGCAAGATCACATATAATATATAGCTGATCCTGCACAGCTTGGCCGCCCTGTAGCAGTAAATGTGCAAGTGGTTAACTTGATTTAGATTGAGATAATGCCTTTCCCACAGCCACAAACACCTGGAAGCTCAGACAATAACTTACACTCTAATAAACTGAACAGAGCTCAGAATGCATCAAAACTTTACCTAGGCATCTGGCTGACTATGTTCTTTTTATTTAAAAAAAATTGTGAACTATAATGTGGGAAGGGGATGATGTGGTTCTGTGTTTAAGTTATGTGTATTGTCATTTTAGGAAAATTAGTGAAAAAAGGGAGAGAGGATGGATTTATTTCCATGAAAAAAGCCCAACCAGAGTAAAAGGCAGGACTTTTCTATGGTGTGTATGTGCTTACTTGAGTTAACCAGCTTAGCGGTATCCCCCAGCGTGACTCGGGGGGGATTTTCCATGCTATTATCGGTATCCCTGAGTCACGCTCGGGGTGGATGTGCAGAGCGTGCAGCGTTATCACTTACCTTCTCCTGGCGATCAAGCGATGATCTCCCATTGCTGTAATTGCCAGCCGAGATCTCCGCCGCTCGTCCGTCGGTATGAGGACTTCCTGGTTCCGTTCCCTGCAGCAGCAATGCTGCATGGGAGCGGAACTAGGGAGGGAAATTCAAACGTTGCACAAAACACAAACACATAACATTTATATGATATATATATATATATATATATATATATATATATACACACACACACGCATATATATATATATATATATATATATATATATATATATATATATATATATATATATATACACACATATATATATGTATATATATATTTTTTTTTGTTTAATAATTCTTTATTAAGAAATTTTTGAACCAGAACAAGTGCATGAACATAAATACATAACGAATACACAAAACAAGGTATTGACAATAGTATATAGCATAATATGCATATGGTCAAGAGTGAAACAATTATTCTGGTAATTACAGGAACCCCAAAGAAGAGGGGGTTGAGAAGAGAGAAGGAAGAGTGATAAAGAATAGAAAAAGAACAAATTGACATTAATGTTATTTGTCATGTTATGTATATATATATATATATAAATATATATATATAAATATATATATATATATATATATATATATATAAAACGCATGAATTATAATGTAATCAATAATATAATTTTATTATATAATATAATATATATATATTATATTATATAATATATTATATATTATATAATAAAATTATATTATTGATTACATTATAATTCATGCATTTGTGTTTCAAATTTATCACATCTGGGATGTCTACTAGAGTCTTGTTTTGGTCAGGTTTAAGTCAGTAATTACTAAGAGTTGTAGGCCTATAATTCATGACGCCAAATTTCCATCCAAAAAATTGTACCGCTTTTGGTACATAATTCCTGACATAATCATACCACCAGGAAGGTTAATCAAAGAATTTCCAAAAAAAAATGCATTCCTTAACCACTTAAGCCCCGGAGGATTTTCCTGCTAAAAGACCAGGGGGTATTTTGCGATTCGGCACTGCGTGACTTTAACGGACAATTGCGCGGTCGTGCGACGCTGTACCTAAACGAATTTGACGTTCTTTTTTTCCCACAAACAGAGCTTTCTTTTGGTGGTATTTGATCACCTGTGCGATTTTTTGATCACGCGCTATAAACAAAAAAAGAGCGACAATTTTGCAAAAATAGCAATATTTTTCACATTTTTTTATATGAAATTCCCCAAAAAAAAATGTAAAAATCAAAATTTTTTAACATTTTTGGCCAATTTGTTTTATCCTACCTATGTTTGGTAAAAAAAATCGCAAAAAGCGTATTTTGATTGGTTTGCGCAACAGTTATCGCGTTTACTAACAAAGGGAAAGATTTTTGTCATTTTTGTTTTTGTTTTTTTAACGCGTAATGGCGGCGATCTGCGATTTTTTTTGCGGTACTGCGACATTGCGGCGGACAGATCGGACCCTTGACTGACATTTTTGACACTTTTGGGGTTACCAGTGACATTTCTACAGTAATCAGTAATATACATATGCACTGTTACTGTAAAAATACACTGGCAGTGAAGGGGTTAACTTTATTTGGGAGGGAGGGGCTGTGTGTGTCCCTAGGGGCGTGATTCTTACTGTGATTGGCTGTGGCTCTAGCTGTAAGGACACTGATCAACGGATCTACATACTAGATCCGTGTGATCAGTGTCTTTACAGCGAGGAGAATGACAGGCAGCTTGTTTACACAAGCTGCCTGACATTCTCCCTCTCCCCCGACGATCGCCGAGTGGCCGGCGGACATCGGGTCCGCTGGTCACACGCGCGGGGGGGTCCGTGACCGCGCGGGAGCGCGCCTCCGCGGGCGCGCGCTCGCTCCCCAGACCCTCCCAGGCTAGTGACGTCGGCAAGCGGTTAAACAATATACACTTTGATTTTTCAAATAAACTAAATAAATAAATTAAAATAACTCCTTAAAATTCATGGAGTCCCATTGCATTTATTTAGTAACTGTATTTGCATATGCCTCTACCCATCAAGGTTGGGCTTGATTTGTAGAAAGATCCATTTCCTTGCTGCCCATGATATTCTTAGAATTCTTCACCAACACTACAGTTCAAAGGAATCAATGCTTTTCCTATCTTGCTTCTTTAATGTCTCGCTTTCACATTCTTAAAGAGTGACAGAAAATACCAAAGTTTGGACATTTCTGATCTTTGTACTTTCTAGACACATCAGTACTTTTGAAGATTTTCTCTAATTCTTTCATCCAAGCAACAGTCTGTGTCATATTTCTTCTGGAAATTCTGAATTAACTCCCTGCACACTGCTATATACCCTTACTTCTAACATCTAATCTTTTGTATTAAATCACAGAGATTTTTGGTTTGCATATATTGTAATACGTGTTCAAGCTGGCCAACTGCATCAAAGTGATTCCTATCTGAAAAATCCCTACTTTACATTACAAAATGACAAATACTTTTTTGCTTACAGCATACTTTAAAATATATAAGGGGGGCAGGCAGACAGCTAGTGAGGAGTATGGATGAGGTTTGATTTTGATTTCTGGGCAATCCAGGGATCAGCCTGAACTCTAGCTACTCACACTTTAGTGAATAGGTAAATTAAATGGCATGTTCCCAACCTTCGGTTGTTCAGGAAATCATTCAATTGTGGCAATATTTCTACCACCGCTAATAAATTATAGCTTCCCATTCAAGTCTGGGGCCAATTATGCTTTCATGGCTGCATTCAGTTAAATGCAAACAGTGGGGCTCAAGATGCTGTCTGACGTCATTGAGCAAATATGGCCATGTGGCCTAGCAACCACTAACCTGCCATGAACTTCAACATTTCATTTGCAATACTTACTTCATAGGACATAATTATTTAGATATCAAGAGACATTTTTGTGGGCATCCTAGAACCTTATTCCTTGGATGACATGTAACATTATTTTTTGGAAATGGTGGGAGATGATGATAGTGGAGAGGATGATGGAGAGGATGATGATGATGGAGAGGGTAATGATGATGATGGAGAGGATGAGGATGATGATAATGATGGAGATGATGATGAAGGAGAAGATGAGGATGATGATGGAGAGTATGAGGATGATGATGAAGAGGATTGATTGATAATGAGGATGATGACAGAGAAGATGAGGATGATGATGGAGAGGATGATGGTGAGGATGAGGATGATGATTGATGGAGAGGAATGATTGATAACGATGACGGAGAAGAGGATGATGAGAAAGGAGAGGATGAGGATGATGATGATGGAGAAGATGAGGATGATGATGGAGAGGATTGTGATGGAGAGGATGAGGAGGATGATGATGATGGAGAGGAATGCTTGATGATGATGATGGAGAGGACGATGATGACTGATGATGATGGAGAGGAATGATTGATGATGATGGAGAGGATGATGATGGAGAGGATGAGGATGATGATGGAGAGGATGAGGAGGATGATGAAAGAGAGGATTGACTGATGATGAAGAAGGATGATGATTGATGATGATAGAGAAGATGAGGATGATGATGGAGAGGATGATGATTGATGATGATGGAGAGGATTTATTGATGATGATGGAGTGGATGAGGATGATGATAGAAAGGATGATGACGGAGAGGATGAGAATGATGGAATGATGGAGAGGATGAGGATGATGATTGAATGATGATGCTGATGGGAGGATGATGATGATTGATTGATTGATTGATTGATGATGATGAGAGGATGATGGTTGATCGATGATGTGAGGATGAAGATTGATGATGGAGAGGATGAGGATGATGATGATGGAGAGGATGATGATGGAGAGGATGAGGATGTTGATGATTGAGAGGATGAGGATGATGATGAGAGAATGATGATTGATTGATGATAAGAGGATGGCGACTGATGATTAGAGGATGAGGATGATGATTGATTAATGATGAGAGGATGATGACTGATGATTAGAGGATGAGGATGATTTTAATAAAGGATTTTATATACAGTGTGTATTTATTTACTACTTTTTTGTGAACAAATTACCAGGGATAACTTGTACCTCTTACTCATTTTAATAAGGAAAAGTGATTATCTGGGGGCCACCCTATTTTAAAGTCAATTCTCGTCAGGAGGCAATCACGATGATATTACAGCCCTGCAGTTGCTAACCCCCCAATAGATAATGAATTTCCCCTCCATCCAGCCGGGAGTTATGACGACACACAGCACTCGACTTAGTGCAGTCACAACTAATTTTATTGCAAGTGTAGCTCTTATTTAAAGCACATTTAAGCGGGAAAAAACTGCTTCAACTGGTTTACAATTCATCAGTCAATAGCACATATCAGACAGAATAGTACATAAAAGGGCCTTTGCTTTCACCATGCATTTGTGTCAATATGAGGTGTTCCCGTATCTGAATTTGTGTCCTGTGAGAGTCGCCCCGTCTGCATTCAGTTGTCTGGTGTTAATGTAAGCAATTGTCAATTGTTTATGGGTGGCGTCAGCAATATCTATGCAACATGTCTTGTAATCTAAATGCTAAGTATCCAACTGACAAGTGTTCAAATGAATGAATGGAGGGGTGGTTTAACATGTCGTCTAAATGCAAAATATAGCTGTCTGCTGTCCAGGGTGGATGAATGGTTGTCAGTCTTAGCTCGTTAATATGTAAATGCAAGGGCCCACATTTCATCACAGGATGGGCATAAACTGAAATATATATCTGAAATATCATAAGGCATGTTAATACAATCTTTCAACCCAACCTTTGATCCCAACTTTATTTATAACGGTGGGATCACTTAGAATCTCTGAATAGCACAAAACAGGTGACATTATATTCCAAGGTGTATGTAGGCTGGTGACTTGGTTGTGTGCACATAGGGATATAACTTCTTAGAAGTCTATCAAATCAAAACAGACATGTTCAATGGGGAGGGCCATAGCTTGCAAGAATTCATGGCCTGAAAAATCCAAACTCCATATTATTGCAATAAAGTCACTACAAGTAGACCATGGCAGCACATACCACCTGTTGACGATGGCATGTGATTTTTCAACATGTCCTAAGGCCTTTTCCAGGAAAGGGCAAAAAATAAACCTCCCGTTTAATGAGAGGAAAAAAATTCCCTTTCAACCCTCGTTTCAGAGCGGTCAGACCAAGTCCCTGGCGGCTATAACGAAAAAACAATGTCCTTTGTGTCCAATCGGCTTGACTTCGACTGTAAAGTGGAGACATGAATGTCTCGTGTCTCTCTCTTTTCCTGGGGTGAGCAAGGGCAAAATGAGGAGAGGTTCTCGGGTGGTGAGCACATGTTGCAAGTAACCAGACAGTGGCTACTAGTGCTCAGCTTGCTACAAAGCGTACCACTGTCGCACGAATGCAAAGTCTTCCAGGAGTAGGGGTGTCCACTGGCATTGTACCAATGCGTCTGTCTAGATCCAGCTGGAATTCGTCTGGTGCTCGTCGTCACAATCTCTGGTAAGTTGTCGTGGGGTCCAGGGGTGGGGCTTCCTTCAGTCGCGATGCGTGGATCCAAATCGGGGAGTCGTCTGTCAATACCGCTGTTCTGGTCACTGCTTGAACTATTGCAGGGGGTCCGTAGGGTGGGTCTAGCGACGTCAGCTTATGGAGGGGCCTTCACCAGGATTCTGTCTCCAGGCTTGAATGGGTGGGTTGGTGCGCCTGTTGGCAAAGGAAACAAGAGAGAGATATCACCATAATCACTGTTTAATTTTTTCAATTAATTTATTCTGCCACATTTTCCTCTTGCAAAATCTCTAGATATGAGAATAAATGGACTCATGGGGTTGAGACGGGTCTGAAGTCATTCTGACTTTAGCAAGAATAGCAGGTAAGTACAGAGACAAAAATACAAGTTTTACAAGAATGGCAGGAGTATTTTGCGCCACTGGGCTTCTGGCCTACACGAAGGCAGGTAACAGGAAGGATACTTAATGGCACTGTTTTGGGAGAACACAGCATGTCTACGCATGCGACAATGGTGAGGGCCCTTGGAGGGGTTGAACTGCCTTGTATTCCTCCAAAGGTGGAGATGGGTTAAATTGCAGTCCTCTGACTCACCCAAGCAGGCAGCTACCTAGAACTGAGTATCCCTTGCATGGCTAAGATGCTGTGATCACTGAACAACAGGGAGTGAAATTCAAGCTGTCTTGTGTACATGGACACATAGAGACACACAAAACAGCTAGAAGTCAGTACTCATGCAAACATAAATTTATAAGAGATTGCACAGTTTGCTTGGTGACACCTGAACAGAAAATTGAAACCAAATAGCCTTGGAGACATAAAATCTGACTTCAAGGACCATTCATATGCAAAACCTGGGCAATGAGTCACCTTTAGGATGAAAAGAGATCAACTAATTGAATTCACCACAGGAGGTTACCTTTAAAATTTTATCAAAGTAGTTACGCTGGCATAAATTCATTTTAATTCTGAGCATACTATCAACAAGCCATCCACTTCCATCCTATTTTTTTTTTTTTTTAAGTGACCGCTTTCTATTTTATTATTTAACAATACAGATTTCACATACTGCACATCTGATAACGTGCTGTGACATATAAATGACAATCAGCTCACTAGTTTCCAGAGTTACATATGGTATATGTACACAAATCTGTAAAATTTCATTTTTATCCAAGATTATAATATAAGAGTAGTACTACATTATCTGCCTGAGCACGTTATCCCATACCAATAATCTCGTCAAGAGAAAAGGTAGTAAAAGCATAAGTGCATAAATTAGATCATGGATGCAAAAATTAGTGTTTAGCACCAGAATACAAAAGTATGTACCAATATACCAAAAGAAAACTGTACAAAAAAAAAGGACCAGAGATGCTTAATTATCTAAAGCATAGCACCTCATTTATGCCACAGCTCATATATGTCAAATTAGAACACATCAAATATCTGACACCCAATAAATAAAAACTTTCTAACACCCAAAAAAACAGTCTAATCAATCAGAAAAAAAAACAATTTGGAAACAATACTCCCATAAGGTTGGTTGTCATTGAAGGCTGTGCTTGGTCGTTCTGAAAATCTCAAATTAAAGTTATCTGAGGAATAAGCATCAAGAAAAGTTTAGTAACAAAACATTTTACTTTTCCTCCTAAAAATAAACCAACAGTTAGAGGAATTTAGCATACAGTAAGCATGTCAAACATTTCTCTTCCTAACAGTGCACTTCTCTAATACCAAAGAATTGTTGACGTCAAAGTAATTATTACCACGTGGATTTCTATTTTTTTTTTTTTATATTATTATGGTATACCATAAACTTAAAGAAAAAAATTATTATTGTTCACCATGGTTAAAAAAAAATGAGCAGCTCAAAACATTAGTAATTTCTCATTTGAATACAAGAACCCATACGTCACCCATTCTTCAGCAATTCGGAACATTCCTCAAAACTTGTTTTCTCTACAAAGCAAAACTGATAGTTAAATTTGTATGACAATACAACTATTTACAGTCCCTTTGAAGTTACCTGTGTCACAGACAGGAGAGGGGGGAGGGGGGGGGGGGTTTGTTTGCTAAAAAGGCACGAGAAAATATATTTTTTAAAAAGTCAGTGATAAAGAAAGAAAAGTCGGTGACACAAAACCTTAATGATGAAAGTTCAAAATTGCTTACGATTTTTAAGGATAGAGATACAATTTTAGTCCTTAAGGTCGCACTTTACACACCAAATATATATTTCCTTGCTTCTAAAAGCTGCCATGACCAGTATAGTATGGCAAAATCACATCCCTTTAAAACATAAGTAGTAAACACAAAACAAATTATTATGCAACCTTCATTCAATGTTATGAAATGCTTTGCTGATACAGCACCTTTAGGAACAGTGTTAAAACGAACACAACATAACGATTCATGGATCTAAGGTTGCCCATACACGATACAATTTTCATACAATTTCCCAAACGTAAATTTCATCATTTTTTTCGGGATTACCTTGAGAATCTCCCATTATCTAAGCTCAGAATACAAAGTGAGATCAGCTGAGTTTGAAGGTTTATATATATATATAGGGGTAGTGAGGTCAGTATTTATACTTTATTGGAAAAACCTAGTTTTCCAATTTATGTGGTTTCCTGCGTCTTAATAATCAGATTTATATACACCCGACTTCATGGTTTGCTGTTAACTATCCTTGGTGGCCAAGTGTATACCTTCAGGCTCAGCTTAATATCACATACAATCTCCACATACATCTATACAATGGCATGCAATCTTATATAACGACTAAATACACTTAAGTGTCTATACAAATATATACAAGGTTTTTTTTAGGAGGGAGAATTCACTATCACACACAGTACTGCTTTGTAACCGGGTTCCAAACCCTGGAGTATCAGACCCCATCTTATCTTTGGCGCTTCAGGCGCTGGAGTATCAGACCCCATCTTTGGGAATTTCAGATTCCCGGGAGGTGCTAAAATTAGCGGTTAACTGGGTACCGTTTATCTGCTCTGACAGTATAGGGTAGTAATAATAATAATAAAAAATATAATTACTTACCCCATACTGTGTTTTTGGCAGATCTCACTTTCTGACACCAAAACTGTTAGCTCAATTCTCGTCAGGAGGCAATCACGATGATATTACAGCCCTTCAGTTGCTAACCCCCCAATAGATAATGAATTTCCCCTCCATCCAGCCGGGAGTTATGACGACACACAGCACTCAAACTTAGTGCAGTCACAACTAATTTTATTGCAAGTGTAGCTCTTATTTAAAGCACATTTAAGCAGGAAAAAACTGCTTCAACTGGTTTACAATTCATCAGTCAATAGCACATATCAGACAGAATAGTACATAAAAGGGCCTTTGCTTTCGCCATGCATTTGTGTCAATATGAGGTGTTCCCGTATCTGAATTTGTGTCCTGTGAGAGTCGCCCCGTCTGCATTCAGTTGTCATGTGTTAATGTAAGCAATTGTCAATTGTTTATGGGTGGCGTCAGCAATATCTATGCAACATGTCTTGTAATCTAAATGCTAAGTATCCAACTGACAAGTGTTCAAATGAATGAATGGAGGGGTGGTTTAACATGTCGTCTAAATGCAAAATATAGCTGTCTGCTGTCCAGGGTGGATGAATGGTTGTCAGTCTTAGCTCGTTAATATGTAAATGCAAGGGCCCACATTTCATCACAGGATGGGCATAAACTGAAATATATATCTGAAATATCATAAGGCGTGTTAATACAATCTTTCAGGGGGCTTCCAGCTTCTGATATGCTCCCCCAACAGACCCTCACATCCACTAGGCCAGGGATGTGGGGATAAGGCTCTTGTTCTCATTACCATCGAGACAGGGTGTTTTGCCAGAGGGGCACCTGGCAAAGCACTCTCCCATACCATGTGATCTGATAAGGCTTATGGGGCATGTTTGTTGCCCCCCTTTTCCTGCCAGCCAGTTTGCATGCTTAGATAAATGTCTGGTATGGATTTTGAGGAGACTCTCCAATGTTTTTTTTTTTTTCATTGGGTCCCCTTACAATCCATTCCAGTCCCTTATCCTGGATTTGTAGCTGCAGAAGACAATCCCCAGCTATTTGTTTACAAACAAAATTAAGTGGACAAGAAATGTTATTTACTGGCAATTTATGTAAATTGCATTTTCTTTATCTTTGTAAATGTCACTTTTACTTTAGTACATTGGACCACCATTTTACAGGCATTGGTACATGTTCCCCTAGCACTGTCCAGCTTTATATGTCATTTGTGTGACAACCACTTTCCTATTAGCCTTAAAAAAAGGGAAAACTAATATTTAGGATTATTTAGGAAATCATAATCCTCTTCCCTATCACAATTCCCTCTAATTCTCTTCATTTGCTTTGGGGGATTATATTCAACAATCTGGGATGGTGGCAAATCCTTAAATGTGATCAACATCCCTAAAATGAGTGCGTTTGCCAATTTTCGATTCCTTTTGTATAGTACGCGATCCAGAAAATGAACAGATTCAAAACTAAAAGTTTTTGGAAAAGAAATCCCATATTGGTTATTACTAATCTCTTTCAGGAATTCTGATAATTATTATTGTGATCCTGAACACACAATAAAGATATCATCTATATACCTTTTGTAGACTTTTAATTCTGGTAAATGTTTGAAATAGATGGCCTCCTGCTCCCATCTACTCATAAAGATGTTAGCCACTTAGGGTGCATACTTTTGCAACCCCTTTCATTTGCCTATAATATTTATTTTCATGCCATAAAAAGTTGTTACTCATCGCTAGATTCAATGCTTGTAATAGAAATTCCTTTTGTTTTCTTTTTATACTTGTTTTATCTAAGGCCCACATTGCTGTCTCCAATGCATGGCTTTGTTTAATATTCATATAAAAGGAGTTAACATCTATGCTTGCCAGAATACAATCATTTTTTACACTAATGGGTCTCAATGAGCCTATAAGGTCCTTACTATTCTTAAGAAAGGCAGGAAATTGTGCAAGAAACAGCCTAAATATTCTCCCATTTTTTAAAAAAGGGAGTCAATCCCATTTGCTATGGATCTACCCGGAAGCTTACGTGGGTTTTTATGGACTTACGGGTATTTATAGTTAACGGGGACTTTTGGTGCATCAAGTATCAGATATTGTGCTTCCCTGTTCCCTAGAACATAAACTAGACAACAACAAACAGCAAGACAGTGGTGGATTGGAGGAGTCAGTGGACTACTGCTGCAGTAGTGCACTCATTGCAATGATTTTAAATCACTACTGCAACTGCAGTCACTGCAAATTAAACTGCTAGAAAAAAAGCTAGACAACAACAAACAGCTAGACAGTGGATTGGAGGAGTCAGTGGACCATTGCTGCAGTAGTGCACTCACTGCAATGATTTTAAATCACTAACTGCAGTCAGTGCAAAACTGCTAGAAAAAAAGCTAGACAGTGGGGAGTCAGTGGACTACTGCTGTAGTAGTACACTCACTCACTGCAATCATTTTAAATCACTACTGCACTACTGCAGTAGTGATTTAAAATTGTTGCAGCAGTGAGTGGTGCACTACTGCAGCACACTGACTCCAATTCACTGGCTAGAAAAAAAGCTAGACAAAAGCTAGACAGTGGAATGGATTGGAGACAGTGGAGTGGATGCTAGTACTATACTACTACACTTTCAATACTCCCAGTTAAGTAGAACAATATTATAGTGCAGAAAGCATAACATTTCAGCATGTTCACCAGTTAAACGGCTTCTTTTGTTTCTCATAAATTTCTGCCACTTCACTAAAAACATGCTCACTTGGTACCGAGGAAGGAGGAGCAGAAAGGTATCTTCTAGCATGGGAAGCAAGTCTTTTGTAGCGTGCCTCATTTTCTTTCCACCACTGAAGAGGATCACCACTTTTTCTGTCAATTACTGGTTCCTTCAAATAGAGATGAAGTTCATCATCCAGGCTCATTATTGCAGATTGAGAAGAATCCTCCACATGAGGCCCCAATATAACATTGAAAATGTCATCTATTTCACCACAATGAAGTTTCTCTTCTTCTGTCCGTTGTCTTTTTGGGCATTTTTCTCTTGAAGCATCCTGCTCTTCCACATTAGAAACCTGCTCTTCTTCACTTTTCTTTTGGCAGGAACCTCCTGCACCTCCTGTTGAATATCTTCTGTCAGCCATTGTTTTGACTTGGCCAATACATCATCAGAAGAGAAAGGATGGTTCTTGTATCGAGGATCCAAAAGACATGCAAGCACAACATTTTTATTCTCTTCATGCTTCTCAAAACGTTTGGTGAGGCAGTCCCTCATGGCATGCCTACATGTTTAAGTGCCTCGTGTGTTGGGTCCTTCCTGTTAAAGTAGCATCTTCAGCACTCTCACAAATGGGATGACTCACCTCTAGTGTCACATCCTCTATGGGGAGGAGGGTCTCAATTACATTGGCTACAATGTCCCACTGATCATCAGTAGGACAAGAATATCCTCCAAGTCCATATTCACCGTAATATATGGCTTCTGCTCCAGCATCCTTTGCAGCATGTGTAGCATTGAGTTCCATCATGTTGGAACAGCCTGTATCAAGTGGTTTTTGGGTAGGCCAAGGTCATCCTGAATGCACCTCAGTCACTGCTGGGCAAGGATTGAATGTTGGAAATGGCCTGCGCACTTCTTCAGCATGCTAATAATGTCAAGAAAAGCTTTCTGTTTTGACAGACCATCATTTATCATAAGTTGGAGGGTGTATGCCATACAACTGAGATCTGACACTTCAGCAAGTCTCATTCCTTTCACCATGTTCACTCTGCTGTCTCGAAGCACAAGCATCACTCGGTCTTTGGTGATTCCCCATTCTTCTAGCATGCCTAGAAACATTTCTTTAATGTACTCCCCAGTGTGGGATCCTTGCATCTCTTTTGTATTCAACACTACATGCCTTCCTGTCCATCTGCTGTCAATCAAGTGGCATGTAAGACTCATTAGTAATTCTGTTTGTCCTGACCAGCAGTCAGTCCTGAATGAGAGTGAGTTGCCAACATTCTCTGGATTCAGCATAGCCTTTTCTTTCTCAACAACTTTTTGGTGAATCTTTTCCAGCATTTTGGTTCGATAAAACTTGTCACTCTTCAGTGTGTACCTTGGCTCAACTATGGGCATCAACTGCTTAAATCCAGACACCATTGTAAATGGCTGGTTATCAGTGACCATCATCTCTGTGATTACTCTGTCCAGCAGTTGGGATCTTCTGTCCGATTTTAGCCACCTGTTTTTTTTTCTGAAACATATCGGTTATTGTTGCCTGGGATAGGGATGTTTCACCTTGTGATTCATTTTGTTTTTTCTGTCCTGCATGAAACAATTCAACATGATGAACTCTTAGATGGGCCCAAAGATGTGACATATTTTTGTTTTTTGCAGTTATTGATCCCATGATTACATTGTTTTTGCACTTGTTGCACAGTGCTGCTGCTTTTACTTGGAGATGAGAAATAGTCCCACACCAAACTTTTAATTTTTTCGATCTGCATCCATCTCCATTGACATTTGAAAGACACTACTGAAATTGAATATTAGGCTTAAAAAAACTGGCTGGCTGGCACCCTGTGGTGATGAGTGGCTGAAACCCTTTGGTGGGTGGGTGGGTGGCTGGCTGGCACCCTTTGGTGGGTGGCTGGCTGGCTGTGGCTGGCACCCTGTGGTGGGTGGCTGGCACCCTTTGATGGCTGGCTGGCACCCTGTGGTTGGTGGCTGGCTTGCTGTCACCCTGTGGTGGGTGGCTGGCTGGCACCCTGTGGTGGGTGGCTGGCTGGCACCCTTTGGTGGGTGGCTGGCTGGCACCCTGGCCTGTGGTGGGTGGCTGACTGGCACCATGTGGTGGGTGGCTGGCTGGCACCCTTTGGTGGGTGGCACCCTGTGGTGTGTGGCTGGCTGGCACCCTGGCCTGTGGTGAGGGGCTGGATGGCACCCTGTGGTGGGTGGCTGGCTGGCACCCTGTGGTGGGTGGCTGGCTGGCACCCTGTGTTCAGGTGGGTGGCTGGCTGGCACCCTGTGGTGAGTGGCTGGCTGGCACCCTGTGGTCAGGTGGCTGGCTGGCACCCTTTGGTGGCTGGCAGGCACCCTTTGGTGGGTGGCTGGCTGACACCCTGGCCTGTGGTGGGTGGCTAGTTGGCACCCTGGTCCATGGTGGGTGGCTGGCTGGCACCCTGTGGTGGGGGCTGGATGGTACCCTGTGTGGTGTGTGGCTGGCTGGTACAGGTTCAGGGCCTGTGGCTGGCTAGCTGGTACAGTCAGGCAGGGCCTGTGGCTGGCTGGTACAAGCCTGTATGTGGCCGCGGCTGCTGTGTTACACTGTGCACTGTGTGACTGTCACTGGCTGAGCAATTGAATCACTGTCTGACACTCACTGTCCCAACTTCAGTACAGTACTACAGAGACTCCTCTGGCTTGTGGCCGCAGCGGCTGTTGAACAAAGACACTGTTATGCATGCATGCATCCTGTCTCCAGAGTCCAGACGAGGCTGAGGGAGGCGGCCCTAAGAGGCAGAAGCTGTCCCAGAGTGCGCAGAGGCGCAACATACACGATAACGTCACGGCAATATCGGTAACCGCTGGGGCCGATTCCGATATAAAGGGGAAAGTGCATATCGCCCCTCGATATATCAGCCTCGCTGATAATCGGTCGATCCCTATTCTGTATCTCCCACCAATCTATTAAGCTCATTTAAATCATCTGTTTTATTAAGAATTACTACCCCCCCCCTTTATCTGCAGGTCTTATAACTATTAACTTCTTTTTTTCTACTTGCTCCGAGCCTTTTTCAATGTCCTTCTTTCGTCAAGTGGTATTTATCTTCAAATTCTCCAAGTCATGTTCTACCATAGTTTAGAAAACTTCTGCATTAAGATTATTGACTATTTTAGGATTAAATGAGTGTTTGTTTGCTCTTTGACCCTCCTGATTTTTTTCCACTGACATAATATTTTTTAATATTGATTTCCTTATGAATTTATGTAGGTCTATAAAAGCCTCATTTTTTTTATTTTTTTAATTCCTGTCTAGGGCCTATTTTAAACCTAATTCTAAAATTGGGCTTGGCCCCTTAGTTTCAGTGAAGAGAACTCTTAAGGCATCAGCATACCAAGATATTTTGGACAATTTCATGCTCCAAACTTTGTGGGAACAGTTTGGGGATGGCCCCTTCCTGTTCCAACATGACTGCATACCAGTGTATAAACAAGGTCTATAAAGACATAGATGAGTGAGTTTGGGGTGGAGGAACTTGACTGACCTGCACAGAGTTCTGACAATAACACGATATAACACCTTTGGGATGAATTAGAGTGGAGAGCCAGGCCATCTCATCCACATTTGTGCCTGACCTCACAAATGCGCTTCTGGAAGAATGGTCAAACGTTCCCATAGATACACTCCTAAACCTTGTGGACAGCCTTCCCAGAAGAGTTGAAGCTGTTATAGCTGCAAGGGGTGGGCCAACTCAATATTGAACCCAACAGATTAAGGCTGGGATGCCGTTAAAGTTCATGTGCATGTAAAAGCAGGTGTTCTAATACTTTTGATAATACAGTATATTGTATATTTTAAATGATTTATATTTGTTTTCTTAGTAGAGTTGAGCAGATACCTGGATGTCCGTGTTCGGCGGGTTCGGCCGAACTTGAAAAAAAAAAGTCCGGGTCCGTGTCCCGGACTTTTTCCGAACTTTACCCGGACACCGAACCCCATTGAAGTCAATAGGGACCCGAACTTTCAGGCACTAAAATGCCTCTAAAACAAAAATGGAAAGGGCTAGAGTGCTGCAAATGGCAGCAAAATGTAGTTAAGAGCATGGCAAGTGCTCTTAAAAAAATTCCCCTTTAAATTAATTTTTTAATAGCAGATTAGAACAGCAATCTATAGTGAAATATAGCTGAACGCTGCACACAACAGACTAATAAAAATAGATTTTTTTCTCCCTCCTTCTCCTCAGTGGGCTCAAGTGAGGGCAAAAAGATTGTTCACTGCACCACCCCCCACACAGCAAAATCGATGTAGACTGTCCCTGCCTAATCTCCAGCCTGTCCCTAATATGCTCAATAAGATCGTTCACTGCACCACCCCCCACACAGCAAAATCGATGTAGAAGACTGACCCTGCCTAATCTCCAGCCTCGCCCTAAAATGCTCTAATAACTTTCCCTGCCTGCACTCCGACCTGTCCCTGCATTCTTTTCGGACACAATTTTTCACAGAATCACTGTCTGTCCCTAATCAGCAGCCAGCACGTATGATGTGTGCTCTGTCCCTAAACTACAGCAGAATGACGCGGCGCGCTGGGGCTCTCGAACTTATAAAGACATGGTCACATGCTTCAGATGGCCAATCACAGCTACTAATACATTAGTAGGCATGGCTGTGATGGCGCACACCAGTTAAACGCTTGTTGATTGGCTGTTGCAAGCCCGCCATTAAAAGCGCGCCATTACATACAAAACAGGAAATAAAATGACCGAACACGGATTTTAAACCCGAACATACAGTAAAGTTTTCGGGTCCGTGTTCGGGTAACAAAAATCCAATTATTCGGTACGAACACGAATAATACAGTCCATGTTCGCTCAACACTATTCCTTAGCGCTTCACTTTTGTTTATTATTTCTTGTATTGTATATCCAATATTGTGCTAGCTGCTTTTCATTTCACACTTTTTACCACAAGCTCAGTTTCACCATTTTGCCATCCCCAGCAACTGTACTAAAGTCAAAATGTTCCCTCATTTTATCTATACATGTGCAGAACAAAAAAAATCATTGAAATTGTGATTTGTTTTTCAATTTCCAAGACAATAAAATAGAAAAGAAGGTAAAGGAATGGAATAGAAAAGAACAGAAAAGAATATAACAGAGAATAAAAGATGAATATATCAGAAAAAAGGAGAAGAATCAGCGCAAGATATCTCTAGTTGGTGAACCATAAATATGAATACATAGGTAAAACTAGTAAAAATATATAAAATTCTTCTTAAATCTTCTAAAATAGTACAAATACTCGTTCACTATAGGAAAATATAGGGGACTCTCATAGTGTAGTAAGGGCCTTGATAAAGTCAAGTGAGATTGTGACACAACACGTCGGTAGAAGCAGTGGTGATGTCACTTCCAGTCTACAGCCGAGACCGGAAGTACTGGAACGGACCGCATCAGCGGGATCCCCTGAAATTTTCATGAATGCTTCTTTCTTTCTACTCAATTGTAAGTGCAATTTTATCTGAATTATTAAACTTTATGGAACTTACTACGCTATGAGAGTCCCCTATATTTTTCTATGGTGAATGAGTATCTCAGGAATTATACAGCTATTGCCACATGCCGGAGGTTATTATAGAAGAAAACTACCTTATCTATTCCGTGCATCCATACACTTGAAGAGTATAACCGATTGGAAACTGATCTAGAGGGTCTGCAGGTTGACCTTATATACCTGAAATGCTCATTTGAGTGTTAATGGAGGTGAGCGGCCATTGCACCTAATTGTGGATTCCTAGCTCACTAAAGTCTGCACTGGGCTGTCACCGAAAGTGTCCTGTGTCACTGCACCTTATATGAACTTTTATAAAGAATTTTTGTCACTTTTGGCATTTTTTTGTGTGCACCATTTGCACTCCCCTGCTTTTTGTTTTTTTTTCGGGACTCTTTTATTGGATAATACATTTGTGTTGTTCACGGTGTTTATTTTATTCACCCAGCATTTGAAGATAAATTGATTGTCATTATCTTGCATCTTCACTGGCACATTTTTATTCATCTTAATATACCCACTGTGCAACTTAATGGTTGTAGGGGTTCACTCTTCATAGGGCACTTATTCAACTTTAATATATTTTTTTCACTTTCCTCTTTCATATTCATCACTTGCTCTATTATTTAAATAGGAATTCTCAGCATCTATATTTACTCAACATATGAGCACTTTTTATTACCTTAATAGGAGTTTCAAATTTTATCATCTATATTTATTCAACACAAGAGCACTTAATTGATCATGGTTGCACTTTACACACTATTTTGTACTATTTTAGAAGATTTAAGAAGAATTTCACCAACTAGAGATATCTTGCGCTGATTCTTCCCCTTTTTTCTGATTGACTTTGTATGTGGTGACACTACGGAATTAGCCGCAGAGTCCTGGTGCTCCATTATATCATCAAGCATTCTCCTTATTTCCATCTTCCCTTATCTCTATTGGTAGCGCATATGTTTACCTCTTTATAAAAGAGGAATATAATTGAATAATTGAGTAAAACAGAACAAAATGGAAATTAAAATAATATAATAGAATACAAAAGAATAAAATAAAAAAAAAAAACAATAGAATAGAATATAACCATTTCCAGATTTCAAATAGACTCAATTCCAATTTGAATAGAATGGAAAAGAATAGATTAGAATAGAAAATAACAGAATAGTACAGAAAAAACAACAGAATAGAATAGAAATATCATATTCTAATCTATTCTATTCAAATTCATTCTATCCAAAATTTGAATTTCGGAAGATGATTATATTCATTCTATTCTATTATTTTCTATTCTAGTCTGTTGTTTTTTTTTCTATACTATTATGTTGTAGCACTACCCCCGTAGGAGCTGCTGATTAGACTATTGGGTCTACGTCCTGCCTACCAACCCTCAAACGTGGCTCGAACCCTCCCTAGGCATAACTGACCCAGAATAGGACTGGAACACCAAATGACTACAGGAGAACACAACTTAAAGTATTACACTTCAGCAAGCAATAATGTCTTGTTACCTTTCTCCATTTGCAGTCCTTCTGGATGACACAATGGGACAACACACAGGATTGCGTTAAGTTAAAGCTTAATTTACTATGTATCAGAATGAACAAGTGAGATACAATGAAATATGGCTCCTTAAGAAGTTACTTGTACCCACTTAGAAAGATAAAAATAACCCCACACTCTTCCATAATAAATGCTAGACACAGTACCAGACAGGTAGGCCTATCTGAGTCCCTTCACAAAGTTCTCTTCTTTCTTCTCTAGATCTTCGCTAGCAATGGTGGTGCACGGGTCTTTTTGTACTCCACATTAGAGATGGATGATCAAGAGAGAGAGAGAGAATGGCAGCGAACAGTTGATAGTCACCGCGGGGTGTCTGTGTAGTTTGGCGGTAAACTTCTGTGGAAGAGATAGGCCTCTGGCGGCTCTTATACAGGTACTGATGTTTGTCTATAAATCTCTTGAGGTGGTATACTGAGCCACCGGGGGTTTATTGCCTTCTGTTACACTACAGCTATCTCTGGATAAAGCTACTTCTTTGGTAGATAAAGCCAGTTTTGGGCAAGTGCCCTCTCACCAACAGGATTTTCCCTCTGGAACTCTCCACTGCTGTCTTAGTCTCTGATCTCTGTCACCAGCCGCGCTAGGTGTTTGTGGTGGATGACTCCGGTCTCTGCAAACATCGATAGGACCTTCGGGAAGGATCTTCTGCTGAAGATGGAACGTTTCAACTTAGTCACTTCAGGCCCAGAAGCTTTGGCCTAACATACAGCATCAGTCCACAGCTCTGGCTTCTTGCTTGCTCAGAGTCCAGTGCAGAAGGGCCGAGCCTGGCTCCTCCCTTCCTTTATGAAGCTTCCCCCACAAGGCTGTGCGGTGAGGCAGTGCACCCTGGTCCTTGCAAAGCACTATGGACGATGTAGTCTCCTCAACTTCCTGAAAGGAAAATCACATCACAAGAAATTCCATAGCAGCTGCAATGTGTCGTTTTGGCCACTAGATGGAGCCGAGTTCCTCTCAAATGTCAAACAGTCATCTTTCAGGCATATTAAACACCGCTACAATGTTATTTTCTATTCCATTCTATTCTAATCTATTCTATTCAAATTCTAATTTAATCTTTTTGAATTCTGGGACATGGTTATATATATATTCTATTCTATTATATCGTTTTTTAATTATATTCTTTTCAATTCTATTATAGTCTATTCTATTCTTCTTTTTTTCTATTCTATTCTTTTCTATTCTATTATTTTCTCATGTATTCAAATTCATTGTATTTAAAATTCGAATTTCAGAAGATGGTTATATTCTTTATATTTTATTCAATTCTTTTTTTTTTATTCTATTCTATTTTTTCCTATTCTATTCCATTACTTTTAAATTATAATTTATTCTCTTTGGAAACTGGAAAACTATTTAAATTCTAAAACTATTCAAATTCAAAAAATATTCAAATTCAAAAACAATTCAAATTCAATTCAAAAACTATTCGAATCCAGTCCAAATTTTTTTCCCATTATTTTTCGGATTCGTTTGAATTTAGTACTATTGTAATTCGAAAATTCGGATATATCTGAATTTCCGAAAACTGAAAATGTGTTCGAATTTTGATTCAGAACGAAATGAACTGCACATGTCTAGTTTTATCTGTCTTCTCTACATTCCACTGTATTCACAGCACAAACAGATCCCCTCACAGGGCTCAGTAGGCATGAAGTAGGCTTGTACTTCATAAAACCTATTGTAAGTAATGTTCTATATATTTCCTGCATCATTAAAGCTGAGCTTTAGGCAAACATCTAAATACACAGATGAAATGCATAGACGGGAGCAATTTTACTTGCCAAAGGATCTCCATTTCTGTCCATTCAGTCCTGAGATATACACAGCCATGTCACACAATATTGCCAGATAGATGATGGCACTTTTTCATCACATATAAAAATATGTGTTGTCATCTCCTTGCTCCCATATTCCTTTGCTCACGCTGCTATCTCTTCCTGGTTGCTTATTCCTTGTCAGCACATTAGCATGCAAATCACATGATTGCCTCCTTGTGGTTTCCCTTCTTCTCCAAGTCTGAGCTCTGCAGTACAGAAGTTTGCCAGATATTGATACCAAATCAAATTTATGTAGCTACATTGGTATTTATTAACTAGTTCTGGACTGGAAGGATTTGCCTCTTTGCCATTTTTTGTAATTCGGCACTGCATTATTTCAACGGACAATTGCGCAGTCATGTTACGCTGTACCTAAAAAAAATTGATGTTCTTTTTTTCCCCACAAATAGAGCTTTCTTTTGGTGGTATTTGATTACCTCTGCGATTTTTATTTTTTGTGCTCTAAACAAAAATAGAGCGACAATTCTGAAAAAAAAAAAACAATATTTTTTTCACTTTCTGCTATGCAACATTCCCAAAAAAAAAAATTAAAAATCAACATTTTTTAACATTTAAGGCCAATTTGTTGTCTGCTACATATTTTTGTTAAATAAAATCTCAATAAGCAAATTTTGATTTGTTTGCACAAAAGTTATTGCGTCTACTAACTACTAAAGATTTATGTAATTTTTATTGTTTTTTTTTTTTTACTAGTAATGATGGCGATCTGCGATTTTTAGCAGGACTGCGACATTGCGGCGGACAGATTGGACCCCTAACTGACATTTTTTACATTTTTGGGGGGACCAGTAACATTACTACAGTAATCAGTGCTAAAAATATGCACTGTTACTGTAATAATGACACTGGTAGGGAAGGGATTAACACTGTGGGTGATCAAGGGGTTAAATGTGTACCTAGGGGAGTGTTTCTAACTGTATGGGGGTTGGGCTTTTGAAATGATCACAGAGACCTGCGATCCTATATGCTCTGTGATCATTCCAGAGAGAAGATTGGTCAGCTGTGTTTACAATAGCTGACCGTTCTTCTCTCTCAGCGGGGAACGATCATAGGTGTCCGACGGCAATCGGAGCCACCTGCACTGTGCATTGGAGCCCCCGCTGCTGAGTGGAGTGGGAGCACGCCGGTGCACACTCGCCCCCTAGCTGCAGGCGCGTGACCGACGTAGAGCTACATCGGTTCGCGCAGGAGGGGCTGCCTGCCGCAGTAAAACTGCAGCGGGCGGTCAGGAAGTAGTTAATGGCCATACAGCTGCATTGCTGTGTGTTTCTATCTGTCTGGGGTTCAGCTTCAATCACAACTTCAAGTTTCAAAGGTAGATATGAATTTAAAAGGCGGTTTAGTATTGTCATTTTTATGTCAGATTTTTTTTGTGTGCAAGGTATTCCAGCAAATCAGTTTACAGAGAAAACAAAAAGCAAGTTTCTTTTTTCAGTTTTAACTGACCTGTACTCTTAAAGTAGAATCTCACTCTCTCAATCAACATTGATTATTTTCAATCTTTATGCTTCTAACATTAGTAAACACAAAAAGTATATCACATTTATAGCACTTATTGAAAATTGTCTTTCTTGGTTTTTTTTTATATTTATGTAGCCCTGCTCCCAGGGGAGTGGCTTAATGCAGGTGTATCCTCTTCACTTCGGTTGCCCTGAACCTGCTCCAACCCAACTGACACTATTAGTTCGGTCATGTTAAAGGATTAAGACCACAGAGAGGTTTTTGGGTTGATCTCTGGAGAGTTGTAGTTGTGTTTTGCCTCCGTCCCTTAAAGTCTAGTATGGGGTATGGGTTGGTTTCTCAAGCCAAGGGGTGGGACTTTTACGGGCAAGTGAAAAATACACGGTTTATATAAAATAAATAGTTGCAATTTATTGCGAATACAGGTGTATATTCAACAAAGGAGAAAATATTTTTTAACTGGACATTTATAGTGATATGAAGTGTTTGGGTTACAGACCCAAGGTGCATAGAAGAATGCTAGGTTTGGAAAAAGAGTTTCCGTGACAGTGGTGCAATATATGTGACTTTGGTTATTTTTGATGAAAAAAACTCTGTTTCTCCAGGCTGGATTGCTTGGATGTTCACAGAGAAATCATCAAATGTTGACCCGACGCGTTTTGGCTAGCAGAGTAGCCTTTGTCAAGGGTTTTGTGTCACCAAGTCTGTAGAGATAGTGACGGATTTTAATAGTCATCTGTATATGTCATAAAATTTGGTTACATAATGTCGGTGAAGAAAAACAATGGGAGTACATACGTTTGACCTGTTTTGGTGATATTTATTCAGGTCTAGAGAAGATCCGCAGCGAGAAACAAATGGGAGCAACCTGGAGGTATATGTGCGTGGTAAGTATCGAGAAGTAATAAATAAAACGATTTTGAAAAAAGTCTGACACTATTGATGGTGGCGTCAACTCACTAGATATTGGTTGGATAGTCTGTTCATGCCTGGATTAGGCGACAGAAAAATATCTGTACGTCCTTGTATTGTAGCCAATCTGTGGGTGTATAATATATACATAGTGTTGGTGTCCACACTTGTTTGAGGAAGGGGTATGAAAAAGTAATTAAGTATTCCAATACTTACAAGGTGTGTTGCAAGTTCACAGTTTCTGGGCAGCTCAGGATAATTTAAAAGTTATTTTTTCGGCTGAGGGTTGGAAAGATAAGCATATCTGTGTTTAATGTATATAAACACAGTGTATATAGTAATCTTGTTGTTTAGAAAGGAGTGACTAGTAAGTACTTACTGCACTGGTGCAGCCGTCCTCAATGTCCACTCGGTATTTATGTTTTGTGCAGGTATCTAGATGCTGGAATTACATATGACCTGCTGTGGTTAATACTCCGAAAAAACAGGCAGTAGAGCCAAGTATAGTGCTTTTATTGAGAAGTGGTGATTTAACAATGAAAGGTAACACTTACAATTGTTTAGGGGGTTTGCTGCAGGTTGCGTCCGCTCTGTCTCCTCGTTTCCCTCGGTGTGAGGGTGATATGAGGAGACGCTGATTCCCCGGCCTTTTTAAAGCCTGTCGCGCGTGCGCACTGTGAGCCGCACGTACCGGGCTTCTTGTGCGGCTGACGTCATTCCCTGTTATGCGCATGCGCCTGTGGGGTGTGTGCGCATCGGGAGACTGGTCGCACATTATTGGCCGCCGACACGGGAGGAAGGAACCAAGATCCCGGGAGGGGGATCTTGCGGGAGATGGTATGTTCCGAGGTGCCTAATTTAACCCCTGGCTTGCCCAGGGGCTTTCCGTGCCGGGTGTGTTCTTCATGACTGAAAGATTTCACCAGAGGTCAAGAAATTATACCAAATATATTACAAAAGTATAAAAATACAGTAAATAAATGCAGAGTATATATTTTTTATATATAATCATTTGTATCATTAGTTTTAACAGCAGAAAGAGAAAAAGCTCATTGGACCCTGGCGAACAATCATGTTTGGAGGTCCCGTGGAAATGAAGGGGGGGGAGGGGGGGAGGGGAATGGAGAGAAGGTGAGGGTTTTTTTGTCAGAGTTTTTTTTAAAAAAATTGTATATAGTCATGAATATATATGTTCATAAGGGGGGAGGGGATTTTTGACATAAGGTGAGTTTTAACCTATTTTCCTGATATTATGCTTTTAGAGAGGTTTATATTTAGTCCGTTTTGCCTGATACAAAACCCTCCAAAAAAGGGCGATAACTTGCTATTTCGTTTAGGCCTTTTTTCAAAATCGTTTTATTTATTACTTCTCGATATTTACCACCCACATATACCTCCAGGTTGCTCCCATTTGGTTCTCGCTGCGGATCTTCTCTAGACCTGAATAAATATCACCAAAACAGGTCAAACGTATGTACTCCCATTGTTTTTCTTCACCGACATTATGTAACCAAATTTTATGACATATACAGATGACTATTAAAATCCGTCACTATCTCTACAGACTTGGTGACACAAAACCCTTGACAAAGGCTACTCTGCTAGCCAAAACGCGTCGGGTCAACATTTGATGATTTCTCTGTGAACATCCAAGCAATCCAGCCTGGAGAAACAGAGTTTTTTTCATCAAAAATAACCAAAGTCACATATATTGCACCACTGTCACGGAAACTCTTTTTCCAAACCTAGCATTCTTCTATGCACCTTGGGTCTGTAACCCAAACACTTCATATCACTATAAATGTCCAGTTAAAAAATATTTTCTCCTTTGTTGAATATACACCTGTATTCGCAATAAATTGCAACTATTTATTTTATATAAACCGTGTATTTTTCACTTGCCCGTAAAAGTCCCACCCCTTGGCTTGAGAAACCAACCCATACCCCATACTAGGATTAAGACCACAAGGATTGCAACAAAAGATAAAGTTTACTGCTCTTAGATTTGAAATTAGAGAATGTACAAACAGAATCAATGGTTATGCAAGAGTGTTAATAATAATGTGGATCCTGAATCCCCAACCAATAACTTGAGTAGGGTTCAGCACTCAGGATCTGGAATACAAACCACACATATATAATGTATATATATACATATATATGCTAGAGGATTGTATTCTGAAACAATATAAACTCACTGAATTTTTAAGTAGAAGGAGAGTGACCAGGTTAACGGTACTTAGAAAATAACTGTAAAATAAACAGTATAATAATACTAACTAAATATCAGAGTACACTCTGTGTACTAAAAGGGCCCCCCTTTACACTAGATTGCAAGAGTCACCTGGAGAGTGAGGCCTCACTAGTCTTCACCGGCAAGAAATTCTCAGGCAATCCAAGGAAAGTAATTGTAATCCAAGTAAAAGGTAATCAATAATTGTAATCCCCAAGGATGAACGAGAAACAGATCTTGATGCTTTCTAATAGACAACAACCTGGTACTGTAAAAGAGCTTAAGGCCTTGTTCACTCACCACGCACTATGTTTAACTGAAATGTCCAGTGGAGATTTCAGAACTCAATATGGCCTGTTACACAAATAGTTTAACAGTTCTGCCATGATTCAGTCTAGAGATGTGATATATGCAGATGTAGATGCTGGAAGTCTCTCACCCAATACCGGGAACTCCGCTCCACGCTGCAACCAGGCCCCGCTCTGTTCAGCGACTTTCCCTCGGCCTGTCAGGCGTCCTTCAGCTCAGCCACACTACCGAGCCTCTTCCACACACACCGCTCGTCTCATCTCCGGTGTCCACTACTAGGCCTCCGGCCTACTCCTCTGCGATCCGCAGCAGCTCTTCCCCTTCTCCACAGCACACTGTCCTCGAGGCAAGAGAGAGAAAGTTGATCCCGCCTCCCTTTATATAGACACTCCCAACAGGCTCTGCGAGTCACATTGCTCCCTGGGAGAAGAGTCCTTTCGCATAGCAGTCTATGGCCCTGGCTCCAACCGGACTACATCCCCCATAATTCAAGGGCTACTGTCTTTGCAGAACTTTAATAACAAATAACAGTCTGAACAATACTATCTGTGCGACCAGGCAACATTTACTTAGTTACTTCCTGGTTTCCAGGACTAGGCACATCATGTCATACTTCCCAGGAGTCTTCAGTAGAAGAGGCGGGATTTTCTCAGCTAAGCACACCCCCTTGCTTGCATGTCAGAGCTAAGAGGAAATTAATTCCAGGAAGCAAATGCTACATGAATCATCTGCCCTTACTCAAGATAGCTGCAGTTAGAAATACTAGGGGAGTGTTTTTTAAAGTGATAAAGCATGGAGACATGGATGGATGGATAGATTGATGAGTTTGTTTTGAATATAAAAAATTAATAAAATAGCATTTTTATGCAGGGTAGTTCCACTTTAAGTTTAGTCAACTGATGAATCAAATAACATTAAGCTACATAATAGTTGCTCCTATACTGAAAATATAATTAAGTATATTAATAAATAATAAATAATAATTAAGTGCATTCCAACTTCTCTTACTGAATAACCTAAATTATGTTTTAAATCGTGTCAAGTATGAAGATAAACGAAAGCAGAGCTTTCGGCATGTATGGTCTCTATAGGAATGTAAGCTGCATATTTATTCAACAAAAAATTGCAAGTGACAATATAGAACCTCAGCCTGTATCATTTATTTGAAGTGAAATAGAGGGTGCTCAGCTAAGTGGTTCCTATCCCATGGGCAATGCTGGATGAACTGAAGTGCACTCATGAATAAAAGATTCAGATTGCATCTGCTCAGTGACTGATTTCTGTAGTGCACGCAAGAATAGCAACTACAGTTTATCTTACAGTCAGAGTTATATCATTTGTCCACAGGAGACTAGAACTTTTTTTATAGCTTCTTTCCTTTTACTTTCTTGGCCACATTTATAAAACTCTTTGTGTGAAGTAAAGCATCTGTTAGACTCACTTCATTAATTCCTTTACAAAATAAAGTTGCTGGGCTTAATTTCCTAAAGCTTTTATTTAATTAAAGAATACTTAAAATGACAAGTGGTTGGTTTATAAAAGAGATGCATACATCTATCTTGTAGACAGTGTTAGTTTTTACAATAAATTTCAATTTAGTTTTAGTCATAGTCTTTTTGAATTAAAATGCCATTTTAGTTTTAGTCGTATTTTATTCATCTGAACTGCTTTCGTTTAAGAGCCGGTTCAGATTATCGCGATTTGTCAGGCGACTTGTCAGCCTGACAAGTCGCGCTCCCTCGTGGTCCATTGACCGCTACAGGACCCGTTCTAATAGGAGTGACACAAGTCGCTCCGACTTAGAAAAAGGGTCCTGTACTATTTCCGGGCGACCTCGGAGCGACTTGCATAGACTTCCATTATGTGAAGTCACTGCAAGTCGCTCCGAAGGCGTGGTGCAATGTAATGCACAAGTCGCCCCCGAAGTAGTAAGGAGTCGTGTCGCCTCAGTGTGAACCGGCTCTTAGTTGTGTTTTGTAAACAAAAAAGTGAGGAATAGGCAGCGCCACCTTTTCCTCTCTTTTTTGTTTACATTTATATAGCCCTCTGAGTTATGTTTGAGGGAGGCTGCAGCCTGTAACTTACCATAGCACGGGAGGCTGCAGCCTGTAACTTACCATAGCACGGAACCTTTCTTTACTTTACTTTAGTTGTATTTTGGTCAACTAAAACTTCCAGTACATTTTAGTCTACTAAAATCAAATGGCTTTAGTTAAATTGTAATGTATTATTTTAGTATTTCTCTAGAATTTCCAAACTTATTATACACTCCCTGGTGTAAAAAATCTAATAACATGTTATTATTTATGGTATTAAGGTTTGAACATGTTATATATCACAATGGCTAAGTCTGTATCTGTAGTGCATGTTCAAACCTTAATACCATAAATAATAACACGTTATTCGATTTTTTTACTCCAGGAGTAGATAATACATTTGGAAATTCTAGAGAAATGCTTTGTAATGGATGTAATAATGGTTATAGTGAAATGCCTATTTCACCTTATGATGCATGCCTTATATATATATATATATATATATATATATATATATATATATATATATATATATATATATTTGTGGCAGGGCACATGGATCCGTGGTCGACGGAAGATACGTGTCACCGAGGTTCCTGGCCTCGGTGAGATAAGAGCCGGTAATTCTGTGTCAGCAGCAGCTAGTGCTGTTTGACATTTTTCTATTTTAGTGTGGCTGCAAAGCCGAATCCGGGCCGGCTCTTATTGGGAGCAGTTAAGGTATGGGTGGGTGGCTGCTCCCCACGCTTCAGGCCAGGTCTTGCCTGGGGTTTATAAGGCAGACAGCCTAACAGGTGTTTGAGATTTGTCTCCAGGCACCAGAAGGCTGTGGAAGTGAGTGTTGAGGCTGGAAAGCTTACAAGCAGATGAACTGACCCATTGCTGTGTGTGAACAGCACCAAAGAGACACAGGTGAATAGACTTGTTGCTGGGCTTAAACCTGCCTTTAAGACTGTCAGTTTTCCTTTTTGTTGGGTGTGAGCTAACACCAAGAAAGACTGTTACTTTTGTGTTCCTGAAGTGTAAATAAAACACTCCTGATTTACTTTGAAGAACCATCTGTTTTGCCTCTATACTGCACCCGCAAATCCTACCTACCAGAGCAAATCCCCACATTTGGTGCTCGGATGCGGGCATGCGCAGTGAGGCTGGCGTAAAACGCCAAAATATTTTTGTTCTGCTGAATGTGACTGTACATGTCGTATATTAAGCCTGCTAAGCTGCAGCCACAGGAAAAGATGGAGGAATTGATAAGGCAGCTTACCCAGGCCAGTTTAGGACAACAGCAGGCCATAGAGCTACAGCGGGAGACTAACCTGCAACAGCAGAAAAGACATGAGGAGGCTATGCGTGCACAGCAGGAGACTAATCAACGGCTGCTGCAACATGTGTTGGCATTGGAAAAGTCTGGGGTGTCTCGGGGAGTGCATGATGCCCGGAAAGCGTTCCGTGCAGCGATACCCAAGATGGCTCCCACGGATGACGTCGAGACGTACCTCGCCATATTTGAAAAAGTGGCGGTCCGGGAGAAGCTACCCCGTGACCAGTGGGCTGAGGTGGTCGCTCCGTTCCTGGCATCCGGACCCCAGCAGGTGTTTTTCGATTTGACAGATGACCAAGCTGCCGACTACCCGACCGTAAAAGGTGAGATCCTGGCGAGACTGGGCGTAAATGTCTTAGTCCACGCTCAGCGAGTGCATCAGTGGGGCTACAAAGCGGCCGAACCGGCCAGGCCACAATATTATGATTTACTGCACAGACTGCAAAAATGGCTGCAGCCTGATCTGTTAAAGCCCACTGATATGCTGGACCGCTTATTGGCTGACATGTTTTGGAGGGCCTTGCCTTATCCCCTCCAGCACTGGATCGGCCAGGCTTCTCCTGACAATGCTCTGGATATGGTTGACCTGGTGGAGCGCTATGAGGCCACCAAGAACTTGCAGGGATGTACAGGGGGGAAGGGGCCAGTCAAACCCCGGAAATCTCCGCCACAGACCCAACGCTTGGTGGCAATGAGACACACTCAAGACGTACTGCCTGTACGCCCGGCCCCAATAGTCTGCTGGCAGTGTCAGGAGCCAGGTCACGTGAGGGCTGAGTGTCCCCAACAGGACGAGCCTATGGAGACTAACTATGGACACCGCCACTCGTTGTATGCACGAAAGCTATGCGCCACAGGCACTGGTGAGGTGATAGACAGTAACCAACTGTGTCAGGTGGAAGTGGGAGACACTTTTGCGGTGGCTCTGCTGGACTCAGGAAGTCTGGTGTCCCTGGTGAGAACGGCGTTAATACGGCCTGCTGAATATACCGGCCGCAGAGTCGGGGTAGTATGTATTCATGGAGACTTAAAGGACTATCCCACAGCGCTGGTAACTTTGTCTACAGCGGCCGGCAAATGGACCCATGAGGTGGCTGTCGCTACCAAGTTACCACATGAACTAATAATCGGAAGGGACTTTCCAGGTTTTCCGGCACTGTGGCCTACGGTTAAAGGGTCTGACAAGCCTGAGACAGGGACAACCCTAGCAGAATGGCCTGGTTCCAGTGTGAGGCCAGAGCCCTGGGAGCCTGAGTCCGAAGGGCCCTCGGTAGGGGTGACCACAGCTTCTGTGATAGAGGGGGACACCACCCCACTAAATGTAATGGTGGGAGACGTGGAGGCCTTGCCATCCGGCCCTGAGTTGGCAGACCTCAATGTCTGCGGGGAAAATTTTGGGACCGCACAACACCGGGATACGTCCCTAAGCAGGGCCTGGGAAAATGTTGTAATCATTAATGGTAAACCAAAAAACCCTGGGGCTGAATTGATGTTTCAACGTTTTATTGTTCAACAGGAAATGTTATATCGAGTGAATCAAATCCGGGGTGAACTGGTTGAACAGTTGGTGGTGCCCACAGCGTACCGCAAGCTTGTTATGGAGCTTGCCCACCAACATGTTCTTGGGGGACACTTGGGGTGGCAGAAAACACAGGACCGCATACTACAGAGGTTTTATTGGCCCGGTGTGTTCAGAGAAGTGGAAGAGTATTGTAAGTCATGTCCGGTCTGTCAGATAACTAGCCCTCAGCCCCATTTCCGTAGTCCCCTGATACCTCTCCCGATAATTGAGGTCCCATTTGAACGAATCGCTATGGATCTAATCGGCCCTGTTCCAAAATCTGCCAGGGGTCACCAACATATTCTAGTCATCCTTGACTACGCCACTCGCTACCCGGAGGTGATACCCCTGCGACATACATCCGCCAAACTTATAGCTAAGGAGTTAATGGAAATGTTTTCCCGGGTGGGACTGCCTAAAGAGCTCCTGACTGACCAAGCGACACCATTTATGTCCAAGGTTATGAGAGAACTCTGTAAGCTGCTCCACATAAAACAATTACGTACATCCGTCTACCATCCCCAGACGGATGGCCTGGTCGAGAGGTTTAACCAAACATTAAAAAACATGTTAAAAAGAGTAGTTTCCAGGGATGGTAAGGACTGGGACCTGCTTCTACCCTATCTGATGTTTGCAGTGCGAGAAGTACCTCAGGCTTCCACGGGGTTCTCGCCCTTCGAACTGTTATATGGTAGGCATCCTCGCGGGTTGTTGGATATAGCCAAAGAGGCCTGGGAACAACAACCCACCCCCTACAAAAGTGTTGTTGACTATGTCACCCAGATGCAGGAACGGATGGAAAAGGTGATGCCCTTGGTCCGGGAACACATGGAGGCAGCCCAACGAGCCCAGAGTAGGATCTACAATCGACAGGCTAGGGTCCGGAACTTTAACCCGGGTGATCGGGTAGTGGTACTAGTACCAACAGTAGATAGCAAGTTCCTAGCTAGGTGGCAAGGTCCCTATGAGGTGCTCGAAAAGATAGGAGAAGTAAATTACAAAGTACACCAGCCAGGGTGGCGGAAGCCGGAGCAGGTATACCACGTAAATTTACTAAAGCCGTGGAAAGATAGGGACTTGTCCGAGAACGACAGCCCCCAACCAGGGTATCTAGGTGAAAAAAGTCCAGCCCCTCCTCTTGAAGCCTGTGAAGCAGTAACCTCGGTAAAAGCTGCAGATAGCCTGTCCTCCAAACAGGTCCAGGAAGTCAGGGAGTTCATTAGTTGGAACACAGATGTGTTCTCTGACCTCCCTGGACGTACGTCTCTAATCCTACATGATATCGTCACTGAGCCCCGGGTCAAGGTCCGGGTAAAGCCATATCGGGTACCCGAGGCTCGGCGACATGCTATTGAGGAAGAAGTACAACTCATGTTAAAACTCGATGTTATTGAAGAGTCTAAAAGTGAATGGGCCAGTCCTATAGTCTTAGTACCCAAACCAGATGGGACGTTGCGGTTCTGCAACGATTTTCGTAAGCTAAACGAGGTCTCCAAGTTTGACGCATACCCTATGCCCCGAGTAGATGAGCTGATTGAGAAATTAGGCCAAGCCCGATATTTTTCAGTGCTGGACCTCACCAAAGGGTACTGGCAATTACCCTTGGCGGAGTCTGCCAAGGAAAAAACGGCTTTTGTTACTCCTCAGGGCCTATATCATTATAAGGTGTTACCCTTTGGCCTGCATGGCGCCCCTGCCACCTTCCAAAGACTAATGGACATAGTGTTGCGACGTCATCGTCAGTACGCCTCGGCTTACCTGGACGATGTCGTCATCCACAGCCGGGATTGGGAAAGTCATCTGCCCAAAGTGCAGGCGGTAGTGGATGCCCTTAGGAAGGCCGGGCTGACCGCTAATCCAAAAAAGTGTTCAATAGGATTAGAAGAGACTAAATACCTGGGGTATGTGGTTGGGCGAGGAGTCATCAAACCCCAAATAAACAAAATAGAAGCCATACGTAGTTGGCCCCGACCAGTCACCACTAAGCAGGTCAGATCATTCCTGGGAATGCTGGGATATTATATGAGGTTCATTCCCCATTTTGCCACCTTAGCTGCTCCACTGACAGGGCTACTAAAAGGACGAAAGTCCGTCATGGTTCACTGGAATGATAAGGCGGAAGAGGCCTTTTCCGCTTTGAAGTCGGCACTATGTGGGTCCCCAGTCTTGGTCACCCCAGACTTCAAGAAGGGATTTATAGTACAGACCGATGCCTCGGAAGTAGGTCTAGGGGCTGTACTATCACAGGAGGTCAATGGGGAGGAGCATCCTGTCGTGTACCTCAGCCGGAAGCTCACCCCAGCAGAGACCCGATACAGTATAGTGGAGAGAGAGTGCCTGGCTATCAAATGGGCACTCGAGTCTCTTCGCTATTATCTGTTGGGGAGGAAATTTCGTCTGGTGACCGACCATTCCCCTCTCCAATGGATGAGCCAGGCCAAGGAGAGAAATGCTCGGGTCACCAGATGGTTCCTGTCCCTTCAGAACTTCAAATTCTCAGTGGAACACAGGGCAGGCCGCCTACAGGGAAATGCGGATGCCCTGTCTCGCGCACACTGTATGACATGTGTTCACCCCCTGAGGGTTGAACAAAGGGGGGAGGTATGTGGCAGGGCACATGGATCCGTGGTCGACGGAAGATACGTGTCACCGAGGTTCCTGGCCTCGGTGAGATAAGAGCCGGTAATTCTGTGTCAGCAGCAGCTAGTGCTGTTTGACATTTTTCTATTTTAGTGTGGCTGCAAAGCCGAATCCGGGCCGGCTCTTATTGGGAGCAGTTAAGGTATGGGTGGGTGGCTGCTCCCCACGCTTCAGGCCAGGTCTTGCCTGGGGTTTATAAGGCAGACAGCCTAACAGGTGTTTGAGATTTGTCTCCAGGCACCAGAAGGCTGTGGAAGTGAGTGTTGAGGCTGGAAAGCTTACAAGCAGATGAACTGACCCATTGCTGTGTGTGAACAGCACCAAAGAGACACAGGTGAATAGACTTGTTGCTGGGCTTAAACCTGCCTTTAAGACTGTCAGTTTTCCTTTTTGTTGGGTGTGAGTTAACACCAAGAAAGACTGTTACTTTTGTGTTCCTGAAGTGTAAATAAAACACTCCTGATTTACTTTGAAGAACCATCTGTTTTGCCTCTATACTGCACCCGCAAATCCTACCTACCAGAGCAAATCCCCACAATATATATATATATATATATATATATATATATATATATATATATGTTACTGCTGCATTTACTACCTTACTCAAAATGGCTGCTAGATCACCCCTCCCTTAATATGAATTACAATTTAACTAAACCCATTCGATTTGAGGCTACTAAAATTTGATTTTAATTGACTAAAATGTACTGATTTCGATTTAGTTGTAGTTATAGTCTTTTGACTAAAATGTTATTTTGGTTTTAGGCAAATTTTAGTCATCTGGTTTTAGTCCAATACACTAAACATAACCTACCAGTTCTACCATCTCTGGTGTTTAGGTCTGATTTGGGAGGCTCGGCTTAGACCGCCCCCTTGTGTATGGCACGCTTTCACGAGCTTGTATATGCTACTTATGGTTTGTGTAATTTGTCTTTTGTATCATAATATCTGTGTTCTTTAATACAGTATTTTTATTGAATATTTTTGTTCCTAATAAAAAAAATATTTTAATTTTATATAAGATACTTGAATTATTGGTCCTGATGACGGTATCCCTCTAAAAAGTCCCCCTGCCCCTCCTTTTTTCTTGTTTTTTGTCAATATAATTGGGACGTGGATAGCCATACCCGCATATCCCTAGTGGATATTTATATTCCCCAGTTCGGAACCTGTCTATTTCTTCATACAACGTTAGTCCTATTTTAGTCGACTAAAATAGTATTAATTAAATTAACACTGCCTGTAGGCAAATAATAGATAGCATTTACTGATGGACTTCATGGTCTTTCTATTGGTTTGATAGAGGGGATGGGCCATTAAACACATAACCACACCCCCTCTACATACCCACATACCCTTGTGGAGACCCAAAACCCAAAAACCTGAATTTTTTTTATTTTTTAATGAAGGATTTGTCAAAAATGGTCTCCTGTTTTTATTACTTTTGTACACTTTTTTGGTGAATGGGAAGGGGTACGATGTACCTGATACCCATTTACATAAGGAGGCTGGGATCTGGGGACCCCCTTGGTAAAGGGGGCTTTAAGATTCCAATAAGCCCCCCACCCACAGACAATGACAACCACAGCCCAGGGTTGTCGGAAAGGGGCCCTTGTCCCCATCAATATGCAAAGTGGCCACTTGTCTCCCCCTTTCTTTCCTGACCTTACAGGCTGCATGCCCCGATAAAGGTCTGGTATGAATTTTGTGGGGGGGGGGAGGGGTCACGTCATTTGTATTATTAATTTTGCTGTGGCCAATTACTTGCATACATACCTTCATAATGGGCAATTTTGATTTTTCCTGTTCGGCTTCCATAGACTTTAATAGGGTTCGCCATTCGGGTTAGAACATTTCCACTGTTTAGGAGTTCTGCTGCGAACCAAACAGGGGGGTGTTCGGGCCATCCCTAGTAATGATAAGCCAAGAGCTTTTACTAAGGGATTCAGCAAAAAAAAACAAGTCACTGCTATGACCTTACCTGCCATGAAATTGTTGTTTTATGTGGGCCTCCTGCTAAAATGATGTTGTGTTGTCATTATACCTTACAAGTAAGTGCCAGTGTGCCAGTGCTCATTAAAAGTGATCACATGGTTTTGTCAAGAAGAAAGTGTAAACACTCTGCAAATGTATAGAGAGAGATACATTTAAATTGTCTATAAATAATTTTGAGATACAGAAGGTAAGTAGATATTCAGTAAAATTAAGCATGGAATCTTAGAAGTCATAAGGGTAGTAGGTAGTATCAATGAAAAAACAGAGCGCTCCTAGTGCAACACTGTTTATTCAATGCCGATAAAAAGTAACAATTTTACACTATGCACTCACATGCCAGTGTATGTCAAAGAGTGTCCGTGTCAAGCTATAATAACACTCCAGTGGTCAGGGCTCCAGGCTGGATTTAGGAGGGGCTGGCGATGGATGGTCCCGATATATCAGCGCGCAGCCACCGACAAGCTTCAGGTGAGCCCCCTGCTCACAACAAAGATCCTCTGGGGAAAGGGAAACCCGGCCCATCTGTGTAATCGCATGGTGCTCTAGCAGTATCAGCTGATGAGGAACCCGAAGGGATTGCCAAGACAATGCTTTTCAGTGGGCGTTGACTCCTTCTTCAGGTCCCAAGGAGCCCTCTTGTACATGTTTTCTGAGTGACTACATTCCTGATGTGTGACAATAAAGTCAGCAACAATATACTCCTTTTAAAAAAGCTCTCCCTTTTGGTAGAGTTTCCTATGCCTAGGAAGCAATCTCTGCCTAAGCTGAAATGATATCATCATATAATGTTTTAATGTAAAGATAGGGTCATTTTAAATACTTAGGTTGATTTCCCCCCATTCAGAATCAAGAAAAAAGCTAATTGATCACCAAATCTCTGTTTGGATGTGAAAGTATTCTTAGATCAGTATTCTGGAAGACTAGGCCTATGCAAGACTAGCCCTTTAAGGACATGGTAATGATGCTAGTTGGAAGTTGTAATCATGGAACATCATTAACTTAACATTGTGGGATTTAGATATGCAATTTCTAAAGGACTTCCCTTGTGTGCAGGTGTAAAACATAGATGAGATTCACTCTCGCTTACCTAAAAAAAATACAACTTACTAATGTTTACTGTATATATGAAATATTTTTGATAACTTGTAAGATAACATTATTTAAACTTAGTTTTCTTTGCTCACATTATTTTTCTGAACTTTGGAAATATTCAAATTACCAGGACTATATTCAGTTGAGATGAATAGCTCATTTAAGCATATCTAATTTATATATTATTAAAAAAGGATTGTTTCTATGGACCCAGGAGGAACACTTAGTTGTTATTATTAATTCCCATGTGCTACTGCTCATTTGTAGTCACTGAGCTGTTTGTGGATTCTGGGACTAAACCAGCTTGTCATGAATATTCACCCAATTTAGTTTAAACTAGTCTTTATCCTGTCTTAATTGAGAACAATCATTTTCTTTTATGTTAAAACTACATAGGTATGTATAGTCATACTAATTACAATTGTCCCAACCAATTCCCTGTAATAAAGTAGCAACAAACATAAAAAACATTATTCTGATTATATCAAGATTGATCCTGATATATAATGTAGCATAAGTAGCAAAAGTCAATAGCATATACTGTGCTTTTTTTTGCTTTGCCCACTTTATGTTTAATGCTGATTATAATTATGCATACACTTCTGAGGTGTGCTTGCAATGGATGTGGTTTGTGGAACCTGCATTTCAGAACAGTACATTTTACCATGAATTTTATTTCTACTTACTACCAGGGGTGGACTGAGCGGTTGGGCACTTTGGAAGTGGTTCAAGGGTCCGGCCAGGAGGTGGGCCCGCTGCCTAGTTCAGAATTAATTCACCCGATGTTGTCTCTGAGAGACAACATCGGGCTATCGGGGGTACCAAATAAGAAGGAGGAAAGGGGCCCAGCGGCCAGAGCTACTTCCGTTGAAGTAGGGGCCCGGCACTGCCTACTTCATTCCTGCTCAGATGCAAGGTAGAGAGACAGCCTCGGCTAGAAGACTCCGCCCCCTCTCTTCAAAGCATAGATCACTGTATCTTGAAAAAAACAATCCCTCCTTTCATCTGGGCGATGGTAGAGAGAGGGACAGGAACGCATCCAGTTCAGCACCACACAGACCATGGCCACTGAACTGGAGAGCATGTGAGATGAGGGTGAGCACGGGGAAGAGCCTGGAGCTGATCTAGATGAGGGGGAGGGGCCTGGTGATGAGGGGGAGGAGCCTGGAGACTAGGTAAATGAGCCTGGAGCCAGGTGAGGCCAGGGGAGGAGCTGAGTGAGACAAGGGGGAGGAGCCTGGAGCTGAGTAAGAAGATGGAGAGGAGCCTGGAGATGAGTGAGACCAGGGGGAGGGGCGCAGTGGCACTGGTACCACCACAGATGAAGATTTCTCCATACCATCTCTGGGAGGTAGGGCAAACCTTTATCTTTATGCTATCAGAATCTGGCTGTGAATATCATTGTACCAGCCATTCCTTGTGCCATGCCCAAAGTCTCTGACCACCCCCTGTGCCATGCTCGCAGTCTCTGACCACCCCTTGTGCCATGCTTGCAGTCTCTGACCACCTCTTGTGCCATGCCCGCAGTCTCTGACCACTCCTGCCATGCCCTCAGTCTCTAACCACCCCTTGTGCCATACCTGCAGTCTCTGACCACCCCTTGTGCTATGCTTGCAGTCTCTGACCACCCCTTGTGCCATGCCTGCAGTCTAAACCGCCTCTTGTACCATGCCCACAGTCTCTGACCACCCCCTGTGCCATGTTGGCAGTCTCTGACCACCCCTTGTGCCATGCCCACAGTCTCTGACCACCCCTTGTGCCATGCTCACAGTCTCTGACCACCCCTTGTGCCATGCTTGCAGTCTCTGACCACCCCTTGTGCCATGCTTGCAGTCTCTGACCCCCTCTTGTGCCATGCCCACAGTCTCTGACCACCCCCTGTGCCATGCTCGCAGTCTCTGTCCGCCTCTTTTGCCATGCCAACAGTCTCTGACCACCCCATGTGCAATGCTCGCAATCTCTGACCACCCCTTGTGCCATGCTTGCAGTCTCTGACCACCCCTTGTGACATGCTTGCAGTCTCTGACCGCCCCTTGTACCATTCCCGCAGTCTCTGACCAACCCTTGTGCCATGCCTGCAGTCACTGACCGCCCCTCGTGCCATGCCCTCAATTTCTGGCTGTCCCTTGTGCCATGCTCGCAGTCTCTGACCGCCCCATGTGCCATGCCCACCCCTTGTGCCATGTCCACAGTTTCTGACTACCCACTGTGCCATGCCCACAGTCTCTGACTGCCCCTTTTGCCATGCCCACAGTCTCAGACCGTCCCTTGTGCCATGCCTGCAGTTTCTGACTGCCCCTTTTGCCATGTCTGCAGTCCCTTACTGTCCCTTGTGCCATGTCCGCAGTCTCTTATCATTCCTTGTGCCATGTATGCAGTCACTGACCGTCTCTTGTGCCATATATGCAGTCTCTGATCTTCTCTTGTGCCATGTATGCAGTCACTGTCCATCTCTTGTGCCATGTATGCAGTCTCTGATCGTCTCTTCTGCCATATATGCCGTCTCTGACCATCTCTTTTTGCCATGTATGCAGTCACTGACCATCTCTTGTGCAATTTATGCAGTATCTGATTGTCTCTTGTGTCATGTATGCAGTCTCTGACCATCTCTTGTGCCATGTATGCAGTCTTTGACCATCTCTTGTACCATGTATGCAGTCTCTGATTGTCTCTTGTGCCATATATGCAGTCACTGACCATCTCTTGTACCATGTATGCAGTCTCTGATTGTCTCTTGTGCCATATATGCAGTCACTGATCATATCTTGTGCCATGTATGCAGTCTCTGACCATCTCTTGTGCCATGTATGCAGTCTCTGACCATCTCTTGTACCATGTATGCAGTCTCTGATTGTCTCTTGTGCCATATATGCAGGCACTGATCATCTCTTGTGCCATGTATGCAGTCTCTAATCCTCTCTTCTGCCATATATGTCGTCTCTGACCATCTCTTTTTGCCATGTATGCAGTCACTGACCATCTCTTGTGCCATTTATGCAGTCTCTGATTGTCTCTTGTGCCATGTATGTAGTCACTGACTATCTCTTGTGCCATTTATGCAGTCTCTGACCATCCCTTGTGCCATATATGCAGTCTCTGACCATCTCTTGTGACATGTATGCAGTCATCTTTTGTGCCATGTATGCAGTCTCTGACCATACCTTGCGCCATTTATGCAGTCACTGACCATCTCTTGTGCCATTTATGCAGCCTCTGATTGTCTCTTGTGCCATTTATGCAGTCTCTAACCATTCCATGTGCCATGCCCACAGTCTCTGACCATCTCTTGTGCCATGTATGCAGTCTCTGACCATCTCTTGTGCATTGTATGCAGTCTCTGTGGACAGTAATGTAAGGGGGAGCTCTATGGAGTCTTGTGTAAAGGGGGCTGTGGTGACCAGAGTCCACAGCAAAGCCTCTTACATCAAAGTCCTTAGAGATCTCCTTTACATCAGGGTCCACAATGTTCTCTTTTACGTCAGGGTCCACAGAGTTCCCACTTACACTGTAAAGAAAAACCTTGTGTTGGGTTTTATTACCCTGACCTTCATATAAATGGAGAAATATGTTTTTGGCCTTTAGTTATACCTAAAACACATTGCTAATCACACTAGTAACATGTGCGATTAACACAATATATAGCCTAAATATTGATATGTGCACTGTTTTGCACTGAAATTAGCCATTTTATGTAATTTTTTAAATTGTCTGTTAAAAATGTGGCTCTGTTAGTAAATTTCTCACACCCTCTCAGTAAATTTCACTCAGGGGGGTTGAAAACACTGCACCCCATTATAGTGCGCTCTCCCTCAACTATGTATCCTGAGTGCCGCTTGCCCATCTCCGGGGTCTGGGCCTGGCATAGCAAGTGCTGCCAGATAGAGGGGAGAGAGAAAAGCAGACACACGTCCGCTCTCCTCCCCTTCTTCTGGAGGCAGGATGTGGGTGTGGCTGGAGGTTGGACGTGGATGTGGCTGGAAGCGGGGCAAGGGTGTGGCTGGAGGCAGAACATTGGTGGGGCCTGGAAGGGGGCCCTTGATTTATTTTGCCCGGGGGCCCTGAGGGTTCTCAGTCCGCCCCTGCTTACTACTCTACTTTCTTCTTTTGAAGTGTAGAATAAAGCTAATCAGCAATACCACATCTATTCAATAAGGCAAAGTGCACAGTACAGTTAATCAGCAAAAATCAGCTTTGAGAAATTAAAGTGTCAAAACTTTTTTTTTGTTTTGGATAAAATAGGCATTAGGATATTGAGGTCTTAGGAGCTCCAAAATGAGTAAGGTGAATAGAAAAGTTGGGTAGCACACAGTGTCAACCTCATTTCTTTAAAATTCACAAGTTTTCGCTAAATTGTTTGAATGCAAAGTGATTCTAAAGGTTTTTATTTAAAAAAAATAACAAACATGTTCTTCTTACCTGCTCTGTGCAATGGTTTTGCACAGAGCTGCCCCGATCCTCTTCTTTATTGGTCCTCCAGCTCCTCCCCCTATGCCGAGTGCCCCAAATTGCAAACCTCTCCTGAGCCGTGCTCCTGTGAATGGACATTTGCTCCCTCCCTGCCCTCTCCTCATTGGCTCACTGGCTGTAATCGACTGCAGCAGGAGCCAGTGTGTCAACTTCTCACGTACCTGACTGATGAGCCCGATAGTGCAGAGGAAGGCCTCTCTTACGTATTGGACTCGCGGCCCCTGGTAGAGCAGACAGGTGGCACGGGAGAGCAGAATGGTATGAGGGCCTAGTGGGTCAGCTGTTGGACGGGCAGCTCCAAGGTTTAAAGGAGACAACCAGCAGGTAGGAGGATCCCAACAGCAGGCAGGCTGAAGGCCGGAACGCCCGAGTCCACACTCACTCTGGGGGCTCACAGGCAAACGGATCAGTTCACAGGCTGGGTCAACAACAGGCTAGCGGCCCAAAGGAGCAGGCAGGTTCAAGGTCAGAGGGGAGTCAAGGTCAGGTGCAGGCAGAAAGCCAGGGGAGTCCAAAAGTCAAGCCGGGCCGTACAGGAGATCAATCATAGAAGCAGGTAAACAGGAGCAGGAGTCACAGGAAGCTGCAGATCAGACAGAAAAGACACAGTGCTGCTGAGGTGTTTAAATAAGGCAGCCTGTTGCCAATTACTGAAATTAGGCTGCAGACTCTGCACTAAGTTAATCCTTAGGTGGCAGACCCGTGACACAGTGGCTCCTGTTGCTGTATGAGCCAATGAGAAGAGAGAGAGACCCAGGAGAGCCACTGCTCTCATGCATATTGCTGGTTTGAGATGGTGCTCAGGTAAATATAAGGGGTGGCTGGGGGGGGGGGACTGCACCCAGAAGATGTTTTACCTTAATGCATAAAATGCATTGAGGTAAAAAATACCTTCTGCTTTTAGAATAATTTTAGGTCTGTTGTTTGCCACAGCCAGGGACAACACTCTTTCTCTAACACCCCAGCAGACCAAGACCATAAACACAAAGTGGATTAACCCTTTTGCTGCCAGGCCACACACTTCACTTTTAACCTCCGGAGGCTAGACCATTCTTGCAATTATTCACTTTTTTCATTTTCCACTTACTGCTTTCAGAGTTCATATAAAAGCTTCCAATTAATACATTTTCATCAGAAAAAGATGATTTTCCTGATTGTGTATGTCCCATGATATTTACACAAATATTTATGAAAAATTATATGTATAATATAAATACACTAAAATTATTACAAGCACTCACAAACGCAACCTGATTTGCAAACGTCCTACTCAATTTCTGCTAGATCTAAAAGCTAACTGTACTAAGTTAATAAATAACAAATATTTGCAAATTTTAAATTGTACCTTTTGTGAAATGGTAAAAATTCAAGGGAACACAAAACTGTAAATAGGGAACTTACGTTAAAAACATGGAGGTTGACCTAACACCTATGTGTTGTAACTCCTGAACCACAGTGAATTCAAATTCAGAAATCTTGCATAGCCAGAATCTACAATTACCTGTCAAACTGTCAATGAGGAACTGTATATATAACTGGAAATATTTACATCCTATTAATAGGATCTGGAAAGCCAGAGCATTGTTCAGCTGAGGCTTTAATGAGCTGTTCATAAAGGGTTTCATGGCCATCATACCAGCACTTCATGGAAGCTGGGAAACCAGGTACTTTTTATATAGCTGTTGTAAAAACATTTAGCATCAATCTACATTTTTGATTTGACTCTACCTGACATAAAGATGCCCTTTTCATGGAACCAAGCTCTACTCCATATTTCATAATAATGGTTACAATACATTCATAACAGTCATTTACCTGAATGTAGAAGCACATCACAATTAATAAGATCATAAATATGACAGGAGGCGGAGTAAGTGCATTCCATCCCCTGTGTGATCTAGACATTTGCTGTGTATAATATTTTGTCTCTATAAAATGGTAACTTTATGCTGCGCAATAACATATAGGCTATCAGACTGTAGCATGTGGTAAAATAAAAATATTAATGAATTTAGAAAACTGACATTTTGGAAGGATTTGCCTTGAAAATATAACCTGTTTAGCACTCATACCTCCAACCCTCTCAGAGCCTTTGATTAATCATGTTATTTCTGCAAATGCCCTCTCCAGGGATACGAAATTGTTGTGCAATTGCAGATTAGGGCTTACATTTTTTTCATCAAGACAGTACATAAAGGCTGAGATTTATTCTGACAGTCAGTGACTCTGTTATCTCAGACTTGCCGTGAAGTGATTGTATTTAAAGGAGTTGTAAAGGCAGAAGGTTTTTTTTATCTTAAAGTATTTTATGCATTAAGATAAAAAGCCTTTTTTATGTAACAGCCTTCCCAGCACCCCCTAGTACTTACCTGAGCCCCATTTCTATCCAGAGATGTCCACGAGTCCCTCGGCCATCCGGGACTCTCCCTCCTGATTGGTTGAGACACAGGCTTGGCGCCATTGGTTCCCACTGCTGTTAATCAAAGTCAGTTAGCCAATCAGGAGAGGGAGGGGCGGGGCCAAAACAGCAGCTCCATGTCTGAATGGCCACACTGAGCTGCAGCTCAGCTCTGGTGCTCCCATAGCAAGCTGCTTGCTGTGGGGACACTCAACAGGAGGGAGGAGCCAGAAGCAGCAAAGAGGGACCCAAAAAGAGGAGGATCCTGGCTGCCCTGTGCAAAATCACTGCACAGAGGAGGTAAGTATGACATGTTTGTTATTTTAAAAAAAAAAAACACATGAGACTTTACGATCACTTTAAACCATAGACCAGTCAAAACCTTGTTAAGTACTTTTCACTTTTATTCCTTTGTATTTTACCATTAGTATTATTGTTATTTTTATATCTTTTTTCTGTAGATAATTTGCTTGTGGCGTTTTTTTTTTTTTTCCATTAACTTATATATATATTAAACTTGTTAAGCCTGATCTCTAAATGTTCTAAAAATAACTAAAATAATGATCTCCTTTTTAGAGAATTACAGATGTTTCTTATAAGTCAGAATTAGTGCAGAAGATGCTGTAAATGGGATGTGTTTCTATTGAAACACGTGCAGGCATATACTCTGAGTGTGTGAAGGGTTACCCATCCTTAGTGTTGTACTGCAAGCTGGAAGCTCTCTATGCAGGGTGAGACTGAGAGTATCATTGTTACAGTAGGCAATAATTCTAAATCCTGCAGTTTTTACATTGCCATCTGTGAAACAGGACATGACCTTACCTTCTATTGGAAGTAAAAGGAGAACTCTTCCAAAAAAAAAAGGAAATCCCTCCTTTCTATCACTGTTATGGTGGGAAATCAATATTTTGGCTTTTCTCCCACTTTTAGTCATGGCAAAAATGGTCACTCTAAAATATATAGAATGTATGAAAAAGGACACAGACAATAGTTAAAAACTCACAGAGGCTCCAAACAGGGGTTGGCTATATGTCGATTGTGGCCAAATGAGGAGTAGATGGCAACCCTGCTGTCATGGGCATCGCTAGCATCAGGCACCTCAGGAATGTGTACTGCATCTCTTGCCTAGTGCCCCCTGGAACCAACACCACTGCTGCCCCTGTTTCTGATGCTGTGGTTGTCCAACATGCTACTTCCGGGCAGCCACAGTTCTGATTGCACAGGAGCAGGGCAGCCTTAAACATGGCACTTCTCCTCAGCACCACTGCCTCCAAGTTTTACCACCAGCAGAAACAGTGATAAGGAAATGTGAGTGTACTGAAACACAAAAGGATAATAACCTGACTAGGACTCTACTCCACAGATGAGTGTTTATACCAAGAAGGAAAAAAAGAATTACAGTCCAAAGGGTAAAAGTTCAAAAACTAGTAAGACTGTCAAACAAATAAACCTTGATAGTATTTCATATAGACTATAGTGCAAAATGTATTCATATCGCAAACACAAAAAGAACATAATAAAAATACTTGGCCAATCGCTTCTTGACCTTTTGGCTAAGAACAAGTGTAAAAATACTTGGCCAAGAGTAAGTCATAAAAGAAAATTACTAACACCCCATTATAGTATTTGTATGTGGCATAGCCAACATGTGTCCAGATAGTTATATATTCAAACAATTCTGTATTAGGTTAAAACCCTTGCTTCATAAAGGCATTAGAAAACACTGGTACCAGTTACAAAGAATTCACTGAAATATTTGGTCCAACTCATGAATACTGAATTACAGCTGAATTGTGTATCAATTCAAAGATTTTCTATGCATATTTCAAAAAAGCACATTGTAAGGAGCTGTATCAATAATGCATCAATCACCATGTCCCCAGATTCTCATCTGTCAAAAACTAAACATAAAAAGGCACAGAATAAAGGGGAGGAGGCACATGAAGGGACGGCACACTTATTCCACCAATAGAGGGCAGGGTTGACATGGATTTTTTACACACACACACAGGGGATGATGGGTGTGGGAGCACAGAAACTTACGAACAGACAGGCCCAACACATGGAGACTACAATGATGACTCCACTTCCCCAAAAATATGAGATGGATCAATATCTGATAAGCGGGAGGGAGCAACAGGACCTAAAAGTTGTCAATTTTTAACTGTGGATCAGTAATCTTTACTGAGGTGTGTCCTTCTGTCTCACTCAGAAGGGAGATGTCTTTAACTTTCTGAAAAAAAGGTAGATGTCCTTATTAGTGTCAATTTTGCAAGTCTTACATACTAGAAAAAAGATGTGTCACCTATAGGAAATCTGGATGATTGGTCAAATCTAAGTAGACATGAATATTGTACTCTGAGGGTCCTAGTAGATCTGTTGGAAGAAGGCCATATCCATGATGATATTACTAAGGAGAAAGACTTTGTCAATTAATGTTGGATCTAGCTTTGGAAGCCAGTGGTGAAAAGTTATTATTGGGAATGAGCATCAATTTGAAGAAAGGCACTTTACAAAAGAGATCTAAAATGTTTCCTCCATGTCTGTTGTTCCAGGGACAACTTGTTTTATAAGAGCTGTTACACAAATTAGACAACTAAATTCCAATCTTGGTTTTAGAGATAATTTGAGTTTTACAGAGAGAAATGCTCCTTATGAATTGTGAATAAATCCTGATATTTCAATCAGGAAAGCAGATAAGGGGGAAACATTGTCCTAATGGACAAGACACCTTACATATCCATGTGTCTGAAATTTTGCATAACCATCTCTGGCATTGAAACATTAATGCTATAGATATAGAGGAAGATAAAAAAAAAAACTTTGTTCGGGATAGTTGACAGGTCTTTCCAAGAAAATGTTATAGATAAAGAAACTGTTGAATTTTATTCTCTTAAGATACCAGATTTCCTTCACTCCCTAAAGTGCATTAGTCGGTATTGGTTCCCTACCTGACCTATAATTGACCTTTAATTTCTGCTCAAGGCTCATTGATTGAACATACTGTATTAGTAAATATATTGGTCGTACTTTGCAGTCATTTGTGTTGAATCGGTTTTTCTATGTGAGGTATACTTTACATCTTGTGACACTATTGCACAATATTACTGTTCCTAAAGGATATGCTTCTTTTGGCCCTGGATATAGCGACTCTTTATTCTTTAATTATCACAAACCAGAGAGGTTCACAAATAGTGGAAAAAACACTACAGGCCAGGGTCATATAGAAAAACAAACATAGCAAATGTATTGTGGCATTATTGGAGTTCCTTTGACACACAATACAGTTTCCTTTAATGAACAGTTTTTGTCAGACTTGGGCATGAGTTGGCTTTTTGATGTTGGAGCTTCTTCTGTTTATCTCTCTAGGATATTATATTGGTTTAGATACATAGATAATGTCCTCATCTTGTGGTCTGGATCTAGAGAGGAGGCTTCTCAGTTTGTGGACAGTTTAAGACAGAATGACCACAATCTAAAGTTTACGAGTGAGAGTGACCCCCATAAGATCTTGTTTCTGGACCTAACAATTGAAATTGAGTCAGGTAGATCAATCAAGACTCAGTGATAGAGGAAACCTACATCCATTAATAGCTTCTTACATGCAGAGAGCTTTACCCTGAAGCGTTGGTTCAAAATATTCTGACGGGCCAGTATTTGGGAGTCTGTCATAACTGATCAGAATTGAGTGATTTTTGAAAGACAAGCAAAGGTTTTGAAACTGAGATTTAAAAAAACTAAGGTACAAGAAAAAATGGTTATGTACAGCATACCACCAAGCCAAAGAGAGTAATCTTGAGGATCTCCTTTTTGGAAATAATCAAAAAGATGAACTAATGCAGAAACAGAGAATAACCCAACTTTGTTCCCGGTCCACCAATATTTCAGCCAGAGTTAAGAAGATTTGTGCCAAACACTAGCATTTGTTGGCAGAGGATAAATTGGTGAAGAAGAGACATCTAGACATCTAGACATTCACAATATGTCTTTAAAAAAGCATTGGGTGATTTATCGATTCATAGTGATGTCCTGTGGAGACCAACAAAGGGGTTAGTGTAATGGGGATGTTCAAATGTGGTTCCTGGGATAAATGTAAATATATGGTTGAAGGATCTTCAATTACATTATCCTCCTGGAGGCCACTCAGGTGCAGGCAGCATGCTGACTGCAACACAGATGGTGTGGTCTAATCAAATTTATGATTTTGCCACATATAGGTATTTTTGCCTTTTACACAAGAAGGACATAAGTGCACCTAAATATTGGGTTTTTTAAGTGCCTAAGAATATCCAAGGGGGCAATTTTGACCCATTGGTCCTACAAAGAGAGTCAAAGTGGATTTGGGAATTGAAGGCAACTTGCCCTCCAGGCTTGAATGACAGCTTGAGCTACAGTCTTTCCTTGCTGATTAAATATATTATTTTTAAAAAAAAATATTATGTATATGAATACATCATTTAAAAAAAAAAAACATTGATGATATACATGCATATGCATTTTTTTGTTTTAAAAATGTAATCCTAAGCAATTTATTTCCTAATTTGGGATAGTTCCATATTTTTTTTTTCCAGGAAGGATTTATTTTGTAATTCAGGTTGATATATGATTTTTTAAAAAAATGTGTATGTTTATAATTGGTATGCTGTCAGCTATTTTTTTTTTTTTTTTTTTGTATATTGCTTTACATATATTCTATTGTATTTAAATTGTATTAAATTGTTTTTGTATATTGGGCTTGACTAACAATTAGTGTCCTTTCCTTGGCCTGTATCTAATGGGTGGATCCCATTTGGAGAATGCAGGATGTGCTGTGGAATACCTGCATTGTTTGCTGTGACCACACGATGACATATATGCGTAATTACACTGCATGCATGCATCATTGTATCATGACGTGATTACTGCATGATGCACTGAATTGTTACATCATCACACTGCTGTAGCCCACAGGAGTCCTGCCTTCAGCAGGTGGGTGGTATCTACTCCATCTTAGGTATTTATTTATGGATCCAAGCCAGGGAAAGTTTTACATTTGCCTCTGATGCAGCTGGTCATCTGGTCAAACCAGTCAGGCATCTATTGACCTCATACCTGCACCCCCATGTTGGACTCCTTGTCTTATACAATTTACTGCTGGGATTTCTAAACTTCTTGGGACTTTTACTGCTGGGAATTCTAAACTCCTTGGGACTTATACGTATCACACATAGCCTAATACTACATGCTCTGTTGGCTTTGATGCACATTCCGTATGGCTCCATTAGGATTGTACATTTAATGAGACACTGTTGATGTATTGATCCTGTTTAAAGATTGGTTTCCCACAGTGAGTGGATGGATACATACATTGGAAGTTTCCCTCAAGGATCTACAATGTCACTTGGATTTATAGCGCAATATCCCTTGGTTGGGGCAATGGGTTAAACTGTGCATATGACCTATCCATCTGAAATAGTGTACTGAAGAAATATATTGCTGCTTATTTCACCCATGAGTTTGATACATTATTGATACTGATCCTTACAATGTGCCTTGATGGAATACGCATGGAATATATTAGTAAGCCTTAAAGTTGAAATGATAAACAGCCCAGTTTTAATACATTATTTGTTTACTATTTATGAGTTGGAACATATATTACAGTGAATTCTTTGCAACTAGTACCAGTTTCTAACGCCTTTACGAAGAAGGGATTCAACCTAATACAGTAATTTTTGATAATATAACTATCCAGACATTTGTCGGTTATGACACACAGGAATACTATAATGGATTTGTTGGTAATTTTCTTTTATGATTTACTCTTAGCCAATATTTTTTAATATGTTCTTTTTGTGTCTGCAATATTAATAAAGTATGTACTATTTTCTATATGAAATGCTATAGAGGTTTATTTGTCTGACAGTTGTGACAGGAAGCAAGGAAAAACTATTGGTGGTGTCTAGGCTGGGAGATATATTTGTCTCAGATTCAAGCAATATACAGAGCGTTTTCCTTTTTGTGCTGTGTGGTGAACTTGCTTGACCTCTCACTGAGGGGTTAACAAGCTCATCTGAAGCAGGTGCGAGTACTCTTGGCTCTATAAAACCTGGACTGCTAAGGGAGGATGCTCCATCCTGGAACTAGATCTCTGTGCAGGATAGACTGAGGAGCAGCAACTTGCGTGTGTGGTGAGATGAAGTCTATGTGACTGATTTATTCTATGTGGCATTCAGCTGCCTGAGCAGCTGTAGGTTGCTCCAGGGCAGTTAGTTAGGATCCAGTGTTTGGAGTTAGCCTCCCAACGTGGCAAGGATTTATTTTCTGTTTTATTTATTTTGAAGTTTTGATGTCTGTACTTTGTGGATACAGATGTTATAAATAAACCACACTTGTGTTTTACAAAGATCCTGCTGTCTGCTGTGCCTTTTTAAACCGTGCTGTGAACTCATCCAAGGAGTCATGCACAACCCACTGCTGAGCTAATTACTTACACAGTCTTTGAACCTTTACCCTTTAGACTTTAATAATTTTTTTCCTTCCTGGTATAAAAATGTATCTGTGGAGTAGAGTACCCGCTAGCAGTACCAGCCAACAGTACCCACCAGCAGTACTGGCCAGTAAAACCAGCCATCAGTACAAGCCAGCAGTACCCACCAGCAGTAACAGCCAGCATTACAGTCAGCTTTTTTTTTTTTCTTTCTTTGTCTTTAAGTATCTGGGTTCTGTACTGATGACTTTTCCATGTATGTCTAATTCTTAAGCGTCTATTTATTTATTTATTTATTATAAGGGACCTGGAGGTTTTATTGGGAGTTTAAGAATGTGAGTGTATGTATGTGGGTGTGAGTGTGTGTGTGTGTGTGTGGATGTAGGTGTACCTATGTGGATATGAGTTTGTGTATGTGTGTGAGTGTAGTATGTGAGTGTAAGTATGTGGTATGAGTAAGTGTATAATCTGGAGTGGGTGACTGGAGACAAAAAGAAGGCCTATTTATTAAATAACTTCTTCAGCTCTGTGTATACAAAGGAGCATGGGGGAGCTCATGTCCATAATGGGGATGATATTGACAGAGCCCCAAATGAACCACTATGGCACAAAATGAATATAGTCCAGAAATATTTAGACATAATAAAGTTGAATAAGTCACCTGGGCTGGATGGCATACACCCACAGATCCTAAAAGAATTGAGCTGTCATTTCAAAGTAATTTTTTCAAATTTTTAGGGACTCTTTAATAAAATGCTCCAAAGAACACATAAAAACGTGTCCAAGCTAGCATGAACTCCAGAGAGAAATATATAATTTTGCCCCTGTACAAATCCTTCCAGACCTCAACTAGAATATGCAGCTCAGTTTTGGGCACCAGTTCATTAAAATGATATAGGGGAACTAGAGAGAATGCAGAGGAACCAAACTGATAAGAGGTATGGAGGAGCTCAGCTTTGAGGAACGATTATCTAAACTGAATTTATTCCCTCTTGAGAAGAGGAGAATAAGGGGGGATATGATCAACATGTATAAATATATAAGTGGTCCATATAGTGAACTTGGGGGTGAGTTATTCACTTTAAGTTGATCACACAGGGCCAAGGGGTAACTCTTTGCATCTGGAGGAAAAGAGATTTACTTTCCAAATACAGAAAGGCTTCTTCACAGTAAGAGCTGTGAAAATGTGGAATAGGCTCCCTCAAGACCTGTTTCTGGACAGTTCAGTAGATTGTTTTGTTTTAGGAAAGGCCTGGAATCTTTCCTAAATGTACATAATCTATAACTGGATACTAATATTTATAGGTAAAGTTGATTCAGGGAATATCTAATTGCCTCTTGGGGTGATCAGGAAGGGATTTTTTCCCCTGTTGGAGCAAATAGAATCATACTTTATTGTTTTTTTTTCCTTCCTCTGTATCAACTGAACTGTGGATATTAGATTGTATATACAGGATTATATATATATATATATATATATATATATATATATATATATATATATATATATACAACATAGTGTGTGTGTGTGTATATTTATGTATCATTTTTCCTTTTATTGGAAAGGACTAGCCAGACTAACTATGTATGAGTGTAACTGTTTAAATGTGACTGCGTGGGTGTAGGTGTTGATGTGGGTATGTGGAAGTGAGGGCATGTGTGTGTGCGAGTGTCTGTATGTGGGTGGGTCTGATGTGCATTCTGGACATTACATACTCCTGACCCCTGCACGTCATAGGTAACAGAACTAAGATATATGTTTTTAATGCACTTTGGTGCAACATGTACAGTTATCAAATGTTAAAATAAAAGATTTCTGATCATCTGATTATCAATTTGATGAAACATTTTTATTGCTCAATGCAATAAAGCTGGGGAAGTGTACTCAAGTATCCAAACATCTAAGGAAAATTAATTATATGCCAGTGGATATTCTTTCAAATTATAAAAACATACTGAAAACACTAAAATTCTAAAAAAAATATGCATAGAGAGATTTTTGAATTTGTAAATGGCCAGTATAACATTATATAATAAAGTATTTAAAATGATTTAAAGTGTATATAATGCTAAAACGTGCCGTCTATATTTGTTCTGGTGACCATTGTCACCAGGATTGAAGATGAAGGAAAATCTAAAATGTTAAGTTTTGCTGGAACAGTAATAGATGGTAATTCTTGTAATGGGAGCACATGTTGTAATCATAACTACAAGAAGATTTCCCTTACTTTGGAGAGATTTTGTCTCACTTGATTTATCTTCAAAACTAAACAGGAGGTAAAGGCAAATCTGCCCATTTGCACATAGAACAAAAAAAAAAAAAAAAACAACAACAAGGGGTGAAAACTTTCTCTATCCAAATCAACAAAAAAAGTTTCAACTTTAGACATACTTTAAATGTACACCTTTTCATATTTTCAATAAATTACCTTATATATGTGTGGAGGTCTGTAATGGCACAGGCGATGTGTACATAGGCATAACATTGATTTGTATTAACACTACATTGACTCGTACGGCTAAGAGAAGCAGCTCAGATGCAACCTAAAGCCCGTGTACATGATCCTTAACAAATCTTAAAGTGTTTGTTACCCCAACACTTCATATTCCTGATATGTGCCTGCTGTACTTTGTACTTTTATGAGAAAGTATACTGTTCTCTTCGAATTGCTTCCTTTGTGTGAAATCCCTGGTGTTCCTGCTAGTCCCCTAGCTTTCTTATTAAAAACTGACCTCACTAAGCAGGAGAGCACATTGTGGTCAGTTCCCTAGCTATGCTGGGAACTTAGTGTACTCTCTTCAAATGATCAGGCTTGTCCTGACATGCACCCACTGCACAGTCATGCACTGGGAAGCTCAGTGTGCTGCTGCTTCTCCTCCCCTAACTCTTATTCAGCTGAGAACAGAGGGTATGTGATCACTTATAGAAAAACGATTTAAAAAGTATTTATATTTTTTTATATCTATACAAAATTGTTTTTTTATTCATTTATTTTTTAAATGAATGGGTTGTTTTACAAGGTAATCATTTACAATCCCTTTAACTTGGATGAAGAGGGGAGAACTGTTTGGGACTTTTTAGGTGCTTTCACCAACCAGAACTCCTTACGTAAAAATTAACATTTATTGAAACATTATTAAAAAATATTTTCACATATTAAAAAATTACATATGCACTTTGGCTTTTATATGCACTTTTATCATATACTTCTATATCATATACTTCCTGATTTTCAAAATATAACCATGCTAAGCAGGAAGTGTATGATATAAAAGCCAAAGTGTATATGCAATTTTTTAATATGTGAAAATATTTTTTAATGATGTTTAAATAAATTTTTATTTTTAAATAATGAGCTCTGGTTGTTTAAAGCACCTAAAAAGTCCCAAACAATTCTTCCCTTTTTGTCCTATATATACGGGATGTGGTGCAATTACTGATTGACGATTCACCTAAATTCACCTCTCTATACAATCACTTTAACTTACAGAAGCAGCAATGAAATGGCCATGTGATCAAAATGGACCCATGTACTACTGTATACAGTATATTGTAAGTGTGTAATAAATACATTATGGAGTGTTGACATTAAAATTGAGGTGGTTCTAAGGTGAAATTCACATAAACATACATTTGCTGTCTAATTTATGGTGATTTTTATATAAAAACAAATATTTTCAGAGAAAAAAGATTTTTACTGCAGAAATGTGTATTCTTTAGAAATGAAGAAGTTAAACATTTTTTTAATAGAAGTTAACCTGTGATATTAATTTTAAGTGTTGTAAAACAACACTTGACAAATGATACTGGCCCTGTAGATCCTGGCATGCTTCTTTTCCAGACTGGAGAGGAATGCTGGCAAAAAAAGCCTTAAATCAGTTGCTGCCAAATTGAGGTCTGGTAATGAACCATGTCATTCAGATCGTTTTAGATCTGTGAAACAATGCAGGAAGCTGGAATAGTTGTATATTTATTACATTGTAAGATGTTTTCTAGTCAGTGTTATAGGGGATTAGTTAATGCACAAGATGGCATTTACAGTACTTCACTGTGTGATATGTAAAATATGTAACCTAATTTACCTTTTTATGATGTTAACTGACAAACATTTACCTAATAGACACTGTAGCTGTGGTTTTATTAGCTGCATAATATGTAATATATACAGTAATTACTTAAAAACAAGATGTGCTAATGCTAATGGAAATGCCTAATCTGTAAAGTAAAACTATATATTTTGGTAAAGTGTCAATAAACAAAAATGTAATACATTGCAGCTTACCAATCATATCTTGTATTCCCTTAATTTTCACCCCTTATACTTACCTGAGCCCCATCTCAATCCAGCAATGTGCATGAGAGCAGCGGCTCTCCCTGGCCTATCTATCCTCATTGGCTCACACAACAGTGGGAACCATTGGCTCCTGCTGCTGTCAATCACATCCAGTGAGCCAATGAGGAATGAGCAGGGGGCAGGGCCAAGCTGCACTCTGTGTGTGACTGGAAAATGTCCATTCACAGGAGCATGGTTTGGGAGCAGGAATGCTTGAGTGTCCCCATAGCAAGAGGCTTGCTATTGGGGGCACTTTGCGGGGTAGAAGCCAGGATCACCTGCGGGGACCAAACAAGAAGAGAATCAAGGCTGCTCTGTGCAAAACCATAAGCCAGTCTCACAACCGGAGCACATTAATGACATTATATTGAAACAAGAAAAAACTCTTGTAAGACATATGCGAGAGATGCATAAAGATCAACCATTACATTTAAAAATGTTGGATCATTGAACAGCTTAAATAAGGTCCACGAAAAGGATATTTAGAGAAATGTCTGATAAAAACAGAGGCAAGGTGGATTATTCATTTAAACTCATGATCTCCACATGGGTTAAATGAAGGATTTACATTCTTATCCTTTGTACATAAATAAAAGGCCAGTAGTGAACGACTGGACACCTCATAGATTGAATATAAATAGAATGACATATAGGTTATTCACATAGAAGACACACATTGAAAACATTGTAAAAAATGAAATACAATGCAGTGAATGGCTATAATGCACTCCTACTCTCTAAAATACAGGATATATTAGACAAAGAGGTTGATATTCCTGTTAAAATAGAAAAATCAGCTTGAGTTGTGTAAAGGAAGGGCTTTCTCCTGTTTATACACAAGATGGCACAAAAGAGTTTTAATTTCGCACACGCACCATGGCGTATAAAGGAGCCTTTTTCATACATGCACGAACGCGATGATGCTGCAATTTGTGTGATGCGGACATGACATATTGACACAAATACATCACGCGCATGGTGACGAAGCTGCCATCTTTTGGGAAATTGTCTATAAATAAGGGGAAAAAAACAAACGCCCATTTTAGTTTTTGGCTTGTGAGGTTAGTTCGTTCCCCCCCCCCCCCACCATTATTTTCTTTATGCACTCCCTTTTTCATTCACTATGAGCACTATAACCCTGACAAAGTCTATTTTTAAACGAAACATGTAGTTTTTTTCTTTTCTGAGGCTATACAGTATATTGGAGCACACTTTTTATTTTTTGGTTTTGGGTTCTTACATGGCTTTTGTGGGGGTTAACACCTGGAATTAATGAGGGATGAACGGTTGTCAGTCTAATCTATTAGACAGCAGGAGACTTTGTCAGTTTTGAGATAGTTCCATCAAGACAGATGTCGGAATCACCAGTTTAGGCAGGTTGATACTAGAAGAGCTGCAGAAAATCTCTCTAGAGACAAGTCAGTTTTCTTTGAGGGACAGTTTTAGTACCCAATACTGACAGTCAGCATAACTTTTTCGAAGTAGCTAGCTAGTTTGTGTTTGTTTGAGGGCCAGTTGTAGAAATGACAGAAAGGTCCAAGATTTATATATATATACAGCCAGCAAAAATTTTAAGCTTTACTTGGCAGTATGTAGATCAACTGATTAGCTCAGATATCAGGAGTAGTGTTGAGCGAACACGGACTGTATTATTCGTGTTCGTACCGAATAATTGGATTTTTTGTACCCGAACACGGACACGGACACTTTACTGTATGTTCGGGTAAAAATCCGTGTTCGGTCGTTTTATTTCCGGGTTTTGCATGCTTTGGCGCTCTTTTCATGGCGGGCTTTCAACAGCCAATCAACAATCGTTTAACTGGTGTGCCTTAAGCCATCCCAGCCATGCCTGCAAATGTCTTAGTAGCTGTGATTGGCCGTCTGAAGCATGTGACCAAGTCTTTATAAGTTCGAGGCAGCCGCAGCGGCGTCATTATGCTGCTTATATCAGGGACAGAGCACACATCAACGTGCTGGCTGCTGATTAGGGAAAGATAGGCAGGAAAAAACCATTTGTGTCCGGATAGAATTGAGGGACAGGTCGGAGTGTTTAGGCAGGGCGAGTTGTAGGCATTTTAGGGATAGAGTCTGCTGAATTATAGGGTCAGTGTCTTCTACAAACTACAATCGATATTGCTGTGTGGGGGGTGGGGTGAATCTGCACTCAATCCTGATCTACGATCTCTTCTCAATCCTGTTAGGGACAGAGTCTGCTGAATTTTAGGGAAACTGTGTTCTACAAACTACAATCGATATTGCTGTGTGGTGTGGGATTGGAGATAGGCAGGTGTCAGTGATCCACATCCATTTTTCTGTGTGTGAGCTGCAGTGAACACAATCTTTTTGGGCTGCAGTGAACACAATCTTTTTGGGCTGCAGTGAACACAATCTTTTTGGGCTGCAGTGAACACAATCTTTTTGGGCTGCAGTGAACACAATCTTTTTGGGGTGCAGTGAACAAAATCTTTTTGGGGTGCAGTGAACACAATCCTTTTTGGTGTGCAGTGAACACAATCTTTGTGGGGTGCAGTGAACAAAATCCTTTGTGGGGTGCAGTGAACACAATCTTTTTGGGGTGCAGTGAACAAAATCCTTTTTGGGGTGCAGTGAACAACATCCTTTTTGGGGTGCAGTGAACACAATCTTTTTGGGGTGCAGTGAACAAAATCCTTTGTGGGGTGCAGTGAACACAATCTTTTTGGGGTGCAGTGAACACAATCTTTTTGGGGTGGAGTGAACAACATCCTTTTTGGGGTGCAGTGAACAAAATCCTTTTTGGGGTGCAGTGAACAAAATCATTTTTGGGGTGCAGTGAACACAATCTTTTTGGGGTGCAGTGAACACAATCTTTGTGGGGTGCAGTGAACACAATCTTTTTGGGGTGGAGTGAACAACATCCTTTTTGGGGTGCAGTGAACAACATCCTTTTTGGGGTGCAGTGAACACAATCTTTTTGGGGTGCAGTGAACACAATCTTTGTGGGGTACAGTGAACAGAATCTTTGTGGGGTGCAGTGAACACAATCTTTGGGGGGTACAGTGAACACAATCTTTTTGGGGTGCAGTGAACACAATCTTTGTGGGGTGCAGTGAACACAATCTTTTTGGGGTGGAGTGAACAAAATCATTTTTGGGGTGCAGTGAACAACATCCTTTTTGGGGTGCAGTGATCAAAATCCTTTTTGGGGTGCAGTGAACACAATCTTTTTGGGGTGCAGTGAACAAAATCCTTTGTGGGGTGCAGTGAACAGAATCTTTGTGGGGTGCAGTGAACACAATCTTTGGGGGGGTACAGTGAACACAATCTTTTTGGGGTGCAGTGAACACAATCTTTGTGGGGTACAGTGAACAGAATCTTTGTGGGGTGCAGTGAACACAATCTTTGGGGGGTACAGTGAACACAATCTTTTTGGGGTGCAGTGAACACAATCTTTGGGGGGTACAGTGAACACAATCTTTTTGGGGTGCAGTGAACACAATCTTTGTGGGGTGCAGTGAACACAATCTTTGGGGGGGTACAGTGAACACAATCTTTTTGGGGTGCAGTGAACAACATCCTTTTAGGGTGCAGTGAACACAATCTTTGTGGGGTGCAGTGAACAACATCCTTTTAGGGTGCAGTGAACACAATCTTTGTGGGGTACAGTGAACAGAATCTTTGTGGGGTGCAGTGAACACAATCTTTGGGGGGTACAGTGAACACAATCTTTGTGAGGTGCAGTGAACACAATCTTTGTGGGGTGCAGTGAACACAATCATTGTGGGGTGCAGTGAACTCAATCTTTGTGGGGTACAGTGAACACAATCTCATACTTCTGAAGATTTGAGGGTGCTGCCTGTTCCATACTCCCCCTACTCCTCATCTAGCCTTTTAGGGGTACAAACAATAGTAATTGGGGCCTAGTGTGGTTGTGTACGTGTGATATACATACACTTTTTTTGGATCATATTTTCTATTCCGCTATTTAATCAAAAACCTTTGGGGATCAGTTAAATTGGGGGATAGTCTGTGTTGGTACGTGTGAGAGAGATCCACCTTTCCAAGTTGTTGGGGTTCATCTCATACTTCTGAAGGTTTGAGGGTGCTGCCTGTTCCATACTCCCCCTACTCCTAGCCTTTTAGGGGTACAAACAATAGTAATTGGGGCCTAGTGTGGTTGTGTACGTGTGATATACATACACTTTTTTTGGATCATATTTTCTATTCCGCTATTTAATCAAAAACCTTTGGGGATCAGTTAAATTGGGGGATAGTCTGTGTTGGTACGTGTGAGAGAGATCCACCTTTCCAAGTTGTTGGGGTTCATCTCATACTTCTGAAGGTTTGAGGGTGCTGCCTGTTCCATACTCCCCCTACTCCTCATCTAGCCTTTTAGGGGTACAAACAATAGTAATTGGGGCCTAGTGTGGTTGTGTACGTGTGATATACATACACTTTTTTTGGATCATATTTTCTATTCCGCTATTTAATCAAAAACCTTTGGGGATCAGTTAAATTGGGGGATAGTCTGTGTTGGTACGTGTGAGAGAGATCCACCTTTCCAAGTTGTTGGGGTTCATCTCATACTTCTGAAGGTTTGAGGGTGCTGCCTGTTCCATACTCCCCCTACTCCTCATCTAGCCTTTTAGGGGTACAAACAATAGTAATTGGGGCCTAGTGTGGTTGTGTACGTGTGATATACATACACTTTTTTTGGATCATATTTTCTATTCCGCTATTTAATCAAAAACCTTTGGGGATCAGTTAAATTGGGGGATAGTCTGTGTTGGTACGTGTGAGAGAGATCCACCTTTCCAAGTTGTTGGGGTTCATCTCATACTTCTGAAGGTTTGAGGGTGCTGCCTGTTCCATACTCCCCCTACTCCTAGCCTTTTAGGGGTACAAACAATAGTAATTGGGGCCTAGTGTGGTTGTGTACGTGTGATATACATACACTTTTTTTGGATCATATTTTCTATTCCGCTATTTAATCAAAAACCTTTGGGGATCAGTTAAATTGGGGGATAGTCTGTGTTGGTACGTGTGAGAGAGATCCACCTTTCCAAGTTGTTGGGGTTCATCTCATACTTCTGAAGGTTTGAGGGTGCTGCCTGTTCCATACTCCCCCTACTCCTCATCTAGCCTTTTAGGGGTACAAACAATAGTAATTGGGGCCTAGTGTGGTTGTGTACGTGTGATATACATACACTTTTTTTGGATCATATTTTCTATTCCGCTATTTAATCAAAAACCTTTGGGGATCAGTTAAATTGGGGGATAGTCTGTGTTGGTACGTGTGAGAGAGATCCACCTTTCCAAGTTGTTGGGGTTCATCTCATACTTCTGAAGGTTTGAGGGTGCTGCCTGTTCCATACTCCCCCTACTCCTCATCTAGCCTTTTAGGGGTACAAACAATAGTAATTGGGGCCTAGTGTGGTTGTGTACGTGTGATATACATACACTTTTTTTGGATCATATTTTCTATTCCGCTATTTAATCAAAAACCTTTGGGGATCAGTTAAATTGGGGGATAGTCTGTGTTGGTACGTGTGAGAGAGATCCACCTTTCCAAGTTGTTGGGGTTCATCTCATACTTCTGAAGGTTTGAGGGTGCTGCCTGTTCCATACTCCCCCTACTCCTCATCTAGCCTTTTAGGGGTACAAACAATAGTAATTGGGGCCCAGTGTGGTTGTGTACGTGTGATATACATACACTTTTTTTGGATCATATTTTCTATTCCGCTATTTAATCAAAAACCTTTGGGGATCAGTTAAATTGGGGGATAGTCTGTGTTGGTACGTGTGAGAGAGATCCACCTTTCCAAGTTGTTGGGGTTCATCTCATACTTCTGAAGGTTTGAGGGTGCTGCCTGTTCCATACTCCCCCTACTCCTCATCTAGCCTTTTAGGGGTACAAACAATAGTAATTGGGGCCTAGTGTGGTTGTGTACGTGTGATATACATACACTTTTTTTGGATCATATTTTCTATTCCGCTATTTAATCAAAAACCTTTGGGGATCAGTTAAATTGGGGGATAGTCTGTGTTGGTACGTGTGAGAGAGATCCACCTTTCCAAGTTGTTGGGGTTCATCTCATACTTCTGAAGGTTTGAGGGTGCTGCCTGTTCCATACTCCCCCTACTCCTAGCCTTTTAGGGGTACAAACAATAGTAATTGGGGCCTAGTGTGGTTGTGTACGTGTGATATACATACACTTTTTTTGGATCATATTTTCTATTCCGCTATTTAATCAAAAACCTTTGGGGATCAGTTAAATTGGGGGATAGTCTGTGTTGGTACGTGTGAGAGAGATCCACCTTTCCAAGTTGTTGAGGTTCATCTCATACTTCTGAAGGTTTGAGGGTGCTGCCTGTTCCATACTCCCCCTACTCCTCATCTAGCCTTTTAGGGGTACAAACAATAGTAATTGGGGCCCAGTGTGGTTGTGTACGTGTGATATACATACACTTTTTTTGGATCATATTTTCTATTCCGCTATTTAATCAAAAACCTTTGGGGATCAGTTAAATTGGGGGATAGTCTGTGTTGGTACGTGTGAGAGAGATCCACCTTTCCAAGTTGTTGGGGTTCATCTCATACTTCTGAAGGTTTGAGGGTGCTGCCTGTTCCATACTCCCCCTACTCCTCATCTAGCCTTTTAGGGGTACAAACAATAGTAATTGGGGCCTAGTGTGGTTGTGTACGTGTGATATACATACACTTTTTTTGGATCATATTTTCTATTCCGCTATTTAATCAAAAACCTTTGGGGATCAGTTAAATTGGGGGATAGTCTGTGTTGGTACGTGTGAGAGAGATCCACCTTTCCAAGTTGTTGGGGTTCATCTCATACTTCTGAAGGTTTGAGGGTGCTGCCTGTTCCATACTCCCCCTACTCCTAGCCTTTTAGGGGTACAAACAATAGTAATTGGGGCCTAGTGTGGTTGTGTACGTGTGATATACATACACTTTTTTTGGATCATATTTTCTATTCCGCTATTTAATCAAAAACCTTTGGGGATCAGTTAAATTGGGGGATAGTCTGTGTTGGTACGTGTGAGAGAGATCCACCTTTCCAAGTTGTTGGGGTTCATCTCATACTTCTGAAGGTTTGAGGGTGCTGCCTGTTCCATACTCCCCCTACTCCTCATCTAGCCTTTTAGGGGTACAAACAATAGTAATTGGGGCCTAATGTGGTTGTGTACGTGTGATATACATACACTTTTTTTGGATCATATTTTCTATTCCGCTATTTAATCAAAAACCTTTGGGGATCAGTTAAATTGGGGGATAGTCTGTGTTGGTACGTGTGAGAGAGATCCACCTTTCCAAGTTGTTGGGGTTCATCTCATACTTCTGAAGGTTTGAGGGTGCTGCCTGTTCCATACTCCCCCTACTCCTCATCTAGCCTTTTAGGGGTACAAACAATAGTAATTGGGGCCCAGTGTGGTTGTGTACGTGTGATATACATACACTTTTTTTGGATCATATTTTCTATTCCGCTATTTAATCAAAAACCTTTGGGGATCAGTTAAATTGGGGGATAGTCTGTGTTGGTACGTGTGAGAGAGATCCACCTTTCCAAGTTGTTGGGGTTCATCTCATACTTCTGAAGGTTTGAGGGTGCTGCCTGTTCCATACTCCCCCTACTCCTCATCTAGCCTTTTAGGGGTACAAACAATAGTAATTGGGGCCTAGTGTGGTTGTGTACGTGTGATATACATACACTTTTTTTGGATCATATTTTCTATTCCGCTATTTAATCAAAAACCTTTGGGGATCAGTTAAATTGGGGGATAGTCTGTGTTGGTACGTGTGAGAGAGATCCACCTTTCCAAGTTTTTGGGGTTCATCTCATACTTCTGAAGATTTGAGGGTGCTGCCTGTTCCATACCCCCCCTACTCCTCATCTAGCCTTTTAGGGGTACAAACAATAGTAATTGGGGCCTAGTGTGGTTGTGTACGTGTGATATACATACACTTTTTTTGGATCATATTTTCTATTCCGCTATTTAATCAAAAACCTTTGGGGATCAGTTAAATTGGGGGATAGTCTGTGTTGGTACGTGTGAGAGAGATCCACCTTTCCAAGTTTTTGGGGTTCATCTCATACTTCTGAAGATTTGAGGGTGCTGCCTGTTCCATACTCCTCCTCCTACTGCTCAACCATCCTTTTAGGGGTACAAACAATAGTAGTTGGGGCCTAGTGTGGTGGTGTACGTGCGAGATACATACACTTTCTTTTTGATCATATTTTCTATTCCGCTATTCAATTAAAACCTTTGGGGATCAATTCAATTGCGAGATAGTCTGTGTCGGTACGTGTGAGATCCACCTTTCCAAGTTGTTGGGGTTCATCTCATACTTCTGAAGATTTGAGGGTGCTGCCTGTTCCATACTCCTGCTCCTACTGCTCAACCATCCTTTTAGGGGTACAAACAATAGTAATTGGGGCCTAGTGTGGTTGTGTACGTGCGAGATACATACACTTTTTTTGATCATATTTCCTATTCCGCTATTCAATAAAAACCTTTGAGGATCAATTGAATTGCGGGATAGTCTGTGTCGGTACGTGTGAGATCCACCTTTCCAAGTTTTTGGGGTTCATCTCATACTTCTGAAGATTTGAGGGTGCTGCCTGTTCCATACTCCTCCTCCTACTCCTCATCCATCCTTTTAGGGGTACAAACAATAGTAATTGGGGCCTAGTGTGGTTGTGTACGTGCGAGATACATACACTTTTTTTGATCATATTTCCTATTCCGCTATTCAATAAAAACCTTTGAGGATCAATTGAATTGCGGGATAGTCTGTGTCGGTACGTGTGAGATCCACCTTTCCAAGTTTTTGGGGTTCATCTCATACTTCTGAAGATTTGAGGGTGCTGCCTGTTCCATACTCCTCCTCCTACTCCTCATCCATCCTTTTAGGGGTACAAACAATAGTAATTGGGGCCTAGTGTGGTTGTGTACGTGCGAGATACATACACTTTTTTTGATCATATTTCCTATTCCGCTATTCAATAAAAACCTTTGAGGATCAATTGAATTGCGGGATAGTCTGTGTCGGTACGTGTGAGATCCACCTTTCCAAGTTTTTGGGGTTCATCTCATACTTCTGAAGATTTGAGGGTGCTGTCTGTTCCATACTCCTCCTACTCCTCATCCATCCTTTTAGGGGTAGAAACAATAGTAATTGGGGCCTAGTGTGGTTTTGTACGTGCGAGATACATACACTTTTTTGGATCATATTTCCTATTCCGCTATTCAATAAAAACCTTTCTAGGGCAAGATCTTAAATTACAGAAATATGAGGAGACCGTCAAATAAGGGCCGTGGCCTGGGTCGTGGTGCTGCTGGTAGAGCTCCTGTTGCAAGGAGAGGACGTGGTCGATCTGTGCCAGCTACACGCACAAGTGAAACACCTTCCTCAAGTGTGAGTAGGCGACAGAACCTGCATCAGTATTTGGTAGGGCATCAAACGCCCCTAGAAGTGATGAGGCCAGAACAAGTTGAGGCGATAGTAGATTGGTTTGCTGCTGACAGTGCCTCCAGTTCCTTCACATTGTCTCCCACCCAGTCTACTGCAGAAAGGTCAGAGTTGGCACCTGCAGCCAATGTCCAACCGTCTTTCACCTCACCCCCTTGCAAATCAGGCCAGCAGTCTGAGCCCCAAGCCATACAGCAGTCTCTTATTCTTTTTGAGGACTCTGTCAGCAGGGTTTCCCAGGGCCATCCACCTAGCCCTGCCCCAGAAGTGGAAGAGATTGAGTGCAGCGATGCCCAACCACTTATTTCTCAAGATGAGTACATGCAAGGATCATCGCAGCACGTCTCCGATGATGACGAAACGCAGGTGCCAACTGCTGCGGCGTTCAGCATTGTGGAGACCGACAAGGAGGGCAGGGGTGAAGACTGGGTGGAAGATGATGTGGAGGACGATGAGGTCCTCGACCCCACATGGAATGAACGTCATGCAGGTGACCTGAGTAGTTTGGAGGAAGAGGCGGTGGTCGCACAGAGCCACCAGCACAGCAGAAGAGGGAGCAGGGTGCAGAAGCGGAGCGGCCGTGCCCTAGACACTACGCCCGCTACTGCCCAACGCAGCAAGGGAACGAGCGCACCAAAGTCAGCTCAAAGGAGTTCTCTAGCGTGGAAGTTCTTTAGAAAATGTGCTGATGACAGGACACGAGTGGTTTGCACCCTGTGCAATCAGAGCTTGAAGCGAGGCATAAACCTTCTCAACCTGAGCACAACCTGCATGATCAGGCATCTAAGTGCAAAGCACGAGCTGCAGTGGAGTACACACCTTCAAAACCAAGAAACGTCTCTGGCTCATCCTGCTTCCTCTTCTGCTGCAGTCTCGGCCGCTCCAGCCACATCTGTAGTGATACCGGCACCTGCCACCCCACAAACAGACGATCTGTCAGCAACACCACCACCTGGGTCACCAACAACCATCTCCACAATGTCCCGTGGAAGCGTTCAGCTTTCCATCTCCCAAACACTTGAGAGGAAGAGGAAGTACCCCCCTACCCACCCGCGATCCCTGGCCCTGAATGCCAGCATTTCAAAATTATTGGCCTTTGAAATGCTGTCATTCCGTCTGGTGGAGACGCACAGTTTTAAAAACCTTATGTCGGTGGCTGTCCCACAGTACGTCGTGCCCAGCCGCCACTACTTTTCCAGGCAAGCCATCCCTTCCCTGCACAACCAAGTGGGGGAAAATATCAGGTGTGCACTGCGCAACGCCATCTGTGCCAAGGTCCACCTAACTACGGATACGTGGACCAGTAAGCACGGTCAGGGGCGTTATATCTCCCTAACGGCACACTGGGTAAATGCAGTGGCGGATGGGCCTGAGGCGGATAGCAATTTGGCGCATGTCCTTCCACCACCGAGGATTGCAGGGCGCTTCAGTTTGCCTCCTGTTCCTAACTCCTCCTACTCCGCTTCCTCATCCTCTACCGCCTCCTCATCCGGACAGCGTAACACCTTCACCACCAACTTCAGCACGGCCAGGGGTAAACGACAGCAGGCAGTTTTACAACTTGCCTGTTTGGGGGACAAACCACACACCGCGCAGGAGTTGTGGAGGAGCATGGAACAGCAGACAAATGAGTGGTTGCTGCCAGCGAGCCTCAAGCCCGGCCTGGTGGTGTGCGATAACGGGCGAAATCTCATAGCAGCTCTGGGCCTAGCCGGTTTGACGCACATCCCTTGCCTGGCGCATGTGCTGAATTTGGTGGTGCAGAGGTTCCTTAAAAACTACCCCGATATGTCAGAGCTGCTGCAGAAAGTGCGGGCCGTTTGTGCGCACTTTCGGCGTTCTCACCCTGCTGCTGCTCGCCTGGCAGCGCTGCAGCGTAACTTCGGCCTTCCCGCTCACCGCCTCATATGTGACGTGCCCACAAGGTGGAACTCCACCTTGCACATGCTGGAAAGACTGTGCGAGCAGCAGCAGGCCATAGTGGAGTTTCAGCTGCAGCACGCACGCGTGAGTCGCTCTGCGGAACAGCACCACTTCACCACCAATAACTGGGCCTCCATGCGAGACCTGTGTGCCTTGTTGCGCTGTTTTGAGTACTCCACCAACATGGCCAGTGGCAATGACGCCGTTCTCAGCTTAACTATCCCACTTCTATGCCTCCTTGAAAAAACAATTCGGGCGATGATGGAAGAGGATGTGGCACAGGATGAGGAGGAGGAGGAGGATGAAGAGGTAACATTTCCAAGGCTTTCAGGGCAGTCATTCGCAAGGGGCTCCGAGGGTGGGTTCCTGCACACGCAAACGCCAGGGACGCAATTGTCCAGCAGGGGCACAGTTCTGGAGGATGAGGAGGATGAGGAGGAGGAGGAGCTGGAGGAGGAGATGGAACCATGTTCACAGCAGGGTGGCACCCAGGCCAGCTCATGGCCATCACTGGTGCGTGGCTGGGGGGATACAGAGGACACGGACGATACACCTCCCACAGAGGACAGCCTTTCGTCGCCTCTGGGCAGCCTGGCACACATGAGCGATTACATGCTGCAGTGTCTCCACAACGACCGCCGAGTTGCCCACATTCTAACTTGTGCTGATTACTGGGTGGCCACGCTGCTGGATCCCCGTTACAAGGACAACGTACCGTCCTTAATTCACTCACTGGAGCGCGATCGCAAGATGCGCGAGTACAAGCGCACGCTGGTAGACGCCATGCTGCTGGCATTCCCATCTGACAGCGGGGCCACAGTGGAAGCACAAGGCAGAGGAGGAGGAGGAGGAGGTCGCCAACGCAACCAGGGCACCGCCAGCACCTCAGAAGGCAGGGTTAGCATGGCCGAAATGTGGAAAAGCTTTGTCAGCACGCCACAACAAACAGCAGCACCAGCAGCTCAGATGGAACGTCTTAGCAGGAGGCAGCATTTTACCAACATGGTGGAGCAGTATGTGTGCACACGCCTACATGTAGTGAATGACGGGTCTGCCCCCTTCAACTTCTGGGTCTCCAAATTGGGCACATGGCCTGAGCTTGCCCTTTACGCCTTGGAGGTGCTGGCGTGCCCTGCAGCCAGTGTATTATCTGAACGGGTATTTAGCACGGCTGGGGGCGTTATAACAGACAAGCGCAGCCGCCTGTCCAGAGACAATGTGGACAAGCTCACGTTCATTAAAATGAACCAGGCATGGATCCCACGGGACTTTTCCGTACCTTATGCAGAATAGCAATGGATACCGACCTTACCCACCCATTGTTCCATTTTTGCTCTTTCTCACTCTTTTGGGGTGTACCCTCATTTAAAATTTTTGAAAAGAAGCAGTGTTGGCTACCTCGTCCTCCTCCTCAGGGCCAGATTAATGTAGGGGCTATTGGAGCTGCAGCTCCAGGCCCCTACCTTTTATATAGGCCCCGGGTTGGCCATATTCACTGTTACCGCTCTTCTGTCACTTGTAAACACAGAAGTCTGGCTTCTATGCTCGCTTTCCCAGGCAGCACCCTCAGAACCTCCCCACACAGCGTGAAGGCCGGACAAGGAGGGACAGTTGGCGATGCATGGATGTGTTTATGGGCTTCAGAGACAGCATCCCATGTTGAATTAGGCATGCATGGCTGCACCCTTCCTCCTCTGGGTGCATGGCAAGGCACGGCCCTTAAGGCCCTTCAAAATCCTCAGCACCAAGCCCATGATGCTGTTAATCCGGCCCTGGTCCTCCTCCACCGCCGCTTCCACCTACACCGCCCATAGGTGTGCGCAGCCTATTGCATTAAGGTGTGCACCCCAAAGTTGAAATACACATGCATGTGTTTGCCAGCAGGGAGAGTAATGTATCGGGGCCATGTACCTGTAGGCAAGGAGAAATAGAGCAGAGCAGGTCCCAGGGAGATCTTTCCCATCTCCTCACTGGCAATGCTATGTGCCCTAGGTGATTAGGGTGTGCCCAGGCACACCCAGCACACCCTGTGCGCACGCCTATGTCACCGCCACATCCACCACCACCTCAACCTCCCTCCTACTCCATATGGGCCTCGTCCTTCAGAGATGAAGAAGAACATTGTTTTATTTTTCTGTTTTTTTTTGTTGTTTTAAGTTATTTCCCTATCCACATTTGTTTGCAGAGCACTTGCCATGCTCTTAATTACGTTTTGCTGCCATTTGCAGCACTCTAGCCCTTTCCTTTGGTGTTTTAGAGCCATTTTAGTGCCTTAAAGTTCGGGTCCCCATTGACTTCAATGGGGTTCGGTGTCCGGGAAAAGTTCGGTAAAAGTCCGGGACACGGACCCGGACTTTTTTTTAAAGTTCGGCCGAACCCGTCGAACACGGACATCTAGGTGTCCGCTCAACCCTAATCAGGAGCAGACAGTAATTAAATATAGTAGACAAATGACCACCATGGTAATCTTTCATTTCACCCCTGATAAGGTGTCCCTTTTGAGTATATATACATATATTTTTCACATTTTCATAAATTTTTTTATATATTGGTTAATAAAGGTTATGTTTTAGAACATTTAGCCATGGTGCGGTGGATCACGCACCCACATTTTGTATAAAATAGTATTGGCAGATTTAGTCTTCAAATATTTAAGGTATTGTTTGTAGATCACAACCGGCTTATGTTGAACAAGTATGCTGGAAAATTAGCATCCGATCAGTGCACGCAGTGTGTTCTGGCGGGTGGGGGGAGGGGGGTGCAGTTCCCCTGTCAGAACACAATAGCACAGCGGAGGGGGGGGGGGGGTTTGATCAACACGCTAACATTGGATGTGTTGATACAGCAAACTTTCAATTTTTTTTCATTCAGGCCACTGGGTTGAAGGAAAAAAAATCTTCCCATGTGTACCTAGCTTTAAGATGTCTCCACTCTGAAAGGAAGAGTAATCGCGACACCTTTGGATAGAAATATTATCCGTCTGGGGAGAGGGCAGTATTAGATATACCAGCAGATTTATATAGACCTGAATAACAAATTAAAGCGGAGCCTCAGCTAACATTTTTTCAACAATTACAAGAACAGTTTTTCCTATTTGGGATTAAGATTTTAATTCAATAAAAAAAGCTGACCTTTTGTAGGCACCCATGTTCATGTTAAATGGTTTGTCCGAACCCTCTAACTAGTAATTCTGCCGGACAGCTTGGTCTGTTAAAGGTGATAAAAGGAAATAAAACCTAAAAAAATGCAGCCATTACACATTTGGTAATCTGCAATATAATACATTTTTGTTTTTGAGTCTAATACCACTTGAAAATCAAATGGGTATTTAGATAAACTATATGCATTAAAGGGAAACTAAACCCATTGAGTTAACTGTATCCCAAAACATTTACATTCAAGCCATGCTGTGAACGATAACTGTCATGTTTGCTTATGCTTTCAACCAGACTGGCAAGTCATTAAATGGCTGGTGATATAACTGATCACGTGCAGCACGATAGCAACTGTAGATCAAAAAGAGGAAAAGATGGCAGCTTCATTGGCTGTAAAGGGCAGGAGGGTTTAGTTCAATTTTAATATACATCAAAGATTTCATTAAACCTTAGAGTACATCCCACGTCGCCTCCCTGTTGGTATTGATATAGACTTTATCCGATATGTGCTTTCATTGTAAGTATGAGAGAAGTTAGAATTTTTTGAAAATCATAGCTGGCTGCTGTTTGAGCAATACTTTTTTTGTACTCTAATAACTGTAGAATTTCAGTCTTTTTTTTTTTTGATAGATTATATAAGTGTTATCATTGCTGTTTAAATTCTCGTATTTGATATTTCTTAACTTCTTGTCTAATAGATAGGTGCCAGACAGGAAAATCTGCCCACTTCCCATTTATTTGACATGCTGAAATCATGGGCGGCAGATTGTTATGAACTATTCAACTCCACACAATTGTAATCTTATTTAAAATTGATAGAAAGTTTTCACAATTGTCAGATGTAATGCCAAAAAATACTGGTAATTCACTTAGATACTGTTTACTCAGTAGATTGCTTAATGCATGTAACAAGGTGGCACAGAGGAGGGGCCCCTTTTCTCCATGTGTCTGAATCTCTTCTCTTGAACCTGTTTGCAAAGACACAACATCAATGTGTATAATGGTAAAAAAACATTTCATAGCAATTCACCCAGTGAAAGTGCGTGTCAAATTGTTCTTTCTAAATTGGGCAAAATGTGAATTGTATTAAAGTGATCAAAAAATCAACTTTTTTTTTTTAAATAGCAACATGTTATACTTACTTACCTGTCCTGATCCTCATCTTCTCGGTTCCCCCACTGGTGCTCCAGGCTTGACCTCACCCTCCGACCAAGTGCCCCCACAGCAAACAGCTTGCTGTAGGGGCACCCGAGCAAGCTTACTCCTGAGCCACTGCTCTACGTGTCTATTCAGACACTTACCGTATATACTTGAGTATAAGCCGACCCGAATATAAGCCAAGGCCCCTAATTTTACCACAAAAAAATGGGAAAAATGATTGACTCGAGTATAAGCCTAGGGTGGGAAATGCAGCAGCTACTGGTAAATCTTAAAAATAAAAATAGATACCATTACACAGTACATTACAGCACATTACACAGTACATTACACAGTACATTAGGCCTCCCCCCTTAACCCAGGTCAGCCATAAAGAGAAATATTACCATAAATAAAATAAAAATCTATAAAATAAAATATTACTGTAAATATAATATTAAATGTAATATTAAAAAAGGAAACTTTGAGTTGTGGTCAGTGGTACATTACAGCACATACATTACACCTCCACCTCCAACCCCCCCCCCCCCAACCCACATTAGGCCTTCACCTCACCTCCACTCCCCCCCTCTTCTCAACCCGCATTAGGCCTTCACCTCCAACCCCCCCCCCCCCCTCAACCCAGGTCAACCATAAATATTAAGTAAATTAAAATATATAAAATAAACTATTAAATATAATATTAGAAGAACCTTGGGGTGCTGGATGCTGCTCATGTGCTGTAGTGCAGATGGTGGTAATGCAGGTGTTCGGGTTCCCTCAGTGCCTCCCGGCCTGGGCAGCTCACTTCTTCACTTCTTCAGCAGCGCGGCTGCCAGCACTGGCTCCTCCCACAGTGTGACATGCGGGCGCAGCTCGTCCACTGACTCTCCGCTGACTGTCTCCTCCGCTCTTCTGCTACAGAGGAGTCAAGCGGCGGGTCATGTTGTTCGGGCATATTACCGTATTAACGGCGGTGGATGCGGGCAGGGGGGTCGGGGGTGAGATTAGAAGTAATTCCAGGTCATTCCTGATCGTTCCTGGCATTTTCCCATTTCATTTTTTCTTCTCACTCGAGTATAAGCCGTGAGGGTGCTTTTTCAGCAAAAAAAAAGAGCTGAAAAAGTCGGCTTATACTCGAGTATATACGGTAAGTGGGGTACACCACCATATACAGCTTTAAGGCACCCCCCCAAGTATATTATTTATAGGATTTGTGTATTTTTAAATGTTGCTCTTAAAGCTACAAAAAAAGAAAACCTGCAATCTGTTTGTTTTTGGTTTTTTTGCATCGGCACATGTACCCCATGGCAGTGACCAACTTCCAGTGCCTTTTTTGACACTAGTTTGCTAAAAAGGACCAACATTTAACAAAAAGATTCACCATTATAGATTTCAGTGGGATTCACCCCTAAATTTGAGTTCATTAAATTCTGAGCAAAATGCACCAAACCTTTGGCAAAGAGTACCTGGGTAGATTAGACCATCATTAGATAGGAGTAACACCCAAAAGGAATTCTAACTCCTCCCGACAAAGTTTGTTTTGGCTCAATATACAACATACAACCTTAAAGCAGAACTAATCCCTCCTGAATTTACACCCAGGGAAGCTGCCATCTTAGCCTCTGTTTGATCTACAGTTACAGTGGTGCTGCACATGTGATCACCCATGATACTAGCCATTTGATGGCTTGACAGTTCAACTTAGTGCTGCTATGATCACACTAGTAACTGTAACAGCAGTTGTCATTAAGGGTATGCTTTGAGTTTAATTGTTCAGGAATCAGTGGGTTTATTTCCACCTTGAATAGATAGTATATGTGCATATATTTTTACTCTTGACAATTTTCAGGGCTAAGAATATTTTTCTTAGTAAATATGAATTATAGCACAGTATATGAACATTACATTTTAAATCTTTACAGCCAGCAATTGTAGTTCTAGGCTCATATTCACACTTACCAGGCTAACCCTAATATCATTGCTGAAAAACCCTGCCGTTTATAGAGCTGGATACCTGAAGCTCATATTACACATACAGCTAAATGAGTTAGAGGAGTGACTCGTGCCGTCCCCATCCCTCTTTTTATTGCTCAGTACTAAGTTATCAATAAGGAAGAACAAACTGAAAAATAAAAAAATACAGTGAAAGGCCTTCCTTTGGGTAAAACAAAAATCTGTGTCATGGGTGAATCCTGTATTAAATGTTTATTTGTCAAGTAAACATTGCCTATACTGTAGATAATAAAAACCTATTGAAATTAATTATTAATTGATTATTTTAAAACATATTTATTTAATATTAAATGACTTTTGAGCCAAAGCCATTATAGTTTTTCTTTATAGTGGGCTCTTGATTACTATTTGGATACTCTTGCAGTAGCTCTTTAATTTAGTGTAAGTAAGAGGTCCAAATTAGGATATCACCACTATTGCTACAAAGATTGCAACATGACAAACCAGATTTAGTGTTTAGGGCATAAGCATTTTGCTTACCTGAGAGTTGTGAGAGCAGGTTCTAAAGAGAATACACAAGGACATAATTAAGTAATAAATCCCAATTAACCCTTTCACTGCCATGGACGTAAGGGTTACCTTAAAATAAAACTGTTTGCAGCTGGCCAGCTCAGTAACCCTTACATTCTGGGCATTCGCTTAGACTATAAGTAGTGTATGTGTGTGCCTGCAATCAGCTCCCCTCCACAACCTGTTGTTTCCTGTGTGCTCTTAAATCCCTGTACTGACAGTGACAATGGGTCGTACAGGGAATTATATTGCGAGTACACAGTTAGGAGGATCAGATCCATTTAAAGTGGCAAGCAGGGAATCAATAAAAATATCCCTTGGGTTTACTGACTACTTTTCTTTCCTGAACAAACATGGAAGTTCTACTTTCCAGTGTTTATTCATAACTGAAGAAATCATTAAACATGAATGACATGTTTACTATGTTTTCAGTTTCTGAATCTATACCGAAACAGTCACAGGCTGGGCTGACCCGCCCTGCACCCATCACCCCGGGTGCACCCATCACCCCGGGGGCACTGCATGTCCGGAATCTTTGTTTGAGCCTCCTCTGCCCCTCTCCCTCAGCACTGGGCTGACATTCGCTGACTTTATGGTACAACACTCTTGGAGTTTACATCTGATTGGAGTGGATCGCCAGTGGGGAGCATAAGTTATATGAGAGTGCGTCTCTCAACATATCCTATATGCACTTTATATGCTTCAGTCTGGTGAGCAGGAATTATATCTGATGGCGGTGGAAGAGTGCACTAACCACAAATTATTGCATAGAGGAATCAGAGAAGATCTCTGAAACTCCAATCTTTGCACGTTTTGGAGCACTTTTGGTGTAATATGGACAATTTGCACTTGTGTTATTTTTAAAGGGATTTTATATTGTTTATTTACCCATGTTCAGTAGTAACTGTCAGGCAGCAGGAAAGAAGGAGAGGATTATTTTCCCAAAGCCCCCAATGGAAAAAATAAGTTAATTAAAAAAATAATAATTTTAAGAAATAATAAAAAAAATAGTAACAAATGAAATTAAACGGTCCCACATGCACAAATTAAACACACAACATACACATTTGCACTACACACATTGGGGTAATCCACATTACAAGTTTTAGTGCACAGCAGTGCTCCCATACACTAAGGGCCCGTTCAAACCAGTGAACATGTATTATGGTGCACATAACACAAGCATCTGGTGTGCATTGTGCATGTGCACAGTGTGTTGCTGTACTTGTTTCTTTTTTATTTTCATTCATTCAACTCATTTGCTGCATTGTCAAAAAATGTATGCTTGTATCATTTCATTTCAATGCACATCAATGCAGCTTAAACATGGCACTGTGGATTGTGACAAAGCTGTGAGCCCAACTCTAAGATTCTTAGCGTAAATTGTTTTTATACAGTTTTGCGCACCTTTGAGTTTCAACATTTCACAAAAAGGCACAATTTAAAATTTACAAATAATTGGTATTTGTTAACTTAATGAAGTTTAATCTTTTACATTTAGTAAGAATTGCTAAAGTTTTGTTTTGTTTTGTTTATGTGACCTAATAATGATTTTAGTATATTTTTATACAAATTATTGTCTTCATAAACATTTGCACAACTATTGCAGGATATACCAACTCAGCAGCACCATCTTTTTATTCTCTCAGTCCTGTATTTTCATGGCATGTATGGTCTGGGGGGATTTTTACAAACTTACAAAGCTCTAAGTAAAGGGATAAGTGAGCACAAACTGGAAATCAATGTTATTGTTGCAGCAAATAACTTTGCTTATAACATGGTAGAATTAAAAAAAAAAAAAAAAAAACATTTGCTTATGAACTAGAAAACTGTGCAGTCTGTGCATTCTAGTTCTGAGAACTTACTGAGATTTACAGCTGTAAGTTTCAAACAAATTAATATGAACCAATCAGCAAAAAACATTTTGTGTTCAATAACGAAGAATGCATTTTGTTATCACATTTCAGTCTATTTGTCAGCTTAGAGAAAATACATGAGCAGGTGATTATTAAAACAGTATACAACATAAACATCTTGTATGTCCTTAAAATGGAAAAATATTTAGCAATGTAAAATATTTGCAAAAGTAGTCACAGTGTTAAAGGATGAAGCTTCTAAATTTAATTTTGGTTTCAATGATCTTGGTTCATGAAGGCGTTAACCAAGGCTGCTAATTGCATTGCCGAACATTTAGATATACATTAGAAGAATTATTTATAAACCTGTATATGCTGAAAGTTGGTAGTTTAAGTGATACCTTTTATTGGCTAACCTAAATTATTAAAGATGCAAGCTTTTTGGATAACATAAACCCATTTGTCAGGCTTTATACATATCTAAACCTATATATAAAATATAATAAACTCTGCAGCAGTAACAAAATGCAAATGTCATGCCAAAAGTTAGTTTTATTTTAATGTTCCAATAATACAGTGCACTAACTGAAAATCCACTATGGTTTCCCTTTAAGAGACCCAAGAAAAAAAAGGTCTTCATGTGTTGTGTATTGGTTTTTGTATCATGCAACTGAAATTCTTCCTAAAGTTGTTCTTGTTATGGTTCATTGCCATTGTGACCTTTCAGAGTAAAGTTCAATTTATCTAATGCCACCATCATGCATGACTGCTGGCTGCTGATACAACTTAAGTCCTGTTGCTCACTGTGAAATACTTATTGCTGTACATATGGCCACCACATACACATCTTGAAAACTAAATATAGATAGTAGAAATTTTCTTCCTAAGTAACACAAGGCTTCCCCTATTATCTGAGTATGACTCATTTGAAAGATAACTGCAGGAGAAATTGAATTCTCAAGGTTTAGTTACTGTCGTGCTTGGAAATATTGTGTCTTGTTGATACCAATAAATATAATATTAGGATTGTGATAAAAACAATATTTCTGGAAGTAAAAGCAGCAAGCATGTGGCAGAACATGTTGTTTATAGCGTTCTTCCAAACACACATAATGCTGCCCATTTTATTGGCCCCATTCATTCTATCCTAATTCATTTCATGTTAAAACATGCCAGACAGCAACCACTGCATCTGTAGGTAAATAGATCCTATTGTTTGCTGTCAACAGATTTTTTTTTTTTTTTTTTATTGCAAACCCTTTGCCTGTTTATCAAACTAACATTTGCTAGTAACCAATCACACCTATTATTTGCTCACCTGCATGTTTCCTGGATGAAAAATGATTTGCATACATTTGTAAAACTTTGTTCTTCGGTGGTAATGGTTATAGCATTTTTCATGTTGATAATAAAGTACTGTAAATGCTACTTTCACTGACAATGCTATGCTTACTTCCAGAGGAAAAAAATACTTACTTTTTAAAGGATTATTTATTTATTATTTTTTTATTTATTTATTTAATTTTTTTTACTTTATAAATTGTTTTCGCTAAAAATAAAAATTTTTAAAAAATAACAATTATGAGTTTGGCACACAAGACAGGCAGGCTGTTATACCCATAGCAAGGAGGCAGCAAGTATGAGTCCTTTTGTCATGCTGTTTCCAGCCAGCATGCCATTTTGACTGTGTATGTAAGTGTATACATATGTATGGATTAAATTTTTGACTCCTTTAAAGTTGGATTAAGGTTAAATGGCTGTTAAAGCCAATTACCATGGAGGGGGTGGTAATTAATCTTCCTTCCATGATGGACAGAGAGTCACTTGTCATCACCCTCTTTTGTGTCAATAGGGGTACTGATAAGTAGTGATCGACCGATATTGTTTTTTCGTTGCCGAAACCGATACCTATAGTTTGCCGATCGCATATCGGTATTGGCCGATATTTTCACACATGTAAAAATTACCCAAAGAAACACTAAAATCGACAGAAATCTCTTAATAAACATGTTAATCTTTGTTTATTAACATTTTTAACATTAAGTGCTCGTTCTTCACACCTTAAATGCATACTAACTGATATGAAAACTTCAATTCCAAGGACATTTGCTTTGCATTTCACATCCTGATTGTGTATTGATGCATAAAACTGACTGCACTGCAGTAACATTATGATAAAAGTGCTGCAATCGTGGACTCACACACTGCAATATGTTACTGCAGTGCAGTCAGTGCAAAACAGCTAGAAAAAAAACTAGGCAACAACAGCTACACAAAATACACATACAGTGGATTGGATGGACTGGAGTCAGTGGAAAAGGACTACCTCTGCAGTAAGGCACTGACTGCAACTAATGCAGTGCAGTCAGTGCAAAACTGCTAGAAAAAGAGCAAGGCAACAGCTACACAATGTCACAGTGGATTGGACTGGACTGGAGTCAGTGGAGGACTACTACCCTCTGCGGTAAGGCACTGACTGCTACTAATGCAGTGCAGTCAGTGCAAAACTGCTGGAAAAAGAGCAAGGCAACAGCTACACAATGTTACAGTGGATTGGACTGGAGTCAGTGAAGGACTACCCTATGCAGTAAGGCACTGACTGCAACTAATTCAGTGCAGTCAGTGCAAAACTGCTAGAAAAAGAGCAAGGCAACAGCTACACAATGTCACAGTGGATTGAACTGGACTCGAGTCAGTGGAGGACTACCCTCTGCAGTAAGGCACTGACTGCAACTAATGCAGTTCAGTCAGTGCAAAACTGCTAGAAAAAAAGCTAAGCAACAGCTAGACAGCAGATTGGATTGGACTCTTAGCAGTAGGGCACTCACTGCAACTACAGCAGTCAGCGCAAAACTGCTAGAAAAAAGCTAGGCAACAGATAGACAGTGGATTGGATTGGACTCATAGCAGTAGGGCACTCACTGCAACTACAGCAGTCAGTGCAAAACTGCTAGAAAAAAAGGTAGGCAACAGCTAGACAGTGGATTGGAGTAGAGTGGAGTGGACACTACTCTTTTTAATACTCCCATTCAAGTAGAACAATACTATATAATGCAGAAAGCGGAATATTTCAGCATGTCCATGGTCACCTGTTAAAGGTCTTCTGTTTTGTTCAAACAATGCTGCAACTTTGTAAACATGCTCAGGAGTGGAGGACAGAGGAACAGAGAGGTATCTTCTAGCATGGGAAGCAAGTCTTTTGTAGTGTGCCTCATTTTCTCTCCACCACTGAAGAGGATGACTTCTTCTGTCAATTGCGACTTCTTTCAAATAGAGATGAAGTTCATCATCCAGGCTCATTGTTGCAGATTCAGAAGAAATTGAATTCTCCGCATGAGGCCCCAATAAAACACAGAAAATGTCCTGATCAATTAGACGATGATGAAGCAGATTCTCTTCTGTTCATTGACGTATTTTTGGACATTTGTCTGTTTTTTCAGCATGCTGCTCTTCATAAAAGTAGTGTTCTGGACTTTTTCTTTTCGGCAGGAACCTCCTGCACCTTCATATCTTCTGTCAGCCATTGTTTCGCCTTAGCCAATACATCATCAGACGAGAAAGCATGATTCTTGTATCAAGGATTCAAAAGACTTGCAAGCACAACATGTTTAATCTCTTAATGCTTCTCAAAATATATATCAAACAAAGCTCTTTGGCTTGACAGACCATCATTTGAAAGTTGGAGGGTGCTGTGTGCCATGATGACACAGAGGTCTGACATATCAGCAAGCCTCACTCCTTTAGGCATGTTTGCTCCACTGTCTCTAAGTTGCGCAAGCATCACTCGGTCTTTGTTGATTCCCCATTCTTCAAGCATGCCTAGAAACATTTCTCTACTGTACTCAGCTGTGTGGGATCCTTGCATCACTTTTGTATTCAACAACACCAATTGCCTTTTTGTCCATCCGCTGTCAATGAAGTGGCATGTCAGAATGAGTAGAGACTCTGACTCTGTTTGTGACCAGCAGTCCGTCGTGAATAAGAGCGAGTTGCCAGCATTCTCTGGTTGCAGCATAGCCTTTACTTTGTCAACTACCTTTTGGTGTAGCTTTGCCTGCATTTTGGTTCAATAATACTTCTCACTCTTCAGTGTGTAGCTTGGCTCAAGCATGGACATCAACCGCTTAAATCCTGAGTCAGACACCATTGTAAATAGCTGGTTATCAGTGAAAATCATCTCTGTTATTACTCTGTCCAGCAGTTGGGATCTTCTATCTGAATCTAGACAGTGACATCTGTTTTTTTTTCACAAACATATCTGTTATTGTAGCCTGGGATAGTCGAGGGGGTATTTCAAAATCACATTGATATTCATTTTGTTTTTTCTGTGCTGCATGATACAATTCAATATGTAGAAAAATTATTATAACCCGCGGTTAAAATGGTCAATAAACTGTGTTTTGCAGCTACTGTTCACTAGGTAAAAACCAAAAGAAATATGTAAAAAATGCAAAAAACGGCGCTTGCAATAGTGCAAATATCAAAGAATGGGTAAATATAAAGAACATCACTTAATGAAAGTGGGTATTTTAAAATGTTGTAAAGTGCAATGGCAAATAATAACAGTAAATGCCTTCACTTTCTGAAAAAAATTAAAGTGCAATAGTGCCAAAACTTGATCGCAATAAACTTGTGCATAAAGTGCAATAATGCTCTATATAGAACAATCAAAATACAATAACTGGTGTTAAAGTGTAAAAATTAGGTAAACAGTCCCACTCAAAGTGCAACTTCAATAAGGTGCTGAAATCCAAAAAGAAGGTGCTAAAAGTGCTTCACACAGTGGAAAGGTGCTCCAAAAACCCTTTTGGGGATCCACTCACCAGAATTAAATGGTTAATAGACCTTGAAAACCAGTAGTCTTTCAGCACAGTAGTGTGTCCCCTTCTGGGGTTACCCAATGGATAGATGCGCCTCTGAAGTAAGTGGGTCAATAAATCTCTAGTAATATGAAACCATCCGATGATGCTCAAAAGGAAGGAATGGACCAAAATAGTGAAGCCCGCAAAATACATTTATTTGAATACAGGATTAAAAATACTCACATATAGTAAGAAGTAAAAGCGTATATAAACCACATCAGAAACAAACGAACACTGTCTCCTTCTGGGAACGCAGCCGGCGTGCGTTCCACGAGATACAGGAAGTGACGTTGTGTGGTTGCCGTCTGCCGGAAGTGCGTCAACTTCCATGACCCACTTCTGGCAGACGGCAACCACACAACGTGGATGGGTGGCTGGCTGGCTTGGTAACTGGTGTCATCTTGTTATTGGTGGCTGGCTTTTAGGAACAGTCTGTGGTGGCTGGTTGAATGGCTTGGTGTCACCCTGTTATGGGTGGCTGGCTTGCAGGAACACTGTGGTGGGTGGCTGGCTTGGTGTCACCCTGTTATGGGTGGCTGGCTTGCAGGAACACTGTGGTGGGTGGCTGGATTGGTGTCACCCTGTTATGGGGGGCTGGCTTGCCGGAACACTGTGGTGGGTGGCTGGATTGGTGTCACCCTCTTATGAGTGGCTGGCTTGCAGGAACACTGTGGTGGGTGGCTGGATTGGTGTCACCCTCTTATGGGTGGCTGGTTTGCAGGAACACTGTGGTGGGTGACTGGCTTGCAGGAACACTGTGGTGGGTGGCTGGCTTGCAGGACCAGTCTCTGTGGTGCCTGGTTGGCTTGTTTGGTGTCACCCTGTTATGGGTGGCTGGCTTGCAGGAACACTGTGGTGGGTGGCTGGCTTGTAGGAACACTGTGGTGGGTGGGTGGCTGGCTTGCTGGAACACTGTGGTGGGTTCTGGCTTGCAGGAACACTGTGGTGGGGGGCTGGCTTGGTGTCACTCATTCACCCTGGCCTGTTGTGGCGGGGAGCTGCTGGCTTGCTGGAACACTGGTCACAGTGGCGGGTAGGGATGATCGAACTTTTGAAAAGTTCGGTTCGACCAGAACACCCGAATTTCCCAAAAGTTCGTTTCGGATTTCAGAACCCCATTGAAATCAATGGGACCCGAACTTCGGTAATCAAAAAACACAATTTTTAAGCCCTAAAACCCAATAAATGCCCATAAAAAGTGCCTAGGGTTCTGGGTCATGCCCCATTAACTATTAATCACACAAAAAAAGTTCTTAAAAATTGTCATTTTTGATAAAAAAGCCAATTATTGAAAAAAAAGAGAGATATTTTTTGATTTTGACTTTGGATTTAGTATCTGGGGGGTCTAAAAAGTGTACATGTGAAGTTTCAGCTCTGTAGCATGTCCAGAACCAGAAAAAAAAAAGATAATTTTTCAGTAGAACAGGGATGTGGGACCCTCCTTTAACACCTATATGATCTTTTTTTCTGGTTATGGACCTGCTACAGAGCTGAAACTTCACAGGTACACCTTTTAGACCCCCCAGACACAAAATCACACAAAAAAAGTTCTTAAAAATTGTCATTTTTGATAAAAAAAGCCAATTATTGAAAAATTAAAAAAAAAAGAGATTTTTTTATTTTTACTTTGGATTTAGTATCTGTGGGGTCTAAAAAGTGTACATGTGAAGTTTCAGCTCTGTAGCATGTCCAGAACCATAAAAAAAAGATTGTTTGTATTAGAAAACTTTCAGCTCAGGGGGTTGGCTTCGCTGCTGTAACACCTTGCCGGTTTAATAGAAGGCATTTTTTTGGGTTCTTTGCAGTCAGGAAAAACATCTGAACTTGTGTATAGTGGTACGGTGCACAAGTTCTGATGTTTTGCCTGCCTCCAAAAACCCCCAAAAAATGCCAGCAAAAACACACCTGGGCATTTTTTTTTGATGCTAGCGTTTTTTTGGCATTTTTTGGGGTTCTTTTGAGGCAGGCAAAACATCTGAACTTGTGTATAGTGGTGTATATACACACATACATATATTTATATACACACCTAGACATATATAGGTGTGATAGTAGCAGAAATATATGCTTGCGCTAATGAAATCATTTACAGTAATATATTTCTGCTACTATCACACCTATATATGGCTATGTGTCTATATACATATAATTATGTGTGTATATATACCGCTATACACAAGTTCAGATGTTTTGCCTGCCTCAAAAGAACCCCGAAAAATGCCAAAAAAACGCTAGCGTCAAAAAAAAAAAATGCCCAGGTGTGTTTTTGCTGGCATTTTTTGGGAGTTTTTGGAGGCAGGCAAAACATCAGAACTGTGCACAGTACCACTATACACAAGTTCAGATGTTTTTCCTGACTGCAAAGAACCCAAAAAAATGCCTGCTTTGAAACCGGCAAGGTGTGAAAACCGAGGAGAGAAGCTAACCCCCTGAGCTGAAAGTTTTCTAATACATACAATCCTTTTTTTTCTGGTTCTGGACATGCTACAGAGCTGTAACTTCACAGGTACACCTTTTAGACCCCCCAGACACAAAATCACACAAAAAAAGTTCTTAAAAATTGTCATTTTTGATAAAAAAAAGCCAATTATTGAAAAAAATTTTTAAAAAAAGAGATTTTTTGATTTTTACTTTGGATTTCAGATCTGGGGGGGCTAAAAAGTGTACGTGTGAAGTTTCAGCTCTGTAGCATGTCCAGAACCATAAAAAAAAGATAGTTTGTATTAGAAAACTTTCAGCTCAGGGGGTTGGCTTCGCTGCTGTAACACCTTGCCGGTTTAATAGAAGGCATTTTTTGGGGTTCTTTGCAGTCAGGAAAAACATCTGAACTTGTGTATAGTGGTAGAGAAAAAGAAACTCCATGATACAAAACAAATTTGCTCAAGGAGATAGAGATTTGGTGGACTTTAAAGGCACATATTGAAGTAGGCAAAAGACTACCATAGATATAAAAAACATATATTCTTTTATTTAACCAAAGTTTTTTTAAAAAGAACAAAAGTTCAAAAACACAGAATTATACAATGACATACATATTATTCGAAATAAGAACATTTATCATATCTATAGGTCAAAATATTAGATATACAGATATTGTAGTAGTTACACTTTGTGAGTATTAGGATAGTGGTCTGAAGAGGTCGACGCGTTTCGCCTTAGCTTCTTCTGGACCTCAGACGCAAATATACAATTTATCTCTTTTAGTAGAAACAGAAACATGCAATTAGTACAAAGCATTTTATGTTACATTTTATTTCCATATCTTGTATTAGATTGTTAATCAAAAACAACACACCTCTCAAAATGCAGAAAACCATGTGATCCGTGGTCATCAGTATCAGTATATCATATTGATCATAGAGTAATAAAAAATGGGAAGTGAAGAGGGAGAGAGCCAAGGCCTGAAAAACTGGTGGAGTAGGCCACCTATATATATGGGGCAAATGAAAAACATATGAATCTCAAAAGGGTATCTCAGTATCCTCAAATATTAGTAATGATTTATGTTACATTTACCTCAATTCCCACACTGGAATCTATCGAGGATTCAGGTCGGGATCAGAGCAATGATATGGAGGCTGCTATTGGTTGTATCACATGAAGGTCTAATAAGAGAAGTAGTGTATATATTTATATTCGTATTCCCATATCTCATCCATTCAATAGAAATGGAGAGACAAAAACACAAATATATAAAACCACAGGGTTCTATATTTATGAGTACATCTCCAAATTGATTCATTATTACCTTTGTATCCTTCTGTTTAGACTTAGACCATATTGGGACCCAGTCCCCTTATAGCAGTAGATATAGGTGTCTTGTAACGTTGGATGGAAAAATTCCCCCCAGACTTGTAGTATATCCACTAGGATGTAATCAGATAATGGTAGATTATATTCACAAAAAGAGGGTATATATCTCGATTTAAATCCCTTATGTTAATGTATACATATCGTATATATATATATATATATACCTATAGATATTTGTTACTTACATAGTAGAGTATATTCCAGTGTAAAGCAATGATATTATAGAATTTACAGCTGAAATAACTTGTGAATATAGTTCCCAGGGATAGAGAAGGTATAGTCATCTGGTTCAAAAGGGGGCGACCTAAGACGTTTTCAATAGAAAAGCATGTCTAAATTAGTTTGAATATATTGCCAAGATTTGGGGTAGGTAGTTTTAAAAAAGCTCAAAAAACTTACTGCGCCAAGAGCCTCCATCATCCTGCTCGTATCCCGCCATGTCCTGAGTGTGTGTGCATGTCGCATATATACCTGATCATTACCTCATGAATTGTGATCTGGTGTTTGTTTGTTACTCTCCGCGCACCGGAAGTGCGTCACTTTCCCGCCTTCGTATCTTACCTTAGGACGCGACCGGAAGTGCGTCCTTTGTTAACATCCGGTCATGACGCTCGGCGGAAAGAAAACCCGCCGGAAGCGTCAATGAAGCCAGGAATGATCCGCGGAAGTGACGAGCGCTCACCAACAACCTCGTAAGAGGGTGGGTCATCGCCGCCCTGTCACTAAACGCAGATAGGTCCTTAATGGCTCAGAATGCAAAAAATGAGATCACTGTGACCAGTATGACAACGGCTTCTGCATAAAAGAGAGGGGTCAAATTATCATTCTGTTATTTGCATTTTTATTGCATATTATAATCTATATATCCACTCTATTGAGGGAACATTTCATATTTGTTTATTCTGAGGCATATATAATACTTTTAGTTATAACTGCATATACATCATATATCAACATTTGAATTAATATTCTTTAAAAGGTATTTTTACATTATGAATGTGGCTTGTATCTAGGACTCTTTACAGGAAGTCAAGGAAAAGGTTATTACTACAAATACATCATATAATGAAACAATGAGAGGAAAGAAGAGAAAAGGGAAACAAGAGAAATCGGATAGCATCATAATTAATATGTCTCTTATCACCCCAAAAGTCATTTTAGGAAAAGTTGTTTTATTGAGTCCTTATTTTATTCTATCTGTGAAGGAGGATTATTCCACATATCAGGGGAGGGGGGGGGGGTTTTGTTAGGGGGTTTTTTGATTTCTCAGGGGGGTCCTTCTGGAGAGGTCCCTCAAAGAAAAGGTTTGAAACTTAATGCCTCATTTAGTCCTGGACTTGTTGTAGCTTTTAGCAAATAAATCCAACGTGCTTCACGCTGTAATATAATTTTATCAAATTCCCCCCCTCTCGGGTTTTCCAATATACGTTCTAAAGCTGCGAATTTTACTACTTTTGTATTATTTTTGTGATACACCCCCAGGTGTCTTCCGATGGGTGTAGACAAAAGATTATTTTTTCCATATCCTATGTGGTCCTTGATACGGCGCCAAAAATTTCGTTTTGTTTTTCCTATATAGTATGCGCCACAATCGCAGAACATAATATATACTATGCCTATTGTTTGACAGTCAACATAGTGTTTTATAGAATGAAGTTGTCCATTAGGTAAGTATAATGATTGGTTTTCGTAGATCCATTCGCAAAATTTGCAATTCCCACAACGCCATGTACCTGGTGTATCCTCGACTGGTTTTTCTCTTTTATCATCAAAATGACTTCTGATGACTCTATCCCTGATTGACTTGTAAAAGAGAGTTTCCTCTCTCGTTTTTTGGAATGCCCTGTTGTAGGCTTTTCGTAATGTTGTGGTTGTATATGCATTCCAAAAAACGAGAGAGGAAACTCTCTTTTACAAAAAAGATAAAAATCAAGAGGGAAGGGTACGTATTATCACTCCATATCATCGCCAACATCACTTAGTTCGCAATATCCTACAGCAACATTGGTACCTGCTCAAAAATGACAGCATTTTAAGTAAATATGTGAACGATTACCCAGAAATTACTTTTAAAAAAGTTAAGTCAATCAGGGATAGAGTCATCAGAAGTCATTTTGATGATAAAAGAGAAAAACCAGTCGAGGATACACCAGGTACATGGCGTTGTGGGAATTGCAAATTTTGCGAATGGATCTACGAAAACCAATCATTATACTTACCTAATGGACAACTTCATTCTATAAAACACTATGTTGACTGTCAAACAATAGGCATAGTATATATTATGTTCTGCGATTGTGGCGCATACTATATAGGAAAAACAAAACTAAATTTTTGGCGCCGTATCAAGGACCACATAGGATATGGAAAAAATAATCTTTTGTCTACACCCATCGGAAGACACCTGGGGGTGTATCACAAAAATAATACAAAAGTAGTAAAATTCGCAGCTTTAGAACGTATATTGGAAAACCCGAGAGGGGGGGAATTTGATAAAATTATATTACAGCGTGAAGCACGTTGGATTTATTTGCTAAAAGCTACAACAAGTCCAGGACTAAATGAGGCATTAAGTTTCAAACCTTTTCTTTGAGGGACCTCTCCAGAAGGGCCCCCCTGAGAAATCAAAAAAACCCCTAACAAAACCCCCCCCCCCCCCTCCCCTGATATGTGGAATAATCCTCCTTCACAGATAGAATAAAATAAGGACTCAATAAAACAACTTTTCCTAAAATGACTTTTGGGGTGATAAGAGACATATTAATTATGATGCTATCCGATTTCTCTTGTTTCCCTTTTCTCTTCTTTCCTCTCATTGTTTCATTATATGATGTATTTGTAGTAATAACCTTTTCCTTGACTTCCTGTAAAGAGTCCTAGATACAAGCCACATTCATAATGTAAAAATACCTTTTAAAGAATATTAATTCAAATGTTGATATATGATGTATATGCAGTTATAACTAAAAGTATTATATATGCCTCAGAATAAACAAATATGAAATGTTCCCTCAATAGAGTGGATATATAGATTATAATATGCAATAAAAATGCAAATAACAGAATGATAATTTGACCCCTCTCTTTTATGCAGAAGCCGTTGTCATACTGGTCACAGTGATCTCATTTTTTGCATTCTGAGCCATTAAGGACCTATCTGCGTTTAGTGACAGGGCGGCGATGACCCACCCTCTTACGAGGTTGTTGGTGAGCGCTCGTCACTTCCGCGGATCATTCCTGGCTTCATTGACGCTTCCGGCGGGTTTTCTTTCCGCCGAGCGTCATGACCGGATGTTAACAAAGGACGCACTTCCGGTCGCGTCCTAAGGTAAGATACGAAGGCGGGAAAGTGACGCACTTCCGGTGCGCGGAGAGTAACAAACAAACACCAGATCACAATTCATGAGGTAATGATCAGGTATATATGCGACATGCACACACACTCAGGACATGGCGGGATACGAGCAGGATGATGGAGGCTCTTGGCGCAGTAAGTTTTTTGAGCTTTTTTAAAACTACCTACCCCAAATCTTGGCAATATATTCAAACTAATTTAGACATGCTTTTCTATTGAAAACGTCTTAGGTCGCCCCCTTTTGAACCAGATGACTATACCTTCTCTATCCCTGGGAACTATATTCACAAGTTATTTCAGCTGTAAATTCTATAATATCATTGCTTTACACTGGAATATACTCTACTATGTAAGTAACAAATATCTATAGGTATATATATATATATATACGATATGTATACATTAACATAAGGGATTTAAATCGAGATATATACCCTCTTTTTGTGAATATAATCTACCATTATCTGATTACATCCTAGTGGATATACTACAAGTCTGGGGGGAATTTTTCCATCCAACGTTACAAGACACCTATATCTACTGCTATAAGGGGACTGGGTCCCAATATGGTCTAAGTCTAAACAGAAGGATACAAAGGTAATAATGAATCAATTTGGAGATGTACTCATAAATATAGAACCCTGTGGTTTTATATATTTGTGTTTTTGTCTCTCCATTTCTATTGAATGGATGAGATATGGGAATACGAATATAAATATATACACTACTTCTCTTATTAGACCTTCATGTGATACAACCAATAGCAGCCTCCATATCATTGCTCTGATCCCGACCTGAATCCTCGATAGATTCCAGTGTGGGAATTGAGGTAAATATAACATAAATCATTACTAATATTTGAGGATACTGAGATACCCTTTTGAGATTCATATGTTTTTCATTTGCCCCATATATATAGGTGGCCTACTCCACCAGTTTTTCGGGCCTTGGCTCTCTCCCTCTTCACTTCCCATTTTTTATTACTCTATGATCAATATGATATACTGATACTGATGACCACGGATCACATGGTTTTCTGCATTTTGAGAGGTGTGTTGTTTTTGATTAACAATCTAATACAAGATATGGAAATAAAATGTAACATAAAATGCTTTGTACTAATTGCATGTTTCTGTTTCTACTAAAAGAGATAAATTGTATATTTGCGTCTGAGGTCCAGAAGAAGCTAAGGCGAAACGCGTCGACCTCTTCAGACCACTATCCTAATACTCACAAAGTGTAACTACTACAATATCTGTATATCTAATATTTTGACCTATAGATATGATAAATGTTCTTATTTCGAATAATATGTATGTCATTGTATAATTCTGTGTTTTTGAACTTTTGTTCTTTTTAAAAAAACTTTGGTTAAATAAAAGAATATATGTTTTTTATATCTATGGTAGTCTTTTGCCTACTTCAATATGTGCCTTTAAAGTCCACCAAATCTCTATCTCCTTGAGCAAATTTGTTTTGTATCATGGAGTTTCTTTTTCTCTAATCAATAGGATTATGGCACACAAGGGTCAGCTCAACCAAAAACCCCCCTCTTTTCTTGTGTATAGTGGTACTGTGCACAAGTTCTGATGTTTTGCCTGCCTCCAAAAACCCCCAAAAAATGCCAGCAAAAACACACCTGGGTTTTTTGTTTTTGACGCTAGCGTTTTTTTTTGTAATTTTTTGGGATTCTTTTGAGGCAGGCAAAACATCTGAACTTGTGTATAGTGGTGTATATACACACATACATATATTTATATACACACCTAGACATATATAGGTGTAATAGTAGCAGAAATATATGCTTGCGCTAATGAAATCATTTACAGTAATATATTTCTGCTACTATCACACCTATATATGGCTAGGTGTCTATATACATATAATTATGTGTGTATATATGTATATATACCACTATACACAAGTTCAGATGTTTTTCCTGACTGCAAAGAACCCAAAAAAATGCCTGCTTTGAAACCGGCAAGGTGTGAAAACGAGAAGAGAAGCTAACCCCCTGAGCTGAAAGTTTTCTAATACATACAATCCTTTTTTTTTCTGGTTCTGGACATGCTACAGAGCTGAAACTTCACAGGTACACCTTTTAGACACCCCAGACACAAAATCACACAAAAAAAGTTCTTAAAAATTGTCATTTTGATAAAAAAGCCAATTATTGAAAAAATAAAAAAAAAATAAAAAGAGATTTTTTGATTTTGTTTTGCCTGCCTCCAAAACCCCCCAAAAAATGCCAGCAAAAACACACCTGGGCATTTTTTTTTTGACGCTAGTGTTTTTTTGGCATTTTTTGGGGTTCTTTTGAGGCAGGCAAAACATCTGAACATGTGTATAGGGGTATATATACACATATATGTCTGAATATATACCCCTAGACATATATAGGTGTGATAGTAGCAGAAATATATTACTGTAAATGATTTCATTAGCGCAAGCATTTATTTCTGCTACTATCACACCTATATATGTCTAGGGGTATATATTCAGACATATATGTGTATATATACCCCCTATACACATGTTCAGATGTCATGTCTGACATCAAACATGTCCTCAAAAAAGCACTGGCAGTGGCAGCCCCTGCAGCATAAAAAATGCTTGGCTGGTGAGAAGCCATATGGGTGTGCCGAAGCAATTCAGAGAAATGATCATTTCTCTATAGCGGTCACCCTGCTATGGAAGGGTTTTTTCACCCTGCCATAGCAGTCACTGCCAGTTAACCCTACACTACACTACGGTCCCCTTACACTTAACACTTTACCTACAAAAACAAAATTTTTGAAGCTAACTTAAGTGTAAAGGAGCACTCTAACTACACTAGATATCCCTTTCCTCACACTAAAAATAGCTAAATGACACTTTTAAAGTAAAATTAACAGAACTGCTTCCACTCTCTTCCATGTCCAGTATAACAATGCTAGGAATATGGTGGGGGCGATCTTATATACTGGGGGGCGTATTCACTAATGATTGGTCTAGGGACCCCCTAGTCACTTCAATCACATTCCTAGCATTCTCCTGCCCCCTCAATTGGCTTTTGCTAATGGTTCTGGTCCAATCACGGGCTTTTAAAGCCCATTTCCTGAAGCATTGCATTTTGGGCGGTTCTGGTTGCCGAATTGCGAACTTTTTGGGCAAAAAGTTCTAAATTCGGCCGAACCTCGAACACCCAATGTTCGGGCCGAACCGATGTTCGACCCGAACCGTTCGATCATCCCTAGTGGCGGGTGGCTGCGGGTGGCTGGCTTGGTGTCATCTGGGTGGCTGGTTGCTTGCTCGCTTTAGCTGGCACCCTGTTGGGGTGGGTGGCTGAGGCCAGGGCCTGTGGGTGGATGGATGGCTGGCAGTGTGACCGGACCGGACTGCAGCTGGCTGTAACATGACGCTGTGGGAGGCAGTCTTAAGTGCAGTACGCGCTGTGAAATGGCGTCACGTACGGGCCGCGCAGGCGTGGGAGGCGGTGTTAGAAGGCAGAATGTGTGCGCGCAACATACGAAATGACGCCACAAAAATATCGGCAATATCGGTAAATCAAAAGGCCGATTCCAATAGATCAGGGAAAGTGCATATCGGCCCCCCAATATATCGGTGTTGCCGATAATCATTCGATCTCTACTGATAAGTATCAGCATCAGGTGCTGTGGTAGGGAGCACCATGTTATGGGGGAACCCCACTCAAAGTATGACCCCAATGCTGAAGGACAGGGACATCATGCTTGCTTGTATACTTACTGATTACTTGTATGCTTACTGATATACTAGATGGTGGCATTGGAGGCAGTGTGATAAGGCATGCCGTTTTTTAAAGATAATTTCACCCATTATACATTTGCTAGACAGTTGCCGCTGTCTCATTTAATGCAATATTGGTGAATGTGCATTCATTTGCATCAACTAAATGTGCAAAGAATGTCTGATTTGTTCATCTTTGTAGCTAGGGACTTTAGCTATCTAACTGAAAGACTGCACAGCAGGATGAAAGAAGATATTACTTAAAAAAAAAAAAAAAAAAATGATTCTGGACGCTTAAGATTCTGGACGGAAAGTATCGGGGGCCTTCCTACAGCTGAACTCCAAGTAAACTGTTAAAAACAAACTAGCTTTTTGCCCATCCCATCCTGCACCCCTCTGAAAAGAAATCTGTGATGTTTTTGCTACAATTCTGCATAATTGCCAGCCTCTGACTTGAATTTTTTCAACTGCGGTTAAGAATCACAGTTAAAGAGGAGTTCCGCCTCCCAGGAAAAAATGAACAAATACTGTAGCTGCTGACTTTTAAATATTAGAACTTACCTGTCCAGGGTTTCCACGATGTCGGCACCCAAAGCCAATTTTCATATCGGCTCTCAGGTGCTGTCGCCGCCATTTAGGGTAAGGGAACCCGGCAGTGAAGCCTTGCGGCTGCACAGCTGGTTCCCTACTGCGCATGCGCGAAGCTCGCTGTGCTTTCTAATTGGCCGGACGGCGAAGGAAGAAGGAGGCAGAACTTCCGAGAATGGCGCTGTCTCCAGGAAGTGGGGAAGGGTACCTGTCGTCAAAAACTGATACCCATTCCCCCCTCCCCCCTGAAAGGTGCCAAATGTGGCACTGGAAGGGGGGAAGAAGCATATAAGCGGAAGTTCCACTTTTGGGTGGAACTCCGCTTTAAGTCACCTTCCTGGTTCTATACTATAAATGAGCAGTAAAGGCAAAACAACTGATGAGGTAATTTCTCTGCTTTTTTCTCTTATCAATGTGTTCAGTGTCAGCACATGTAAATACAGGGTACCTGAATAGCAATTAGCTAATTGGCTTCTTTCCTTGTTTGAGTGCTGCTTTACTGCAAAAATTAATAGATAACCACCGGCAACTGTTGATTGGAGGAAGACAGGACAGAGCTCTGCCTGTGTAAACAATGCAGAGCTCTGTCCTGTCAGTGGGGATGTGGCGTTTTTTGTTTCCCTGCAAACACACATAAACTCTGGTTAGGCACGCATTTAACCCTAGATGTTTAAACCCTTCCCAGCTAGTGTCATTAGTACAGCGGCAGTGCATATTTTTAGCACCGATCGATGTATTAGCGTCACTGGTTCCCACAAAGTGTCAGTTAGTGTCAGACTGACCACTATACTATCACAGTCCCGCTATAAGTCGCTGATCAGCACCATTACTAGTATAAAAATAAAATCCTGTATATATAACCTAGATTGTAGACGGTATAACGTTCACGTAAACCAATCAATGGGATTTTCTTTACCAAAAATATGTAGCAGAATACACATTTGCCTAAATTTATGAAGGAATTTGATTTTTAAATAGCTTCATTGGATATAGGGAAAAAAACCCAGTGGTGATCAAATACCACTAAAAGAAAGCTCTATTTGTGGGAAGAAAACTTATATAAATGTTGTTTGTGTACAGCATTCCGTGAGTGTGCAATTGTTAGTTAAAGTAACGCAGTGCCAAAAGGCAAAAAATTATTTGGCCATGAAAGGGGGAAGGCAAATGGTTAAATAGCAAACATACTATCCCTTCTCTCCTAGCAAAGACTAGAACATTTTAATTAGACAGTCTAAAAAGGGTGCAACAAGCAAAAAGACGGTGATGGACTTTCTTATTAGAAGAGTGTTAGTGCAACCTTGTTATAAAATCTTATGAAATGCAAAGTATTAAAACAGCAGAATACAGTATAAAATTTTGTAAACTTTAAAAAAAAAGAAAATAAAAATGAACAAAAACCATTAAAGTTATTATATATGACAAAATGAGAAAATCATTACCTTGAAGGTTGCACTTAAGTCAAGACATATTTCAATTATTGTACCAAGCTTTAGTTCACGAAAAAAAAAAATGTTTTCTGCAAAGCTTAATATTACAGTATTTTTTGCAAAGTGTAGGAGGGAAATTAGAAATGATAAATTTCCTTATAAAGGCTTTAACATTATTCTAACTGGCCTATTGAGCTGCCAACCTAATTCAATTCATGTTATTCACTTCTTTTTGCTACACAGACATCTATAGACTGGTTAGGGGACTTCAGACTCTTACAGGAACTGAGAAATAAAGTAAATTCAAACAAGAACACAGTTGAAATGAACTGTGTCTCCTCCACTACATGTTATATCCTTACAAGACCGTTCCTGGCCCCTGCTTGGAAAAAACGTAGGGCCAATGAGTTCTGGTGGGTGGTGCATAAAGCTCAATGCTTGGTGTAGCAGTACTAATGTCAGATATAGGAAGACACCCAGCTGTGTTTCAGAACAAAAAGAAGACATTGGGCACACCACTAGAGTATTGAGCCTGATAACTTTGAAATAATAAATAGGAAAAATGTTGCACTCATAAAGCTTTCATGAATAATGTGCCCATATTGATGACCAATGTCTTCCTGTGTCCTAGCAATGGAGGATGATGATGTCATTGGTTACTAGGGTGCCATTGGCCACACAGTCATTGGTTATTTTGATGCTGGTAATGTATTTTTAGGGGTTCCATCTAACAATATATACCAGACCCTTATCCCCCCCACCTCCAGAATTATACCAGACCACTTTCCCTTGACATGGGTGTGGGGGTCTGCAGCATGTGACTAATACGAATCTGGAGGTTCCTCTTGTGAGTGAGTTAAGATTGCTTTTAGACAAAAGTCAAAAAGTAGATAAACACACTGATACCATGAGAAGGCCCTTTGCTAGAAAAAAAAACACACACACTCACACCATGACAATGTTCTTTATTTTAAAAAAGTACCACAATGTCAATCACATCATCCAGAGAAGTAGATTGGTGTGAATCTTGATTAACGGTCAAAAGTACATGAGGAAGGCAGCGCATGAACCACACCGGGATGCAATGGATAAGGAAGTCAGGTGAACATTAAGTATAGAAAGGGTTAACAGTTTATTGGTATTGATAACCGAAAAACAAAGTACAAAAAAAGCTTACATCCCCCTGGGCTGGAGTGGACAAGGGCACCTGGCAGCAAGCAACACAAGTGCGAGGAGGTCAGTCTCCCAGGACTGCTGAGCACTGTGTGCACAAAGCCGGAAACCAGCCGTTGCGAGGATGAAAGGACTCCGCTGTAGTTCCGTAGCGGTGACATCAGCCGGACAGGCGCCACTTGTGGGGAAATACCAGTGATCAGGAACGGAACTACAGCGGAGTCCTTTCATCCATTTTTATCAATTCAATATTGATAAAAAAAAAATATATATATATACACAGCGCCTTGCGAAAGTATTAGGCCCCCTTGAACTTTTCAACCTTTTGCCATATTTCAGGCTTCAAACATAAAGATATAAAACTGTAATTTTTTGTGAAGAATCAACAACAAGTGGGACACAATCATGAAGTGGAACGAAATTTATTGGTTATTTCAAACTTTGTTAACAAATAAAAAACTGAAAAATTGGGCGTGCAAAATTATTCAGCCCCTTTACTTTCAGTGCAGCAAACTCTCTCCAGAAGTTCAGTGAGGATCTCGGAATGATCCAATGTTGACCTAAATGACTAATGATGATAAATACAATCCACCGGTGTGTAATAAAGTCTCCGTATAAATGCACCTGCACTGTGATAGTCTCAGAGGTCCATTTAAAGCGCAGAGAGCATCATGAAGAACAAGGAACACACCAGGCAGGTCCGAGATACTGTTGTGGAGAAGGTTAAAGCCGGATTTGGATACAAAAAGATTTCCCAAGCTTTAAACATCCCAAGGAGCACTGTGCAAGCGATAATATTGAAATGGAAGGTGTATCAGACCACTGCAAATCTACGAAGACCTGGCCGTCCCTCTAAACTTTCAGCTCATACAAGGAGAAGAGTGATCAGAGATGCAGCCAAGAGGCCCATGATCACTCTGGATGAACTGCAGAGATCTACAGCTGAGGTGGGAGATTCTGTCCATAGGACAACAATCAGTCGTATACTGCACAAATCTGGCCTTTATGGAGGAGTGGCAAGAAGAAAGCCATTTCTTAAAGATATCCATAAAAAGTGTCATTTAAAGTTTGCCACAAGCCACCTGGTAGACACACCAAACATGTGGAAGAAGGTGCTCTGGTCAGATGAAACCAAAATCAAAATTTTTGGCAACAAAGCAAAACTTTATGTTTGGCGTAAAAACAACACAGCTCATCACCCTGAACACACCATCCCCACTGTCAAACATGGTGGTGGCAGCATCATGGTTTGGGCCTGCTTTTCTTCAGTAGGGACAGGGAAAATGGTTAAAATTGATGGGAAGATGGATGGAGCCAAATACAGGACCATTCTGGAAGAAAACCTGATGGAGTCTGCAAAAGGCCTGAGACTGGGACGGAGATTTGTCTTCCAACAAGACAATGGTCCAAAACATAAAGCAAAATCTACAATGGAATGGTTCACAAATAAACATATCCAGGTGTTAGAATGGCCAAGTCAAAGTCCAGACCTGAATCCAATCGAGAATCTGTGGAAAGAACTGAAAACTGCTGTTCACAAACGCTCTCCATCCAACCTCACTGAGCTCGAGCTGTTTTGCAAGGAGGAATGGGCAAAAATTTCAGTCTCTCGGTGTGCAAAACTGATAGAGACATACCCCAAGCGACTTACAGCTGTAATCGCAGCAAAAGGTGGCGCTACAAAGTATTAACTTAAAGGGGCTGAATAATTTAGCACGCCCAATTTTTCAGTTTTTTATTTGTTAAAAAAGTTTGAAATATCCAATAAATTTCGTTCCACTTCATGATTGTGTCCCACTTGTTGTTAATTCTTCACAAAAAATTACAGTTTTATATCTTTATGTTTGAAGCCTGAAATGTGGCAAAAGGTTGAAAAGTTCAAGGGGGCCGAATACTTTCGCAAGGCACTGTATATGTGTATATATATATATATATATATATATATATATATATATAATTTGTTCATTTTTTTTTTTTTTTTTTTTTACATACTGTCACCAGTCAGTGTCCATGATCACTGCCACATCATTTATATGATGACATTGTACTGCACTGGTGACAGTATGTAAGAAATTTTAAAAATGTGAACATTTTTCTGTCTTAATTTTCCCAAAGAAATTAGAACTTCAAAAAATGGGACATGCCTCTTACTAAATACTTCAGACTGTCTACTTTCCAGACTGTCTGTTTCCAAAGGGTCATTTGGGGGGTATTTGTACTGTCCTGGTGTTTTCCGGTCCCAAGAAACGAGATAGGTGTCAGAACATCAGGATTAATAGATTTTCAGATATATACAGTATCTAACAAAAGTGAGTACAGCCCTCACATTTTTGTAAATATTTTATGCTATCTTAAAATGTGACAACACTAAAGAAATGACACTTTGCTACAATGTAATGTAGTGAGTGTACAGTGTAAATTTTCTGTTCCGTCAAAATAACTCAAAACACAGCCATTAATGTCTAAACCGCTGGCAACAAAAGTGAATACACCCCTAAGTGGAAATGTCCAAATTGGGCCCAAAGTGTCAATATTTTTTGTGTGGCCACCATTATTTTCCAGGACTGCCTTAACCCTCTTGGGCATGGAGCTCACCAGAGCTTTGCAGGTTGCCATTGAAGTCCTCTTCCATTCCTCCATGACAACATCACAGAGCTGGTGAATGTTAAAGACCTTGCACTCCTCCACCTTCCATCTGAGGATGCCCCACAGATGCTCAATAGGGTTTAGGTCTGAAGACTTGCTTGGCCAGTCCATCACCTTTACCCTCAGCTTTTTTAGCAAAGCAGTGGTCGTTTTGGAGGTGTGTTTGGGGTCGTTATGTTGGAATGCTGCTCTGTGGCCCAGTCTCTGAAGGGAGCGGATCATGCTCTGCTTCAGTATGTCACAGTACATGTTGGCATTCATGGTTCCCTCAATGAACTGTAGCTACCCAGTGCCGGCAGCACTCATGCAGCCCGAGACCATGACACTCCCACCACCATGCTTGACTGTAGGCAAATAAACAAAAAGAAAGCAGCGCCAGCTTAGTGAAGCATAAGGTTTATTAATAAAAAAAACACATAGTGACTTACTCTTAGGTAAGTAAAGGCCGGTTCGGTAGGTAAATGGGATCATCCATCTTTTTGTCCTGGATACCGTTGCAGAAAGGAGGGGTGCAGGGTGCCGGTGGTGCGTGGAGGCTGTTGTCTGGCAGCCTGTCTGATGGTGCTGTGGTGGTGGAGGACTCTCAATGGGGCTCCACTTCCTACTTCCTGTCAGCCCGACATCACTTCCTGTGAGGTGGAGGGAAAGATGGGCGTTGCTAGCTTTCGGAGCATCCGTGCTCCTTCATTAGGCGGTGGGGGTGGCTTATCAGGGACAGGGAATATATACCCTGTTGATAAGTAGCTCATTAGAGCATAAGTCCGGAGAGGGTGGGTCCCAAAAGGGGCGGGCCGAGGTGCTAGTGTGGCTTCAAACATAAACTCTGCATTAGGTTAAACAGGGATTGAGTTATTTTGATGGGACAGGAAATTTACACTGTTATACAAGCTGTACACTCACTACTTTAAATTATAGCAAAGTGTAATTTCTTCAGTGTTGTCACATGAAAAGATATAGTAAAATATTTACAAAAATGTGAGGGTTGTACTCACTTTTGTGAGATACTGTATATGGCATAGAATGCTCTATTTGTGTAAAATAAATTGTAAAAATGTCATATGGTTACAGTGTTAAATGACCACGCAATTGTCATTCAAATTGCGACAACACTAAATGCTAAAATTTGGCTTGGGCAGGAGGGGGTAAACGTGCCCGGTATTGAAGTGGTGAATGAAGTACATTGTGTCAGTGTTTTTTTTTATTATTTACTATAATGTGAATGGGTAACCATGAATATTATGTGACTCTCCATGTAGTGATTTGAAATGGTATCAGGGGGGCCCCGTAATTTTAAAAGGGGCTTCCAGATTCTGATATGTTCCCCTCCATATATAAAATGCAACAAGCAATATCTTGATGTCTAGTAAGAAAAATGGCATTGTGGTTTTCTGATTACAGTGATATTAACCTAAATGGACTGAGCAGCTGATAGTCTTTTTAAGTTAAAAAATTGATCTTCTGAACTTCCTCATAATCTTGTATGGTCAGTTTTAGATTATTGTTTGTATACATGTAACAATTTTATCTCTAAATGTTTTTAAATTGTGCCCATCTTGGCTTTTATTTTCTAAGAAACATTCCAGTATAAAATTTCTGTATAGTAAATTGCATTTGCTGTTTTTTGTACATTCTTGAAAAGTGTTTTTCAGCTGGCTATGTTATCAGTCACCACCCTGAAACTAATTAAATCAATCTGCTCCAGTGTCTGCAAGGCACACTTTTGTTCATGCCAGTGCCAATCACTAGAAGCCTACTGCTGTTGTTGTGATACAATTTCACTTTCCAGCTAAGAGGTGTGAAAAAAGAACATTTTAATTGTCTATCTTATTTCTTCCTGAAAAAATAAGCTTCACTAAACTGTACATAAATCCTTCTTCGAATGTTAAATGTGCTGTGGCGGTTATGTAAAACAAATATTATAAACCCATTAGTTCTGTTATATATAGAAGCATTAAAGTGTCTTACAATACAGCTATGGTAACTGCATGAAACTTATTTCATATTATCTTCTAAAAATCATCTGCACAACAAAACACAGGCTTAAGAAACAAATGCCCTTTTACTACAATTGTAGTTTAATCAATTCCCCCCACACCACTGAATGCAGCCATTTGCTCAAATCCTTACGATACAGCTGTGTGGCCTTGCCTGACGCCACGCAACCTTGCCAGTGAAAAAGTAATTTTGTTAGTGCTCATGCACGCCACCTTAAGTTTGGGTTACTCGCAGAAATGCATGGGGCCACAGTATGCATGTGCACCAAGAAGAAGATCTTGTGGAGACATTTTTACTGGAAAGACTGTGCAACTCTGGAGAGAACTGCAAGCAAAAGTCAAGGAGGGAGTTAAATATTTAGGCTGGTAAGCTGCATTAAAGGTACAGTTGTCTTTTAAAGTGACTATGTCGCTGGCTTTAAAAAAAAGTGTAGCAATGCAACACCTGCAGAAGTAGATGTTTTATAGTCACCTGTCCCACCACATGTTCCACTAATATTTGCTCGGTCCTAGGGCTCAGTGGTTGCCTAAAGAATCTTCAAATTTGACCCTTTTAGCAGCGCTATATACTTTTGGCCCCTGAGGAGCACAGAATTTCATTCTGTTAACCCCTATGTTGTATTTCGGTTCCTTTTTCTGACCTGTTACTATTGTGTCTTGTAGTAACCTACTATAGATGCTTGCAGAAGGAGCCACAGCCTGCAGTAGTGGACCAGAAATCTGACACACTTAAAAGTGTGTTTGATGTGAAGCAGCCATTGCTTTCCAAAAGAACAAAGGTCGGACAATCTACAGGTGAGTATAATGCCTCTTCTTTTGTGAGTGATGCCCTAAATATTCAGAATCGAACTGAAGAGTGTTAAAGTTGGAAAAGGGGGGTTTGGTTCCTCAGGCCAAAAAGAAAGGTGGGATTTTGTAGACAGGTAATAAATAGTATTAATTTTATTAAAGAAAATTACATAATAAAGGCAAAAAAGAAAGACACAATAATAGTTGTACTGATGGTATAATACAAGGTCATGTATGTGTTTTTTACAAACAACTCAGAACCATATTACTTAAAAATCGCAGTGGTGATTCCCGGTTGTGGAACTGGGTATTCCGACGCGTTTCGGCATTTTTAGCCTTTGTCAAGGAAATATCACCAACAAACTCTATAGGTGAAAAAGGTGAAGAAAATACAAAAATTAGTGACTTGTTGTGCACAATAGATACAAACCCTCCCAATCCTATGGTGGGAACAATCGTCTCCAAAATCTAGGTACACAACCATAAAAAAACAATGTTGATTCATTTATTTACCTATTGTGCACAACAAGTCACTAATTTTTGTATTTTCTTCACCTTTTTCACCTATAGAGTTTGTTGGTGATATTTCCTTGACAAAGGCTAAAAATGCCGAAACGCGTCGGAATACCCAGTTCCACAACCGGGAATCACCACTGCGATTTTTAAGTAATATGGTTCTGAGTTGTTTGTAAAAACCACATACATGACCTTGTATTATACCATCAGTACAACTATTATTGTGTCTTTCTTTTTTGCCTTTATTATGTAATTTTCTTTAATAAAATTAATACTATTTATTACCTGTCTACAAAATCCCACCTTTCTTTTTGGCCTGAGGAACCAAACCCCCCTTTTCCAAATGTATCCCAGGGATGATGGCAAGCACAACTTTATTTTTATATCTCTTGCAAAACTACTCTGAAGAGTGTTAAAGTAGTCTTCAAGTGTAACTGCACCTTTGGTGCAGCCCCCAGCCTCCCTTTCCCCCTTTCAGTCTTATACTTACTTGTTCCTGATTAAGCCAGATATGACTGACTACACCACACATCTGCTTGTGAAAATCTTCCTGGACAGGACCACACGTGCACGCTTCAATAGGTACAAATGAGAGTGTAGAGTGTATGCAGGGGCCCAGCCAGGAAGATATGGTCAAGTAGCTGTGCAATCTAGTCAGCAATATCTTACAGGATCTGAAACAGGTGGGCATAAGGCTAGTATGGGTCTTGGAGTTAGGGGACTACAATATAAGTGTAACTGTACCAACCTTCTGAAAATGCTAATTGTGTGGGTTTTTCTAGCTTCAGTAATTTCTGAGTCAGGAACCTGGATATAAAAGGTTCTGTGCAGGGAGGTTATAACCTGTCTGTTTGAGCTTTCTGTTTAGGATCCCTACAGATGACATAATGGATATCCCTCTTTTACATACTATATAGTTTACTAGAAATATCTGAACATTTGGTAGACATAAATTTGGCTTACCCACCCAGACTTTTATTCCATTTGTCTACTTTATTATTATTTTTTTTTTTTCTATCCCCTAGAATAGTCACGTTTGAAGCAGGAGCAATGTTTTTAAAATACTAAATTGATCTACTCTACCCACCCTGTTGATCTGAGGGATAAGCATGGGATTATTGCAAAGCTTTTTATTGATATTAACAGTTTCAATAGTTTGCATTGTCATAATACATTTTAAAATGCCCACATTTCAAATATTCTATGCTCAGGGTTCTTTTCAGCACTACCTAATATTTAAGATTTATAACAATCTCTCTATGATTCCAGAGGAATCCTTTTAGAAAATCATTGTATATTAATATGGGAATTTGTTATAGGTTGTCAAATTGTTCTGTCATTATGCAGAAAGTATAGGGAAATTAGCATAAGATGTTGCTTCTATGTTGTAGGAAACTTGAAATCCTCCACACTATTAATTCTTCTAAACAGAATATTTGCTGGAGATGTTCTGGATATTTCTAACCTAGCAGAGTCACTTTAACCACTTTACCACCGGAGGATTTTGCTGTCTTCCGTCCAGGCCACTTTTTGCGATTCGGTGCTGTGCGACTTCAACTGACAATTGCGCGGTCGTGCGACGCCGTACCCAAACAAAATTTACGTCCTTTTTTTCCCACAAACAGAGATTTCTTTTGGTGGTATTTGATCACCTGTGCGATTTTTACTTTTTGCGCTATAAACAAAAAAAGAGCGTTTATTTTGAAAAAATAACAATATTTTTAACATTTTTTTATATGAAATTCCCCCCAAAAAAGATGTAAAAACCAATTTTTTAAAAAAATTTTGGCCAATTTGTTTTCTGCTACCTATGTTTGGTAAAAAAAATCGCAATAAGCGTATTTTGATTTGTTTGCGCAAAAGTTATTGCGTTTACTAACAAAGGGAAAGATTTCTGTCATTTTTGGTGGTTTTTTTTTAACGCGTAATGGCGGCGATCTGCGATTTTTTTTGTGGGACTGCGACATTGCGGCGGACAGATCGGACCCTTGACTGACATTTTTGACACTTTTGGGGGTACCAGTGACATTACTGCAGTAATCAGTGCTATATATATGCACTGTTACTGTAAAAATGACACTGGCAGTGAAGGGGTTAATTTTATTGGAGAGGGAGGGGTTAATGTATGCCTAGTGCTTACTGACGTGTAGGGGGGAGGTGACTGAGTGAGTCATGGACAGATCGGATGTCCAGCTATGCTGAACAGTCCGATCTGTCACTCCCTGTCACTATGGAGATCCGCCCGCTGTGTTTACACACAGCGGGCGGATCTCCAGACTCGATCCCCGACGATCGGGTAAGAGCAGCGGCGATCGCCGCTGCTCCTCCCCTTTGCCCGACTCCCGCTGTGAATGAAAACAGCGGGAGCTGTCTGACGACGTTAATACTACGTCGTCAGACGATAACGAGCCACTCTGCCGCAGTAGTATTACTGTGAGCAGACGTAAAGTGGTTAAAGCATTTAGCATTACATTGAGGAGTGCTAAAGTGGGCTTACTGTATCATGTATATTAGACAGACCTTAGATATCACTCAAATTCAAAATTCAAATTGGCATACAGTATGTACCCTAACAGCAACCCATTGCTTAGTTTCTTTGCAATTAAGATCTGAAACCGCTTCCCCGATACAGTAGGTCATCTTCTCAATAGAATTCAGGAAGACAGAATAATGAACAATCTAACAGCAAAAATCAAATCTTTAAAGGGTAAGTTTACCTTTGGGAACATGTTACATGTTCCACCACTTTTTAAGGTGGAACATGTAACATGTTCCCACTGCTGCAGCCTCTCCCCGACCTGCTGCCTCTAGTGACAAAGAGCCAGGGACCTACGCCCCGAACTCTCTGTCACAATTAAAAAAAATAAAACGCGACTGTGTGGGGCTCCACCCACATGGCCGCATCATTAATTCCAGATATTTGTGAATGAATAAACTACAAGTACCAACAGTCCTTGTGGCTGTGAGCTTGTAGTTCTCAATGAACTACCAGAGTGCTCTCTAGGTAGATTATTTTTGCTCCCTGTCATTGTGTATCTGCCTGCTCATACAAGGTACGAGCAGACAGTTTACACTGACAGTCCGCAAGAGCCTTGCATTGCTCTTGCAATCTGCTGATTGTAGGTGCAATGCTTTGCAGGCACAGAGGAACAAAAAATAATAAATGCACATTTATTTATTTTTATTTTTTTACAAAGTTGAACTTATCCTTTAACCACTTAAGCCTCGGAAGATTTTACCCCCTTCATAGACCAGGGCCTATTTTGCGATTCGGCACTGCGTGATTTTAACGGACAATTGCGCGGTCGTGCGACGCTGTACCTAAACAAATTTGATGTCCTTTTTTTCCCACAAACAGAGCTTTCTTTTGGTGGTATTTGATCATGCGCTATAAACAAAAAAAGAGCGTCAATTTTGCAAAAATAGCAATATTTTTCACATTTTTTTATATGAAATTCCCAAAAAATGTAAAAATCAAAATTTTTTAACATTTTCGGCCAATTTGTTTTATGCTACATATGTTTGGTAAAAAAAATCGCAAAAAGCGTATTTTGATTGGTTTGCGCAAAAGTTATCGCGTTTACTAACAAAGGGAAATTATTTTGTCATTTCTGTTGTTTTTTTTTTAACACGTAATGGCGGCGATCTGCGATTTTTTTTGCGGTACTGCAAAATTGCGGCGGGCAGATCGGACCCTTGACTGACATTTTTGACACTTTTGGGGTTACCAGTGACATTTCTACAGTAATCAGTGCTATACATATGCACTGTTACTGTAAAATTACACTGGCAGTGAAGGGGTTAACTTTTTTTAGAGGGAGGGGCTGTGTGTGTCCCTAGGGGCGTGATTCTAACTGTGATTGGCTATGGCTTGAGCTGTAGGAACAGTGATCAATGGTCCTACATAGTAGAACCATATGATCACTGTTTCAACACAGGGGAGAATGACAGGCAGCTTGTTTACATCAGCCGCCTGACTTTCTCCCTCTGCAGCGACGATTGCCGAGTGACCGGCGGACATCAGGTCCGTCGGTCACACGCGCAGGGGGTCCGTGACCACGCGGGAGCGTGCCTCCGGGGGCGCGTGCTCGCTCCCTAGACCCTCACAGGCTAGCGACGTAGATCTACGTCACTTTGCCTGTGAGGGGCTGACTGCCGATGTAAATAGTCGTGCGGCAGTCGGCAAGTGCTTAAAGCTGAAGCTTAGTTATAAAAAAAAAAATTTCTCTACCCCACAATGTATGCCCCACAATGTGCAGGCTTCTGGATTCTGTAGAAATCTTCACTGCAGGGTTGGCCTGTTCTGTTCCTGCTTCTGAATTTCCAACACTATAGAGTTAACAGTTTTCGGTCTCCCTGTTAAGCTGCACTAAAGAGTGATCAAACAGGGACATGCAGGCTCATGCCCTCTCCTCCATTGAAAAAAGTTATTTCACTGGTTACACTGCCAGTAACACGATCTGTGAATGGGGGAAAGTCTGATTGGTCACAAGGTTCTCTCCACATTCACAGATAGTGTGAATGAAAGAACTTTTCTCAATGGAGGAGAGGGCAGGAGGGTATGTGTCCCTATCAAATCATCTTTAGTGCAGCTGAGCCCAAAGACCTGAAGCTGTTAACCTCCACAGCACATGAAGTTCAGCAGCAGGAAAAGAACAAGGCAGTCCTGTAGTGAAGATTTCTACAAACTGAAAATAAGTGATTGTGACCCCAACTATACATCAACATCTGCCATAATCTACCTCCAGTTACAAATGTCTTAGAATGATTTCATTGTCCCCAGACCTGAAAATTATTAAATATCCATGGGTAGCTCGCAAACACATAATATATTAAATACAGGCCAAGAACATTTCTAAAATAGGAGTGATTGGCAAGGCAAAATGAGAAAAAAAGGAGAGAAGAAATATTTGATGATTATAATTTCTGCCAAAGGGGACTATCACTAAGTACTGACTGTCAGGATGCTTACGTTCCCGCATTTGGCACAGGTTTTATTTCTTTTTATTATCTGTTAAACTTGTCAAAAGAAAAGTCATTGAGCATAATGCCTCATGTGTGTTGAAATAAAATAATAAGTAAATGGAACCCTTGCACAATCACAAATACAACATAAAATCTAATTTACAAAAATATATACATATATTTTTGCTGCCGCTTACAATGTTATGCAATATGACAATACACCTAAAACAATATAGTGTTCATTGTATCATCAAAATTTAATCTTACAAACCTAAATAACAAATGAGAAAAAATGAAAATCGTGAAATGTTAAATCAACCTGCATGCTGGGAATTCCTTACATTGCATACAACTTCCAAATAGATTACCACCATGTGCATATACTGTACTGTGATATCCAACATAAATTCCAATTCCAATAAAAACCCTTTTATATTTGTGCTCTGTGCTCCACAGCTCCAGTTTTAATATATATGACTTCCCATATGTGCCTCCACCTTCTACAATATACTCTTCCCTTATTGTTTGACTTATATGTGCAATAGGTCAACATGCGCCTACCCAATCCTGAATGTGACCACCTTTTTTTTTAGAAGTTATTCTAGGTTTTGCGGTCAGCTGTCCAGACAGAGTTCCTTTTATGACAGATACGGGAATATTTGATGCGGTCAGGAATATCTCAGCTTATATATATTTTTAGCTTTTGCGAGCTCAGTGACACATGTAAAGAAATCATGAGATTAATTAACTTGAAAGACATTTTGTTTAAGATAACCATTTTAAATGCCAGTCAAGGCATCCTGCATATCCAGCAAGGTATCCTGTAAAGGCCAATAAGGTCAAGGTATGCCACGTCATCTTGGGGGCTCGTCCATCAAATATTCCCCTATCTGTCATAAAAGGAACTCTGTCTGGACAGCTGACCGCAAAACCTAGAATAACTTCTAATAAAAGTCCCTTGGAAACTTTTATTGAGCTTCATCACCGAAAATTCCCTGATGACAAGAGAATCATGATCTAGATTGACATAATGTTTACTATAATTAGTTGTTAACTTTGATTGGACAAAAGATGTTAATAACAACCCATTTCTTGCATGTCAGATTGTAATGACAAACCCATTTTTGAGTATATTTAAACTCCAGCAACGCTGTAATAAATCAGGTCACTATGATTCAGCCATCTTGAGTCTTGTCTGATCTCATTATATATATAGCTATATATTGTCTGATTTGGTATCACTGACTAATAGGTAACAGGTATTTTGTACCTGAGGAAAAATTCCACAACACCCTTTAAGGGGCAAAGAAGTTCCCGACCTCAAATGCACCCCAGTCTCCTGATGGAACCATGTGTCTACACTCCTTCTTCATGCCTTACTGTTTTTTAAGGCCTTTTACCACTTCTCTAAAAAGCAATGACATTTTTAAAACATATATAATGGTATTGTATTATTTTTGATAGGTCCTCAGGGAAAAGAATGAAAACAATTATAATGTTTTTCCTCTAAAAAGTGCTAATTTTTATTAAACTTTTAAAATATCACTCACATTTTATTGTGCACAACACTGGTAAAAATGCATACACTTTCCTCTTAAGAGATAGGTTGAGTGGTGAGCCAGAGCCAATAACATCAGGACGTTCCAACCAGGAAGTAAGAGCATGGATGATCAACCATATCTCTTATGGGAAAAGCGTATGGGTTCATAAATATCTCACACCACAGACACTAATTAAGTATGGCAGCAGTTGTTAGAAAATCCCTTAGAATATAAAATATATAATATACAATTGAGCAACCACGTTACTGAACCTTAATACCTATAAAAGTGTGTACTAAAATTCATTAAATCAGTACAAAAATTAACATCATGCAACAATAAATGTAAGTGAAAATTATACAGTTTTCTCCTTAATCAATACGCAAAAGTGCTAATTATAGAGTCTGTCATTAATAAATATATGAAAAGTGCCAAAAAAATTATAATTACGTATAAAAAAAACAAATAGTGTTCATCAATCAAAAAAATAAAAAGTTTCAAAATCGGATACATGGACTTTGGGACAACATAATTAACAAATACCAGAACAAAAGTGCATGTGTGCAATAAATCTTGTCAATGTGAAAAAAAAATATATAAAGCACCCAGTGACATCAACTTTGTAGGAAACAAGGTACTCCTCAAAAAAAGTATTTTTTATTGCCGCTGAAAGAACAAAAATCTAAATGATCTGGGCAGCATACATAATCCAATGGTTGTCCAATGTGATCATGCCCGATCTTCATTCAAATAATCTGGAATAGCTCTCCTCTTCTCACACACCCATATCCATCTCCAGCTCGAACAGTGTTTATCATGAAAGGAAGAGAGCCATATCCAACACAAGGATCATACGCTTATTTCATGTATAGCAAATGCCTGCTCCAGCTGCAACCTTAGGCTGTGAGCGGGGGGGTGCTAGTGCGGGATGACTTCACCCGATGGCTCCGCTCTACGCATTTTAACGTAATGTCATCATCCGGAGCGGCATGAGACTTACGGCAACCCATACTCTTATATAGACAGACAATAATTACCAGGCATAACCTACTTAAATTGCAATACAAATTACTTATTACATAAAGCAATGCTCTATAATGCTCCAATTCTAATACATATGACATTTAATATAAAAAATTATAATTTAAATAATTAAAGGTACCACACTAGCTAAAGCAGCACTCCACCAAAATTATTGGTGTAATAAAAAGCGGTGTGATAAAAAATGGCTTTAGTATTATAAAAACGGTAGTTACACTGATGTTATTCTAATTCAGATGATAGATATATGGTGAATCTTATAAACTCTAGAATATTATATAGATGTAAAATTATTACACTATTCCTAATGATGCATTTTTTTACCTGAGGTGCGCCAGTGCTGTGCACAATAAATTGTGAAAAATTTATGAACTGTAAACTTGAAAAAAATACATTAATATACAAAACAGTTTGCCTTAAGCATACTATGTAATTGGACCAAGGATAAGAAAATCATTTTAAGATGACCATACATACATAGATCTGTAGCCATAATATGCAGGACTAGCTATTGTAGATACAAAAAATAGGAAAAATGTTTAAATGTATTGTAATTGTCAGTAAACCTTAATTTCTTCAGCAATGTTTATGCTGAAAATAAATTCATAAATTGTATGTTCACACAATTTTTTTTTTAAACTGTTGGCTGGTGTGCTGGATGATTACAATATGATTACAACTTCTGTTTTCATTGGTACCTGGGACTCTGTAAAGAGAGATTTCCCCTCACCTTATGTCAGAGTAAAGGCCCGTACACACGATAAGAAAATCTGTAGGGAAAATTTGTCCGACGATCGATCTGTCGATTTTCGGATTGTTAGTATGGTGCTTTCGACAGCCGATGTGCAGGCTATATAATTTTTGTCGTCCGTCAAAACAACGTCCGATTTTTGTCTCATTAGTACAGATTTCACGGAAAAAAATCTTAAGAGCAAGACTAGGCATGCTCAGAGATGAAAGAACACATACAAACCAATCCAGCACATGACATCACTTCTGAAGTAGAATTTTGTCGTACGGGAAAATTCGTATGAAAATAACCTCTTCACTTTCCGCATCAGACTAGCATGCCACAAAAAACGGACGACAGATCATTCAATAATCTGATCGTGTGTACGGGGCTTAACATGGTTTCACCAGGCAAGAAGTGAGGGATCTGCAGACACAGACAGCTATAAAATGCTAACATGGGTTCTAGCTTTCCCCTACCTTAGTAAAATAAAAAATTGATTTTTCTGCCTGTGTTGCTGTTGGAGATTTCCCTTTTCTGGTAAAACCATGGTCACCATCACAGAAAGAGAGAGTAAATCTCTCTAATAAAGCCGAGTAGCTGTAAGAACCCAAAAGGAATTTAAATCCTTCCCCACCCTAAAACTCAAAAAATATAAAAAAAGGTTTTGGCTGGACATAAAATACACATTTTAACAACTAATAACATGATAGGCCATACATCTAAGTTCAAGTTAATTAAGAACTTCTAATCTAGAGATTAGAAATATATATTTTAAAGGCTATTTTCTACAGAGGCACAATAAAAATCAGTAGTTGTATAAAAGGACCTTTATATTTAAAATGCTATTTTTTTTTTCAATTGGCTTTAGAAACTGATTTGCAAAAAAAAGGTTTCAAACCATTTCATTTAGAGCTCTAACGTTTGAGGTTTTCAATGTGTTATTTATGGCAGAATTTTTATCACTTCAAGCCCTCAGGGATTTAAGGAAATAACCACGTAAGGGTATTGAAATGTTTTAGTAGAAATGTGGCACCTTCATCTCAATTTGCCTAAGAGAGTCTTTTAGCGCACTGTTGAAACAGCACTTAGCTTTAGTACAGGTAAACATCTCAAAAATGACTTAGTAAAAAGCATAGTTTTTCGAACATTACTTTTAGCATGTGGCACTTTGATAACTTTCGATGCACTACAGTAATTTATTTTATAATGTACTGCTCTGCTTCTAGTGTGTATTTGTCTTCTTTTCTCATTGGTAATTTATATTACTAAAAAAATCGAAGTTTGAAAATCTTTTCAAGAAGATATGCATCACTGTCCTAAATGAAGTTGTTTCATTCCACAAAAGAACATCCAATAATTCCATTTCCTCAGAATTCTATGTCTAAAGGCATTATTGGCTGATGTTACTCATGTCATTTGGGTTGTATCAGCAGCAAGAAGTGACTCAAGTCAGTAACATTAGCAATACACTTTGTTTTCATTGTAATAGAAAAATGTCACTCTACAATTGTATACATAAGCATTGCCTTATAGTAGCCCCTGGATATTTTAGTAGCAAAGGCAAATACATTGATAATTCTGGTAATAATGGTTGTTTTTTTTCTTCTTTCTTCATATAAAACATAGTATAACCTAGAGGCACCAGCAGAATAAAAGAAAAGTAAAAAAAAAAAGTAATTCATAGAAACCTCAGTATGGCAGCTGATGAATGTACAGCACTCTGCCCCTTATGACATACTCACACACTATTCACTTTAACAACTTCACCCCTGTAACTCCAATTCTCTATGTCATGAACCATGAAACAGCACATGCATTTTATGCATATCTTTGGATTTCAGACTTCCTGTAGAGAGAAGGAGAGCAGATGGGGAAAAAAGACTTCTACAAACATCTTTATTTCCTTATCTTAGTTGTATTTCTGCTGTTTCATTAGACTAACATTACTTATTTGTACTTAACAAAAAAAAAAGACATTGTAAAACAAAAAGAATTAAAGTGTTACTAAACCCACAACAGTAAAATCAGTTTGTATATGCAGTAAAGCATGCTTGTTATACTCATGGTGGAACATAAGGGGTTAATCCTCTGCATTGTGTATAAAGGCTGTGTGATCCTGTCTCTCTGATCCTCCTCTTTTTTAACCACTTCTGGACCGGAAGATTTTCCCCCTTAATGACCAGGCCATATTTTGTGACTGCGTTAATTTAACAGACAATTGCGCGGTCATGCGACGCTATACCCAAATAAAATTGATGTCCTTTTTTTCCCACAAATAGAGCTTTCTTTTGGTGGTATTTGATCACCTCTGCGATTTTTATTTTTTGCGCTATAAACAAAAAAAGAGCGACAATTCTGAAAAGAAAAAAACAATATTTTTCACATTTTGCTATATAACATTCCCAAAACAAAAAGTAAAAAATCTAATTTTTTTTTAACATTTTAGGCCAATTTGCTTTCTGCTACATATTTTTGGTAAAAAAAAAAAATGCAATAAGTGTATTTTGATTGGTTTGCGCAAAAGTTATCGCGTCTACTAACTACGGGAAAGATTTATGTCATTTTTATTGTTTTTTTTTTTTTACTAGTAATGGCGGCGATCTGCCATTTTTAGCGGGACTGCGACATTGCGGGGGAGACAGATCAGGCCCCTAACTGACATTTTTTACACTTTTGGGGGGACCAGTGACATTACAACAGTAATCAGTGCTAAAAATATGCACTGTTACTGTAATAATGCCACTGGCAGGGAAGAGGCTAACACAGTGGGTGATCAAGGGGTTAAATATGAGCCTAGGGGAGTGATTCTAACTGTGGGGGGCGTGGCTTGTGAAATTATCATAGAGACATGTGATCCTATATAGAAGGATCACAGGAGCTCTGCAATCATTACAGAGAGAAGAACGGTCATCTGTGCTTACAACAACTGACCGTTCTTCTCTCTCAGCGGGGAGCGATCGCGGGTGGCAGGCGGCAAACGAAGCCGCCAGCCCCATGCATCAGAGTCCCCGCTGCCGAGTGGGGGTGGGAGTGCACCTGCAGCTAGGGAATGAGCTCGCGACCGACGTAGACCTAAGTCAGTTCGCTCAGGGGGGCCAGCCTGCCGCAATAAATATGCAGTGGGCAGTCTGGAACCGGTTAACTGACTCCAACCCATCTCGTGATAGAACAGAGCATTAGGAGTCAGGCTGCACATGCTCAGTCTGGTGTGTATTGCTAGAGAGTTATTTGCTTCTTTGTAGGGTGCCTATTATTAGCACAGGGCCAATCAGCACTGTCCAGACGGTTAGGGGAGAAACAAAACTCCTCCTACAAGTTTTAAGCAGAGACTGATGCAAGTCACAAGATTGCTGTATACTGCTGATGAGACAGATATTTAGCAGTTTATATTTACTAAAATAATTGCATTCCCCTTTTCTGTGTACTGTGGTAGACCAAATATATTGAATGCAGGCTCCTGGTTTTAGTAACACTTTACCTGCAATATACAATCAAAAGCTGCACAAAAAGCAAATTATACTATGGTAATGTAAAAAACGTATCCTTGCATAGATGAGACCTTTTTTACATCTTTTTGCATGTGAAAGAGGAAGAGATGTTTAGATGACCTGCCAAGAAGTATATTCAAACTGCAAAAAATAAATTACCATGTCCAAAATACTAAAAAATATTGATTCTTAATGAAAATCTAACCCCTAACACTGCCTCTGTGTGTTAGGGGCAGTCCCAGAGGTTAGTTTCATATTAAGAATCAATTAGTAATAGTGGACAGCCCAGTGACTAGGTGGTTAGCACTTGCACCTGGCAGCACTACGGTCATTGATTCGACTCCCAACCACGGCACTACCTGCTTGAAGTTTGCATGCTCTCCCTGTGCCTGCGTAGGTTTCCTTCTACACTCCTAAGACATGTTGGTAGGTAAATTGGCCCTAGTATGTATGAATATGATTTAGGGACCTTAGATTGTAAGCTCCTTGAGGTCAAGGACTAACGTGAATGTGCACTATATAGATGTAAAGCACTGTATAAGTACTTATAATAAGTAATTAGTATTTTAAAAGTGCTCACTTTTTTTAGTCGAGATAAATTTTCTTTATTTTCATCCATTTTAACTATTTTTACATTTCTGGTGTCAAAATACTAGCACCCAAAACAACCACACCAAATTTCATAATCCCATTCTTAGGTAATATGATTTCATGAGTTTACTGTTTATGATTTCAGCAGCATAGTTACAGTACAAAGTCAGTCATGTTGAAAAAGACACACATCCATCTGCTGGAAACTCAAATCATTGTTGCAGAAGTCATGAGATACTCGTATTACAGAAATATTTTTCCTGCAAGATCTATTTTCAAGACTGTCAATTTGACCCCTCAAATCTGTGTTCTTCTCCCGTTAGCAAAGCTCTAAATTTTTCAGCATATCAATTTCTTCAAAGTCTTTTGCTATAACACATTAAGTTGTTCCATATGTCCACATATTTCATCTCAAAATCTGAATTTCATTGTAGATTTTTCTCTCAAAGTCTGAAGTAAAGCTTTCAAACGGGGCTCTAAATATCTTTGCCACTTCAGTAGAGATCTGTTCACAATCCAGGGTAGTGGAGGTAATTTCAGATACAGTTATTTGCTGAGTTGATTCCAACCCCGCCGACTTAATATTGTAGCATATTCCAAACAATAGCTTCATTACCTTCTCCTGGCCTCCTCTCTATCTCTGCTGTCTAAATTACACTGTTCTAACTCTGCCAACTTTGTAGGATTGTATACATTTTTAATTTCATCACTTGGCAATATAATAAAGGGAAACTACAAGGGCCTATTCACACAATATGTTTGCAGTATTGTGGTATGCATGTCTGTAGGATGGTGCATTTGGTTGCCATTCAGAATAAATAACACCACACTGCACAAGTGCACTCAACATGTATTGCCCTTCTTTACTATAAAAACAGAATGTGAATAAGCCCTAATAGTTTTGGTACATTTTATTTTATTATTTAGGCATGTTATACACATATGATGTTTTCAGTAAATTATAAAAAATATTTAATCTGTAATCAGGGGTGGCGCCAGGTGGGTGTTTAGGGGTGCTATAGCTCCCCCCAAAATTTCTCATAGCACCCCCATCAGCAGCCACCTTGAGTGCCTTGAGAATATAATCACTGTTTGGAACCCTGGGTCTTCTGCTTGTCATGATGACTGCGGGCAGACCCGGCCCCTGCTATCAGCGGCACTCCCACCCCTGTGTGTCCGGAGATCGGCAAACAGCATGCCAGATGCACCATACAACAAGAATCCCCTCTAGGCGGGACTTTTAAGGGCAATAGGTAGACAAAAGTATAAATACAAAAGAGTGTAGGGAAGTACAAGGAGAAAGAAAAGGAAACATTTCTCAAAAAAATGCAAAGTTTATTACATGAATCATATAAAAGATACATAAATCCAGAGAAACCTCAATTTCAATTTATTCAATAAATGTATTCATAAATAGCATTGAGGACAGGATCAGTAGCTCAATATCAGTTTTTGCAGATGACACAAAATTGAGCAGGGCAATAACTTCACATAGTGAGGCAGGAATTATACAGAGTGACCTGAAAAAAATCGCAGAGTGGGCAACTACATGGCAAATGAGATTTAATGTGGAGAAGTGTAAGGTTTTGCATTTGGGGACAAAAAACATAAAAGCACAATACACTTTAGGGGGGAACCTCTGGGGGAATCAAAAATGGAGAAAGATCTGGGAGTCTTAGTAGAAGATAGGAGAGAGAGAGAGAGAGAGCCAAGCGCCGATCTAAGTGTAGCACAGCAGCAATTTTAATGACACACAATAAAATCGTTACTCACAAGAGGTCCATAAAAGCAGGCATTGGTAAAATCAGTGAGGGGAAGGTCTCTGGGGTCACATCCGAGGTGGAAGATCCAGTCAGGCGGTAGCGCTGTGATGAGGGAGGACAGCCGATGGCCTCATGTCGGAGGCGGGAGACGTGCAGGTCCTCTGTGGTGGTGGAGCAGCGTGGGACCGCCGGTCGGATGGCTGTGACGTCACTTCCGGAGACAGCAGGGAATCAAACGGCGACGCGTTGCGGAGCTCCGCTCCTTCTTCTGACGGCCTGAAGAAGGAGCGGAGCTCCGCAACGCGTCGCCGTTTGATTCCCTGCTGTCTCCGGAAGTGACGTCACAGCCATCCGACCGGCGGTCCCACGCTGCTCCACCACCACAGAGGACCTGCACGTCTCCCGCCTCCGACATGAGGCCATCGGCTGTCCTCCCTCATCACAGCGCTACCGCCTGACTGGATCTTCCACCTCGGATGTGACCCCAGAGACCTTCCCCTCACTGATTTTACCAATGCCTGCTTTTATGGACCTCTTGTGAGTAACGATTTTATTGTGTGTCATTAAAATTACTGCTGTGCTACACTTAGATCGGCGCTTTGCTCTCTCTCTCTCTCTCTCTCCTGAAACCATATAGGGTCGCTTCACCCTCTACAAGTCTGCAGCCATCCAAGTGTCCAGCGATTGGATTTCACTCCACCATCTGCCCACAGTACACTTTTGCAGTCACTCGTACTGTCTGTTTGCGCCACTTCTCTCTCCCCCTCTGCCTTAGTAGAAGATAGACCTAACAATAGAATGCAATGTCAAGCTGCAGCTGCCAAAGGCGGCAGAATATTGGCATGCATAAGGAAGGGGATTTTTTCCATAGATAAAACTATAATCCTGTCACTGTATAAAACCCTGGTCCGACCGCATCTGGAATATTCTGTCCAGTTCTGGTCGCCCTCAAAAGGGATGTGTTGGAGCTGGAAAGAGTCCATAGAACGGCAACTAAACTGATTTTGGCATTGGAGGACATAAATTATGAAGAGCGCTCACAAGCGCTTGATTTATTCTCCCTGGAGAAGAGATGCCTGAGAGGGGACATGATAGCAATTTATAAATACCTCAATATCAACATAGAGAAAAAACTATTCAGTCGCAAAGGATGTATGAAGACACAAGGACATACAATGCGATTAGAGGAGAAGCGATTTAACCTCAGACTACCCAGGGGGTTCTTTATAGTAAGGGCTACAAGACTGTGGAATGCTCTACCACAAATGGTAGTTATTGCGGGGTGTATGGTTCCTTTTAAAGACTCTTGGACGTACATCTCAAGGATAAAAACATTCGGGGGTATGGAAAATGAATACGTCCACACACACCTACACAGGTTGAACTGGATGGACTATTGTCTTTATTCAACCTTAACTACTATGTTACTATGTTACCTTTGGAGTGGTTAAAACAATATCATGCGGTTGAACAATATCATGCATAACACCTGATATTTGAGAGAGGCAGTATTCTGAAACATAGAAAGCTGAGACCCAACGCGTTTCGAAAATAGTGAGGTCTAATTCTTCCTCAGGGGACTATATGAGCATAACTATGTATAGGCGTCTCCAATCACAGATGCTCAGATGTTTAGAATGAACAAAACCACATATTTAAAAGAACCAAGCCAGAATATTTTATACAGGACTGAGATCGGTCAGTGCCAGAGCAGGCCACAACCCGGGATCCAAAATACCCCCAGCTTCCACAAAGGGTATGAGTAAGAGACCTCCATCTAGCATCTAGGCTCCAAAAGAGGTTGTTCTTGAAGAACGGAAAAAGATAGACGTTGCACTTGCAATATGTCGTCAACTTGTTCATTCCATGCCTAGAAGACTTGGTGCTGTCCTTACAAATCATGGAGGTCCTACAAAATACTAGATGTAGTAGTTTTTGTTTTGGGGGGGTTTATTCATTTTTGCATCAACTAATTTGAGTAAAACTGAAGATTTTGTAATGTAAGTTATATTAACCTTATTTCCATGTAGTGAGCTAAACAAATGTTCTATACAAAAAATTTGGAAATTGTTCTTGTGTTCATTGAGATATTGATTAAAATCTTACTTTTCAAAACCACATATTTAAAAGAACCAAGCCAGAATATTTTATACAGGACTGAGATCGGTCAGTGCCAGAGCAGGCCACAACCCGGGATCCAAAATACCCCCAGCTTCCACAAAGGGTATGAGTAAGAGACCTCCATCTAGCATCTAGGCTCCAAAAGAGGTTGTTCTTGAAGAACGGAAAAAGATAGACGTTGCACTTGCAATATGTCGTCAACTTGTTCATTCCATGCCTAGAAGACTTGGTGCTGTCCTTACAAATCATGGAGGTCCTACAAAATACTAGATGTAGTAGTTTTTGTTTTGGGGGGGTTTATTCATTTTTGCATCAACTAATTTGAGTAAAACTGAAGATTTTGTAATGTAAGTTATATTAACCTTATTTCCATGTAGTGAGCTAAACAAATGTTCTATACAAAAAATTTGGAAATTGTTCTTGTGTTCATTGAGATATTGATTAAAATCTTACTTTTCAAAATGCATGTACTCATTTTATAAAATGCAACATTTTCACACAATAAAAGCAGAATGTTTTTTACCTAATGCATTCTCTGCATCAAGGTAAAATACGTTCCACAAGTAGCTTCCTCTACAGCCCCTCCTTATACTTACCTGAGCCCGATCTCGATTCAGCAATGTGCACAAGAGAAGCAGCTCTCTTGGCACTTTGCCTCCTCATTGGATCAGAGACAGCAGAGGGTGCCAGCTCCTCCTACTGCAGTCAATCACAGTCAGTGAGGAGGGGGGACAGGGCCAAGCCCCGCTCTGTTTGTCCAGCGGGGGACCTGAGAAGAAGAGCATCTGGGCTGCTCTGTTCAAAAGCATTGCACAAAGCAGGTAAGTATAACATGTTTGTTACTTGAATTTTTTTAAAAATTGAGCAGTTACAATTACTTTAAACATATCTAATTTTTAGAAAATGTTTTTAAACACTTACTCTGGGTCTGCGTGTCTCAAACAAATTATTCAGATACCACCTCCGTGTGGCCAGTGGTGGAACTATAATGCACTGTTGAAGTCTATGCTACACACAGTAAGCTGCATCCATCTTCCAGCAGGTGCTCAAGCAACTTCAGCTCTGTGTAATATACATAAAGCATCACGTACTCCCATACCTCAGCCACTCAGGAGAAGTTTTGTAATTTTTTCAAAGAATACAAGGCATCTTTTCATATGCCAAAGTGGAGCGGAGCGGTGGATAACACCATGATGCCTTTCTTTGCCAATCAGAGAACACTTTGTATTTATTGCAAAAAATACAAAACTTCTCCTGAGTGGCAGAGGTGTAGGGTCCTATTCTATGTTTAGTGCACAGGAAAAAAAGGGCAAAATCTGGATGAAGGTGAATGGGAGGGAGTTCAGTGGGAGGCATATGAAATGTTCAAATTATCTATTTCACATGCTCTGAAATTTCTGACAGAAGGAAACCTCTTATTTTATAGGAGAAAAATCTGAATTCTCAAAAATTACACATTTTATTAAACATAAAGAATTAGGATAAGACAGTACATTGATTAAAATGTTAAAAGCAAAATTTTTTTGCTTTTAACATTTTAATCAATGTACTGTCTTGTCCTAATTCTTTATGTTTAATAAAATGTGTAATTTTTGAGAATTCAGATTTTTCTCCATCATTTGCACCTATAAAGTCCCACTTTGCCCCCTTTATTGTAGTTACCTTTATTATAGGGATGTGGTGCTTTCTATTGTCCTAATCTCTAGCAATATTTTTCAAAACTCTTATTTTATAGCTGGGATTATCATTAGATTATGTTCATTATTCAGTTTTTGGTTTTTACAAATACGTATCTCAAGTATTCACTGATTCATCATCACAAAGAAATGATTGGATTGGGTTTATCATAACAATAAACCAGCATTTCTTAAAGCTGAACTCCAGCCTCAGACTTGCACAGTTGTACAGACTCCTCTCCTGTATGGAAGTTTCTTACTCTGATTTCACTGAACACTGCAAGCTTGATGAACAATGTTCATCAAAAGCTGTAGCAGGAATCAGCCATGTATCTATCACTATTTGTATAATACTACCTACTCAAATCCCTTGGCTCCTCTAGATGGGAGGGGAGCTAACGGATCTCTTGTATCTCTATACGTAATGCAATAACATTCCCGGTTTTGCTTTTATCCCTCCTATTTTCCTTCTTCCCCTCCCCTCCCCTCCCCTCCCTTCCATTTGATATGGTATTTGTTTACGGCCACTTTCATTGTAACTATGGCTGTTTGTTGAGCCTGTTTTATTGTTTGAAAACCAAATAAAATGTTTTGAAAAAAAAAAAAAGCTGTAGCAAGTTTGAAAGAGTCTGCCTCATTTCTTGGCTGGTGGACATCTAACTCCATCTAGCACTTTCCTCCCCAGCTTTACTGTCCATGGCCTTCCCTTTTTATACATTAGATATCAATTATTTTAAACAAAGAAACCCATGAGGGCATTTATACATTTAAATTTAGGAGTTTGTTTGCAATTTACACATTTAAATGTGGGGGTTTGTTTGCAATCTGAATGCACCACTTATTACACAATTACTAGTTTGTGAAAAGAAACCGCGCTCTTACATCATAAAATACAAATCACCATAGTGAATAAACAATAGTGAATAGACACATAAATAAATACATCATCATTTAAATTATAAAAAATACATAACAATTGTGAAGTCCATATATAATCCCACACGTTAATAGCGTCCTCAGTGACTATCGGAAAGGTTCCTCTCCATCAGCATGCAGATGCACTATACACTCACCAGACTTAATTGACCCCTATTACAGAGAGTCAAATTGCACATATGGGAAAATCCAAGATGTCATACATGAGGTCACAGGTGAGTAAATATATGGGGGTCTAATAAATGTGTTCTCTATGTACCATATATATACTGTTACTTCTGCTTATTTCTGTCATTTCATTGCAAAAGCTAATGTACACTTTTCTGTAAAACTGTAGGAAACACAGTCACATGATGTTAACGCCCATTTAACTATTAACTTACCATAGGAACCATTAGTTAGCCTAATGTTAGCTAGATGTTATATTTCTGCCTTACAGTTAACTTCAAACTGAGCTTTTGTAAGACTGTATCCTCCCACGGAAGTGAATAAATGCGCCATTTCTTTAATCAATTTGGATTCACTATCTCATCTTGAAGGTCTTGTTTGAAGACTCCCTAACTGAAAGTAACACAGGAATGATTTCAAACTGCTGCTGTCATCCATTCAATATGTATATAAATAGTGTATTCAAAGCTCCAGTGTTGCCATATAGAGAGGGAGAGGTAGAAACACTCTTATGGTGCAGTATATCAAATCATTTATTTAAAAAAGAAGTTTGTATTGCATTTACATCAAAGAAGACAGGGATCAGCATGTATTGCATAGGAATTGCCGGTTTGCGCTCCACCTGTGTTCCAGCTGACCGTAAATGACGTATTACAAACACCACCCAATGCCGTTTCATCAGTCTATGTCTGACATCCTCAGGGGCTACCACTATGGTATTTTATGATGTAAGAGCCCGGTTTCTTTGTTTCTTTTCACAACACTTTACAACACGCAGCTCGTTATTGTAGTTTTGTTGTTTTTTGGGTATTCATTTGCGTGGGTTTGGAACCTATTGGGTTCCTATATTTTCCTTTATACAATTACTAGTTTGCATGTAATTGCTGCTTTGGGGTCTAAATTAGGAGTGCACCTGTCCTGACTACAATGGTTCACTAGGGAGCCTTGGCCACATGCAGACCCATTAATGGCAACTCCCAAACAGTTCTTGGGTTTAAGCCTTTATTATAGCACCTATACACAATTCCAGCTTCCTGTAGTTTTGACAGAGACTATAGAGCCGATTTAGTAATGGCATTTAAGCTGTTCACTTTGCAAGAGAATTTTCCATTAGCTTAGGAATGATGCACATGATTTGGTATTGGTAAGTGAATGTTCATCTTATTTATTAAGCTAATAGATTATTACTTGCAAAGTGAAAATCCCCTTGCAAAGTATTTACCTTTTGTAAATCAACCACTATATCTCCAACACCCACTGCCTGCTACACAACCCTGTGGGATCAGTACTTCTTCTTTAAAAGGACAGGCAGCTATAAACCCTAATCCTCTCCGGTTGGGTTAACCAGAGTTACCGGAGAACTCCAACCAACACAGACCATCTGCACAACATATACCATTATTTTTTTGTGCCACCCCTATTGCCCACATTTTTTCTAAAAACTCTCCTTTTAACAAAGCTAGAAGCTAACAATTTGATGACTCCAAATTGATCACAAGAACCCATATAACACACTTTACTCTGCAATTTATATATTTTAAAATGTATTATCTTTTTTATTAATTTTCATTTAAGATATAACAATACAAAAAAATAAAAACAATCCTTACATTCTTACATTTTATGGAACAATTATCTTGTCAAGAAAAACATGGAGGAGTTTGTATGTGTTTCTTTTCCCCCATTTCATCTCTGAGTGAAAAAAAAAGGGGGAAACTCCTCCATGAGTGATCAAAAAGAAAAGAAGTGTTACCAATACATAATATCAGTGTGAATGTGTACCTTAATCATCATGATATAATATAAGATCCCAAAAAAAAAAGACTCCTCGATGGGTGACATTTAGGAATTTTACCTATGTGTTGCCAATACAAAGTATCAGCGAATGTGCACATATAGTCATTATAATACATTACAAAATCCTTGTGAATGTGATCACAAAACAACATAATATACATTGTGCAATGACTACATCTAACAATGAAAACGTGCACGCAAAACATTGTGACAAAGTACTAAATCCCCTAGTAAAAAAAATCCTTATACGTTACGGTGTGGGAAAAAAGGAAAGGAAAGGAGAGAAAAAAAAATTATACTACAAAATTATTATTCCCCATCTATCAATGCCCTACCAGATTACAGAGGTGTTTATCACATCTCTCTCTGTTCCATAGAAAGGAAAGAGAGAAAAAAAAATATATAAATAGGGTTCAAGGAGGGGCCTCCAGAGAGAAAAAAAAAAAAGGAAAAGAAAAAAAAAATTCCTTCTTCTCTTTTCCTCTTCAGCCTGAGAGGACAGGATATATAATACTCTACGCAGGATTATTTTAAATTGTTCTGATTGATAACCCTCAGTGCTAATAAAATGTACCCAAGGCTTCCATTGCTCTCTAATCTGTTCCTCCGCATTCTTGAGGGTAGCAGTCAGCTCCTCCATTTTATAAATTTCATTAACTTTTGAGAACCATAATTTACACCCTGGGGGCTGTGTTTGTCTCCACATGGATGGAATACATGCCTTTGCAGCGTTAAGAAGTCGAAGTGTCAGAGACGTCCTATACCTTCGAATTGAACTTCTTGTAAGATGGAGGAGACAAAACGCTGGGTCATCTTCCACCTCGACCGCCGTCAGTTGTTTAATGACTGCCGCTACTCTTATCCAAAAGGAGCGCAATGGGGGACAGGTCCAAAAAATATGGAGCATTGATCCCTCCTCCGACCCACAACGTGAACACCTATCAGAGCAATCTTCATCCATCTTATGCAGTATTACAGGGACTCTATACCACCTAGTCAAGATCTTGTATCCTACCTCTTGATATTTACAGTCCCTAGAGGATTTCTGTACCAGTGTTAAAATCTTATTTTTTTGAGTAGACGTTAAGGATATTGCAAGCTCTCGCTCCGGTTGAGACAGAAACGACAAATGATGTCCCTCGGGTTCTTCCGACAGCATCAGATAAAGTAAAGACAAGGAGTGCTTAACAGGTTTCCCTGCTCTACATAATGATTCAAACGGTGTTAAGGTCCGAGGGACATAGCCCCTCTGTCTAACAGAGGTTGGAAAGTGCCGTAGCTGACAGATGCTCAAATAGTCGAGCACCGAGCCGGGCCAAGCAGCAATCTCCTCATAAGTAGGGACAGGGCCCTGTTGCCATACCTCTACTAGGCGTGTCTTTCCGTTTTGAGCCAAACTGCGCATCCTGGCACTTGTGCACCCGGGAGGAAAATCTGGGTTGCCCAGTATGGCAGTAAGAGGAGAAGGGGCAGGGGATATCTTTGGATGTTGTTGAACCCGCCAAGATTCTCGTAGGGTGGGACCTATTGTAGGATGAGAAACAATGGGATCCGTGGAGGAAAAATAAGACCATGGGACCGGTGGAGTCACCTGGCCAGTCAAGCCCACTTCCAAGCCCACCCTCCGCTTAGAGGCCAAAATACAGTGCCAATCTATTACACGTACAAAGTGAGATGCGCGATAGTATCGGGGAGTCCCACCCCCCCTTTCGATTTTGGGAGGGATAGCACCTGGAACCGAATCCTAGGGGATTTAGAGGACCAGATAAACGCGCGAAACAATGTCCGAATCTGTTGAACAAAAGATATAGGGACCGCGATCGGCAATGCCTGTAATAAATAAAGGAGTCTAGGCAAAATGTTCATCTTAAGTGCGCTACATCGTCCAAACCAAGTCAAGGTTAACGATTGCCATACACGAAGAACTTCCTTCAGGATCCCCAACATAGGGATATGGTTCTTCCTGAATAGGTCTGATAAATCAGCTGTAATCTGGACCCCCAAGTAAGTCAGCGATCCTTCGACCTAGTGGAATGGGAATGAGGCACGCAGAGCAAGCTCCTCTTTCACTGGAGACGAGATATTTAGCACTGCCGATTTCATAAGATTAATTTTGTAATGGGATAGAATACCATAAGTGTTGATAGCAGCCAGGAGGTTTGGGAGTGTAATAATTGGGTTGGTGACGAAGAACACAAGGTCGTCCGCGTAAGCGGCCACCCTGTGTTGATCGCTAGCAAACTGTATACTTGACATATCATTGGATCGGCGTATCAAGCACAGGAAGGGTTCCAACGTTAAAATAAAAATGAGGGGTAACAACGGACATCCCTGTCGGGTGCCGTTTGAGATTGGAAAATAGTCTGAACACCACTCATTCACCCGAACCGCCGCCGATGGTCTGGAATAAAGGGCCTGAATGCAATGTTGCATCCAAGGTCCCAATCCTATATATGATAGGGTGGCGGCCACCCTATCAAAGGCCTTTTCCGCGTCAGTTGATAATAACACCATTGGGGTACGTGACACCCGTGCCTCCTGTACTAAATCCACAACCCTTATGGTATTATCTCTTGCCTCACGAGATGGGAATGTGTGGCAAAAGTCGATTTGCGAGCATCTTTGCAAACAATTTAGTATTGAAATTAAGGAGAGATATAGGTCTGTAGCTGCCGCATAACAGAGGGTCTTTCCCCTCTTTGTTAATGAGGGCTATATAGGCCCTGAGAGAATCAATAGGCAGTATGGCGCCTTCACCAGCTGCATTGAAATGTGCTAAGAGGGGCTTTTCTGCCATGAATTTCTGATAATATGGTAGAGAAAAAACATCTGGGCCGGGGGCCTTATGTGGTTTAGATTGTGAAAGGGCAAAGGATAACTCCTCAGCAGTGATTGCCCCCTCCAACGCGGATACCTGCTCAGCTGTAAGGGTGGGCATACCTCACCCTTGAATATAAGCCTCTATTGATTCCCTCTCCTCTCTAGAGGATATTGATCCATCAGGGGTTGATATGTTATAAAGGGAATGATAGAATGAGTAAAACTCGTCTGAGATAGCTGACGAAGTATGGACCTCATGTCCACCTACTGTTCGGATCCTAGAGATATGTGTTCGCTTTCTCGGACCCCTTAATGCCCATGCTAACATTGCCCCTGGTTTTTTTGAGAATTCATAATAATGTCTCCTTGCCCATGTCATGCCCCTAATTGTCTTCTGGAATAGGAGGCGATTTAATTCTTCTCTAGCTTGGGTCAGGGGGACAAGATTTTCTACGGCCAAGGACTGCTTATGTTGTTTGCTAAGGGAGTTTATCCGAGTAAAGAGATCTGACAATCTGCTCTCCTGTTCCCTTTTACGTCGTGCTCCTATTCGCATAAGAACCCCTCGTATGACACACTTGCGTGCCTCCCAGATCACAGATGGAGATAAAAGTTCATCCATATTGTCTTTAAAGTAATTAGAGATCGCAGGTCCTATCTCTACTCTAAGTTCAGGGAACTGAAGTAATGATTCATTGAGCCTCCAAGAACTCGGTTTTCCAGGCACAGGCTCCCAGGCGATGACAATATATACTGGGACATGGTCCGATATAGAGAATGTATCAATGTGAGAGGAAATCACTAAGGGGAGATCACTTTGAGGTATTAGGATGCGGTCTATTCGGGTGTACACGTTGTGGGTCGGAGAGTAATAAGTATAGTCCCGCTCACCTGGGTGCATCAGTCGCCAAGGGTTGGTCAGGTCAAGGAGGGAGAGTTCCCGCTGCAGTTGGCGTAGCCTTGCGTTAGAAAGACATGAGGTTCCTCTGGATGAGTCCAGAAGAGGCTCAGGTGCATAATTAAAATCTCCACCCATCACAAGATGTCCCTCTCGAAAGCTCAGGACCTCCGACACTAATTGCTGTAGGAAAGATACATGATCAGAATTCGGTAGATAAACATTCAAAAGGGTTAACCTTTCTTGACCAACTTTTCCTTTAATCAGCAAAAATCTACCCATGGGGTCTGCTAGTTCCTCTTTAAATGACCATGAGAGAGATTTGGAGATAAGAATACTCACTCCTTTTGACATAGATATTGGAGAGGGGGCGTGATAAACCCAGGGAAAATCTTTATTATATAACCTAGAGACCGCATCTTTCTGAAAGTACGTCTCCTGTAAAAATGCCACCTGAGTATGGCTGTGTTTTAGATCTGACAGGAGACGTGTCCGTTTCTCTGGGGTGGATAGGCCCCTTACATTAAGAGTGGTTATCTTACACCCCGAGGCACCTCGCTTAGCCCCCAGTGACATGACTACCCTGGACTGCAATTTATATTGATTATTACCATGTACACTAATTTATCTGGTAAATAACAGAAGGGGAAATAGATTATCCCACAAAGAGAATTCTTACTTTATTATGGTTGCTAGGCACATGAAGGCGAATGGCATCTTATCTCAGTTCTAAGTTGTAAGTTAATGGCTACACGCACTTTTGAAAAACCCCTGAAAATAAACTTAGCATACACTCAAAACATTGATTTGCAAATCCTCCCTTAAAACATTATTCTCTCTTCTATGAATTATAGAACAGCCACGTGATCACATCATCTCTCAATACTTGCTGGTCAGACAAGTAAGTCAAAAGTCAATCATGATCGAAATGTACCCAGTTTTAAAATTAAACTATTGTGAAGCATCTATCAGTTTTGCTTTTCCTAATGACATAACTTGCCACAACATTTTCTTATCATAGTTATATGTCTTTATACTCCATAATATATACTACTCAGTCCAACAAAATGTCATTGTTAAAAAGATTTTCCCACTTTAGAGGCTGTTATGGTGCTTGTTAAATGTAAGCCTTAGGGGCTGTATTAAGGATGTGGATTCAAGCACTCTGAATGTGACAGCTTCAAATCCCTAATGACATCAGTGTTTCTATACTACATGTATGTGTCCCACTTCAATAATTCACCTATTGCTGAATATTTCTGTAAGAAGTTGCATATTGATTTTCATGTAGTCAGCAAAGTTCAAAGTAAAGGTTACATAGTTTTATTGTTAGTCTTTAAATAATATAAAATTTAAATAAATTGACCTTTTTCCTAATCGTTATGATTTCTAGTTGGTGCAATAAGATTTTTCTATTCATGGTATACTTTCCAGTATACTTGGGGATTGGATTTTATGTTTTTCTGTAATTGGAACACAGAGCCCATGATGTACAGTATCTATGCCACCCTACAACATGTAATTAAATAGAATATAAATACTCCTCACAGTGGATTCAAGTGTCAACTGAGTTCACTTTAATGGCAGCCCCTACATCATTTTAAACATGCCTTCCCCTCTCTTCCCCTTTATCATTGGGGCAAGGAGACATACTTGCTATGTCCAGATTAGGGCTTGAACTTGGCATTGGTTGCTCAGGCATCATAACATAGGTCAGAGAAAGAGTCATTAGCCCTGTGTAAACTCCAGTGATTGGGGAGCAAAGAGAAGTATAAACTACTGTAAGGGCAAACATTAAAGTGACCCTATTGCTTTGCACTGTGTGGGCAGAACACAGGTTTTTAACTCTCACCCCCTGTAGGCACTTGACACTCCCAAACCACTAATGCATTCAGTAAAGGTTGAATTAAAAACCTATTATTTGTGTGCTGTGTAAAGACACACTGATATTACCAAATACTTATTTTGTAAACCTTCATGCACTGATCCATTAGTTGAGAAGCAAGCTCATCCTGACTTTGTATTCCTTGGGTAGCTAGGTGCTGGGATACAGCAATATATATGTAGCACCCTCCTAGGTAGGTGCTAGAGAGAGAAAGTATAGCTTTGAACCCTGTCTGCTTACCAGACAGATTGCAGGAAAAAAAAAAATGCTTCCAACACTTGTCCAAAGGAAGGTGACCATGGAGTACAGATACGATTATCCATATTCTCCTTGGGAGATAATGCAGTAAAATTGAGAGCCAGAGAGGGGCCTGGTGTAAGAAAATCTGTTTGGGACTTCCTATATGTCCCTAAGCCGCATTGGAATCATTCCCGGCCTCAGTTATGGGACACCTTCCTGTCAATCGAATTGGAATCTGGGGCGGTTCATCTACATTGACCGAGTGGAGGTCAACCGACCAGATGGAAAAGTATTCGCCCATTAGTATTCGAGATCCTGAAGGCAAGATTGTCAGCATACCTCATCCTGACCATTACTACTGAGGTTTGTCGAGTTCTTTTGCCTGCTGGAAAGTTGAGTTACCAAGAGGCTAGTTAGCCTGAAGAGTGTGATTGACTGAGTGTTATTATATTGACTGAAAAGAGTTACAAAGGAGCTGGGCTGGTGTGCCTGAAGAGTCCCTTTGATAACTTAAGTTGCTGTTAGGGCTGGAGGCCCTGTTCCCAAATCCCCTTCCCTTCTATCCTTGCAAAAGAAGATGGGGATCAGTGAAACTGCTACAGTTTCTTCACTTGGGAAAGGAACTTTTGCCACAAAGAACTTCTTCTAATAAAGCCAGGGGCTGCTACCTGGAGGGGGCAAACCCACTAGTTCACAGAGACATCCTAATAAATGACAATTTGTGAAGATCTTCTTAGCCACTGTTGCTGTTATAGAGAGTGTTGAGAAAGGACACTTTGCGAAGATACTTTGGGCCAATAGGCCAGGATAACTAAGTACAGAAAAAGGACACTTTGCGAAGATGCTTTGGGCCAGTGGACCAGAGTAATGCTGAAGGAAACTTTGTGCGAATTGCTACCTTGCGAGAGAAGGGTAGCAGCTCATTGCCTCTTCAGATAGAGGGATGCCAGACTGAAGGATCCTTTGAAAAGTTCTTACAGAGACTCACAAGTAAGGCAAGCTTTGCTCAGGCTCCAGCAAGAATAGCTTGCCTCCAGGAAAAGATGTGTTGCCTCTGTGTTACAGAAGGAAAGGACACTGTGAACACCAGTTGGGTAGACTCAGCATTTCTTCATCCTAACCTGTGGGTCTGACTAGAATAGGAAAGAGTCAGTGCCCTGGTATCTGACAGGGACTGTGCCTATTACTAGTCAAAAATGGTTCCCAGGTGAAATCTGTGATAATGTGTTAGTTAGATTGGCAGAATTTGTTCTGTTTTGTCTATTACAGGTGCACAAAAGAGGGACGAGTCAAACATGCCCTTAGGGGTGCGGCAGCGCTGGAGATCTCTACAGGAATGTTAGTGTCAGAGATTTTGTGGCTGAGAAGGTCGCCTCTATGGAGAGGGAGTCTCACTGTAAGTATGTAGTATGTTTAAAATTGCTATGTATTTACCTTTTCCTTTGGCCTTGGAAAGGCCATCCACTGTCTATATTTGCACATATGTAAAATTGCTATTGGTAGTTGAATCAGTTAGGATGTTTTATCTTCACCTGTCAGACAGATTTTTGTTTGGCGGGGGGTTCATTGGTACAAATGCACCCGGTAAGTTTTCATGTGTAAATATTGTAAAGCAGAGACATATATTTTTTCACTTAATTGATTATATCCACTGGCCACATATGGGGTATGTCCCATGGCCCTGTACATATTTTATTTCCCTTTTCCCCCTTTGCAAGTTTGTGGGATACTCATTGTAAATTTTGTACAGGTATTTTTGTAGGGGGCGGATGCCCAGAACCAATGAGGACTTGTCTCAGTTTGGCGGGGGGTTGAAGTAGCACCCTCCTAGGTAGGTGCTAGAGAGAGAGAGTTTATTTTGAATCCTGTCTGCTTACCAGAGGGATTGCAGGTAAATCTATATTGTTCTTTGCCTACCAGAGAGCAGGATCTGCTAGTGAGGTCTGCTCAATGCGCTCAGGTGCAACTCAGTCTGTCTGCAGAGTGTTTCACACTGGTCCAATAGGAAGGCATATTGGATAGTGGGAGGAAACCTGACAAATGAGTGCTCAGCCGTTTAATAGAGCCCTGGTAATTTGGCAGAGAAAAGTGCCTGCTGAGATACTGTATAAAAGCCAGGAGTGCATGTGCTTGGGGTCTTTCCTCTGTAAAGCAGAGTCCAAGGGAGGGGGGGGGGTGGCTGTCTCCTCCTCTGTATAGGTGCCATGCAGCCTCAGGTATTCAACCTGAGGGCCTAGAGAGCTAAAGAGGAGCTGAACCCCAGAGGTCCTGTGGAGCTGACTGAGAGGGGAGACACTGAAGGATCTGACTCTGCAGTACAGTGAGTACAGATATGTGTCAAGGGGCCTGATCTGAAGGGGGCCATCCCTGCAGCTAGAAGAGTCAGTGGACAGGTGTCAGTAAAGGGGATGCTAGAGAGTATCCTGAAGTTAATGTAGTTCACCAAGTCTATTGCTTGAGAGAGAGAGAGCAAGGAGACTTAACCCTTTCCATACATGTGGCAGTATGGTTCAAGCAGTGTAGCTGCTTCCACAAGCAACCTGGTGAGGCCAAGTGAGAGTTGTCCTTATCCAATGTACATAGTTCCAGTTGGAGTATCCCACTATTCCCTTCTTCCATCCAGTTGGAGTATCCCACTATTCCCTCCTCCCATCCAAGCTCCACAATAAATACTAAAAACCAACACCCCTGGAATGTTTATTGAGCAACGAGCCATTGGGAGTAAGGATGAATGTGTGAACTGTACTCTAAATGACTGTGTGCTGTTAATCAGAGGATGCCCAACAAGTTATCAAACAGCAAGCCCTATGGGGAAAGTGCTACATAGGGATGGAAACATTGTACTTTTTTCTTCTCCCCCTCTACTGAGATACTGATGAGGATATGATGCACCATTATCCTCTGAACAGCAGGGGAAGAGCTAAAGCCAAGTAAGCCCATAGACTTTTATGCAGAGCGCTGAGAATTCTGGGAGTGGTAGTTTGAGACGGCAGCCATATAATGGCTAAACTGTAATGATTATTCTACAGATCCCAATAGGCATTGTTCAGTAGGAGGAGTGAAGAGATTATTTTTAATAAACTGCCTGGGAAAGTTCTTCTTGTTGGCTTTGAGGGAGTTAAAGAGAGAGCACCTCTGTCTGAATATTCACCTGTCAGCAGAAGACCACCATACTAGTAGAGATCTGGACCTGAGACTGGGAGTGAGGACACCTGGGGGCAGCCCAACACCATCCACATCACAGCACCTGCACCGCTGCCACAGGAAGACTGCAGCATCCACTCATGATTACCAGCGGACTTTGGGGAGAGACCAGGGGCCTCCCTTCTACAGCAAGAGGTCACCGTATCATTTAGGTGAGTGGTGAGAGGGTAATTTACCCATCGCTGATACTGCTAGCAGGGACTGAGCCACTGAGAGCAGGACACCAAGTGTACCCAACCCATATCACACCCATACTGCACTCTATACCACACCTATTTTAAACCTAGACTGCACCTATACCAACCCTATACCACATTATACAGAACCCTTACCACATCTGAACCACATTTACCTTTTACCTGTGCTGAGACTACAGTCAGGTCCATAAATATTGGGACATTGACACAATTCTAATCTTTTTGGCTTTATACACCACCACAATGGATTTGAAATGCAACAAGATGTGCTTTAACTGCAAGCTTAAAGCTTTAATTTGAGGCTATTTACATCCAAATCAGGTGAACGGTATAGGAATTACAACAGTTTGTATATGTGCCTCCCACTTTTTAAGGGACCAAAAGTAATGGGACAGATTAACAATCATAAATCAAACTTTTACTTTTTAATACTTGGTTGCAAATCCTTTGCAGTCAATTACAGGCTGAAGTCTAGAATGCAAACACATCACCAGACGCTGGGTTTCATCCCTGGGGATGCTCTGCCAGGCCTCTACTGCAACTGTCTTCAGTTCCTGCTTGTTCTTGGGCCATTTTCCCTTCAGTTTTATCTTCAGCAAGTAAAATGCATGCTCAATCGGATTCAGGTAAGGTAATTGACTTGGCCATTGAATAACATTCCACTTATTTCCCTTAAAAAACTCTTTGGTTGCTTTTGCAGTATGCTTCAGGTCATCGTCCATCTGCACTGTGAAGCGCCGTCCAATGAGTTCTGAAGCATTTGGCTGAATATGAGCAGAAAATACTGCCGAAACACTTCAGAATTCATCCTGCTGCTTTTGTCAGCAGTCACACCATCAATAAATACAAGAGAACCAGTTCCATTGGCAGCCATACATGCCCACGCCATGACACTACCACCACCATGCTTCACTGATGAGGTGGTATGCTTTGGATCATGAGCAGTCCCTTACCTTCTCCATACTCTTCTCTTCCCATCACTCTGGTAAAAGTTGATCTTGGTCTCATCTGTCCATAAGATGTTGTTCCAGAACTGTGAAGGCTTTTTTAGATGTTGTTTGACAAACTCTAATCTGGCCTTCCTGTTTTTGAGGCTCACCAATGTTTACATCTTGTGGTGAATCCTCCATATTCACTCTGGTGAAGTATTCTCTTGATTGTTGACTTTGACACACATACACCAACCTCCTGAAGAGTGTTCTTGATCAGGCCAACTGTTGTGAAGGATGTTTTCTTCACCAGGGAAAGAATTCTTCGGTCATCCACCACAGTTGTTTTCTGTGGTCTTCCGGGTCTTTTGGTGTTGCTGAGCTCACCGGTGCGTTCTTTCTTTTTAAGGATGTTCCAAACAGTTGATTTGGCCAAATATTTTTGCTACCTCTCTGATGGGTTTGTTTTGTTTTTTCAGCCTAATGATGGCTTGCTTCACTGATAGTAACAGCTCTTTGGATCTCATATTGAGAGTTGACAGTAACAGATTCCAAATGCAAATAGCACACTTGAAATTAACTCTGGACCTTTTATCTGCTCCTTGTAAATTGGATAATGAGGGAATAACACACACCTGACAATGGAACAGCTGAGCAGCCAATTGCCCCATTACTTTTGTTCCCTTAAAAAGTGGGAGGCACATATACAAACTGTTGTAATTCCTACACCTTTCACCTGATTTGGATGTAAATACCCTCAAATTAAAGCTGAAAGTCTGCAGTTAAGTTTGTTTCATTTCAAATCCATTGTGGTGGTGTATAGAGCCAAAAAGATTAGAATTGTCTCAATGTCCCAATATTTATGGACCTGACTGTATACTATACGTATAAAGTACCTATACTGCATGCAACTATACCTGGCAGAAGTGCATCTTAACTATTTCCGGACTGCTTACCATGTATTTACATCGCTACTTTGACGTTAAATACCGGAGTTATGGCAGCAGATAGCCAGCCTCGTTCACATAAAAGTGATCCCAGCGGCGGTTTCACCACGGGATCACTTTTATGGGCGTAGGGAGAGTGCCCAGTCCCCTTCTGACGATTACCGGTCATTTTCTCCGCTTACCGTAGACTTCAGTAGTGGGGAAACTATCTAATCCCCTGAGATGGCCCCCACTCGACTCTATGCCCTTGGAGGACCAGTAAATACGGTGTGACATAATGTATTGCAACAATCTCCATTTTACTATATAGGGTCTTTGCTAAATATATATATACATATATATATATATATATATATATATATATATATATATATATTTATATGGTGCATCATGGCCACATACAATAGTTGTGGCTCTGCCCCCACAACCTGATAGGACAGGTTAACTATAACTAAATGACAGACCCAGCTCGCAGCATTCTTCTTTTTGTCCTCCCCTAAACAGGACTGTAGCCACGAGGTATCGCTTACCATTTGTCTTCCCAGCCAGGTTTAGCCCCTCATGGGTGGAAGTCCTTTCTGTACAGTCTCTAAATGAGCTATATTTTTGGAGCTTCATTCTGGTGGTCTGGGGGGTTCTCTTTTTTGTGGGTGTTTGCCATTCCCAAGATGGCTTCAGAAGTGCAAGTATACTCTGAGCATGAAAGGCAGGAAGTGATGCGACTCCTGTGGTCTGTTTCCTGTCTAGCCCTTTTCCAAGATGGCGATTTGAGCATTCTCAGGCACTGATATCATCACTGATGGCAAAATGTAATAGTTTTAAATGGTTTTATGGCATTTTTGGGCAACACATGGTGAAGCTCTCTACTCATGCATTCTAAATGCTTATGTGGTCATTGTTTTCAGGTATGTTTTCCCTTTTTACGGCATTCACCTGAGCTTTTCCTATCTCCTTAGTGTTACTCTGGGATCACTATGCTCTTTATGGCATTCACCTGGGCTTTTGCTTTCTCCTTCTCAGTGTTGCTTTAGGATCACTGTGCTGTTTATGGCATTTTTACCTTGGCTCTTCCTATCCCCTTCTCAATTCTTGCTCTGGGATCACTGTGTCATGCTGTTTTTCATTTCAGTCTGCTCCTTTGCTCTTTTTCTATGGGGAATGCTGCCCAGTCAGACCACCCATTGCTTTTAAGGTATAGGGATTAGGTAAGTAGTGAAGATTGAGAAAAAGAGAGGCAATATCTACAGCCCTGTAAGGACCTCAAGATGGAGGAAGTCCTCTAAAGATAAAGACAAGTCACCATATAAGAGCAGACATCCAGGCAATGTTGATCAAGGTCATGATGTTGCCACCCATTATCACTGCTCCCCAATTACAAAAATCACAGGCTACCAGAACTAATAGTTGCTGCATTTGTGGTTGAGAGTCATTGCCTGCCAAGCTAATATGTCAAGTCTGCTTGGAACAAGCAGGATACAGCCCTGCAAGTACCTCAAGATGGAGGAAGTTTTCTAAATGCCAGAACATTTACCATTTAGGCTCAGACATCCAGAAAACATTGATTAAGGTCATCATCTCGCCCTTCATTATTATTGCTCCCCATTTACAAACACCACAGGCTACCAGCCCTAATGGTTGCTGCGTTTATGGTGGGAAATCATTTCCTGACAAGCTAGTATGTCAAATCCGCTTGAAGGAAGCGACAACTGACAAAGAAGGGGATGTCTGGAAAGTAGCCGCCTTGACTAAAGAATCAGCCAAGGAGTTAATACATGAAGCCTGTACTTCCAAGTCGGTGGCTGAATTGCCTAGCAATTTGAACCAGAGCCAGTAGGTGGTATCCAAATTGGAAAGCTTGTCAGAAGAAGAAGGCATTAAAGGAGCCACAGGCTTTGACGATTGTCTAATAGAGTCTTTTTGGAAAGGCAGTTAAGAATGCAATTGCCTGGAGTAAAGTGGAGGAAACTCTCCACAAGGTTAGAAAGTACTTATTTACCTTCATAGAACAACTGGAGGAGCTAATTCAGGAAGAATGGAAGGGGTCAGAGAAAAAGGTCTGTATAAACAGGTTGTCAAACTGTTTACCCTGAAAAAGCTAAAGGTCAACCTGCTGCGGTCTCCTCTGATGGTGGATGCATCAATAATGCAGCTGGCAAGACAGGTCACCTTGCGGTTGTGTTCAAGGAGGCTCTAGTCCGAAAGTTAGACCCAGCTCTGAAGTGCTCCTACATACTGTAGCATCTGCAGAGGCCTGCAGACCAGCAATAACCAGACCATGTGCTGAGCGAGTCTAATGGAAGTGGTTTCATAATTATCAACCAGCTGCTCCACCTGCATGACTCTGAGGATAGTACCAGGGTCTGCATCCATTTTGTTATTATTTTCTATTGGGAGTATCTTACCAAAAATTACATTTTTGTTGCTGTGGCTAATCTGACTTGTATCTTCATGCAGATTTCTGGGAAAACCAATGAGCTAGTTACTTAAGCAGGAAATTATGTTTCAGGGGGCATTCTGTACACATTCTGTGTACAGAACTCCTCCAGATAGCCATATTGCCTTGCATTTTTCAGAAAATGACAGCCCTGCAGATTGAAAAGGAAAGTGGAGTTACCCTTTAAAGAAGTCCTTCTGGAGCAAGTGTAGAGAGACAAGGTGGTAACAGCTTTGTAAGAGCTGACATTGGAGGGAGACTCTGCGGTGGATGTGTCAGTAAACGTCAATTGATGTTTTTCGAGATCGGTGTTCCCCGCGTTTAGAACAAGGAGGGCATTATGGCTGAAGCCATGGTCGGCGGATCCCACCTTAAAAATAACACTGGCGCAAGATACCAGACAATGGATCCAATCTATTTGGGAGTAGACAGGATACAGCCATCTTAAGAGTGACCACTAGCAGGTCAGGAGGATTATCATCTGACAAAAAACTGAAAAAATCAGAAAAGGTCCAGCATACAGGCGGCAACTCCCAAGTAGATACAAGGAGGCAAACTCCTACGGACCGAGAAAAAGATTAGTAAAGGAACTGGAGAAGTACCCAATCCTGATTGTTGAAGCCTTAAAATTTGAAGGCACTGGTCTTAGGAGAAGTTCTTTTAAGGGTGCACTTATCCAGGGGGAGCCTGTGTAAAGCTTTGCAAACACATCTGGATGCAACATTTTCAGGATCAGAGGGCCACATCAGCTATATTGGTGTGACATTGGTGGAAGATTAAAGGATTTCCACCTTCCGATCTCTTCCAGCCAGCCAGGCTACCAGATTTGATGGAAAAGTGTAAAATTCTGGTCCAGTTTGTAGCTGGATTGAATAAAAATTAGCAATTTTGAAGGTTACAAGTGCCCAGAGGAGATGAGGATTAGGTTCACCTCTGTTCCTAGCAAAAAAAATCGAAATCAGGTAATCTGTGCCCAGTGCTAAACTTGAAAGAACTCAACAAGCACAGAAAGTCGGAGTCATGTAAAATAGAGAACCTCCAATCAATTCTATTATTGATAAATCTGTGAGACTGGATGCTCTGTAGATTTTTCAGACACCTACTTCCCAATCTATCCTAAATTTCTCTACCAGTTTCAGTGCTTCCCCCTCAGTCTGTACACCTCTCCCAGGGGATTCACAAAGGTCTTACTGTCTGCAATAACGACGGAAAAAAAAAATTCAGTAGGGAAGATCCGTCCCCTGACAGAGAAAATCAAAGGTGATTTGGGAGCGTAACTGACCAATTGTTGTTTTCAAATGGAACATTATCACATCAGACCCCAGCCAGAAAGGTTGGGGGGCGCATTTCAAAGAGCAGGCTGCTCAAGGTCATGGAATGTTCAGCTTATGAGGCAAAGTATGCTCTTAAACTGAGCGTAGTGTTCAACGTAATTATGTCATTCACTCCTTTTATGAGAGAAGCAAGAGCTGTACTGTGCCTATACAGCACTGGAACGGTATAATTTTTAGGCTGTCAGTGGAACTTCCTGTATCAGAAATTGCATTTCTACTTTTTTGGCTTAGGAGGATCTAGTGTCTCTCTCCTACAGTTGAGCACTGAGTCACCACTGCCTCTGCCAGTTATGACGGATCTGCTCTCTCATGGCCAGTTTTGCCATCCAGCTCAAAGAGACTACTTTTGATGGCATGGAAATTGAGAGGCAGAGGCTACCAAGTCAAGGGTGCTCAGTGCAGGTAGTGGCTACCTTGTGCAAGCCAGAGAAGTCTCCATGAATAATACTTACCAGAGAATATGGGTATATTATGCAGATCTCACACAGCAGAAGCCTGGAGTCCTTTATCATCTAAACCAGGCAAGGTTCTGCAGTTCTAACAACTGGGACTGAACAGAGGCCTAGGTTCAAATATGATAAAAGTTCAGCTTTGTCTGCACTTACAGGGGTTTAAGGATTTCTTATCCCTTTAGTAATGCAATTCCTAAAAGTCTTGCATGAAGGTATAGACCTGCCTGGAAACCATTGTTCCCTATGTGGGACTTGCTTATGGTCCTCAGCTCTATCAAGGCCTCATTTCTATCCTAAAGAAGTGACTATGCTCCGCAATCTAACCCTGAAGACCATATTTCTGGTTGCTACAACCTCTGTGAAAAGGGTCTCAGAGCTACAGGCTTTGTACTCAAGGAGCCTCACCTAACGTTTTACCCGGATCGAACAGTCCTAAAACCCCAGACTGCTTTTTATCCATGGGGTATCCTTCTCCTTCCACTGTAAATGGGAAATCTATTTACCGTCTTTCTTGGTTAATTGAGAGAACCCCATCCCCTGGATGTTGATCTAACTCTGACCTGATTGGCAGCTACCCTCTCATTTAGGAAAGCTGAAATCTGTGCTTGGTTCCAGCATGGCTTAAGGCAGGGTCAGTCAGCGTCAACACGTACAGTCATCTCCTAGATTGTTAAGACAATTAAAAGAGCCTACTCTTCTAAAGATCCTCCTGTTCCGGAGGACCCAAGAGCACATTCAACTAGGGCAGTGCCAGCTCTGTGGACAGAGCAGTGCCGAGTGTCTCTTGAGGCTTTTTGCAAGTCAGCAATATGATCCTTCTAGGACACCTGTATTACATTTCATTAGGTGAACCCAGCTCACGACGGTAATATTTGGAAAATGCCTACTCACACTACTGACCATTACAAAATTTTTCTTGCACCCTCCCGTATAACAAGTTAGTTTCCATTGTATGCTGCCATGATGCGCCAGGAAAACAGAAAATTGTATACTAACCTTTCCATAATTTTCCTTCCCTGGTGCATCTTCATGGCAGCAAACAGATTCTCACCCAAATGGTGAGAGTTACAGAGAATGCTGCAAGCCGAGTCTGTTTTTTATTTATTGTTAACCAGTCCTATCAGGTTGTGGGGGCGGAGCCACAACCATTGAATGCTGCTATGAAGATGCACCAGGAAAGGAAAATTACAAAAAGGTGAGTATACAATTTTATGTATATATATATATATATATAGTATATTTACTGTTTATATATATATATATATATATATATATATATATATATATATTATGTATACACTGTGTGTGTGTGTGTGTGTGTGTGTGTGTGTGTGTGTGTGTGTGTGTGTGTGTGTGTGTGTGTGTAGGAAAGGTAATTATTGTATTTTCCGAACTTTTAGGAAATGTTGTTCTTTTGACAGTGAAATAGAAAAACCCCACAGACTTATCTAATAGTGTCCCTTTTACATTGCATTTGAGTGGGTGTTAGTGCTTTATCTGATTTTAATGCTCTGCATTTCAAAAGCTATACAGATGGAGCATTGAGACACGGATTATGATGTCATGTTATGTTGTTCAGACTCAAGGCTGTGTATTACAGTTATTATAAAAAGCATGACCTTGAAATAACAAATAGTTCAGTAATTCCTTTTAGCTTAATCTACATTCTGCCTTGATAAATAGGAACATATTTCAACATATAGAGATGGAAAAAAATCCCTATTGTGGTTTTCTGAAGCTTTGAAGTTAGAAAATGATATTACAATGATATTAGACTTTTAAATAATTTCTTATTCATTGATCATGAATTCTAAACACCCATAATAATGGTTGTAATGTCTAGCTGATTTCACTAATGTCATTTGGTATTTAATTACTGTATTTATATCATATTGCTAAACAAAAAAAATAATTTTGTTCTCAGAAAAAAAGTATAAAAACTTTTCCTTTCAAGTAGACAATTTTCCAGTGTTCAACTATTCGTATGTGATTTGTGCTCTGTTTGAGTATGTAATCACGTTTGCTTAACCTTGGCATGTTACCTGCCAATTATGCAACTTAAAGAAAGTGGCACAATGGCATACTTGTATTTTGGAAGAAGTGTAAAAATTCTAAAATAAGACAATTACAATGTTATTGGCAGCTTTCCAAGCTTCCAAATGGTTAAAGGCCCTTTATAAAATTCTCTTCTAATATCAGCAAACTTTTAGGGCTCAAACACACAATTTAGCACTAAAAGTGAGACTACTTCTTTACAAAATTGAGAGTTCCACGCTGTACTTTTGATTTACTAAAACTGGAGAGTACAAAATCTGGTGCAGCTGTGCATGGTAGCCAATCAGCTTCTAACTTCAGCTTCTTCAATTAAGCTTTGACTATAAAATCTGGAAGCTGATTGGTTTCTATGCAGAGCTGCACCCGATTTTGCACTCTCCAGTTTTAGTAAACCAACATCAACAACAGGAATCAGGAATGTCGAGCTGTAAATCCTTGCAATCAGGATGCAAACAATTGCAACGATCAGTGTGCAGGGAGATCAATGTAAATGGAGAACACCACCACCACCAAAAACTCAAGGTGAAAATTTACCAGATGGCAGGACCTCATTCCATAAAAGAAATCTATAGGCATTTAAATGCACACAGTAAAGATGTGAAGTTCATGTGTTCTCAAACCATCCACTGCTTCCAACTGGTAAATGCTGCAGGCAATCTCCTATTTGAATAAAGATACATAAGAGAGCTCTGATAGTGTAATATTGTTTAATGTAAGTTAATAGAATCATACGCATCATGCCCCTCAAAGGGTTTTCACTGAGCCCCCAGATTTGACCCCCTTTGGTATACACCAAGGTGGGTGGCCAAGGCCTTAAGGTAGCCAACTGCTGCTTTCATAGAAGGTATCACCATCCAGGGACTTTACATTTCATACACCCACAGGGAAAAATTTAGGAGAAAAAGAACCATGGGAAACATCAAAGCGTATCACCAAAAATGTATCCAAACCTTAAAACGGAGTTCCGGGCACTTCCGATTCCGGCGCCCATGTAGGAAGCAGCGCGGGACAACGGCTCCGGGACGAATCGGCTACTATCCGGCATATATAGCCCATCCGCACCTTTAACGCTGCCTATCGCCCACGGCGCACCCCGGGGACTGACCTACAATGTATAAATTTCTCCACCACGGAGCCGCTCCGGCGCCGGCTCAAATCAAGGCCGCGGCTTCACTTGCGGCCTCCAGCGAAGCGGCCATGGAGGACGCCGCCCCCCTTCAGACATCCGCAGCACCCAGCACTCCATCGCATCCCATACCGGAGGCACAAATTGTCACCCTGGCTCAAGCGGTGGCATCTCTCTTATCCCCTACAATTAAAGATGCTGTGGACAAGGCCGTCTCTGAGGGGATCTCACAGCTCCGGAAGGAGCTCGGTGACCATGCCCATAGACTGACAGACATGGAGCACAGGATGTCTGACCTGGAGGACAAGCTGCAGGGATCTTTTGCCTTGGACCAGCAGGCCAGGCAGACGCAAAGGTACCTGCTAGACAAAGTGGATGACCTGGAGAACAGGTCTAGAAGAAATAATCTGCGGATTATAGGGTTGCCTGAAACTTTTGGCGCCAACGCTCTCTGTGACCTGGCCTCCATTAGACTGCCCCAGGCCCTGGGGATCCAGTCAGCCTGCTCGGTGGAGCGAGCCCACCACCTGGGAGCCCCCTCCAACGACAGACGCACTCCTAGAGCAGTGATAGTGCGATATCTCAACTACATGGACAGACAAAATATTCTTAAGTCTTTCCGCAACGCTAAAAATCTGCAAGTCGACGGCCACAAACTGTTAATTTTTGCCGACTACTCCCAGGAGGTTTCCCGCCGAAGGAAAGCATTCCAGCCTATTTGCCAGGCTCTGTTCCACAAATCTGTGAAATTCACTTTGGCTTATCCTGCCACTACACGCCTCACTGACTCTGCTGGTGAACAGAAATCCTTCACCTCCCCGGACGAGGCTTGTCACTTCTTACAGCGCCATTACCACATCACCCTGGATCCACCCTCCACGCCTTCTCCCCAGCGCCCTCAAGGAGCGAAGGAGCAACGGAGTCCGAGAAGAGATCCAGCCAAAAGACAACGAGTGTCCGGCCCATCATATCGCCAGAGAAATCGTTGACTATGAACCGACAGTGCCCTACGGGTTCGTCGCACGTCACTTTGGTTGCTTTCAACGCGCATATCCTGTGTTCACCCTAGATCCAAGGCAATCGGCCTGGTGGTAATTATAAATTGCTCATGATTACACATGATTTCATCACTCCAGGCTATGCTATGTTGTAAAATGCTTCCTACGATCCCTTCGGGGGGGGCGCTGTTGTGGGCGGACATTTTTACTGCCCGCAATGGCGCACCGCAAAGTATAATGTTTAGCACAGTTGTGCACAAGACATGCTTGCAGATGTTTTTATACTAATTAATGTTCTATTTAATTACTATGGTGTTACGGTTTTGTCTCTTGATCATCACGCGGTCGCTCGGCCCGCACAGCTTTACCGGTCTGCTACGCTGTACCACGTGGAAGTGCGGGACCCCTCCATCTATGTGGGATCAGACGCAGCGTTTCTTCTCACTGCACGCTTGACTACCCTTCCAGATGGGCTACTCGGCTACATTCCGGTAACGCTGTCCTATGCGTGTGCGATCAAACATGAGGAAAAAAGAGAAGTTCGAGAACTTTTTTTGCTACCCTCACCCCTGTTACCCTACTACCCCTTTTGGTGCTCCCTTACTGACCCTATTTACCTTACTGACACTTGCATCCCCCGCTCTCACGTTAGTCTTACTACTCATCGCTCCCCAGACGTCCGTGCCAAATTGTACACTTATAGCTCACGATCTTAGGAACATTGACCAACACCTTTTGCCTTCTTCTTGGATCCCGCCATGAGCGTGATCTCGTGGAACGTCAAAGGTCTCAGGTCCCCCAATAAGAGAATGGCGGTTCTCAGACACCTGAAACGTCTGAGGGCCGACATCGCGGTTCTCCAGGAAACGCACCTCGAAGCAAAGGATTTCCACCGCATGCGCAAGCTTTGGGTTGGACAGGTTATAGGTTCGCCGGCAGTCAAGGGTAAAGCAGGAGTACTGATACTAATTAACAAAAACCTCCCCACCACACTGCTTTCTTCTACCACAGACGATAACGGACGGGTGGTGGTCGCACGACTGGCGACCTCCAAACGTGAATGGGCGCTAGCAGGCATCTACGCTCCCAACAGCTCCCCGGAACCCTTCCTCCGCTCAGTCACACAGACATTGGCCCCGTATATACACCTCCCCCTCCTAGTAGCTGGAGATTTCAATCTCCTCATGCATCCTACAGAGGACAGGTCATCGGGGAAAGGTCCCCTAGCATCGCATCCTCCACGAGGATCCTCACTGTTGAGTAATTTCGCGGACGGTCTGCATCTCTCGGACGTATGGCGACTAAACAACCCCGATGGTAAAGAATACTCCTTTTACTCACCCCCTCACCAAACGCTGATCAGAATAGACTATATATTTGCAAACCCTACTTTACTTCCCTTCACGGTACTTCCTCATATACATGAAATAGCAGTATCAGACCATGCCCCTGTTTCAGTGAAACTCACGTTATACTCACAAACAGCAGCTAACCAGTGTTGGAAATTCCCATCCTTTTTGGCTAAAGACCCGGGTATCTCCTCTCTCATCAGGGAAGCCTGGTCGGAATTCCTTGCCACTAACAATTCGCCCGAGATCTCTCCCACCCTTCTTTGGGAATACGGGAAAGCAGTGCTCAGAGGCCGTATCCTCTCCTCTGCGGCAGCATATAAGAGGAACATAGCCAAAGAATATGTGGCGACCAGCTCACTGCTGAGAGACGCTCAAGCGGCATTGCACGCTTGCAATTCAGCTGAGAATAGGGACCGGTGGCGAAAAGCCAAGGCTACTTTTGATGACTGGGCTGACAGACATGAACGGCTCTATAAATCCCACCAGGACTGGAAGTATCATTATTACGGAAATAAACCAGGAAAATTGCTAGCCTCTCTTTGTAGAGGACCCTTCACCCCGACGCAGGTATCAACCCTCAAAGACACAGACGGCAAAAAAGTCGAGGACCCCCAAGATATAAATAGGGTATTTGCCCAATTTTATCAGACATTATATGGCCACGAACCCATGAATGAGGCAGTGGCATCGGACTGGCTCGCGAAAGTGTCCCTTCCGCAAATTACTGAGACACAAATGTCCAAATTGAATGCGCCCCTTACCCTGGAAGAAGTCCTAACAGCAATTAAATCCCTCTCTCCCGGCAAATCCCCCGGCCCTGACGGGTATACCCCAGAATTCTACAAACTAGCGGCGACGTCAATAGCCCCAACGCTACAGGCGATGTACAACTACATCCTTGACGGCAACCCATACCTTCCCACAGGTCACCAGGCTCATATCAAACTAATATACAAAAAAGGTAAAGACCCTACGGAACCAGGCTCGTACAGACCGATTTCACTTCTGAACGTGGACTCCAAAATGCTATCAAAACTGATGGCGGACAGATTAGCGTCCATCATGCCCTCACTGATCCATCCTGCGCAATCAGGGTTCACCAAAGGCAGGTCTGCCACTTCAAACATTAGGAAAGTCCTTCTTGCTCTTGAGGCATCCAAAGCAGACCCGACCACAGACGCCGCGATCATAACCCTAGATGCCGAGAAGGCCTTTGATAATGTAAACATTCAATGGCTGGATCGAGTGCTCACTACGGTAGGGTTCACGGGCAGATTTCTACATTTAATCAGAATGATGTATGCCCAACCGGAGGCCCAGGTGGTGATAGCGGGCATAACTTCACAGCCGTTCAGACTATTCAAGGGGACGAGACAGGGATGCCCGCTCTCCCCATTGTTGTTTAACTTAGCTCTTGAACTGCTGTCTAGACTCCTGCTGTCCCACCCCGACCTACACGGCATCAAGGTTGGAAACGAGGAAGTGCGCACCGCCATGTTTGCGGATGACGTGTTGATCTTTACCTCGGATCCAGGTCCGGATCTTCCAGTGATTCAGGCAGTATTTGCCGAATACCGTCTGTGCTCGGGCCTTCGCATAAATTTCCACAAGAGCGAGATCCTGCCCCTGAACACCACACGTACCCCGCTCTGGGCCAACTCCTCGAAACTCTGCATAGCTACGCAACACATTACATACCTAGGGGTTAAAATAGGCCGCTTCCCTCACTCAATATACCACCTAAATTACACGCCGGTAATAGACAAAATGCTGACAGAACTTAAGACCTGGTCGGGATTACCCCTCTCATTCATGGGCAGATGCCACCTATACAAGATGGCCACTTTCCCAAAATTACTGTACCCGCTGCAGACGATACCCTTACTGCTGAAACACAGCGATGTGAAACGGTTGCACAAAGGGCTCTCGAATTTCATCTGGCAGGGCAAGAGACCCCGGATCTCTCTCAATAAGCTGCATTTACCCAAAAAGGAAGGGGGGGTAGATCTACCAAATGCTAGAATTTATAACCTATCTTGCCTCATGAGAGGTTGCCTAGACTGGATAAGTAGGGAGTCCCGATACACCAACTACTCGCTGGAGGCACAAATGGTGTACCCGCATGATCTGACTGCTCTGCTGCACTGTGGGACAGGGGATCTCCCACTATCTCTCCGCAACAATATTTTAATTAGAGACACGGTGGCCGCATGGCGGGAGGTGAGGAAGAAACTGGGCTCTCCCCAACCTATCTCACGCCATTTACCCATCCACCGTCACCCCGGTTTCCCTCAGGCGCAGCAGCACTCAATCTATGCATTGTGGTTCCGGCGAGGGATAACATTATTGTCGCAGCTCTTTGACATGAGTACTGGGCGTCCTCTGAGTTACCAATCCTTTGCTGAGAAATACGATTTACCGAAGGGTCACTATCTATACTTTAGACAATGTATAAGCTTTGTTAACGGCATTTGTAGCACACCTCACAAACGATTCCGTCTGAACTTAGTGGACACTTGGCTTACTCAGGGTAAACACAGGATATCGCATCTTTATAAACCTCTACATCAGGAGTTGTTTCAGAAATTACCACACACCATCGCCAAGTCCTGGAACAAAGAGCTCAACTCGACACAAGCTCAAACCAAGGCCCTTCAGGGCTATCTGTGCACCAGGCGCTATATCATATGTGAATTCTGGAGGGAACAACAGTTTAAGATACTCCATGGAGCTTATTACCCACACATCAGATGGTCCAAGGACGTGGTGCACCACTTATGCACTTTGTGTAAAGATCGCTACCCGTCACTGCTACACAAACTCTGGCTCTGCCCGCTGGTGTCCTCGTTTTGGGATAAAGTCATACGATACATAGCAAGAGTAATTGGGGTGACACTCCCAAAAGACGTATATCTTCTGGTATTCAACTACATGGAAAGCTCAGTCGCTGGGTGCTCTAAGGCATCCAGAGGGATCATTTCTCTTTATAAACCCTGGATAGTTACCTTCCTCATGCTGGCACGCAGGTTGATTTTACGACATTGGTTATCGGAGTTTGCCCCCACTTTTGAGGAACTCACGTCTGATCTAACCGCTTTGAAGAACAACGAATTGGTGGGTACCCATACAAACCCTCGTCTGCCCGGAGCCGCAAAGCTAAATAAGTGGAATCTGCCTTCCCATGCCCTCACTTCCCCTGCAGAACTCCTACACACTCCAAAGAACTGACCTGAACCTTCTATACTACCTTGGTGGACTGGCATAAGCCTCTGACAATCGGTCACACCTATCACGCAGAATAAAGGTCAGGTATTGCTAGGACGCGAGCTACACAGTTATATGCTGGGTTGATATGGTCGCCTACAGATAAATGAATATCTATATGGTATATGTTGCTATATCTATTCTATACATGTTAAACCGTACAAATGCTATAAGCAGGTGTCTCCCCCTCCACACTTTCTGTTCAAAGCCCTTATCTCCTCTTCCCTCTGCTCCACTTAATCCCTCCCGCCCACTCCCCCCCTCACACTCCCCATCCTCTCCCCTGTGTCCCATATGTTCGACTGTCCTCCCCCCCCCTATTTCATCCTACCCCCCATCTCTCCTATACCCCTTGATTAAGATGAAAAGTTTATGGTCTTTCACCAGGTTGGAATGTCTATGTTACTCTGGATTCTGAAATTCCTCGACATTTTGTTTCATGATGCCAGAGCACCCGACTTATGTTATGTGCGCTTAGCGTACGAGGTTTTCCAATTTGTACCTTGTTAATGTTGCTCATCAACTGCCTTTTTACTTCTGTACTGAGTTGAATTTCAATAAAGTATTATTAAAAAAAAAAACGGAGTTCCGGCCTCATAAACATTTTTTCAATAAAAATACCCCCAGGACAGTCAGGGCTAGTACATTTCATAATGGATACCCTCTGAACTGTCCCAGGTCGCACTTACCTTTTAGAAGAAATACTTACCATGAAAATTTCTTGTCCAGCGCTGCCATCTCAGGTGTGGGCAGCTGAAGCCAGCGCATCCTCTTCGGTGTCCTCTTCCGTGTCTTCTTCATCCCAGAATGCCCTGCACCGGCCCCGCTCATCAGTTGCGGTGCAGGCGCGTCATCCCTTCACAGCTTCTGGGCATGTGCAGAAGATGTTTAGCAGGGAATGACGTGCCTGCACCGGAACTGACGAGCAGGGCTGGTGCAGGCGCATTGACTCCTGGGAGCGATTACGTTCAGCTCCCAGAAGTCAATGCAAGCAGGAAGTGATGGCCCGGGCCGCGGCCGCAGAGGGAGGAAGTAGAAGGAAAGTAAGTATACTTTCTTCAAAAACAAAGTAAGTAAAGAAAAAAAAATTGGGCGTATCCATTTGTTTTTTAGGGGATTTAAAGCAAGCGGATGGCCCAGAGTTGTTTCCGAGGCCGGAACTCCGCTTTAAAACCATATAAAAATGTGCACACAAATCTTGTGCTGATCCTGGAACCTGGAATGATCTGCCAATGTACCAGAAGGGAATCCCGCTACTCCAATCTATTCCAGAGCCAGCATGAGTCCAAAACAGCAGAAGTGACATGGCACCCCAAAGTCTCTGCCCCTATGCATTTCGTCACATCCAGGACGTCATCAGGAGGCACCTTTTACATCAGTCTGAATTTATCGTGTGAAATTCTCAACTCCTTTAGTTATTCCACCTCCATTTATAAAAAAAAAAAAAAAAAACAATCCCACAGTGCTCAGGAGCTGATTATCAATGAACAATATCCATTAAAGATCAAAGTCTTACAGCAATTATATGTTCCACATAATAAAGGGAGAAACTGCCATTGAAGTACCAAAAAGTTTTGCATTTAATGGGATGTGGGAATAGTTTTAAAAACATGTAACCAGGTTTTTAGTGAAAATGGGGGGCGGAAGGACGTCACGGAAGGCTGGATTGGAACACAAGCCCTGGGGTTGCTGCGATAACTTGTTTCGCACACATGCGCTTTTTCAAGACCAGGGACTTGCCATCATTTACATGGGTTGCACATTGAGGACCCCTGTCACCATCAGTTAGTCTGGTTAATTAGATTGCATGTCCTAGTTACATGTTTTTAAAACTACTCCCACGTCTTAACAAATGCAAAACTTTTGGTACTTCAATGGCAGTTTCTCTATTTATCACATGGAACATATAATTGCTGTAGAACTTTGATCTTCGATTGATATTGTTTGTTGATAATCAGCTCCTGAGGGCTGTGGAATTGTTTTTTTTTTCTGTGTTTGGCCACTACTCCTAGTGTTGCCACAGCTGCCTGGGCTCTGGATGACATTTATACCTATGATATCCTCAACCACGGTATTATATTGATTTATGGTTTTCTCTATACTGTCTACCTCAATTTATACTTATGTATAACCCAAAAGCAGTCCTACAATGTAGAGATTATGACTATAAAGGGCATTTTACTGTTGTTAGCAATTTTCTTCCCTCTACTTAGTTACAATACCCCCATAATCATAGATGTTCATACAGGGTGTACCAGGTGTGGCTGGGCACACCCTAATCACCCAGTGTGGTGCATATTGCCCTTGTTTAGACCCCTGATACTCCACCAAATAAAAAAAAATTGTAAAAAAATAATTCAGAAAAATAAAATTGTAAAAAATGCCCTACTGACACCAATCTCTGCCCTTATCACACCATCCACTGCTCTACTGATACCGTCAGTACAGTAAATACACATGCACGCACATGCATATGGTATGTGTTTGAGCTTTGGGGTGCACACAATAGTCAGTTGCATTATAGAAATATATACGCTTAAACTCCTACAAAAACAGTTTTTAAGCTTCAGAACACAGCAGAAGCCCTATGAAGAAGTACTCTGTCTACTCTGCCATAAGAACAGCTCTACGTCTGCTCTCTACCTCTGCTTTCCATATTTTATGCTCTCACGATCCTATCATCTGCATATTCAATTTTCACTTACAAAATCCACTGCTTGCTTTCTACAGACTAAACACATCTGTGTTTTGTGACATAATTGAGTCTGTGTTTAAGGACAAGATCACATAAACACTTTTCAGTTTAGTTTTCTTATCAGTAAACAGCTAGTTTCAAAGTTATTTTATGTTGAAAACATTCACCGACATAACTACTATTGCAGAATGGAATGATGTGGTAAAACGATTGTCTTCCTTCTGATTCTTTTGAAACCTTCCTGTGCATAAAGAGACTCCTCACTAAAACAGGGAAAGGTAAACCATTGGTGTATCTTTTAATATCATCATACTCTAACGTGATGATGTCATACTTTGGAACTGGAAAAAATATGAAATGCTTTTTTCTAACTTTTTTATTGCCTATGCACATGACCAGGGAACAGGACTAATGTTAGAGTTGTCTTGATGATGTTCACCCATCCACCCTGATCATCTCTGGAAGCACTTTAAGTGCCTATCATACCTTTTTTGCTCTTTCTCTATACTGCGTATACAGTGTCTCACAAAAGTGAGTACACCCCTCACATTTTTGTAAATATTTTATCATAACTTTCCATGTCACAACACTGAAGAAATTATACTTTGCTACAATGTAAAGTAGTAAGTGTGCAGCTTGTATAACAGTGTAAATTTGCTGTCCCCTCAAAATAACTCAACACACAGCCATTAATGTCTAAACCGCTGGCAACAAAAGTGAGTACACCCCTAAATGAAAATGTCAAAATTGGGCCCAAAGTGTCAATATTTTGTGTGGCCACTAGCACTGCCTTAACCCTCCTGGGCATGGAGTTTACCAGAACTTCACAGGTTGCCACTGGAGTCCTCCTCCACTCCTCCATGACAACATCACAGAACTGGTGGATGTTCGAGACCTTGTGCTCCTCCACCTTCCATTTGAGAATGCCCCACGGAAGCTTAGTAGGGTTTAGGAGACATGCTTGGCCAGTCCATCACCTTTACCCTCAGCTTCTTTAGCAAGGCAGTGGTCATTTTGCAGGTCTATTTGGGGTCATTATCAAGTTGGAATACTGCCCTGCGGCCATCTCCGAAGAGAGGGGCATCATGCACTGTTCATTATGTCACAGTATATGTTGACTTTCATGGTTCCCGCAACGAACTGTAGCTCCCCAGTGCCAGTAGCACTAATGCAGCCCCAGACCATGACATTCCAACCACCATGATTAACTGTAGGCAAGACACACTTGTCTTTGTACTCCTAACCTGGTTGCCGCCACACACGCTTGACACCATCTGAACCAAATACATTTATCTTGGTCTCATCAGACCACAGGACATGGTTCCAGTAATCCATGTCCTTAGTCTGCTCATTTTCAGCAAACTGTTTTCGGGCTTTCCTGTGAATAATCTTTAGAAGAGGCTTCCTTCTATGACGACAGCCATGCAGACCAATTTGATGCAGTGTGCGGCATATGGTCTGAGCACTGACAGGCTGACCCCCCCACCCCTTCAACCTCTGCAGCAATGCTGGCAGCACTCATACGTATATTTCCCAAAGACAATCTGGATATGATGCTGAGCATGTGCACTTAACATCTTTGGTGAGCCATGGCGAGGCCTGTTCTGAGTGGAACCTGTTCTGTTAACCTGCTGTATGGTCTTGGCCACCGTGCTGCAGCTCAGTTTCAGGGTCTTGGCAATCTTCTTAAAGCCTAGGCCACCATCTTTATGTAGAGAAACAATTCTTTTTTTCAGATCCTCAGAGAGTTCTTTGCCATGAGGTGCCATGTTGAACTTCCAGTGACCAGTATGAGAGTGAGAGGGATAACACCAAATTTAACACACCTGCTCCCCATTCACACCTGATATCTTATAACAATAATTAGTCACATGACACCTGGGGGGGGGGGGAGAAAATGGCTAATTGGGCCCAATTTGGCCTTTTTTACTTAGGGGTGTACTCACTTTTTTTGCCAGTGGTTTAGACATTAAAAGCTGTGTGTTGAATTATTTTGAGAGGACAGCAAATTTACACTGTTATACAAGCTGTACACTCACTACTGTACATTGTAGCAAAGTGTCATATCTTCAGTGTTGTCACATGAAAAGGTATAATACAATATTTATAAAAATGTGAGGGGTGTACTCACAAGTATATATTTGTATGTATATGTATATATAATGTATATATAGTGTATGTATGTGTGTGTATATGTATATATATATATATATATATATATATATATATATATATATATATATATATATATACACTGTATACTGTACTGTACTGTATACTGTACCCCTCACATTTTTATGAATATTTTATTATATCTTTTCATGTGACAACACTGAAGATATGTCACTTTGCAGCTGCCTTGCCTACTTGGTTTTAAAAGTTTAAGTTTTGAAGGTGTCATTGTCCACCTTATTTTGTAACTGATCTTGAATACAAGGATGAAGATGGCAACCGGGGAACTTACAGAAGCCAGAAATAGCAGCTGCTTCTATTCCTGTCTCTACTTGATCCCTTTAATTCATCTTTTTAAAAAAATAATTTGTAATGTTTAGCAATAATTTTGAAAGACATTGCAAGATTGCGCTAAAAGGAAGTCCTTAATGCTAACTACATGAAGTGGTTTGATACTGTGAAAAGCTTAAATTTTTTCTTACAAAAGGATACCTGGCTTTGGTGATAATTATTATATGTATATGGGTCAATGCACCCATATCTCTGACATACTGCATTAGCAGGGCTTTTTTTTCTCAGAGAAAAGATGCAGGTATTCCCCTCTTCTGAGTCACCCCTTGTCTCCACTTCCTACCCACCTCCGAGCATCATTCTTTGGTTCCACCTCCTACCCACCCCCCAGTACCTCCCCTTTTAGAGAATACAGAGTCAATTATAATTTTGTGGTGCTAAGTAATTTGCATGTCATTTGTTAATAATAACAAGAAAAACAGTAAAATAGATCCCCTGCATACAGAAATAATAGACCTCACCCTCCCGCCCCCCAGCAAGAATAGATACCCCCAGCAACAATAGACCCCCTGCAACAACATATTACCTCAGCAAAAATGGATTCACCCCAGCAACAATAGGACCCCCCCCCCCACCCAATCAACAACAGATCTCCCAGTAGCCAGCATCAATATACCTTGAAGCAGCTCCTAGCAACAATTGACCCCACAGCAACATAAGAACCACCAACAACAATAGATCCCCCACCAGCAACAATAGACCTGCCCAGCAACAATACGCCCCACAACAATATATCCCCCAAAGACAATAGATCCCGCAGCAGCCAACATCAATAGACCTTCCAACACACATCAGCACAACTTGCCATTACATACATTCAGCACTGGAGGTGCCGGAACTGCATTCCCCATGTTTTCGCTGAAAAAAAAGCCTTGCATATTAGAATACATTGCTAGAAATCACATCGGTGTGGGGTTTTTTTTGTGCATTCTTCTATTTTTTTTTATTTTTCATAACATTTTGTACAATACATTCAAAGGGATTACATTGCATGGAGTCTACCCTTGAAATAGTCAAGTAACCATACAGCTAATAAAATCTTCAAATTACAGTCAGATTGACATTGATAAGTAAGGAATACATCAAAAGGACATTATTCTTGAACCCTGATGTATAATCCTTAGATTTGTAAGCTTAATTTGAAATAAGCCTTAGATACATACTGTAAGTGGAAGAAATTAAATTTGAAATTCCACAGTAAAAAAAAAGAAGAAGAAAATGTCCGGGACCAGATGGCTTATTACTCCAGTACTACAAATGTTTCCAAACAATTCTCTCCCCTAAACTCTTGGTGACCTTGAATGCCATTCCTCCCTCTCCCCTAATGCCCAAAAGTTTCCTAGAAGCACATATAACAGTGATCCCGAAAGAGGGTAAGGACACAGCTCGGTTGAAAACTACAGACTGATATCCCTCCTCAATGTGGATGTTAAGATATATGTGAAGGTTCTTGTAAATAGACTCCTTCCCTAATTCCCTCCCTGATAAATCTAGATCAGGTGGGCTTTGTTCCAGGCAGAAACGCCCGTGACAACACCATCAAAGCCCTCAACATTCACCATAGGCTCTCCTCAGGTGCTGAACAAGGCATTCTTCTCTCCTTAGATGCCGAAGAGTTTGAAAGGGTGGATTGGGACTATATGGGTGAAGTGCTGCGTATGATTGGCTTGCCCCCCCAAATGCTCGCAAGCATCCCCTCCAGCCCCCATGAGTGACTACATTAGAGTGTCACTGAACAATGGAAAAATAAACCATATTATATTAATTAATAGCACTTTGATGCCCAGGCCCAAGACTAGAAGACTTCACTTACTATAAATAATGGGTACTGAGGCTGGCTGCTGGTCCTGGGGCCTGGCTTCTGGGGCTTTGCTGCTGGTCCTAAGGTCTGGCTGCTGGGGCTGGCCTGCTGGTCCTGGGGTCTGGCTGCTGGTCCTCCTGATTCCCGGCTGCTGGTCCTGATTCCCGGCTGCTGTTCCTGATTCCCAGCTGCTGGTCCTGGTTTTTGGGGCTGGGCTGTTGGTCCTTTATTCTAGCTGGCTCTGTGGTGCTGGGCTCTGTGGTGCCGGGCTCTGTGGTGCCGGGCTCTGTGGTGCTGGGCTCTGTGGTGCTGGCTCTGTGGTGCGTGCTCTGTGGTGCCGGGCTCTGTGCAGCTGTCACTGCTAGAACGATGCCTCTAATTCCTCTATAGTCCCGGCTCACAGGCGGAGTGATATCAAATGCAGTCCTCCTGTGAGAGGAGGAGCCGTACAGAGAAAGCAGGCGGGTGCAGTAGAGAGCAAAGCTGCTGCTTCCTCTGTATGGCTCCTCCTCTCACAGGCGGAGTGCATTTGATATCACTCCATCTGTGAGCTGGGACTACAAAGGATGTAGCGTAGGATGGTGGGTACTGCTGATGGGTAATGTTGGTGGGAAATGCTGTCAGTAATACTGGTCTCAGTGTGGGTATTTAATTATATGCTGGTCTCTGTGGTATGCTGGCTTCCATGGTCTAAGTATACCCTGGCAGGGGGAGGGAGAGGTTTTGGAGGGACGGAGTAAGATAAGCAGTAGCTACCGTACCGTTCTGTAGCAGCCAGTGGCACTTTCCAGAGCAAAAAAGGCGCGGGGTGGGGGGGAGGTAGCACAAGAGAAATAAATGTACCAAAATAGGTAAACAACAGCAAAAAGCGAAATTAGCCAAGTGGTGCTAGGCAAGAAATAGTGTTGTCATTATGGTAGAAAGTGATAACCAGGGTAACGGCACAGCTAAGCAGAGACAAAGCCTAAAATCTTCAGAATGGACCAGCCAGCACCTAGGAGGAGGCGGGGGGGGGGGAGATTAATGGGGGGATGGACCTTTAAATACAATGAAGGTAAGGTAAAGGTACAATATGAACTAGGAACTAAGAAGGGAGATACAAGAGTAAAGCAAATGTATAATGCATAACAATAAACATGGAAGAAATAACATTGAGGAGGATAGTGGGTAAGTATAATATCCCAACAGACAGGGAAACAAGTTAAATACTCTGCATGACATATAGAAAATGCCTGCCTACAACATGAGGAGTCTCTGGTAAGCCACATTGCATATCACTCCTTTGGCTGATCAAAGAAGTGTGAAATGGTTAGGTGGAAATGGTCAGCTGAGAGCATCCGATCATAAAATTCTGACTTGCCAGCTGAAATGGGAATAAAGCAAATGGTGTATTTTTAATCAGAGGATGAAACTCCTTCACTATATGTGGTTTTTAAAGAATTCTTTCCTGTTTTTTTTTTTTCAAGGAAAACCTTGATAATCTCTTTGCTAGGAAATCTAACTTTGGATGGTCGTTTTAAATCGGACTGAAATTAGGTCAGAATTAGTGTTTTAGATATTTATATTTTTCTGACTGTAATCATATTAAAGGTATGCCCCACTAAAGCAAGAAAAATATGCCTTGAGATTTATGCATGTCAGCTCAGTACTTCCGTTTTACCTGCAGGCATTATGTAGGAACATAGTCCATCCTACATTTTGTTGTAAGTTATCTTGTGATCTGAGAATTCCTTCGTGCGATGCAGAAGATCAATTCCTAAACACACTCACTGCACTCATCGCTGTCTTTCCTATACAGAGAGCTTGATGTAAAAAAAAGTGCTAAATGTAACTCTAAGCTATTAGACAAAGGCAAACCTGCCTTGGAAGTCTGAATCAGAGAGGCAGGAAGGTTTAAGATAGGATACTCCCAGTAACCATGTGCAGAAATACAATGGAGGCGACTTGCAGAGGATTACCTAGACCCTATAATAAGGTCCATCTAGTTCAACCTACAGTATGTGTTTATATGTGTGCATGATTTTTATTCTTTAACAATTCCCAGATTCTGCTTCCGAAGGAAAACATCTAGTGGTTTTTTGAAGATGTCCACACTCTCAACTGGTACAACGTCCTAGGTTCCTCCTAATCACATATTGTGGTTGCATGTCCTATTTAGTAACATTGAAGTAAATAAATTATTACAGTTACTGCAGACACCTTTGACATATTTATACATTGTAATAATATCCCCCCTTAAGTGACTCTTCTCCAGAGTGGATAACTGTAATCTATGTAAGACCCTGTTCACACCTGAGCGTTTTCAGCTCATAAAACGTTCATTTCTGAAGTCTCAAAACGCCTAACAAGCAAAATCCCATTCATTTCATTGACTCCTGTTCACATATGAGTGTTTTGTCGCCTGATGAAAAACGCCTGAAGCTTAAAAAAGTACATGAGTTTCTTTTTTGGCAGATTACAAGAGTTTTTGGTCAGATGTCAATGCCTACCTCCAAACATCTGCAAAAAACACCTGGAAAACGCCCCCAAAAAACGCCTGAAAACAATATGCCCAGGTGTGAATGAAGCCTAATTGATTCTCATAGCTGGGGTCCTTTCACCCACCTTATCATTTTGTTGCCTTTCCCTGAACTTTTTCTATTTCAACATCTTTCCTGAGGGTTGGTGACCAAAACTAAACTGCACATTGAAGATGAGGCAGAACGACTGTTTGAAAAGGGGTAGAATCAGAACAACTGTTTGAAAAGTGGTAGAATTATTGATTTATCTCTTGAACATATGCATTTTTTAATTCATGAGAGTAGTTTGCCGAGGCTGGGGTAACGGATCCTCGGGAGACCCAGACACACCTGTTGCTGTAATCCTCTTACAACTTGCTTTATATGCTTGCCGAAATTTGGAGATAACCTGTCTAGAGTTCAATACTTAGACACAACCTCTATTAGAGACTCCTTTGACCATATGGACCTATGATTAGGATTGATCCTTATTGCGGACATGTAGCAACTCAATTCAGAGTTTGCTTAGGCAGTGGCTGAGTGACAGACAACAGAGGGTTGTAGTCAATGGAGAACATTCAGAACAAGGTCATGTTACCAGTGGGGTACCTCAGGGATCTGTACTGGGACCAATTTTGTTTAATATCTTCATAAGTGATATTGCAAAAGGCCTCGATGGTAAGGTTTGTCTTTTTGCTGATGACACAAAGATATGTAACAGGGTTGATGTTCCTGGAGGGAAACGCCAAATGGAAGAGGATTTAGGAAAACTAGAAGAATGGTCAGAACTCTGGCAACTGAAATTTAATGTGGATAAGTGCAAGATAATGCACCTGGGGCTTAAAACCCAAGGGCAGAATATAGAATATTTGACACAGTCCTGACCTCAGTATCTGAGGAAAGGGATTTAGGAGAAATTTTTTCAGAAGACTTAAAGGTGGGAAGACAATGTAATAGAGCAGCACGAAATGCCAGCAGAATGCTTGGATGTATAGGGAGAGGTATAAGCAGTAGAAAGAGAGAAGTGCTTATGCCGCTGTACAGAACACTGGTGAGACCTCACTTGGAGTACTGTGCGCAGTACTGGAGGCCATATCTCCAGAAGGATATAGATACTCTAGAGAGAGTTTAGAGAAGAGCTACTAAACTAGTACATGGATTGCAGGAAAAAACTTACCAGGAAAGGTTAAAGGACCTTAACATGTATAGCTTGGAAGAAAGAAGAGACAGAGGGGATATGATAGAAACTTTTAAATACATAAAGGGAATCAACTCGGTAAAGGAGGAGAGCATATTTAAAAGAAGAAAAACTACCACAAGAGGACACAGTTTTAAATTAGAGGGGCAAACGTTTAAAAGTAATATGAGGAAGTATTACTTTACTGAGAGAGTAGTGGATGCATGGAATAACCTTCCTGCAGAAGTTGTAGCTGCAAATACAGTGAAGGAGTTTAAGCATGCATGGGATAGGCATAAGGCTATCCTTCATATAAGATAGGGACTATTCATAGGATTCAGATATATTGGGCAGACTAGATGGGCCAAATGGTTCTTATCTGCCGACACATTCTATGTTTCTATGTTTCTTTCCATCTAATAATTGAATTCTGGTTTGTTCCACATTAATGTTTGAGGCCAGCATGATAGCTTGCTGTCTGAAGTCTACCCTTAGCTTGAACACACCTGATGCTTTTCAACTGAGATTTGTAGAGCGAGACACAGAGAAAGAAGCCCTGAAGAAGCGGTTTGTACTACAAAACATGTTGGCAAGCTCTGTGTGATACGCCTACCCCCTATTTTGATCACTTTCTATGTAACACTGATTTTATATACTATATGTATGTGGGCATATATTTTCTCTTTGTCAATTGATGTGTTTGTATTAATAAATTATTTTTGTATTTTTGGACATTTTTTGTATTGATGTGTAGTTGATTTAAATACTAAGGGGGTTACCAGCTAAATGCCCATGGCTTGCTCGATTTTTTTTAAGCTATAATTTTTTAACTATTGGGTTGGTATCCCCCTGGTATTGGGCTGTTTATAGCTCTTTTACATGATCCTTACTATATATCAGTTAAAACTTTCTTATCCAGGACAATAACTGGACTTTTTACACAGTTATATGTGTACCTTGCCTTCTTTGCACATCAAGTGCATTTTAATATCAATCCTTACAGAAAGCTGAGCTGACACATTTGATTGAAGGATGATTTTTTTATGATAGAAACAAGGAGACTGCCATTCCTTACTTTTCATCCTGCATATGTTAGTTCCCTGCATATCATGCTGACCCTCTTGCTTTATTACTAACCCAGAGCAAGTCTGCAGAAAAAAAAAAAAACTCTGGCTTTTCTGCAGCCTTGCTGATACACTGTACATACGTTTTCCAGATTTTTGACCAAGAAAAAATTGGAGTTAGGTCAGCATAACAGCCAGCAACTGGTTCGATTTTTGAAAGAAATGGTAGCCTACACAATTCTGTCAGAAAATGTTTGAATTAGCGTGGTTCATCTGCCTCATAAAACAGTAAGAAACAGTTAACTCACCTAACCTTTCTGAGGTCTAGAGATCAATTACTGAACATTTTCCAGTAAAAGCCTGAGTGAGCACATTTCCTTCTCTAGCCTTACCTCTTAGCTTCACTGCTGGCATTCTCCTCATCACCAGTATACTAAGATTAGCTTCACTGCTGGCATTCTCCTCATCACCAGTATACTAAGAAAATGCAGAATACATTTTCCTTTTGGTGAGTAAGATTCACATTTAACATTCATTATTTAGGAAAGGGTTTTACTGCACAGAACTGTTCTGTAAAATGTAACTCTTACAACTTAAAGCAGAACTAAACCCACTGATTTAACTGTTTCCCAAATCAGTTACATCCAAGGCATGCCTCTGGTCATGACTGACTGTAACAGCTACTACTGTGCTAATGCCAGCCCTCAACTGTGCTGCCAAGCTATCAAATAGCTGGTATCATAACTGATCACATGTACAGAATTATGGCAACTGAAGATCAAACAGAGACTAAGATGGCAGTCCTCTTGGCTGTAAATAATAGGAGGGTTTAGTTCCACTTTAGGTTCATTTACCATGTCACCGTTTATTCACACAAAAAGGCTCTGATGCTCATTGTATCATTTTACATGAACCATATAAAGCTTTTATTATTGCGTTGATGATAAGCTGATATTGACTCTTCCTTTTAACTGGTGACAACATAACCATAGAGTCCAATAATGTGATAGCATTGGCAATCTGCTGTGCACTCTCCTCCATTTGTAACTATAGCTGATGCGTAGCGTTCATATAGACTCCTCTAGTCAGCCTGTGTTATCACAACCATTCTGTCCCCAAGATATTTCAGAGATAGCATCTCCTGCAAGGAGCATCACTGTCAACACTTTAGGGAGCAGTATATTGGTATGTGGACTGTGATCCAGGACGTGCAGTGGGAAGGTGTGATGTTGCAGTGATGAGTGATGAGTAGTGTTGAGCGAACACGGACTGTATTATTCGTGTTCGTACCGAATAATTGGATTTTTTGTACCCGAACACGGACACGGACACTTTACTGTATGTTCGGGTAAAAATCCGTGTTCGGTCGTTTTATTTCCGGGTTTTGCATGCTTTGGCGCTCTTTTCATGGCGGGCTTTCAACAGCCAATCAACAATCGTTTAACTGGTGTGCCTTAAGCCATCCCAGCCATGCCTGCAAATGTCTCAGTAGCTGTGATTGGCCGTCTGAAGCATGTGACCAAGTCTTTATAAGTTCGAGGCAGCCGCAGCGGCGTCATTATGCTGCTTAGATTCAGGGACAGAGCACACATCAACGTGCTGGCTGCTGATTAGGGAAAGATAGGCAGGAAAAAACCATTTGTGTCCGGATAGAATTGAGGGACAGGTCGGAGTGTTTAGGCAGGGCGAGTTGTAGGCATTTTAGGGATAGAGTCTGCTGAATTATATAGGGTCAGTGTCTTCTACAAACTACAATCGATATTGCTGTGTGGGGGGTGGGGTCTGCACTCAATCCTGATCTACGATCTCTTCTCAATCCTGTTAGGGACAGAGTCTGCTGAATTTTAGGGAAACTGTGTTCTACAAACTACAATCGATATTGCTGTGTGGTGTGGGATTGGAGATAGGCAGGTGTCAGTGATCCACATCCATTTTTCTGTGTGTGAGCTGCAGTGAACACAATCTTTTTGGGCTGCAGTGAACACAATCTTTTTGGGCTGCAGTGAACACAATCTTTTTGGGCTGCAGTGAACACAATCTTTTTGGGCTGCAGTGAACACAATCTTTTTGGGCTGCAGTGAACACAATCTTTTTGGGGTGCAGTGAACAAAATCTTTTTGGGGTGCAGTGAACACAATCCTTTTTGGTGTGCAGTGAACACAATCTTTGTGGGGTGCAGTGAACAAAATCCTTTGTGGGGTGCAGTGAACACAATCTTTTTGGGGTGCAGTGAACAAAATCCTTTTTGGGGTGCAGTGAACAACATCCTTTTTGGGGTGCAGTGAACACAATCTTTTTGGGGTGCAGTGAACAAAATCCTTTGTGGGGTGCAGTGAACACAATCTTTTTGGGGTGCAGTGAACACAATCTTTTTGGGGTGGAGTGAACAACATCCTTTTTGGGGTGCAGTGAACAAAATCCTTTTTGGGGTGCAGTGAACAAAATCATTTTTGGGGTGCAGTGAACACAATCTTTTTGGGGTGCAGTGAACACAATCTTTTTGGGGTGCAGTGAACACAATCTTTGTGGGGTGCAGTGAACACAATCTTTTTGGGGTGGAGTGAACAACATCCTTTTTGGGGTGCAGTGAACAACATCCTTTTTGGGGTGCAGTGAACACAATCTTTTTGGGGTGCAGTGAACACAATCTTTGTGGGGTACAGTGAACACAATCCTTTTTGGTGTGCAGTGAACACAATCTTTGTGGGGTGCAGTGAACAAAATCCTTTGTGGGGTGCAGTGAACACAATCTTTTTGGGGTGCAGTGAACACAATCTTTGTGGGGTGCAGTGAACACAATCTTTTTGGGTGGAGTGAACAACATCCTTTTTGGGGTGCAGTGAACAACATCCTTTTTGGGGTGCAGTGAACACAATCTTTTTGGGGTGCAGTGAACACAATCTTTGTGGGGTACAGTGAACAGAATCTTTGTGGGGTGCAGTGAACACAATCTTTGGGGGGTACAGTGAACACAATCTTTGTGAGGTGCAGTGAACACAATCTTTGTGGGGTGCAGTGAACACAATCTTTGTGGGGTACAGTGAACACAATCTCATACTGAAGGTTTGAGGGTGCTGCCTGTTCCATACTCCCCCTACTCCTCATCTAGCCTTTTAGGGGTACAAACAATAGTAATTGGGGCCTAGTGTGGTTGTGTACGTGTGATATACATACACTTTTTTGGGATCATATTTTCTATTCCGCTATTTAATCAAAAACCTTTGGGGATCAGTTAAATTGGGGGATAGTCTGTGTTGGTACGTGTGAGAGAGATCCACCTTTCCAAGTTGTTGGGGTTCATCTCATACTTCTGAAGGTTTGAGGGTGCTGCCTGTTCCATACTCCCCCTACTCCTAGCCTTTTAGGGGTACAAACAATAGTAATTGGGGCCTAGTGTGGTTGTGTACGTGTGATATACATACACTTTTTTGGGATCATATTTTCTATTCCGCTATTTAATCAAAAACCTTTGGGGATCAGTTAAATTGGGGGATAGTCTGTGTTGGTACGTGTGAGAGAGATCCACCTTTCCAAGTTGTTGGGGTTCATCTCATACTTCTGAAGGTTTGAGGGTGCTGCCTGTTCCATACTCCCCCTACTCCTAGCCTTTTAGGGGTACAAACAATAGTAATTGGGGCCTAGTGTGGTTGTGTACGTGTGATATACATACACTTTTTTGGGATCATATTTTCTATTCCGCTATTTAATCAAAAACCTTTGGGGATCAGTTAGATTGGGGGATAGTCTGTGTTGGTACGTGTGAGAGAGATCCACCTTTCCAAGTTGTTGGGGTTCATCTCATACTTCTGAAGGTTTGAGGGTGCTGCCTGTTCCATACTCCCCCTACTCCTAGCCTTTTAGGGGTACAAACAATAGTAATTGGGGCCTAGTGTGGTTGTGTACGTGTGATATACATACACTTTTTTGGGATCATATTTTCTATTCCGCTATTTAATCAAAAACCTTTGGGGATCAGTTAAATTGGGGGATAGTCTGTGTTGGTACGTGTGAGAGAGATCCACCTTTCCAAGTTGTTGAGGTTCATCTCATACTTCTGAAGGTTTGAGGGTGCTGCCTGTTCCATACTCCCCCTACTCCTAGCCTTTTAGGGGTACAAACAATAGTAATTGGGGCCTAGTGTGGTTGTGTACGTGTGATATACATACACTTTTTTGGGATCATATTTTCTATTCCGCTATTTAATCAAAAACCTTTGGGGATCAGTTAAATTGGGGGATAGTCTGTGTTGGTACGTGTGAGAGAGATCCACCTTTCCAAGTTGTTGGGGTTCATCTCATACTTCTGAAGGTTTGAGGGTGCTGCCTGTTCCATACTCCCCCTACTCCTAGCCTTTTAGGGGTACAAACAATAGTAATTGGGGCCTAGTGTGGTTGTGTACGTGTGATATACATACACTTTTTTGGGATCATATTTTCTATTCCGCTATTTAATCAAAAACCTTTGGGGATCAGTTAAATTGGGGGATAGTCTGTGTTGGTACGTGTGAGAGAGATCCACCTTTCCAAGTTGTTGGGGTTCATCTCATACTTCTGAAGGTTTGAGGGTGCTGCCTGTTCCATACTCCCCCTACTCCTAGCCTTTTAGGGGTACAAACAATAGTAATTGGGGCCTAGTGTGGTTGTGTACATGTGATATACATACACTTTTTTGGGATCATATTTTCTATTCCGCTATTTAATCAAAAACCTTTGGGGATCAGTTAAATTGGGGGATAGTCTGTGTTGGTACGTGTGAGAGAGATCCACCTTTCCAAGTTGTTGGGGTTCATCTCATACTTCTGAAGGTTTGAGGGTGCTGCCTGTTCCATACTCCCCCTACTCCTAGCCTTTTAGGGGTACAAACAATAGTAATTGGGGCCTAGTGTGGTTGTGTACGTGTGATATACATACACTTTTTTGGGATCATATTTTCTATTCCGCTATTTAATCAAAAACCTTTGGGGATCAGTTAAATTGGGGGATAGTCTGTGTTGGTACGTGTGAGAGAGATCCACCTTTCCAAGTTGTTGGGGTTCATCTCATACTTCTGAAGGTTTGAGGGTGCTGCCTGTTCCATACTCCCCCTACTCCTAGCCTTTTAGGGGTACAAACAATAGTAATTGGGGCCTAGTGTGGTTGTGTACGTGTGATATACATACACTTTTTTGGGATCATATTTTCTATTCCGCTATTTAATCAAAAACCTTTGGGGATCAGTTAAATTGGGGGATAGTCTGTGTTGGTACGTGTGAGAGAGATCCACCTTTCCAAGTTGTTGGGGTTCATCTCATACTTCTGAAGGTTTGAGGGTGCTGCCTGTTCCATACTCCCCCTACTCCTAGCCTTTTAGGGGTACAAACAATAGTAATTGGGGCCTAGTGTGGTTGTGTACGTGCGAGATACATACACTTTTTTTGATCATATTTCCTATTCCGCTATTCAATAAAAACCTTTGAGGATCAATTGAATTGCGGGATAGTCTGTGTCGGTACGTGTGAGAGAGATCCACCTTTCCAAGTTGTTGGGGTTCATCTCATACTTCTGAAGGTTTGAGGGTGCTGCCTGTTCCATACCCCCCCCTACTCCTCATCTAGCCTTTTAGGGGTACAAACAATAGTAATTGGGGCCTAGTGTGGTTGTGTACGTGCGAGATACATACACTTTTTTTGATCATATTTCCTATTCCGCTATTCAATAAAAACCTTTGAGAATCAATTGAATTGCGGGATAGTCTGTGTCGGTACGTGTGAGAGAGATCCACCTTTCCAAGTTGTTGGGGTTCATCTCATACTTCTGAAGGTTTGAGGGTGCTGCCTGTTCCATACCCCCCCTACTCCTCATCTAGCCTTTTAGGGGTACAAACAATAGTAATTGGGGCCTAGTGTGGTTGTGTACGTGCGAGATACATACACTTTTTTTGATCATATTTCCTATTCCGCTATTCAATAAAAACCTTTGAGGATCAATTGAATTGCGGGATAGTCTGTGTCGGTACGTGTGAGAGAGATCCACCTTTCCAAGTTGTTGGGGTTCATCTCATACTTCTGAAGGTTTGAGGGTGCTGCCTGTTCCATACCCCCCCTACTCCTCATCTAGCCTTTTAGGGGTACAAACAATAGTAATTGGGGCCTAGTGTGGTTGTGTACGTGCGAGATACATACACTTTTTTTGATCATATTTCCTATTCCGCTATTCAATAAAAACCTTTGAGGATCAATTGAATTGCGGGATAGTCTGTGTCGGTACGTGTGAGAGAGATCCACCTTTCCAAGTTGTTGGGGTTCATCTCATACTTCTGAAGGTTTGAGGGTGCTGCCTGTTCCATACCCCCCCTACTCCTCATCTAGCCTTTTAGGGGTACAAACAATAGTAATTGGGGCCTAGTGTGGTTGTGTACGTGCGAGATACATACACTTTTTTTGATCATATTTCCTATTCCGCTATTCAATAAAAACCTTTGAGGATCAATTGAATTGCGGGATAGTCTGTGTCGGTACGTGTGAGAGAGATCCACCTTTCCAAGTTGTTGGGGTTCATCTCATACTTCTGAAGGTTTGAGGGTGCTGCCTGTTCCATACCCCCCCTACTCCTCATCTAGCCTTTTAGGGGTACAAACAATAGTAATTGGGGCCTAGTGTGGTTGTGTACGTGCGAGATACATACACTTTTTTTGATCATATTTCCTATTCCGCTATTCAATAAAAACCTTTGAGGATCAATTGAATTGCGGGATAGTCTGTGTCGGTACGTGTGAGAGAGATCCACCTTTCCAAGTTGTTGGGGTTCATCTCATACTTCTGAAGGTTTGAGGGTGCTGCCTGTTCCATACCCCCCCTACTCCTCATCTAGCCTTTTAGGGGTACAAACAATAGTAATTGGGGCCTAGTGTGGTTGTGTACGTGCGAGATACATACACTTTTTTTGATCATATTTCCTATTCCGCTATTCAATAAAAACCTTTGAGGATCAATTGAATTGCGGGATAGTCTGTGTCGGTACGTGTGAGAGAGATCCACCTTTCCAAGTTGTTGGGGTTCATCTCATACTTCTGAAGGTTTGAGGGTGCTGCCTGTTCCATACTCCCCCTACTCCTCATCTAGCCTTTTAGGGGTACAAACAATAGTAATTGGGGCCTAGTGTGGTTGTGTACGTGTGATATACATACACTTTTTTTGGATCATATTTTCTATTCCGCTATTCAATAAAAACCTTTCTAGGGCAAGATCTTAAATTACAGAAATATGAGGAGACCGTCAAATAAGGGCCGTGGCCTGGGTCGTGGTGCTGCTGGTAGAGCTCCTGTTGCAAGGAGAGGACATGGTCGATCTGTGCCAGCTACACGCACAAGTGAAACACCTTCCTCAAGTGTGAGTAGGCGACAGAACCTGCATCAGTATTTGGTAGGGCATCAAACGCCCCTAGAAGTGATGAGGCCAGAACAAGTTGAGGCGATAGTAGATTGGTTTGCTGCTGACAGTGCCTCCAGTTCCTTCACATTGTCTCCCACCCAGTCTACTGCAGAAAGGTCAGAGTTGGCACCTGCAGCCAATGTCCAACCGTCTTTCACCTCACCCCCTTGCAAATCAGGCCAGCAGTCTGAGCCCCAAGCCATACAGCAGTCTCTTATTCTTTTTGAGGACTCTGTCAGCAGGGTTTCCCAGGGCCATCCACCTAGCCCTGCCCCAGAAGTGGAAGAGATTGAGTGCAGCGATGCCCAACCACTTATTTCTCAAGATGAGTACATGCAAGGATCATCGCAGCACGTCTCCGATGATGACGAAACGCAGGTGCCAACTGCTGCGGCGTTCAGCATTGTGGAGACCGACAAGGAGGGCAGGGGTGAAGACTGGGTGGAAGATGATGTGGAGGACGATGAGGTCCTCGACCCCACATGGAATGAACGTCATGCAGGTGAACTGAGTAGTTTGGAGGAAGAGGCGGTGGTCGCACAGAGCCACCAGCACAGCAGAAGAGGGAGCAGGGTGCAGAAGCGGAGCGGCCGTGCCCTAGACACTACGCCCGCTACTGCCCAACGCAGCAAGGGAACGAGCGCACCAAAGTCAGCTCAAAGGAGTTCTCTAGCGTGGAAGTTCTTTAGAAAATGTGCTGATGACAGGACACGAGTGGTTTGCACCCTGTGCAATCAGAGCTTGAAGCGAGGCATGAACCTTCTCAACCTGAGCACAACCTGCATGATCAGGCATCTAAGTGCAAAGCACGAGCTGCAGTGGAGTACACACCTTCAAAACCAAGAAACGTCTCTGGCTCATCCTGCTTCCTCTTCTGCTGCAGTCTCGGCCGCTCCAGCCACATCTGTAGTGATACCGGCACCTGCCACCCCGCAAACAGACGATCTGTCAGCAACACCACCACCTGGGTCACCAACAACCATCTCCACAATGTCCCGTGGAAGCGTTCAGCTTTCCATCTCCCAAACACTTGAGAGGAAGAGGAAGTACCCCCCTACCCACCCGCGATCCCTGGCCCTGAATGCCAGCATTTCAAAATTATTGGCCTTTGAAATGCTGTCATTCCGTCTGGTGGAGACGCACAGTTTTAAAAACCTTATGTCGGTGGCTGTCCCACAGTACGTCGTGCCCAGCCGCCACTACTTTTCCAGGCAAGCCATCCCTTCCCTGCACAACCAAGTGGGGGAAAAAATCAGGTGTGCACTGCGCAACGCCATCTGTGCCAAGGTCCACCTAACTACGGATACGTGGACCAGTAAGCACGGTCAGGGGCGTTATATCTCCCTAACGGCACACTGGGTAAATGCAGTGGCGGATGGGCCTGAGGCGGATAGCAATTTGGCGCATGTCCTTCCACCACCGAGGATTGCAGGGCGCTTCAGTTTGCCTCCTGTTCCTAACTCCTCCTACTCCGCTTCCTCATCCTCTACCGCCTCCTCATCCGGACAGCGTAACACCTTCACCACCAACTTCAGCACGGCCAGGGGTAAACGACAGCAGGCAGTTTTACAACTTGCCTGTTTGGGGGACAAACCACACACCGCGCAGGAGTTGTGGAGGAGCATGGAACAGCAGACAAATGAGTGGTTGCTGCCAGCGAGCCTCAAGCCCGGCCTGGTGGTGTGCGATAACGGGCGAAATCTCATAGCAGCTCTGGGCCTAGCCGGTTTGACGCACATCCCTTGCCTGGCGCATGTGCTGAATTTGGTGGTGCAGAGGTTCCTTAAAAACTACCCCGATATGTCAGAGCTGCTGCAGAAAGTGCGGGCCGTTTGTGCGCACTTTCGGCGTTCTCACCCTGCTGCTGCTCGCCTGGCAGCGCTGCAGCGTAACTTCGGCCTTCCCGCTCACCGCCTCATATGTGACGTGCCCACAAGGTGGAACTCCACCTTGCACATGCTGGAAAGACTGTGCGAGCAGCAGCAGGCCATAGTGGAGTTTCAGCTGCAGCACGCACGCGTGAGTCGCTCTGCGGAACAGCACCACTTCACCACCAATAACTGGGCCTCCATGCGAGACCTGTGTGCCTTGTTGCGCTGTTTTGAGTACTCCACCAACATGGCCAGTGGCAATGACGCCGTTCTCAGCTTAACTATCCCACTTCTATGCCTCCTTGAAAAAACAATTCGGGCGATGATGGAAGAGGATGTGGCACAGGATGAGGAGGAGGAGGAGGATGAAGAGGTAACATTTCCAAGGCTTTCAGGGCAGTCATTCGCAAGGGGCTCCGAGGGTGGGTTCCTGCACACGCAAACGCCAGGGACGCAATTGTCCAGCAGGGGCACAGTTCTGGAGGATGAGGAGGATGAGGAGGAGGAGGAGCTGGAGGAGGAGATGGAACCATGTTCACAGCAGGGTGGCACCCAGGCCAGCTCATGGCCATCACTGGTGCGTGGCTGGGGGGATACAGAGGACACGGACCATACACCTCCCACAGAGGACAGCCTTTCGTTGCCTCTGGGCAGCCTGGCACACATGAGCGATTACATGCTGCAGTGTCTCCACAACGACCGCCGAGTTGCCCACATTCTAACTTGTGCTGATTACTGGGTGGCCACGCTGCTGGATCCCCGTTACAAGGACAACGTACCGTCCTTAATTCACTCACTGGAGCGCGATCGCAAGATGCGCGAGTACAAGCGCACGCTGGTAGACGCCATGCTGCTGGCATTCCCATCTGACAGCGGGGCCACAGTGGAAGCACAAGGCAGAGGAGGAGGAGGAGGAGGTCGCCAACGCAACCAGGGCACCGCCAGCACCTCAGAAGGCAGGGTTAGCATGGCCGAAATGTGGAAAAGCTTTGTCAGCACGCCACAACAAACAGCAGCACCAGCAGCTCAGATGGAACGTCTTAGCAGGAGGCAGCATTTTACCAACATGGTGGAGCAGTATGTGTGCACACGCCTACATGTAGTGAATGACGGGTCTGCCCCCTTCAACTTCTGGGTCTCCAAATTGGGCACATGGCCTGAGCTTGCCCTTTACGCCTTGGAGGTGCTGGCGTGCCCTGCAGCCAGTGTATTATCTGAACGGGTATTTAGCACGGCTGGGGGCGTTATAACAGACAAGCGCAGCCGCCTGTCCAGAGACAATGTGGACAAGCTCACGTTCATTAAAATGAACCAGGCATGGATCCCACGGGACTTTTCCGTACCTTATGCAGAATAGCAATGGATACCGACCTTACCCACCCATTGTTCCATTTTTGCTCTTTCTCACTCTTTTGGGGTGTACCCTCATTTAAAATTTGTGAAAAGAAGCAGTGTTGGCTACCTCGTCCTCCTCCTCAGGGCCAGATTAATGTAGGGGCTATTGGAGCTGCAGCTCCAGGCCCCTACCTTTTATATAGGCCCCGGGTTGGCCATATTCACTGTTACCGCTCTTCTGTCACTTGTAAACACAGAAGTCTGGCTTCTATGCTCGCTTCCCCAGGCAGCACCCTCAGAACCTCCCCACACAGCGTGAAGGCCGGACAAGGAGGGACAGTTGGCGATGCATGGATGTGTTTATGGGCTTCAGAGACAGCATCCCATGTTGAATTAGGCATGCATGGCTGCACCCTTCCTCCTCTGGGTGCATGGCAAGGCACGGCCCTAAGGCCCTTCAAAATCCTCAGCACCAAGCCCATGATGCTGTTAATCCGGCCCTGGTCCTCCTCCACCGCCGCTTCCACCTACACCGCCCATAGGTGTGCGCAGCCTATTGCATTAAGGTGTGCACCCCAAAGTTGAAATACACATGCATGTGTTTGCCAGCAGGGAGAGTAATGTATCGGGGCCATGTACCTGTAGGCAAGGAGAAATAGAGCAGAGCAGGTCCCAGGGAGATCTTTCCCATCTCCTCACTGGCAATGCTATGTGCCCTAGGTGATTAGGGTGTGCCCAGGCACACCCAGCACACCCTGTGCGCACGCCTATGTCACCGCCACATCCACCACCACCTCAACCTCCCTCCTACTCCATATGGGCCTCGTCCTTCAGAGATGAAGAAGAACATTGTTTTATTTTTCTGTTTTTTTTTGTTGTTTTAAGTTATTTCCCTATCCACATTTGTTTGCAGAGCACTTGCCATGCTCTTAATTACGTTTTGCTGCCATTTGCAGCACTCTAGCCCTTTCCTTTGGTGTTTTAGAGCCATTTTAGTGCCTTAAAGTTCGGGTCCCCATTGACTTCAATGGGGTTCGGTGTCCGGGAAAAGTTCGGTAAAAGTCCGGGACACGGACCCGGACTTTTTTTTAAAGTTCGGCCGAACCCGTCGAACACGGACATCTAGGTGTCCGCTCAACCCTAGTGATGAGTAGTCATGTAAAATAGAAGTTTGGGGTTTGAAAAACAAACCTACATACTCACCTAAATGGATGTCCCCTGCCACCTCTAAGACTCAGTGAGCAGATTGTCAGTGACTGACATTGGTTCTCTGCTCCTCCAGTGATTACTGGAGCACTGGGCTATGGAGGGAACAAAAGCAGCTGACTCAGGCTCTCAACAGTGAGCTGAGAGGCTTAGCTAGCTCCCGGTCAAGCATCTGGGTGGATCTTGACATTAAAGTCAGGATCCCTTCAGAGTATGGACCAGCTAAGTGACATTAGCCGACAGTGGACTTGTGAACACTGGAACCCGCTGTAGGCTGAATACGGGTCACAGGAGTTTAGAACTGACTGCACTCCTGTGGCCTACAGGAGAAGTAGAGCCAAAAGAGCTTTAGCCCTACTTTTCCTTTAAAAAATATAGCATTTGCAGAAAATTTAACATTTAACCCCCACAACCTTTCCTACTGCATATACTCACCTTCTTCTCATTCTCCCCAACTCTATTCAGCTGTCTGGAGTGAAGAGTGATTCAATGTACTTACAGGTTTGGGGAGCATGAGAGACAGACCCCTCCCTTTCACATTGCAGCACTGGGTGACCGAGAGGCCAGTCCCCAGGCACCGGCACTGCCAAATGGGGGCATGGAAATACCTTTCTGTCATATTTTGAGATCTGTTCAGCATGACTTAGAGCTTACATGGAGATTCTGCTCCATGTTCCAGACAGAATGGCAAGGCGAAGGAAAGCAAATACAAGCAGCTATGGGAACCATTATGTAAGTGAACCCGTTGTTTGCCCTGTATGGGTAAAGTATCAGTTCACTTCAAAGTGAAAATCTTTAAATCAGTAGAACACATTATACACAACTGTTTTATCAGGTTTATTATTGAATATGGACCTAGCATAAAACTTTTGAACAAAAATTAAAATTAAAACTTACAATACACCTGACTTAATATGGTACCTAGCATTACCAAATAATTATTTTGAGCAGAAAAATTCCTCAGCAGTTCAAATGTGTGAATGATTTGATATCATAGGAAACAAGCATGCTTCTTATGTCCATCTAATGGCCATAATGCGCCTGTTCAAATTGCAGTGGACTTAGCCAGAGAACATTTGATTTTGCCCTATTGGCCCAGAATGAATATATATATATAGTGTTGCTGGCAGTGGGGAGCTAAAGTTCATTGTGGGAACCATGAATGCCAACATGTACTGTGACATACTGAAGTAGAGCATGATCCCCTCCCTGGGAGACTGGGATGCAGGGCAGTATTCCAACATAACGACCCCAAACACCTCCAAGTCGACCACTGCCTTGCTAAAGAAGCTGAGGGTAAAGGTGATGGACTGGCCAAGCATGTCTCCAGACCTAAACCCTATTGAGCATCTGTAGGGCATCCTCAAACAGAAGTTGGAGGAGCGCAAGGTCTCTAACATCCACCAGCTCTGTGATGTCATCATGGAGGAGTGGAAGAGGACTCCAGTGGCAACTTGTGAAGCTCTGGTGCCCAAGAGGGTTAAGGCAGTGCTGGAAAATAATGGTTGCCACACAAAATGTGGACACTTTGGGCCCAACTTGGACATATTTTACATATTTACAGAAGGGGTGTACTCACTTCTGTTGCCAGCGATTTAGACAATAATGTCTGTGGGTTATATTGAGGGGACAGCAAATTTACACTGTTATACAAGCTGTACACTCACTACTTTACAAAGTGTAATTTCTTTAGTGTTGTTACATGAAAAGATACTGTATATACACTGCTCAAAAAATTTAAGGAACACGTTTTTATCAGAGTATAGCATCAAGTCAATTAAACTCCTGGGATTTTGATCTAGTCAGTTAAGTGGCAGAGGGGGTTGTTAATAAGTTTCAGCTGCTTTGTTGTTAATTTAATTACCAACAGGTGCACTAGATGGGCAACAAGGAACACTTCTCCATATTTTATGTCATATTTGAGAGATTAAAGCCTGTAAACATATCTTTATTTTTACTTTAGTAAAGAGAAGAAAAGGCATCACTCACCAACCCAGTGCATTAGTATGTACATCAATGTGGCCTCAACCAGCGCCAGCCCAGCCATGCCCCCCGACATGTTTCACGCCACTCACTGGAGTGATGAATGTGGCCTCAGCCGGCACCACTCCAGCCACGCCCCCTGACATGTTTCACTCCACTCACCGGAGTGATGAATGTGGCCTCAGCCAGCACCACTCCAGTCACGCCCCCTGACATGTTTTGCCATGGTCACTAGGCTTGATCACAGAGGTTGTGGCCAAGCCCCAGTGAGGGGGTGAAACATGTCAAGGGGGCATGACTGGAGCTGTGCTGGCTATGTATATCTACAAACTAATGAACTGGGTTGGTGAGGGATGCCTTTTCTTCTCTTTGATAACACCTCTGCATGGTCCATTCCCTGCAACCAACAGGGAGATCTCTGTCTCTGCTTAGAGCAGCACTGCAAGTTTCATTAGTTTTACTTTGTTCTGTGTCCCTTAGGTTTGGTTGTGATCCAGACCAGGTTTTGTTTCTACTGGCTTCTAGGTACCTCTGCAGTTGTGTTTGGACATTAAAGAGAGGTTTATAGCAGAGTTCTCTCTCTCTATCTTGGGGCATGGGAAGCTACCTATGAGAGCTGCAAAAGACTGTGTGAGCACAGTGATGAGCTTATCTTTTCTCTGTCACTCTGTTTTCTCCTCCTATCAGCATGCTTCTAGTCAGCACATGAACAGACTGGCTCCATATACTTCTTTCTTCCTCTCACAATCCAGTCCATCTGTACAAGGACTGTAAAAGGCTGATACCAGGTCAATGTCAGATCCTTACACTGCCTGCACTTGAAAATTACATTGACAATTGTATTAATGGTTGCAAATCTGCTTTCATTTGTGTCTGCCCAGACAGCTTGAAATGCAAAACCTTCATATTAGAGTGAAGAGTACCAATAAATTCAGTTATGTTTAGTTTAGAAATGAAGCCAATGATTAGTAGCTGCTCCTGTTAAGAGGTTATTAGCTAGGCCTTGATGATTCTCATCAGAAGGTTAGAGAAAAAGTCTAAAGCAGTGTAGGGACAGTAGGATACATGGATCAGCCATTTGTTATTTGGCATCCTTGTGTGTTTAGTTTGCAACAGGTCATCAAAACAGAAACAGAAAAGCTACTGCTCTATCTTCTTTTTTGTTTTTATATGTGCTGTTTGGAAGCAAAATAGGCTGCAGAGACAATTCCACGTACGCAGGAAAGAAAATACTGTATTAAATGTATAACTACTTTGCTGTTTGGATCAATACATGCTTCAGATACAAATGTCTCAGTGGGACCTAATGATAAGGATGGCAATGGACCAATTCAAGGCTGCAGATAAGAAAGCAAATTGGTTCTTGGTGTAAAATCTCCTAATTTCTTTGTTTACTTTAACATATTTACATATACATGACACAGTTCTAGTTTTGCTGATTTTAAATTGTTACAATACAACACAATTTAGGCTATAATTTCCCTTTAACAAGCACGTAGGTATCTGTAATTATCTCACTTGTATAAAATAATGCAGGCATTTTATGCAACTTTTTTTTTAAATAGTTGTAACAAAGTATAGTTTTAAGTTAGATAAAATGTGTCCAGGGAGGTAACTGATGTTATCATAGTGAGGTTTCCATGGAAACCAAGATTCTTTGAAGCTTAGATAGCTTATAGATAACTCAGCTGATGCTTTAGATGTTTCCAATGAGATTTGGGGGGAAGGAGGGGAGAGTCTTTTTTTCCATTGGGGGTATGTCATCCTTTTGCAGATAACAAAGAATCAGAATATTGTTAAACTGGTACCCCAGTACATCATGGCATGGATTACTCTGTATGTAGATTTGAGGGGAAGAGGACAACATTTTCTCTACCTCAATGTGTTTGTTTGACAAAATGTTATTGTATATAAAATAGTTTTTTATAACATTAAAACATTTGCACCTCTTGATTGGCTGCTAAAGTACCTTAGGAAGAATTTGGAGAGCTCCAAGCAGAAGCATTAAATGAATTTAAAGACATGAACAGGCATTTTGTGGTGTGCACTGTGTATATATACACATATATGCTGTGTGTGTGTATATATACATATATATATATATATATATATATATATATATATATATATATATATATATATATATATATATACTGCTCAAAAAAATTAAATTAACACTTTGGAAACACATTTTATCTCAATGGGGAAAATATCATGCTGGAAATCTATACTGACATGGACTGGGTAATGTGTTAGGAATGAAAGGATGCCTTATTGTTTGCTGGAAATGAAAATGATCAAACTACAGGGGGCTGAATTCAAAGACATCCCCAAAATCAAAGTGAAAAAACTATGCAGCAGGTAGTCGATTTTGCTGAAATTTTATTGCAGTAACTCAAAATGGTAGTCAGTAGTTTTTCTGGCCCCCACCTGCTTGTATGCATGCCTGACAATGTTGGGGCATGCTCCTAATGAGACGACCAGTGTCGGCCCGTGCATAGGGGGCGCCAGGGTGCCACCCCCCCCCCCCCTAAAGAAAAGGAAAAAAAAAAGACAAAAAGAACAATAAAGTTAGGGGAAAAAAAAGCCGCCGCTGGGAGCCGAGCCGCCACCAGGTAAGTGCATTGGATTGAAGGGAGCATGCACGCTGGTCTCTGCATTGATTGGGGGACAATGCTGTGGGCACTCTGCAATCATTGGGGTACAATGCTGTGGCACTCTGCAATCATTGGGGTACAATGCTGTTGGCACTCTGCAATCATTGGGGTACAATGCTGTGGGCACTCTGCAATCATTGGGGTACAATGCTGTGGGCACTCTGCAATCATTGGGGTACAATGCTGTGGGCACTCTGCAATCATTGGGGACAATGCTGTGGCACTCTACAATCATTGGAGACAATGCTGTGGCGCTCTGCAGTGATTGGGGACAATGCTGTGGCGCTCTGCAGTGATTGGGGACAATGCTGTGGCGCTCTGCATTGAAAGGGGCTTGCACGCTGAACTCTGCATTGATGGGGGCACGGAACATTGTTCATTGCATTGAAGGGGGCACAGCACAGTTGCATTGAAGGGGGCACAGCACAGGTGCATTGAAGGGGGCACGCACGCTGAACTCTGCATTGTGGGGGCACAGCACAGTGTTCATTGCATTGAACGGGGCACAGAACAGTGTTTATTGCATTGAAGGGGGCACAGCACATTGTTCATTGCATTGAAGGGGGCACAGCACAGTTGCATTGAAGGGGGCGCAGCACAGTTGCATTGAAGGGGGCACGCACGCTGAACTCTGCATTGTGGGGGCACAGCACAGTGTTCATTGCATTGAAGGGGGCATAGAACAGTGTTCATTTCATTGAAGGGGGCACAGTTGCATTGAAGGGGGCATGCACGCTGAACTCTGCATTGTGGGGGCACAGCACAGTGTTCATTGCATTGAAGGGGGCACAGCACAGTGTTTATTGCATTGAAGGGGGCACAGCACATTGTTCATTGCATTGAAGGGGGCACAGCACAGTTGCATTGAAGGGGGCATGCACGCTGAACTCTGCATTGTGGGGGCACAGCACAGTGTTCATTGCATTGAAGGGGGCACAGTGTTTTTTTTTTTTTTCAATTCAACCATTTTATTGTTTTCCAATACATTACATATTATACATATATACATTTCATATACATCATATACAACCACATCCCAACCACCCCCCCCCCCTCCCCCTCGCTAAGTTTACAAACCAAAAATATATAGGGGAAACTGCAATTTCGGCAACCACACTCTTGTGAACCCTCAATATACCCTTGCTTATTTCCATCATGATACAATATACAATAAACATATACATCCCCCATAAACCCCTAAAAGAATAATTGCATTCCATAGTGTACTCTGACCTTCGGCCCGTGAGGACGGAAGGACACGCGTGCTGAAAACAACAACACAAAAAAAAAAAAAGAAGGGGGGGGAACCCCCCGTACCCCAGTGCCATGTGCCACTTATCATGTGCCCTCAATGTATCCTACATACTCTCCCCCTTGGTGCTGTGCAGCCTGTTGACCCCAGGCAAGTCCAGAAATCATAACATATCCATAGTGCCCTCATCCTTCAAAATCTTTTTAAGAAGGAGAGGGGGAGAGAAAAAAAAAAAGGGGGGAAGTCCTCCCCTTTCTTCGTCCCTTTCCTGTAAGGGGGGGGGGGGTGATCTTCCCACACATACAAACAAATACCCAAAAACTTGCGGGGTTTCCGGGTCGGGGGATGCTAATCACTCGCTGCTACATGCGGACGCCTTCACAGGGAGCACGGATCTCCACAGCAAGCCTCCTCATGGCATCATCTTCCGGCCACACCGCATGAAGGCAGATGTCATCACTCTTTTTCGTGCCCTGCTACCTTCTGCCTCACTGGGGGCACAGTGTTTATTGTATTGAAGGGGGCACAGCACAGTGTTTATTGCATTGAAGGGGGCATAGCACAGTGTTCATTGCATTGAAGGGGGCACAGCACAATGTTCATTGCATTGAAGGGGGCACAGCACAATGTTCATTGCAATGAAGGGGGCACACACGCTGATCTCTGCATTAAAGGGGGCACGCACGCTGGTCTCTGCATTGAAAGGGGGCATGTATGCTGGTCTCTGCATTGAAAGGGGGCATGTACGCTGGTCTCTGCATTGAAAGGGGGCATGTACGCTGGTCTCTGCATTGAAAGGGGGCATATACCATCTCCTGTACCATGACCTGTGACATGCCTATACCATATCTGTGTCATGCCTATACCATCTCCTGTACCATCACCTGTGCCATGCCTGTACCATCACCTATGCCATGCCTTTACCATCACCTGTGCCATGCCTGTACCATGACTTCAAAGTCACGCAATTTTTTACTGCGTTTTTTGACGCAAAGCAATACCTATTACATTTTTCTTTTTGCGCCCCCCCCCAAAAAATTTTGAGCACCAGCCACCACTGGAGATGACGGATAGTGTCCTGGGGTATTTCCTCTCAGATCTGTACCAGGGTATCACTGCGCTCCTGAAGAGTGCAACTTGGGGGTCTCGAATGGACCAAAACATGATGTCCCAGAGGTGTTCTATTGGATTTAGGTCAGGCGAGCGTGGGGGCCATTCAATGGTATCAATTCCTTCATCCTCCAGGAACTGACTGCATACTCTCACCAAATGAGGCCAGGCATTGGGGTCCAGATACCACCTCATGCTACCAGTAGTGACACAGACCCTAGCCAAATGCAAAACTAGTGAAAAACAGTCAGAAAAGATAGGTAGGGAAAAAATGTCAGTGACCTGCACCTGTAAAACCATTCCTGTTTTGGAGGTTGTCTTATTGTTGCCCATCTAGTGCACCTGTTGTAAATTAAATTACCAACAAAGCAGGTGAAACTTATTAACAACCCCCTCTGTCACTGACCAGATCAAAATCCCAAGAGTTTAATTGACTTGATGCTATACTCTGATAAAAAAGTGTTCCTTTAATTTTTTTGAGTAGTGTATATACAGTATCTCACAAAAGTGAGTACACCCCTCACGTTTTTGTAAATATTTTATTATACCTTTTCATGTGACAACACTGAAGAAATTACACTTTGCTACAATGTAAAGTAGTGAGTGTACAACTCGTATAACAGTGTAAATTTGCAGTCCCCTCAAAATAACCCAACACACAGCCATTAATACAGAAAAAATGCGGATGGACTTTAAAGGCACAATAGGATTAGAGTAAAAAACTTGTTTATTAATGACATAAAAACAGGGAGTGGAGCCCCCTGGAACAGGGGGATAATTAGACAAAATACATAAAAGTAAAAAAAAACACAACACAACAATATACAACTGGTCAATAACCATAGACATATAATTCATTTACAGTAGTTGTATCATAAAAGGGTGGTAATAGATGAGGATGCTATACGCTATATCCTAGCTAGCCCAGAGGCAATGGCCGGGATAACGCAGAGCATCCTCTGCCGTATACAATGAGGCTATACACATGGAAAGAGATTCATGTAGCCAGGTGCCCTACATGTTTCGCTCAAAAATTCGAGCATCTTCCGGAGCTACTGGTACATAGATTCTGTGTGGCAAAATGAGTCATTATTAGTAACAAATCATATGTAGAAAAATATCACAGTTCTCAATCTTTTAATCAATATAATAACAGTTAAAATACATGTCATACAGAACATAGGGTATGGGGAGTAAGCCAAAGGGCCATACAGATAATGATAACGAGTATAAACCCTTGGTCAAAACAAAACAAGCTATAATAAGATGATAAATAAAGGGAGAGTGGATGATGTTCCTCACCGGAGGGACCCAAAGGCTGATTGGTGGCTCAGGGTGCAACAACCCAAAGGAACCCGGAATGGTACAGGGGCTGATATGGGGAACGGGGAAGCATATACATACTGGTAGCATATGGTAGAACATATGTATAAGAGGTTATACCTACCCCTGTAGAGGCGGATGTGTGCTTCACATTGGCCAGGATACAAGCAAGGAACGGTAAACCGAATATACAATGGATACGGGGGATGATCTGCTGAGGTAGGACTGATAGCCGATGAGACTATAGACGGATTTGGATAAGAGACCTATCTTACTGGAGGCAGAGGCCAAAAAAGGAAGTAGCCTGGAAAACAAGGGTAGGAAGAAACAAATCTGGTAATGGTAACTACACATACTGAAAGCCAGGGGGCCATCTCTTAGATGTATAAAGCCAGAAGGCATGCAAAGAAGACCATGGTAAAGTGTCCTGTGAGAGCAATTATATGGTGACAAGTCCATGATGATACAAAGATAGAAAGCAGGTACAAAATCCAGTACACCAAACCAGGAGAGGCTACACACCATCAGGAAAGATGCTTTGTGACTAAGTAGGGGGCATAGAGGTGAGCCAGCCAGGGCAGCCAGAGATAGAAAAGATATATCACTTACCAATAGGCCAAAGACAGGGAAACCAAAGATATATGTATCAATCCATGGTAAGGGTAGTCCCTCTGGTAAAAGGAGACTACCAACAGATGGGATATTAGTATCGGCCAGTAAGCGTTAGCAAGGTGCAAATATCAGGAAAACCAATATTGCTCAAGGCTAAAATAAGCATAAGTGTAATTATCATACTGGTGTCATCGGGTGTTCAGGCTCACGGTTCAGCAGATCAGTGCCCCCGGATGGAGATCAACTACCATAGAGCAGGCATATGAGCTGACTCTTTTATGGGCCGCCGTTCCCGGGTATTGAGTCACCGGAGGTGACGTAAAACTCACCCCTGCCGTCACTTCCACACATGCGCCAGACACAGGCGCACAAGGGGGTGGGAATCGCCCAGTCATTGGGGCGCGGAAGGGGAGGAGCCCACAGGAGACAGCAATAGTACTCCGATGGACTCAACATCACCACATGCAGCGCCACCTAGGGGAGAGGGCGCCGCATGTGGTTACCTGGCCGCATATCGGTCCCCAAGCACGCTTATCCGGGAGGTCGGAGCACAACAGCGCCACCAAGTGGGGTCAACCAAAGATGCATACACTCATCCCATAGTAAACAATAACACAGGAAAATCAGGGAATAAGTGTAGATGAGCTGTGAATCACACATGAGCGGCCAGAAAGCCAGAAGCCATGTGTGAAACCTCCCATCAATGGTAACAACAAAGCTGGATAGAGATACAATTACAGCATACTAGTGGTCAAACTATAGATTAATATAAGCCTAATTATAAGGCACTTCCAAAAGGATGACAGATCTAGATCAGAGTGAGCGGGAAAGTGAGTGAAAAGGGATGTGAAAAGGGGGGGAAGGGGAGATAGGGAACAGGAGAGAGAAGGGAAGTGGGGGGGGGAGGGGAAGGCATGTCATAGTATGTGACTGGGCCGCTAAAGAAAAGATTTGAAGGACTGAGCCTCATTGAGGCCCTGTCGACTGGTGGCATTAAGGCGTATGATCCAAAGGGATTCCTTCTGTAGAATCCGCCTATTCCAGTCGCCCCCACGAGGATCCTGGGGAATGACTTCAAGTACGAAAAAGTGGGCACACTTGTTATTAAACCTATGGTACAGGTCTAGGTGTCTTGTGACTGGGGTAATCATCTTGCCTTTAGAAGAGTAGTAGACGTGGTCATTGATTCGACGTCTAAATTGACGTATCGTCTTCCCCACGTAGAACACCCCACAGTCGCAGTACATCAGGTAAATGACCCCTTGGGTGCTACAGTCGGCCCTAAAGGTGGGGGACAAGGTCTCACCATTGGGAAGATTGAAACCGTTGCCCTCAACCACCCAGGGACAAAATGCACATTGATGGCATCTATAAGTGCCGCATGACTTAGGGGGAGGGGATCGGTTGGATTGATAGAAACTGGATGTTAGGCGGTCATGTAATGATCTCGTCCGCTTAAAGGTAACTTGTGGGGCACCACTAATGTGTTTGCGATGGATAGGATCCTCGCAAAGCATGTGCCAGTGCCAATTTAGAATGTTTTTCAAAAGACCTTGGTGACTAGAGAACTGAGTAATAAGCCTGACTGTCGGTCTTGATGGAATGGAATTGGGTTTATAGAGGAGATCAGCTCTTCTTTCGAAACGTGCTTGATTATATGCCCTTCGGAGAGTGCTCTTAGTGTAGCCTCTCTGCAGAAGGCGGTCCCGCAGAAGTCCAGCTTGTTTGACAAAGTCATTGCTGGAGGTACAATTACGTCTAAGTCTGACATACTGGGCGTAGGGTATGCTTCGCAAAAGAGCTGGTGGGTGTGCGCTAGAGGCATGTAAAATAGTGTTACCTGACGTAGGTTTACGGAACAGGTTCGAGGCTATCTGGTCCTCAGAGTCCTTCATGATGGTTAGATCTAAAAAAATAACTTCACAGGAATGAAAGGAAAATGTGAATTTCAGATTGAAACTGTTTATATTGAGGTGTTTAATGAACTCAGTCAAAGTCTCTGGGGGACCAGACCATCTAATACAGCCAGGAGTCTTTTTGGGAAAGATGCAACAAGTCTTTCACACCTGGATTTGGGGATCCTCTGCCATTCCTCCGGTAAACGTTGGTGGACAGCCATTTTTAGGTCTCTCCAGAGATGCTCAATTGGGTTTAAGTCAGGGCTCTGGCTGGGCCATTCAAGAACAGTCACGGAGTTGTTGTGAAGCCACTCCTTCGTTATTTTAGCTGTGTGCTTAGGGTCATTGTCTTGTTGGAAGGTAAACCTTCGGCCCAGTCTGAGGTCCAGAGCACTCTGGAGAAGGTTTTTGTCCAGGATATCCCTGTACTTGGCCGCATTCATCTTTCCCTCGATTGCAACCAGTCGTCCTGTCCCTGCAGCTGAAAAACACCCCCACAGCATGATGCTGCCACCACCATGCTTCACTGTTGGGACTGTATTGGACAGGTGATGAGCAGTGCCTGGTTTTCTCCACACATACCGATTAGAATTAAGGCCAAAAAGTTCTATTTTGGTCTCATCAGACCAGAGAATCTTATTTCTCACCATCTTGGAGTCTTTCAGGTGTTTTTTAGCAAACTCCATGCGGGCTTTCATGTGTCTTACACTGAGGAGAGGCTTCCGTCAGGCCACTCTGCCATAAAGCCCCGACTGGTGGAGGGCTGCAGTGATGGTTGACTTTCTACAACTTTCTCCCATCTCCTAACTGCATCTCTGGAGCTCAGCCACAGTGATCTTTGGGTTCTTCTTTACCTCTCTCACCAAGGTTCTTCTCCCTCGATAGCTCAGTTTGGCCGGACGGCCAGCTCTAGGAAGGGTTCTGGTTGTCCTAAACGTCTTCCATTTGAGGATTATGGAGGCCACTGTGCTCTTAGGAACCTTAAGTGCAGCAGATATCTTTTTGTAACCTTGGCCAGATCTGTGCCTTGCCCCAATTCTGTCTCTGAGCTCTTCAGGCAGTTCCTTTGACCTCATGATTCTCATTTGCTCTGACATGCATTGTGATCTGGAAGGTCTTATATAGACAGGTGTGTGGCTTTCCTAATCAAGTCCAATCAGTATAATCAAACACAGCTGGACTCAAAGGAAGGTGTAGAACCATCTCAAGGATGATCAGAAGAAATGGAAAGCACCTGAGTTAAATATATGAGTGTAACAGCAAAGGGTCTGAATACTTAGGACCATGTGATATTTCAGTTTTTCTTTTTTAATAAATCTGCAACAATGTCAAAAATTCTGTGTTTTTCTGTCAGTATGGGGTGCTATGTGTACATTCATGAGGAAGAAGAATGAACTTAAATGATTTTAGCAAATGGCTGCAATATAACAAAGAGTGAAAAATTATGCCATATGCTACCAGTATGTATATGCTTCCCCGTTCCCCATATCGGCCCCTGTACCATTTCGGGTTCCTTTGGGTTGTTGCACCCTGAGCCACCAATCAGCCTTTGGGTCCCTCCGGTGAGGAACATCATCCACTCTCCCTTTATTTATCATCTTATTATAGCTTGTTTTGTTTTGACCAAGGGTTTATACTCGTTATCATTATCTGTATGGCCCTTTGGCTTACTCCCCATACCCTATGTTCTGTATGACATGTATTTTAACTGTTATTATATTGATTAAAAGATTGAGAACTGTGATATTTTTCTAAATATGATTTGTTACTAATAATGACTCATTTTGCCACACAGAATCTATGTACCAGTAGCTCTGGAAGAAGCTCGAATTTTTGAGCGAAACATGTAGGGCACCTGGCTACATGAATCTCTTTCCATGTGTATAGCCTCATTGTATACGGCAGAGGACGTATAATCACACAGCCATTAATGTCTAAACCGCTGGCAACAAAAGTGAGTACACCCCTAAGTGAAAATGTCCAAATTGGGCCCAACTAGCCATTTTCCCTCGCCGGTGTCATGCGACTCGTTAGTGTTACAAGGTCTCAGGTGTGAATGGGGAGCAGGTGTGTTAAATTTGGTATTATCGCTCTCACTCTCTCATACTTGTCACTGGAAGTTCAACATGGTACCTCATGGCAAAGAACTCTCTGAGGATCTGAAAAAAATAATTTTTGCTCTACATAAAGATCGTCTAGGCTATAAGAAGATTACCAAGACCCTAAAACTGAGCTGTAGCATGGTGGCCAAGACCATAAAGCGGTTTAACAGGACAGGTTCCACTCAGAACAGGCTTCGCCATGGTCAACCAAAGCAGTTGAGTGCACGTGCTCAGCGTCATATCCAGAGGTTGTCTTTGGGAAATAGACGTGTGAGTGCTGCCAGCATTGCTGCAGAGGTTGAAGGGGTGGGGGGTCAGCCTGTCAGTGCTCAGACCATACACCGCACACTGCATCAAATTAGTCTGCATGGCTTTCGTCCCAGAAGGAAGCCTCTTCTAAAGATGATGTACATAAAAGCCCGCAAACAGTTTGCTGAAGAATAGCAGACTAAGGACGTGGATTACTGGAACCATGGCCTGTGGTCTGATGAGACCAAGATAACCTTATTTGATTCAGATGGTTTCAAGCGTGTGTTGCAGCAACCAGGTGAGGAGCACAAAGACAAGTGTGTCTTGCCTATAGTCAAGCATGGTGGTGGGAGTGTCATGGTCTGGGGCTGCATGAGTGCTGCCAGCACTGGGAAGCTACAGTTCATTGCGGGAACCATGAATGCCAACATTTACTGTGACATACTGAAGCAGAGCATGATCCCCTCCCTTCGGAGACTGGGCTGCAAGGCAATATTCCAACATGATAACGACCCCAAACACACCTCCAAGATGAACACTGCCTTGCTAAAGAAGCTGAGGGTAAAGGTGATTGACTTGCCAAGCATGTCTCCAGACCTAAACCCTAATGAGCATCTGTGGGGCATCTTCAAACAAAAGGTGGAAGAGCCCAAGGTCTCTAAAAACCACCAGCTCTGTGATGTCGTCATGGAGGAATGGAAGAGGACTCCAGTGGCAACCTGTGAAGCTCTGGTTAACTCCATGCCCAAGAGGGTTAGGGCAGTGCTGGAAAATAATGGTGGGCACACAACATATTGACACATTGTCCCTTAGGGGTGTACTCACTTTTGTTGCCAGCGGTTTAGACAATAATGGCTGTGTGTTGAGGGGACAGAAAATTTGCACTGCTATACAAGCTGTACACTCACTACTTTACATTGTAGCAAATTGTAATTTCTTTAGTGTTGTCACATGAAAATATATAATTAAATATTTTCAAAAATGTGAGGGGTGTACTCTTGTGAGATACTGTGTGTGTATATATATATATATATATATATATATATATATATATATGTGTGTGTGTGCATCTCATAAAATTAGAATATCATCATAAAGGTAATGTATTTCAGTAATTCAATTCAAAAAGTGAAACTCATATATTTTATAAAGATGCGTGAGACAGTCCCTCCAAGCTCTGTACACTGCAGCCTTCCATCACAGGCATTTTTCTCAGCAGCTCTTGTAGCTTGTTCAGTCAATGGCTCTGCTCACCCCACAGTAAAGGGTACACTGTCTTGCCCACTCTGAGCTTTCTCATGACTTTCTCTCCTCTTCCCAGTGTGAGCTTCGCTCCTGCTTGCACCAGTGAGTGGGCCTTAAATCCAGCCACAGGATGGCAGCCAATCTCAGGCCTGCTCTCCTCTGGTCTCCAGCAAAATGGCCACTGCTCCTCCTGTACTGGAGACACTTCCTGGTACCAGTAAGCATGGCTAAAATTCCAACCAAAGCTACAACTGTTTAAAATGCAACTCAAACTGCCAAATAAATTGTAAAATAGTATTGGGGAGGAGGTCCTTTTCGTGTAGCTTCAAGGCCAAGATGAAAAAAACACAAATTCTTTCAATTACAAGCCTCGGGAAAGCCTTGAATAATAAATATCCATAGCCCGGCCACAAATTAAAGTTAAGAAATGCTAGAGATAACAACCAGATATCATACTACCAAACCCCTAAAATATTCACACGCTGATCTGGCTATTTTTTAAAAGCTCATATAATAATCAAATATTGCAGCAGCACTCTCAGAGGATAGGTAGATTGAACAGACTCTACATTCACACAGGAGTGTATCTGTGTTAAGGCTGTGTTTGCCCACACTAGGATGCCCTGGTGTTCCATGCATCCCATTGCAGACAGACCCATTTATGTCAATTGGAATGCAGCCACTGCATGGACAAAGCTGCTGCTCCCAATTTTCACAGTTGTGCAGGTGCCTCCAATGCACACTGTGTGAATGTGGCCTAAATGCTTGTTGATTTTCTAATTCTTTCCCCCGAAATAATAAAGTACAAAAATCTATATGCCCACCTTCCCTTCTCTTCCCCACTCCAATCAAATAAACACAGCAAGAAGATAGCCTGAAAGCAGTGTGCCCAGTAAAGGAATTGACATTTTGTGCTTTACATCTTTGTCCCACTGACTCTTCTTCACCTGTGAGGACAAATGGTGTACTGCAGAGGTGTAGCCTGGTTTCTTGAACCAGCACAATTCAAATGCTGTGATCACATAACATAATTGGCTCAAGGGTACAGAGTGTAGATTCTGAATAACAGGAACTGAGAGACCATGCTATCAGTACCTATGAGCTAGAGGCATGTGCTGCTGAGTCTCAGTGCACCTTCAATGGAGAATTTCCAGAGGTTTCCTTTGGAAAGGGAGTCTTTACCTAAAACTGAACAGTTGTGCCAGCCAACAAGTGTTTGGCAATTGCTAGATGAGAGGATGTGTTTAAGACCATGGAGCATATATGTGAATATACATGTATGGGCAAGCCCCGTACACACGCACCAATTGTTGGCCGACCGATCGGCCGTCTTTTGTCCAGTGTTGTTTTGTTGGTTGAAATGTGCTCTAGACTGCACATGACTTTTGTCGGCCAACAACAACCAACTGCATAAGTGATGTCATGTACTGGTCTACTTTCTGTGTGTTTTTTCTTCTCTGAGCATGCCCAGTCTTGCTCATCTGGCTTTTGTCGGCCGAAATCTGTACTGACTAACGAACAATCGGCCGTTCTTTGTTGGCCAACAAAAATTTTATAGCCTGCACACGAGATTTTGTTCGGCCGAAAAGTCACAGTCGGTTTTCGGAAGCATCATACTAACAAGCCGACAATCCGCCGATCGGACGTTGGCCGAATATTTACAGCCGACAATCGGTACGTGTATACAGGGCTTTAGATAAACTATTAGCCTGGAGCATGGAAAATGTTTAGTGAGTGAAGAGGTGACATATCACGCATCCACCGTTTAAAGTTCACATTGGCATCATCTTTATATATGTATAGGTAGGTTTACATGTCAATGAGAACAGTTCAAGAGCCTTGACGTATAAAATTACAAAATGTTTTTGTTTCGTAAATCATTGCTATTTAAAAAAATATACATTTTACAAAAACGTTCAAATGGTTTAGGGTTTGGAAGTGTTGTGAATACATGCATTCATTCATAGATGGTCTATGCATTTAGCGGAAACCCCCACTTTTTCAGGACTGTGTGTTAATACTGTAAATTTATAAAACTAACTATAATCAAAAAAGAAAAAAAAGATAACTGATATAAACAGCAAACCAAAAAACATTTATTACATGTCCTCTTGATCAAAGGGTCTACAATTGCGTGGACCACCTGTGCAGCACGATGGGGGGGTCCTTTCTTTGACCCTTCCCCTTCTTTTGCTCCCTTCCCTTTCCCCATTTTCATCCTCTTTCTTTTCATTTTTTCCCTTCTTCCTCTTTCATTCCTATGGATCACAGGAATGCAATTAGTTTTGCATTCCTGTGACCTGTTGTGACCCATTTTCAGCAGAAAGCGGGCTGAAGTACACTCTCTGCTGACGTCAAAGAAGTCAGTCCAAGCACTGCATCACCACGACAATGGAAGTCAGGATCTGCCAGGTGCCTGGACTGACACCCGACTCAGCCTCTTAGTGAGCCGCTGAGAGCATGAGCCGGCTGCTATCCCGCCCTTCCACAGCTCAGCACTCCAGTGAGCGAGGAAGGGGCTGAGCAGAGAGCGGTGATTGATAGTCTTCAGCTCTCTGATCCGGGAGATGTCAGAACCGAGGAATCTGCGGTGTTCGATCGCTTGGTTCTCAGTGCAGAGGTGCAGGGGACAGATGCAGCATCAGACCGATTCTGCATCCACCTAGGTAAGTATATTTCTGGAATTATTATTTAAGCTTTGCCTGGAAGCTGATTGGTTTTTGTGCAGAGCCGAACCTGATTTTGCCCTCTCTGGTTTTAGTAAATCAACCCCAGTATGTGTTATTTCTGGATGGAATCACAGAGTGATCATTTCAGTAGGGAGACATTATATTTTTGTATTCTATAGCATTACAACATTTCGAAAATTATCATTGAGCTCATAGCCTTAGTAAATGGGTTTAGAGGGGACATGGGTTTGGAGGGGACATGTTTTAAAAGGATTATTTTATATATCATGATATTTTGTATTTGTTTTTTGTTCTGGGCAGAATAACAGGTATTTATAACTTTACAACTTCCCCTCATCTTCATTAAAAGGCAGTATGGGCTTTTAACAATCAAAGATACCCAAGTAGTAAATTTACATAGTTCAAAAAATGATTTTCCAAAAATACCGGATTATGGATTACAGTTTTGGTAGCTGTTGATATGAAAAGCATAGTCTTCATATAGATACGCTGTGCCCTGTTTTTGCATGTGAAAGTTTAATTTTGAATAGAGTGAATACCATCATGTTGCCTTCTGGACATAACAGATTCTCATTCTCCATGTTTGTTAAGGATGCAATTAGGTGCAGGCATTGCCAAATCCTTAGCAAGTTTAGCAACCATTTACACTGGCTTGGTTTTGCCAGAGGGAGTGTGATTTTTCATTTGCATTACTTGATTCATTTGCAAGTGCAATACTTTAATAAAATAAAGGTATGAGATGATTTTTTTACACTGTGTGGAGCATTTTGTTTTCCATCTTTCCCTAAGTCTGTTAGGCTGAGGACTAGAGGTGGTGACCCAGACAAGATTGATGATCTTGAGGGAAGATTCATTTGAAGAGAAAGGGGATGGAACATCCAGCATAAAATCTTCATACTGTATTGTAAATTCAATAAAAAGGTTGGACATAACATGCACTCACAGCTCGAAAAACAATTTAGAAGACACGTTTCCCACACCTGTGCTTAGTCATTGCTGAGATACATTTGAAACCATGCTGTATATCACTTCTCTGTAACAAGTTGGTCATTCTTTTTTGGTAAGCCTGCATCTTGCCCCTGTTTGGTGAAGGCGTGGATTTGTTTCTTGGCACACATTTGGGAACCATCGCAGTGTGTGGACTTTATTTGAAGTTTGGGACTTTGTTTATATATTTTTTCCTTTTCCAAATTTTTCCTTTTCACTTTCATGAGATAAGGGGTCTTCATAAATGTACAAAAAAAATTATAAATAATAAATGTATTGAATATGGAGGGAGGGTCATAAAATGTACCCGCCCTCCATGTATGGGGCCGTTGCTAGACAGCTGTTGGAAAAAATCTGTAAAATGTAACTTACCTGTAATTGGTCTAAATTCAAGCAGCTAGCAGTTGGCACGGGTTATGGTCTATAAAAGAGGAAAAAATTGACCGTTATAATCAGTCGGTCAGCGGAGCTCAAGAGTGAAGTCTGCATTTAATTTAATTGATCCTTTATAGTATTAGCTTGAGTTATAACAGCTGTTCTTGCTACGGTACCATTACTTTTGTATGAGGAGGTTTTATTGATATAATTTTAGCGCGGCAAGTTTAGTTTATATAATTGGCTTTTAGGATAATATTTCCTGAAGTGCTTGCAGCTATATCAAATCACTGTTTGGTTTGCGCACATTTTTGGGGGTTTTCACCAGCGTGGTTTTTCTGTTTATTGTAATCACTGACAATCACTGACATTCACTTACATGGCTGGGAATTCCTGGTTTTACTCCCACAACTCAGTGTAATTTACTAAGCACTTTAGTGTTGATTAAAGGGTAACTCTACTTTTGTGGGGAAAAAAATATAAAAAATAAATAAATAAATAAGTAATATAGCGTATGCAATTGCAACTCAAGTCATATTGTAATTGAATGTAATTAAAAGTGACCTTTCCTTTTCAATCTGCAGCAATATGGCTACCTGGAGGTGTTCTGTACACAAACTGTGTACAAAATATCCCGCGAAATGTAATTTCCTTCTGGTGTGATTGGCTTACTGATTGTTCCAGAAGTCTGCAATAAGATATACTGTAAGTCAAATTTTGGCAACCCCTGCAACAAAAATTTTATTTTTGGTGAGATACTCCCAAAGGGAAACCACCCCATACAGATTCACTTTCCACATGGGTTAAGACAAACAAACAGCTATTTCTTCAGAATAATAAAAGGTAGGAATCTGTAACAAAGTTTGTTAAAATTCCTGCAATGTACATTGATCACTCAGAGAGGAATGTTTTTTTTTTCTCATCAAAAGTGGAGTTACTTGGTAAATGGTACATTTGTGCAAAAGCCAAATACAATATATGCCAAAACAATTTACATTTAGAGCTCCTTTGAAATTTTCTTTTCCTTTGAGACTAGTCTTTTGGACTCCAATACCCAATCTTTCCTCAATAAGCCAAAGACCTTTGATAACGCCCTGGAGGAGGGCTAAATGCGTTGACGCAATTTCCGACTCATGTTTGAAACTTACGTCACTTCCGGTCTCGGTGGAACGCTAGCCGGGACCAGCGCAAACCGTGCAGTCACCGCAAGTCCGGAAGTCCTTTCTGCATAGCAGATTGCATCTTCACTGAAGGCTTGTTATCACTCCTGAAATGTGAGGTTTTTTTTCTGCATTATTTAATAAAGCTTATGAAACGGGATTACACTATCTTGCGTTTTTTCCCTCCTATGGTCCCACATTATTTGGCTTATTGAGGAAAGATTGGGTATTGGAGTCCAAAAGACTAGTCTCAAAGGAAAAGAAAAGACCCACACCGGACTAAGTGCGTTTGACCCACATGCAATATTGCTAAGGGGTCCTGGCAGTCTGGAAGTATCCACGGGGAGTGGACCCCCTCACCATTGCACCTTATCTTTTTGGCACGGATTGTCACCAATTTGTACAATAAAGAGCACTTAAGCACATTGCACCTTCACTGGCTACTTGCTTAAGGACGTTTTTGGGACTTTTTTGGAACTTTATTTATTTATTTATTCATTTATTCATATTTAAATAATGTATGCACCATTGTATGGTATATTGATTTGCCTTCTATCATGCATATGTATTTGCACTTGATTTCACAGCACTGTATGATTCAGATTAGGATGCATTATTTAATTTATTAATTTACTATTAATTTATTTATTTGCAATATTGCACAGTTTTCACCCACCTACAGAAGAATTTTGGCACCAGTTACTTTATATATTCCGATTTGCGCTGTGTGTCCTTTTTTGTCAAGTTTCTTCCTATAAACGAGAGCTGATCTCCACCAAAATGGCGGCAGAGATCAAATCACCAGTGCCGATCCCGGACCTCTAGCGGGGGCTCTGGAATCATCACAGCAGCACAGAGAGCTCACACTGAGCCAAGCAAGAAACTCCCTGCAATCAGGACACTCCACTTCTTCAACCCAGAGTCCTGCTAAATCAAAACCCAGGTGAGACTCAGCTGCAGATTCAGAAGATGAACCTTTGATGGAGGTGAGCAACACCCAGTCCAAAACACACTCTAATAACACACAACCTGACCCTATTGCAACATTTCCCACATCTGGACAGCCTGTTTCTGACACCACCTTAAAATTTATGCTAATATCTCTCCGCACTTCTATACAATCTGACATCCTATCCTCCCTGAACCAATGCCAATTGGAAATATGGGAATTAGGAGGAAGAGTGGATCATGTTGAAAACAAAATGTGCGAGGTCACCACCTCATTTAACGCTGTAGTCAATTTGCATGCATCTCACCAGGATGACCTGATGTTCCTAAAAGCTAAGGTGGCTGACTTCGAGGATAGATCATGCCGCAACAATTTAAAAATCAGGGGTGGGGGCATGGCCAAACCAGGCATGTGAGCGGATCAGCTACACGGAGCTCCCGCTGAAGATCCTGTCACCGATCCTTCCTCCGGCATCCAATCCGGGTGAGACTGACAAGAGACTACTCTGCTTAGCATAAGAAATCCAAGGATACCTTCCCTGCATAGCTGAGCGAGATACTGACCCGAAAAGGCAGAGAGGACAGGGCGGCCTCAGAAATCCAATATGGAGCAGCCGCAGCACAGCAGGCACACCAGGAGGAGCTGAGAAAACAAAAGAGCAAGGCAGTAAAGCGGGTAAGAGTAACTAGAATAATGCCCCAAAAGACATGCTGTATTACACACAAAAGTTGTCTGGTGCATTGGGGTCAGGAGTTAATGTGGAGATGGAGGATGACGCAGACTTGATCCAGGGGCTGGGACCGGATACAGGAGCTAAGGTTGCCACTACTTCCCCTCATGATACATGTGCTGCAGAATCTGCAGTCTTGCAGGAGGGAAATGATCAACCCACACTAAGCCAGATTTTAAAGTCTGTACATCAGTGTACTGCGTCTGTGAATACTGTAAAAGAGCAGCTAGGGGGGCTCACAGAGGAGGTGTCGCTGCTGTGACATGACTTCCAGAAAATGTGAGAGAGAACCACAGCAGTGGAAGGCTGCATTAGTAATGTGAAGGATATGCTGCCCCATCTAATAAATTAATCACGAGCTACAACCACCTTGGCGCACACTATAAGCGATATGATAGGTGATATTGAAAATCGTCTGCGACGTAACAATATACGGATTTTGGGGTTGCAAGAGAGTTGAGGGTTGCGACCCACCAGAATTCATTGAAGAATGGCTCCTAGAAATATTTGGAAAGGACCCTTTCTCCCCCCTGTTCGCAAAAGAAATGGCCCATCATACCCCCATCAGGGTTCTACCGGGTGCTGCACCCAGGCCTATCTTGGCTCATTTAATGCACTATCATGACAGGGAAAAAGTGCATAGGCTGACCAGAGAGCAATCCTCTATACAATATAATGGGGTAAGAGTCTCATTCTATCCTGATTTTTCTGCCGAAGTATAGAAAAATGCACTAAATTTCAAGATGTTAAACAACGCCTCCAACGATTGAACTTATCATATGCAATGGTATACCCGGCACGACTATGAGTTACTGCTAGAGGCCAGGTGCATTTTTTTTAACACAGCTAAAGAGGTAGTGGACTGGCTAGATGATAATGAGCAATTGCTGCGTGCCAGGCGACGTGACTCTGCTGAAACCTAAGGAGAAAATTCTGTCAAGTCAAAAAATGCCGCCCCAAATAGGGATTGCTATGCACACCGGAAAGGTTTACAGTTTTCATGCTACAGATGGGCTCGGAGAGGAAGTTACAACCTACACTAGAGCACTATACTATCTTTGTTCTGTTTATTGTTGTTGGCCCAAATGATGGGAGTTGCTTTATGAAAGATTATGCCCTGTTGGCAATTTCTCAAGTTAAGCTTTTGGCTGGCTATCCAATCTTTCCTTGTTTGGACTTTCCTTTTTGGATTTTTGGTTCTGATGCTGCACTTTTCCAATTTCAACGACTCCAAAGACAACTTACTTATGCAACGGTTATGAAATATCTGCGACTGCCCTACTGCACTAACTGGAACACCTGCCTTCTTGTGGTCACGCTGCATATGCTTTCCTGTATGCCAAACTATGTCTGAAATATCGTTAATCTCCTGGAATGTCAGGGGACTACATAACTTTTTGAAAAGGGCAATGGTTAATTCTGTTCTACACAAATTTCAACCGACCATTATAGGCCTTCAGGAGACGCATCTTACCAAGGAGACCCTTTGCTGTATGAACTATTCTTGCAGGTATATCACTCCACACACACCTCTTACTCCAGGGGGGTGTGTATCCTTATCCACAAGTCACTGGACTATCAGGAACTGACAATAGCCTCTGATACAGTGGGGAGTTATATATTTGTGTACTGCAAACTGTATGCATTGCAAACTGTATGCTTTGAAGTGTGTATTTGCAATGGTATATATACCCCCTCCCTTCTGCACGCTGGTGCCCAGGGAACTACTGGCATTCCTACTGGACAAGCCAGATGCAGTGCTATATGTCATGTATAGAAGTATCGTTCTTTTACCTGTTGTAACTGCACATGCTACGGATCATACGACGATTAAACATTGCCAGATCTTCTTACATGCATATATGAGAAGTGCTGTCTGATGTGTCCTGCCTCCTGGATCTTCTGATATATGCGGGTGAAGTACTGTCTGATGTGTCCTGCCTCCTGGATCTTCTGGGATATGCGGGTGAAGTGCTGTCCAAGGCATCCTGGTCCCTGGATCTTCTGGGATATTCTAACAGCAGGCTTTTGGGGTTGATCTCCCACAGGATTACAAGGCTTTCTATGACCACTGTGAGAGCAGTGGTCGTGGACATCTGGTAAGAAGCCAATCGGCTTTCTTTTGTGTGGTGGAGGTTCTTGCTGTTCCAGTCTCTCACCAATATTATAGATCATCACTTGTCAAGGTGTCTCTTTGTGGATTTGAATGCTCCATATGCTATCTCAGAAGTGGACTTATGCTATATGGTGGACTGTACATAAAACTTCTCTAGCGCTGCATTTTTTGTTTTACATTATTCTGTCATTTTATGGTTTAATGCTGGCTGCTAATTTTTGTCCTTGGTAGCGCGGATATTCTTTTATTTTTTGACTTTAATGGAATGTTAAGCCCGACTCTGGACAGACATCCCCCTCCTTTACAGATTACCGGGTCTAGGGCACTCTCCTCTCGCGGTTTCTGGAGAAGATGTATTTGGAGACTGAAAAATCCTACCGATTTTCAGTTTTTGTGTTATTCCAAAATTCATGGTTCGTTATCTCGCATAGATCTTTGTCTAGGGAACGCACAGTCACCTAACTTGTGACTAAGGTGCAATATGCTCCGTGAGGAGTCTCAGATCACTCCCCTCTAATATGCTGGATCACAGTTAAGCTGAGGGAAGACTTACCTAAAGCTCCTTGGCGTTTAAATGCATTTTGGCTAAAATTACTACCTGTCGATATATAGATCATAGCATATACAATTTTTTTATGCACAATGATGGGTACGCTGACACCCTTCTTCAATGGGATGGTTTTAAATGTTATCTGCGGGGGTCTTTGTTGCCACAGTTAATGGCATTAAAACCACTTCTAAAAATGATGAACAGCTTCTTACTCAACATGTTCAGCAGCGTGAGGAGGTGTACAGTATATAGCACAGCCTACTGATGAATCTAGAGCTGCTTGGTTATCGGCCCAGGATGCCTTAACAAATCTTATTTCCCCAAAAGCAGAAAAGAAAAGATTTTTTTCCAAGGTCACATTTTATGAGGAGGAGGAACAAACTGGCTGCCTCCTGGCAAAGATTGTGAATGTACACCTAGCAGCACTGGTAATAGGGGCCTTAAAACTCCCTAACGGGGGCTTGGTAAATTCTCAGGTAGCAGTAATGACAGAACTGGTACAATTTTACTCTGAGTTGTATGAATCTAAGATCTCTAATACTAAAATGGCCCTTGCAGAGTATTTGCAGCGTGTTGACATGCCTAAACTTTCTGATTTGAACAGGGCAACTTTAGATGCTCCCTTTACGGTGGAGGAAATTCAGGAGGCGGCCAGTTCTTTTCCCACCTGTAGGACTCCCTGGGATAATGGGTGACCTTTGCCAAGATTGCTAAGGGTCTTCAATGGGGCTCGTAGATGTGGGCAGTTACCGCCGTTATTGTTTAGGGCTAGCATTATTTTACTTCTGAAGCCTGACAAGTCCTCTATGAAGCCTAACTCGTATAGGCCCATATCTTTACTACAATCTGACATTAAAATACTAGCAAAACCTCTGGCCAAAAGACTAAACAAAGTTATTACCACTATTGTTCATGAAGATCAGGCAGGTTTTATACCTGAAATGAAAAAAAGATAACACTGGGCTAAAAAGTGCATCTCCCCGCGCCTAGGAAAAAGGTTGCTAAAACCAATATTAAATAAATAATGAATTAATAAATAAGTGGTGTATGGCAGCTGCTTGGAGGCCTTCCAGGCCAAAAGTGCTAGGAAGTGTTTGCCTGTACCCTGGAGCTATTTTCTTTGCTCCCACTATTTTAAACCTGATTGGAAAATAAACTTTTAAAATGTAATACACTATCTGGAGCCTTTTCTTTTCATAACCTGACCCCATATCCTGAGGAGGAGTGAAATCAGGTGAGAAGGGACCTAACCTGCACCCCACCAGGAGTATCCAAAAGGGGACCCCATATTGGCCTCCAAGCGCTGTAGGTCTTAGTGCTATACAGCACATAAGACCCAATACTTCTGGTAAGTGATTTAATTCTACCACATGCCATTGGAAAAAGGAATCCACGCCACGAAAGTCACAAACTTTTTGATTATTGAGCACGGAGCACTTTGCACTTGATCACCACTTGAAAAGACTTATTTATTTATTTAATAATACTACTAATACTTTCATATTTGTTGGACTTTTTATCAATCTTCAATGTGTTTTCATTTGTTTTGAACCTCACTTAATATTGCACTGGAATATTGCCACTATTCGTTTATATATTAATCTATTTATATTTAATATATTTTCATATTTTGATTCGTTTTGGGGCAGGCGCTGTATATAGCCTAGGCTATTTTTCTGACAGGTTTTATACCTAATAAATCTACCGCTGTTAACCTTAGGAAATTATATATTAATATGCAGACAGTGGCAGACAATATGGGTTCGAGGGCACTTTTGTCCCTTGACGCTAACAAGGCCTTTGATAGCGTGGAGTGGTGTTATCTGTGGTGAGAACGTTATTGCATGGGTATGCTTACTATATCAGAGTCCACAGGCGGTTATTCGGGGGGCTACTACTCAGTCATTCAAACTTGAAAGGGGGACGAGGCAGGGCTGCCCTCTCTCTCCTTTATTGTTCACCCTTGCGATAGAGCCTTTGGCAGCACAGATTAGAGCTAATGATTCTGTGAAGGGATTCAGATACGGACACCTTAATAAGAAGATATTGCTATACGCAGATGACATACTACTAATGCTGGGTGACACAGGCCCTTCATTGAAAGCTGTTATGCAAATGATTACTGACTTTGGCAGGTATTCTGGGCTTACAATAAAATGGACAAAGTCAGCTCTACTACAATTAGATAAAGCCCTGGACCCCCAATTGTCTGGTTTCTGCCCAGTTCCTGTAGCAACGCAGTTTAGATATCTGGGGTCATGATATCATCTAGAATAACTGATTATTAGTATACTGAAAGCAATATGCGTAAACACAAAAGTTTAAAATCTCTCAAATAATAACTGTCTGCTTCAGCTTCAAAAGCATATGTGATAGGGGGCGTGTCCGGATGTGAGCAAGACAGGACGTGTCTCGGCGGAGCTCCTGGTTCTATCCTGCCATTTATCCTTCCTGACCGTTTTCCCGGGCTTGTAACCGCTCCTGTTCGGTGGGGGAACCTCTGCTCATCCTGGGGATGCCTACATCGGCCTCCGGCACTCCCGGTAAGACCCGGAAGGATCAACGCCAGACCCGCTCCGCTCGCGGCCAGGCACAGAGCTCCGCCTCCGCCATCTTGGCGCCATTGCACACACCGCAGCGCGCCTCGAGGGAGAGTGTGACCATGGAGCCGGAGCAGCGGGCGGACGGTTCTCCTCAGGTGCAGCCGGCTACGTCCCAGTCCTCTGTCACACAGCAGGAGGCAGACCAGCGGGCCATTACAGCTCCGATCCTGGCGGCCATCGATGACTGCAAGGCCTCCCTCATGGTGCGGATCGACCATCTGGCCTCGGAGTGCACCCTGATACGCCACGACCTTGATAAGGTGAGGGGCCGCATTGCTACTGCGGAGGGCCGCATCTCCAACGTGGAGGACAGCACGACCACTCATGCCGCCCAACTTGCGGAACTCCAGGGCCTGGTCAAGTCCCTGCAGCACCGTGCGGACGATGCTGAAGACCGCCAACGCCGCAATAATGTGAGAGTGGTGGGGCTCCCTGAAGGGGTGGAGGGGTCTAAACCGGCCATATTTGCGGAACAATTCTTTAAGGATCTTCTCGCCCTCACGGATCTCCCCCCCACATATGTTGTGGAGCGAGCCCATCGTGTTCCCCTGGGCGCTAGGCCGCCGGGGGCCCCGCCACGGCCCTTCCTGGTCAAATTCCTGAACTATCGGGATCGGGACATGCTCCTGGCCGAGGCCCGGAAGCATCAAGACCTACACTTTGAGAATACCCGGATCATGCTCTTCCCCGATTTTTCGGCTGAAACCCAGAGGAAACGCCGGTCGTTCACGGAAGTCCGTAAACGCCTCCGAGATAAGGAAATTAAATATAGCATGCTGTACCCCAGCAGGCTCCGGGTTCAATTTAACGGCTCCGTGAAATTTTTTGAATCCCCTCAAGAGGTCTCAGAGTGGATGGACGGTATTCGCTGATTCCCGGCTGCGGACTGCTCTTCTTCACGGATCTGTCCCCTGCTTCCTGGAGTGCTGATGTCCCTTTGTGCAAGGTTTTCCTTTTTTCTTTTTTCCCCCCCCGTTTTTGTATCCCTTTTTTGGTCTCATGTGCTCCTGACTGCCCGGGGGCTCCGCTGGAGTCTCTACTACACTCATTTGGTTCCTGTCGGACTTTGTTTGCACTGCACAGCGTTCACTGACTCTCATGTTGGGAAGTTTGGGGCTTCAGGCCCGTGCCAGCTGGGTTTTGCCAGGACTCCCTGGCTTGTTTGATGTTGCTGGTACAAGGGCATTTGGGCAGTTTTTTTCTGGGCAGCTTTACCTCCTCCTGACTATATGGATCCTCGGGGCCTGTTGGTCTCTGTGGTGCACTAAATGTGACTCGGACAACTGGATTGTGGACTTCCTGGCCATTCCTGACTGTTTTTTTCATCCCCCTTTTATTTTTATTTTTATTTTTCCTTTTCTACATGCCCCCCATGGCTGATGTTTATAGATTCCTCTCATGGAATGTGAGGGGGCTTAATAGCAAGTATAAGCGGGCTGCTGTATTTCAATATCTTAAGCAACACAGACCACACGTGTTCCTCCTTCAGGAGACTCACCTGGATGGTAGTTTGGTCCGGGCACTTAGAAAACCCTGGATACAAAAGGCGTTTCACGCCACTCATTCCACCTATGCACGGGGGGTCACGATCCTGATTAGTAAAGCGATTCCTTGCTCCATCCACCAGGTGGTCTCTGACCCGGAGGGACGCTATGTGGCTTTAGTCGTTACTTTATATTCTCTCAAACTGCTTCTGATTAATGTCTATGTGCCTCCACCCTTTAGGGTGCAACTACTGTATGACCTTATGAACAAACTTTCTGATCATGTTTCATTGCCAGTGCTCTTGATGGGGGATTTTAATGCCATTCTGGATGGTGGGTTGGATACTTCCAACTCCAGTCGGCCGGCCTCGCTTGACCTCTTGGCCTGGGCATCTGCTTTGGGCCTGGTGGAACTCTGGCGTTGGAAGCATCCTGATGATCGGTGTTATTCTCATCTTTCCGCCTCGCATCGTTCTGCGGCCCGCATTGACCTAGCTTTTGGGAACGCTCGTCTGCAATCCCTCCTTTCCACTGCTGACTATCTGGCCGGGGGGGTGTCTGATCATAACCCGCTTCTCTTGACAGTGCACCTCCAGGTGGAGGCTAGAGAGCGGGGCTGGAGGCTGTCCTCTGGATGGCTCCAAAATGAGCAGATTACCTCCCGACTGGAGAAGGTTATTCAGACATATTGGGAGAGCAACGGGGGTTCTGCGGAACCTGGGATGGTGTGGGAGGCATTTAAGGCGGTGGCCAGGGGTGAATGTATAGCTGGTATTAAGTCTGCTAGGAAAGATCATAACAGTACGATTGTGTCCCTACAGGAGGAGGAGAGAGAGCGGGCGAGAGAACATGCGGAGTCGGCCTCTGATTCCACTTACATTTCTTTAATGGAGGCGCGGCGCGCTCTCTCTCTCCACTTCTCTGACCTCGCCCACACCGAGGCCTCACATGTGCGGGCTTCGGTGTTTGCGCAGGGGGACAAGAACGGCAAGCTTTTGGCGAGGCTGGTGGCGGATCAAAAGGCCCCGATTAATGTTCCGCTTCTCAGGAGCTCGGGGGGTGACCTCTTGACGGACCCCGCGGACATACTGGCTGAGTTCAGGAGGTACTTTGAGACCTTGTATACCCCTGCCACTGACTACGACCAAACTGCCATGGAATTGCTCCTTCAAGGTCTCGACCTCCCCACACTGACTGCTGACGACAGCGCCCTTCTGGACGCCCCTATTACCCCTTTGGAGGTGGAAAAGGCTATTGCCGCATTTCCTCCGCATAAGGCCCCGGGTCCGGATGGGTTCCCCGCAGATTTTTATAAATCATTTGCTGAGCAGCTGGCTCCACGCCTTAGTAGTCTATTTCAATATTGTTTGGAGGAGAAAGCTCTTCCCCCTTCCATGCTCGATGCCACCATGGTGTTGTTGCTGAAACCAGGTAAGGACCCCGTGGAGTGCTCCTCCTACAGGCCTATAGCCCTTCTAAATGCAGATCTGAAGGTCCTTTCCAAAATCCTGGCGTCCCGACTGGCGGGGGTCATCCATACATTGGTTGACCCGGACCAGACGGGTTTTATGCCAGGGAAGTCAGTGGATACCAATATCAGACGCCTCTTTACCCATCTTCAGCTACCCGCTGCTGACTATCCGCAGCGGATTGTGGTCTCTATCGATATTGAAAAGGCTTTTGACTCGGTCGACTGGTCGTACATGCATAAAGTGCTGGAGCTGATGGGCTTCGGCCCTACGTTCCGGCTGTGGGTTAAACTACTATACTCCTCTCCTCGTACGGCCATTCGGCTGGGTCTGGCCAAATCTGAGTACTTTGGGGTGGGGCGGGGTACCCGGCAGGGTTGCCCCCTCTCTCCCTTTTTGTTTGCCCTCACGATTGAACCGGTGGCCACCGCTCTCAGGACCTCCAATGCCTTTGATGCCATTCAGGTGGGATCCATTAGGGAATGCGTGGCTCTGTATGCTGACGATATGCTGCTCTTCCTTAGGGACTCGGGTCCCTCCCTACGGGCGGTTTTACGCATCCTGGACACTTTCGGCTCCTACTCCGGGCTCCGGGTGAATTGGGGGAAATCTTCCGTCCTATCCCTTACTGGGGCGCCGGTGGCGGTCTCCCCTGCTGATCCTCCCCTATGTTGGGTGGACTCCTTCACGTACCTGGGGGTTAAAGTCACGCGGCGCCCGGGGGATTATTACTCCCTGAATCTCCTCCCGCTTGTGCCTAGGCTACAACAGCTGGTACAGGTGTGGAGGAGGCTCCCGCTCTCGTTGCTTGGGCGTATTGCCTTATTGAAGATGAAGTTTCTTCCCGTGGTATTGTATTTTTTGAGGCACTCCCCTACCTGGGTCCCTCGAGCCTTTTTTCGCAAGTTGGATGGCATCATCGGATCCTTTTTGTGGTCTCCTGGGCCCCCTAGGATAGGCCTGCGGGCCCTCCAGGAGCCCAAGGCCAGTGGTGGGCTTGCTCTTCCTGATTGGCATAAATATTACCTAGCTGGGCAGATGGTATTTGCGAGACGTTGGTTGAGGGCGGATGCGGAGGATTCGGCTACGGTTCTGGAGGCTGCACACCTGGGGTCCTATGAGAGTTTACGCCTGGCATTATTTCGAGGGGTGAGCACCGATCTGCCGTTGACCGACTCCATGAAGGCTACGATCAAGGCGTGGGGCCAGACGGTGAAGCTGGCGTGCCCTAGCTATCTTGGTTTCTCACCTTCTGCCCCCTTGTGGATGAATCCCAGACTTCCCCATTTTTACCACCTCCCGGACCCTGGGGTATGGGCTGCTGTTGGTATAAAGACGTTGGGGGACGTTACCACCGAGGGTGCACTGGTCCCCTTTGACACCTTACGTTCCCGACATGACTTACCCACGACTTATTTCTTCCGTTTCTTACAGCTGCGGCACGCTTTCCAGAGTCAGTTTGCGGATCTCCGGATCGAGCCAGTGCCGTCGGACCTGGAATTGATGTTGACTAACCCTGACCTTAGTAAAACACTGTCTACTGTCTACAAGGAACTGTTCCGCCTCACCCCTCCGGGGATTGTGCGCTGCAAGCAGCGCTGGACGGAGGATATTCCTGACTTGCAGGGGGACGACTGGGATGACCTGTGGACAGATCCCTTTAAACACCTGGTGGCGGCTAGAGATAAGTTCATCCAATTTAAATTTCTCCACAGAGTGTATTATACGCCTGCCCGCCTGGCCAGGATCTTTCCGTCGGTGTCCGCTGAGTGTTGGCGATGTTCGGCTGCCCCAGCGGATGCCCGACATGTATTTTGGGACTGTGCTCTGGTTCAGCGCTACTGGTCGGAGGTCGTCTCCTGCCTTGGAAGGGTGCTTATGACTCCGGTTCCGCTGACCCAGAGCGTCTGTCTCCTGGGCCTGGTGGAGGAGGTGGTCCCCTCGGTGGCTCATAGGACGCTGTTGATTATACTACTGTTTTATGCCAAGAAGGCCATCCTACTACACTGGAAAAAAGTGTCACCCCCTTCGATACCCTTCTGGAAGGGGCTGGTGAACGCTGTTTTGCCTTTGTATAAGGCCACTTACGAGTCCCGTGGTTGTCTCCGGAAGTTCGAAAAGGTGTGGAAGGCATGGGTGGAATCCACTGAGACGGCGGGCTAATTGTGAATGGGAAGTGTCTGTATCTTATGGTTTATTTGGGCCCGCACTCTCACTGGTTCTTTTCTTTCAGTCAGGAAACCTCTGCTATTTCTGACCTGTAACTTTGTGTTCTGATCCAGTTGTCATGTATGGTTTTTTTTTTTTTTTTTGTCCTGTACCCCTGGGCCTGGGGGGGGCGGTCTGGACGGGTTATGCTGTCCCGGCCGCCCCCGGCCCCCTATGCTTTACTCGGTTCTATAGGTAAGCTGCCAGGGTTGGGAGGGTGGGAGGGGTGGGTTGGGAAGGGTTGTTGTGCCGTCCCGCCATGTTAGGGACTGGTGTTTGTCACTGTCTGTATTTTTTTCTTGTTATAAAACAATAAAAAGAATTTTTCAAAAAAAAAAAAGCATATGTGATAGGCAAATCCGTGATGAAGGGATCGTCATCACGGATCTGCCTATCGCATATGCTTTTGAAGCTGAAGCAGACAGTTATTATTTGAGAGACTTTAACCTTTTGTGTTTCCGCATATTGTTTTCAGTACACTGGTTACATGTTTTATTTTGCATAATTTTTTGAAGCGCACTACTTTCTTCTCATTTCTATTCTATAATCATATTTCTAGTGCTGCTTCTACTTTTCTTATTGATTTACGCACCCTTTATTCATATACCAATTACTGATTATTGTCGCTTAAATATTTTTCCACTTCTAATAAAATTCAGGGATAAGATTGGGATACGGTCTAAGCTGTGGCTCTCAGTGGCTGGCAGAGCGAATCTGGTACAAATTATACTAATGCCCCAACTACTCTATTTTTCACACAATATTACCCGGTAGTTATTCCTTTAAAAATATTTAGATTGGTCTACTCCCTCTTTTGCTCTTTGCTGTGGAAAACGGGACCAGCTAAAATTAGACTGGAGCAGCTACAGAGACCAAAGGATAATGGGGGTTTGGTCTTTCCAAACCAATAGATATATTACCTAGTGGCTCAAATACAGCACATGGTCATGTCCTTGAACGATCAGGACCTGGGGGGTGGGGATTCAACGTTGAAAGTGGTTTTACATGTGATGGGGGCTTGTAATGTACCAGAGGGACTGGAGGCCCATCTTTTCTTGAAATCGAATAAGCTATTCCCCACATATACATTGATGCATAAGATATGGTCCAAGGCGAAACAGCTACAGCAGGTAATGGGCTTTACAGAATATAGTCCAATATGGAATAACCATGCCTATCCAGAACTAGGTAAACTGCAGTATGACAGCCTGTGGCATGCAAGGGGAATTACGCATCTTCGCCATATTTTTGAAAGTGGAAGACTGCTTACTTTTGATCAACTGAAAGCCAGATATTGCCTGCCACAAAACATGCATTTTATCTAACTACAGCATGCCATCAAAGCCCAGCCATCGTTGGTTTCACCAGAACAATCCCCAACCCCTATATTTCACATGATGAGGCAGTTTACGTCTACTAAGAGATTTTTTTTCTAGATGTTATGCGATGTTACTGGAGGATTACCTGGATAAATATCCCAACTCAGCTATGGAACGATGGGAAAATTACATAGGAAATATTTATGAAAAGCAGTGGGTGGAGGCATTGAAATCGGTACGTAGCTGCTCCCTAAATGTGGTTTAGAGGATGCCAATTGAAATTTCTGCACAAACTAATTAGCAAATTATCTAAGGTACATCAGGGATATCTTTTTGTATGCAGGGATTTGAATCTTGTAGCAGACCCCATCAGGGATCCTTCCTCACAGCCGAAGTCTTGGCTGCTTTCCCTGACAAATGTTATCCATGCGGAGGACATGCATGATGTGTGGCGCTGCCAACATGCAAATGAACGAGATTTCACATATTTTTTCCCACGACACAACACATACACATTGAGATGTTTTTGTTTGATAAAATACTTTTGCAGAATGTGTCCTTGTCCATACCATATCTGACATTACATAGTCTGACCATGTGGCCATATACAGTGCCTTGCGAAGTATTCGGCCCCCTTGAACTTTGCGATCTTTTGCCACTTTTCAGGCTTCAAGCATAAAGATATAAAACTGTAATTTTTTGTGAAGAATCAACAACAATCATGAAGTGGAACGAAATTTATTGGATATTTCAAACTTTTTTAACAAATAAAAAACTGAAAAATTGGGCGTGCAAAATTATTCAGCCCCCTTTAAGTTAATACTTTGTAGCGCCACCTTTTGCTGCGATTACAGCTGTAAGTCACTTGGAGTATGTCTCTATCAGTTTTGCACATCGAGAGACTGAAATTTTTGCCCATTCCTCCTTGCAAAACAGCTCGAGCTCAGTGAGGTTGGATGGAGAGCATTTGAGAACAGCAGTTTTCAGTTCATTCCACAGATTCTCGATTGGATTCAGGTCTGGACTTTGACTTGGCCATTCTAACACCTGGATATGTTTATTTGTGAACCATTCCATTGTAGATTTTGCTTTATGTTTTGGATCATTGTCTTGTTGGAAGACAAATCTCCGTCCCAGTCTCAGGTCTTTTGCAGACTCCATCAGGTTATCTTCCAGAATGGTCCTGTATTTGGCTCCATCCATCTTCCCATTAATTTTAACCATCTTCCCTGTCCCTGCTGAAGAAAAGCAGGCCCAAACCATGAAGCTGGCACCACCATGTTTGACAGTTGGGATGGTGTGTTCAGGGTGATGAGCTGTGTTGCTTTTACGCCAAACATAACATTTTGCATGGTTGCCAAAAAGTTCGATTTTGGTTTCATCTGACCAGAGCACCTTCTTCCACATGTTTGGTGTGTCTCCCAGGTGGCTTGTGGCAAACTTTAAATTACACTTTTTATGGATATCTTTAAGAAATGGCTTTCTTCTTGCCACTCTTCCATAAAGGCCAGATTTGTGAAGTATACGTCTGATTGTTGTCCTATGGACAGAGTCTCCCACCTCAGCTGTAGATCTCTGCAGTTCATCCAGAGTGATCATGGGCCTCTTGGCTGCATCTCTGATCAGTCTTCTCCTTGTATGAGCTGAAAGTTTAGAGGGACGGCCAGGTCTTCATAGATTTGCAGTGGTCTGATACTCCTTCCATTTCAATATTATCGCTTGCACAGTGCTCCTTGGGATGTTTAAAGCTTGGGAAATCTTTTTGTATCCAAATCCGGCTTTAAACTTCTCCACAACAGTATCTCAGACCTGCCTGGTGTGTTCCTTGTTCTTCGTGATGCTCTCTGCGCTTTAAACAGACCTCTGAGACTATCACAGTGCCGGTGCATTTATACGGAGACAGATGGATTCTATTTATCATCATTAGTCATTTAGGTCGACATTGGATCATTCAGAGATCCTCACTGAACTTCTGGAGAGAGTTTGCTGCACTGAAAGTAAAGGGGCTGAATAATTTTTCACGCCCAATTTGTCAGTTTTTTATATGTTAGCAAAGTTTGAAATATCCAATAAATTTTGTTTCACTTCATGATTGTGTCCCACTTGTTGATTCTTTACAAAAAATTACAGTTTTATATCTTTATGTTTGAAGCCTGAAATGTGGCAAAAGGTCGCAAAGTTCAAGGGGGCCGAATACTTTTGCAAGGCACTGTATATGTCTCTGGCAGAGGTTGTCACATATTTTTTTATTTTATGTCACTTTTTTTTATGGCGATGCAACAATTCTATAATCCATAAACTAGAATGCAAAAAAACTATTACTAATCAACTTAACAAATTATTTTTGCACAATAGTCTTCCAGCTACCGACCCATTTGTGGAATGCCCACAAAGCCTTTGTCAGAGGCCTACTGATCCAAATTGGTTCTAGGGTTAAAAAAACTCTACACGGCTAAAGTAGATGCTCTTATATCTGAAATCCACTGTTTAGATACCTCAAACAAATCGTCCCCATCTAGTACTATGGCAACCGCACTGTTACAATTGCGCAACAATTTGCGAAGGCTACTGTGTGAACAGCATGACAAATACCTGAGTCGTTTAATACTGAATTACTATGCCCTCAATAAGAGAGCTGGAAAGTCAAAGAAATCACCCTGTCAAGGATTGGATGGGTGACCACAGTGATTTCTTGGAATTTTGGAGTATAGCTGATGTGTGTCACTACAGATATATATTTTGGATTTACATTGCCTGATTTTGGATGCTCCCCTATGGGAGGTTTGTGAGATTTCACTCACCCTATCCTCGTGGTGTGCACTTTTTTGATTTTGATGTCTATCTTGTTGATGGCGACTTCACCTACAATCTCTGATTCAATATTATAGGTTGACGTTCAATCTTAGATCATAAGCTTTTATATCTTCTAAGATAGATGTTGACATTACATCGTATTGAACACATTTTTTGTGGATGATGCTTTCAAGGTTTACACATATTGAAAATCGGATCCTGAAGAAGCCCGTATTCCGGGCATAACGTGTAGAGATGTCGCAAACTTAAAATTTGCTGTTCGCGAACGTCCGCAAATGTTCGCGAACGGGCGAACGGGCGAACCGGGCGAACCGCCATAGACTTCAATAGGCAGGCAAATTTTAAAACCCACAGGGACTCAATAGTTTTGGAAAAGTTGTTTCAAGGGGACTAACACCTGGACTGTGACATGCCGGAGGGGGATCAATGGCAAAACTCCCATGGAAAATTACGTAGTTGACGCAGAGTCGGGTTTTAATCAATAAAGGGCATAAATCACCTAACATTCCTAAATTGTTTGGAATAACGTGCTTTAAAACATCCAGTGTGTGTATACGATCAGGTATGATGTTGTATCAATCAGGTAGTTTAAGGGTTACGCCCGCTTCACAGTGACAGACCAAACTCTGACAGACCAAACTCCCCATTTAACGCACCGCAAACAACCGCAAACAGTCCATTTGCAGTGGGTACAGTACAGTCTGTGGACCTGACACTCACTGGCAGGCAACTATAAAAAATATATATTTTATTAATTTGCAAGGTGCTGTGCCACCGTATATATGAGTGGTGGGCACTGCAGTGGGCACAGTACACTCTGTGGACCTGACACTCACTGGCAGGCCAGGCAACTGCAATTATAAAAAATATATATTTTTTTAATTTGCAAGGTGCTGTGCCACCGTATATATGAGTGGTGGGCACTGCAGTGGGCACAGTACACTCTGTGGACCTGACACTCACTGGCAGGCCAGGCAACTGCAATTATAAAAAATATATTTTTTTAATTTGCAAGATGCTGTGCCACCGTATATATGAGTGGTGGGCACTGCAGTGGGCACAGTACACTCTGTGGACCTGACACTCACTGGCAGGCCAGGCAACTGCAATTATAAAAAATATATATTTTTTTAATTTGCAAGGTGCTGTGCCACCGTATATATGAGTGGTGGGCACTGCAGTGGGCACAGTACACTCTGTGGACCTGACACTCACTGGCAGGCCAGGCAACTGCAATTATAAAAAATATATTTTTTTTTAATTTGCAAGGTGCTGTGCCACCGTATATATGAGTGGTGGGCACTGCAGTGGGCACAGTACACTCTGTGGACCTGACACTCACTGGCAGGCCAGGCAACTGCAATTATAAAAAATATATATTTTTTTAATTTGCAAGATGCTGTGCCACCGTATATATGAGTGGTGGGCACTGCAGTGGGCACAGTACACTCTGTGGACCTGACACTCACTGGCAGGCCAGGCAACTGCAATTATAAAAAATATATATTTTTTTAATTTGCAAGGTGCTGTGCCACCGTATATATGAGTGGTGGGCACTGCAGTGGGCACAGTACACTCTGTGGACCTGACACTCACTGGCAGGCCAGGCAACTGCAATTATAAAAAATATATATTTTTTTAATTTGCAAGGTGCTGTGCCACCATATATATATGAGCGGTGGGCACTGCAGTGGGCACAGTACACTTTGTGGACCTGACACTCACTGGCAGGCCAGGCAACTGCAATTATAAAAAATAATTTTTCTTTAATTTGCAAGGTGCCGTGCCACCGTATATATATATGAGTGGTGGGCACTGCAGTGGGCGCAGTACACTCTGTGGACCTGACACTCACTGGCAGGCCAGGCAACTGCAATTATAAAAAATATATATTTTTTTAATTTGCAAGGTGCTGTGCCACCGTATATATGAGTGGTGGGCACTGCAGTGGGCACAGTACACTCTGTGGACCTGACACTCACTGGCAGCCGGCAGGCAACTGCAATTATGACAGAGGGAAAAAAAAATATTTTTTAAACTGCAAGGTACTGTGCCACCCGATATGAGTGTGGTGTGCACACAGTACAGTCTGTGGTGGGTCTGTGGCCTCTCACACACGGCGGGCAGGCAACTGCACAATAGATATATATATATATATCTCAAAAAAAATTTACTGAAATACCAGCCCTAAAAAGGGCTTTTTGGGGTGCTGTCAGGATGCTGTCCTTACAGCAGGAGTGGACCGAGAACACTATCTAATAACTGTCCCTATTAACAGCAGCAGCAGCACTCTCCCTGCTCTCACTAACACACTGCTTCAGAATGTTCTAAGATGGATGCTGCCCAGTGCTTTTTTATAGGAGGTGGGAGGGTGTGGGAGGGAGGGTATGCTGATTGGCTGGAATGTGTCTGCTGACTGTGAGGTACAGGGTCAAAGTTTGCCTCAATGATGAAGTATAGGGGGCGGACCGAACATATGTTCGCCCGCAGCGGCAGACGCGAATAAGCGATGTTCGCCGGGAACTGTTCGCCGGCGAATAGTTCGGGACATCTCTAATAACGTGTAGCTCCGCACCTTGTGGGATTACCTTATACCTAGAACATTGTACTATTTTGTGATATGTATAACATGACATACTTTTATGTAAAGCATATGTTTTGCTATTTTAATGTTTTTGGTATGTAACAATAAAAACACATTGTTTTTAGTTATGATACATGGTGTTTGACTTTTGGGCGCACTAAAAATCCCCACTTTCCAGTGTCTCCCCTTTTCCTTTTTCCCTTCCCCTCCTTCCTTTAGGGGGCACCTGGAAAACATTTTGTGTTTACCAGTTGGAATACTTACCGAACTTGTGTGCAGCACTTACAAGGAAACAAGAAAATATTAGCAGCAGTAGGATGCTGAACTTTCAGTAACACAGGGTTCTCAGGGGATGCAGGTACACCAATGAGGTACACAGGGAGTCTAGGGTGGGTACTGTCTGCGGAGAACATAGCGGTCAGAATGTACAGAGAAGGTGAGGGCCTTTGAAAGGGCAGAGTTTAAGGAATTCTCCTGAGCTCCTGATTGGTAGAGGTGGGCTGCACTGCAGACAATCCCCAGGTTGTGGTTCTTGGACACACCCAAGCAAGCAGCTTCTGGGATTTAAAGGCTGAAAAACAGATAAGAATACTTTTCAGCGCTGAGGCACAGGAATCATGGGACAGTACAGTACAGCTCAAGCTGGTGGATGTACATGGAAACACAGTGAGAGCACACTGAAAGGCACTGGAAGATGCTTTCAAACAGACATTAGAAGCAAGAAGGGTCCAACTATAGGACCCTTCTAACTTATATAACTATATTTTATAACTAACTAAACTCCTAGTAACCCCGATATTCCTCGCAAGGAATATCGGGGTTACTAGGAGTTTCTCAGAATGTAGAACACTAGGAGTATAGGGATCACTTGGAATTTTCTTGGGAAGCCAGGGTAATATAGAATCTTGGGGTCATGAGGAAGATTCTTAAGAAGCCATTGACACAAGAAAGCACTAGGGGAACATTAGAAATCTTCTCTGCTAGGAAAGATGGGGGCATCAGGAAACTTCATGGAACACTGGTGGAACCAGCATTATAAACACTAGCTATTGCTTAGGAAAATTCTGAGGAAATGAGACAAGCTTAAATAGAAAGGGAAATGGCCTGACTGGGCAGGGTATGTAGCTAATTGAATCAACAACAGGTTGTTAATCAGTCTTTTGGGATAACAGGTAGCAACAGAACATTGTGATCAAAAAACTATGGAACTACATGTACCAGCATGCCTGCTGGTCTGTGGGAATAGAGGAGACCGATCTGAAGCAAAGCTGCACATCTATGACACCTGTTAGTTTCTTGCCTTCTGTGTGTCTCAACCTAAGTTTTGAGTACTCTCTTGACTTCCTCCTGCCTCAAGCTCAGCTTGAACTTTGACTACTTTCTTGCCTACCACCTGCCTTGTCCTCTGACTGGACACTGACTATTCTATTGCCTGCTGTTTGACTTCAAGTTTTACTCAGACTTTCCGCAATTGGCACCATGTTCCCACAGGGATATCCATTCTGTTCCTGCGACCCCTTGGTAGGGTGATCCTGAGGGTGGCAACCAGGTGACAGCATGCAGCTAGTTAGCCAGGGATCATCAGCCCATCACTTCAGAAGGGATTCTCTGGGGAAGACCAAGCTGTCACTTAAGCCCCGTACACACGTACCGAATGTCGGCCGAACGATCGGCCGTCTTTTGTCCGGTGCTGTCCTGTCGGCTGAAAACTGCAAAAGACTGCACATGAATTTTGTCGGCCAACAACAGCCAACTGCAGAAGTGATGTCATGTGATGGTTAACTTTCCGTGTGTTTTTTCTTTTCTGAGCATGCCCAGTCTTGCTAATCGGCTGTTTGTCAGCCGAATTCTGTACTGACTGGCGAACAACCGGCCGTTCTGGTGTTCGCCAACAAAAATTTTAATGCCTGCACAACAGATTCTGTTCGGCCGAAAAGTTGCTGTCGGCTGTCGGAAGCATCATACTAACAAGCCGACAATCGGCAGATCGTTCGGCGGCTGATGATTTACGGCCGACAATCGCTACGTGTGTACGGGCCTTTAGACTCTACACTTCGGGAGACCAAGTCATCTGCCAGGGGAGTCACTGATAACATTTGGGGAGCTTCTCCCAGCTGACATATCAGGGGTGCCCAAATTGTTTGTAGGTTTATCAATTGACTCAGTCAGAACTATCTCCAAACTGACACATCATTTTTGTAAGATATAACTGAACTGCCGTAAGAAAGATTTTTTGAGAAAATGGAAACACTGACCAGACATTAGTAGAAGCTGGAAGTCATTATATATAAAGTGCATCAATATTCTGCAAAGGCATTGTCCTCTTTTAATCTTGATTACTCAAAACGCTTAAACATCAGTAAAAGAGTAAAGGTCACACATTGGTGGTTAGTCAGATCAGTAATTGTAATTGATTAAATTAATTTTTTAGCAGTGTGTGAAAAGAGGAATAGACTCAGAGTCAAAGAAAAAAGATATAGATTTGTTAAATGGGATACATAGAAAAGTTAATCATTTACACCAAGGAGCCTCTGTCGTGTACCCTACAGTATTGATGACCCTTAGGCATGTACTGCACTGTTCAGTATGGCTGGTATGAGGCTAAATGATAATGTGGGCATGACCCCCTACCCTATTACTGTAGTGGTGTGCCCCTTTATCCAGATGCAGGTGCAAGTCCCAATATTAAATAAATGATGAATTAATAAATAAGTGGTGTATGGCAGCTGCTTGGAGGCCTTCCAGGCCAAAAGTGCTAGGAAGCGTTTGCCTGTACCCTGGAGCTATTTTCTTTGCTCCCACTATTTTAAACCTGATTGGAAAATAAACTTTTAAAATGTAATACACTATCTGGAGCCTTTTCTTTTCATAACCTGACCCCATATCCTGAGGAGGAGTGAAATCAGGTGAGAAGGGACCTAACCTGCACCCCACCAGGAGTATCCAAAAGGGGACCCCATATTGGCCTCCAAGCGCTGTAGGTCTTAGTGCTATACAGCACATAAGACCCAATACTTCTGGTAAGTGATTTAATTCTACCACCTGCCATTGGAAAAAGGAATCCGCGCCACGAAAGTCACAAACTTTTTGATTATTGAGCACGGAGCACTTTGCACTTGATCACCACTTGAAAAGACTTATTTATTTATTTAATAATACTACTAATACTTTCATATTTGTTGGACTTTTTATCAATCTTCAATGTGTTTTCATTTGTTTTGAACCTCACTTAATATTGCACTGGAATATTGCCACTATTCGTTTATATATTAATCTATTTATATTTAATATATTTTCATATTTTGATTCGTTTTGGGGCAGGCGCTGTATATAGCCTAGGCTATTTTTCTGACAGGTTTTATACCTAATAAATCTACCGCTGTTAACCTTAGGAAATTATATATTAATATGCAGACAGTGGCAGACAATATGGGTTCGAGGGCACTTTTGTCCCTTGACGCTAACAAGGCCTTTGATAGCGTGGAGTGGTGTTATCTGTGGTGAGAACGTTATTGCATGGGTATGCTTACTATATCAGAGTCCGCAGGCGGTTATTCGGGGGGGCTACTTCTCAGTCATTCAAACTTGAAAGGGGGACGAGGCAGGGCTGCCCTCTCTCTCCTTTATTGTTCACCCTTGCGATAGAGCCTTTGGCAGCACAGATTAGAGCTAATGATTCTGTGAAGGGATTCAGATACGGACACCTTAATAAGAAGATATTGCTATACGCAGATGACATACTACTAATGCTGGGTGACACAGGCCCTTCATTGAAAGCTGTTATGCAAATGATTACTGACTTTGGCAGGTATTCTGGGCTTACAATAAAATGGACAAAGTCAGCTCTACTACAATTAGATAAAGCCCTGGACCCCCAATTGTCTGGTTTCTGCCCAGTTCCTGTAGCAACGCAGTTTAGATATCTGGGGTCATGATATCATCTAGAATAACTGATTATTAGTATACTGAAAGCAATATGCGTAAACACAAAAGTTTAAAATCTCTCAAATAATAACTGTCTGCTTCAGCTTCAAAAGCATATGTGATAGGCAAATCCGTGATGAAGGGATCGTCATCACGGATCTGCCTATCGCATATGCTTTTGAAGCTGAAGCAGACAGTTATTATTTGAGAGACTTTAACCTTTTGTGTTTCCGCATATTGTTTTCAGTACACTGGTTACATGTTTTATTTTGCATAATTTTTTGAAGCGCACTACTTTCTTCTCATTTCTATTCTATAATCATATTTCTAGTGCTGCTTCTACTTTTCTTATTGATTTACGCACCCTTTATTCATATACCAATTACTGATTATTGCCGCTTAAATATTTTTCCACTTCTAATAAAATTCAGGGATAAGATTGGGATACGGTCTAAGCTGTGGCTCTCAGTGGCTGGCAGAGCGAATCTGGTACAAATTATACTAATGCCCCAACTACTCTATTTTTCACACAATATTACCCGGTAGTTATTCCTTTAAAAATATTTAGATTGGTCTACTCCCTCTTTTGCTCTTTGCTGTGGAAAACGGGACCAGCTAAAATTAGAGCTACAGAGACCAAAGGATAATGGGGGTTTGGTCTTTCCAAACCAATAGATATATTACCTAGTGGCTCAATTACAGCACATGGTCATGTCCTTGAACGATCAGGACCTGGGGGGTGGGGATTCAACGTTGAAAGTGGTTTTACATGTGATGGGGGCTTGTAATGTACCAGAGGGACTGGAGGCCCATCTTTTCTTGAAATCGAATAAGCTATTCCCCACATATACATTGATGCATAAGATATGGTCCAAGGCGAAACAGCTACAGCAGGTAATGGGCTTTACAGAATATAGTCCAATATGGAATAACCATGCCTATCCAGAACTAGGTAAACTGCAGTATGACAGCCTGTGGCATGCAAGGGGAATTACGCATCTTCGCCATATTTTTGAAAGTGGAAGACTGCTTACTTTTGATCAACTGAAAGCCAGATATTGCCTGCCACAAAACATGCATTTTATCTAACTACAGCATGCCATCAAAGCCCAGCCATCGTTGGTTTCACCAGAACAATCCCCAACCCCTATATTTCACATGATGAGGCAGTTTACGTCTACTAAGAGATTTTTTTTCTAGATGTTATGCGATGTTACTGGAGGATTACCTGGATAAATATCCCAACTCAGCTATGGAACGATGGGAAAATTACATAGGAAATATTTATGAAAAGCAGTGGGTGGAGGCATTGAAATCGGTACGTAGCTGCTCCCTAAATGTGGTTTAGAGGATGCCAATTGAAATTTCTGCACAAACTAATTAGCAAATTATCTAAGGTACATCAGGGATATCTTTTTGTATGCAGGGATTTGAATCTTGTAGCAGACCCCATCAGGGATCCTTCCTCACAGCCGAAGTCTTGGCTGCTTTCCCTGACAAATGTTATCCATGCGGAGGACATGCATGATGTGTGGCGCTGCCAACATGCAAATGAACGAGATTTCACATATTTTTTCCCACGACACAACACATACACATTGAGATGTTTTTTTTTGATAAAGTACTTTTGCAGAATGTGTCCTTGTCCATACCATATCTGACATTACATAGTCTGACCATGTGGCCATATACAGTGCCTTGCGAAGTATTCGGCCCCCTTGAACTTTGCGATCTTTTGCCACTTTTCAGGCTTCAAGCATAAAGATATAAAACTGTAATTTTTTGTGAAGAATCAACAACAAGTGGGACACAATCATGAAGTGGAACGAAATTTATTGGATATTTCAAACTTTTTTAACAAATAAAAAACTGAAAAATTGGGCGTGCAAAATTATTCAGCCCCCTTTAAGTTAATACTTTGTAGCGCCACCTTTTGCTGCGATTACAGCTGTAAGTCACTTGGAGTATGTCTCTATCAGTTTTGCACATCGAGAGACTGAAATTTTTGCCCATTCCTCCTTGCAAAACAGCTCGAGCTCAGTGAGGTTGGATGGAGAGCATTTGAGAACAGCAGTTTTCAGTTCATTCCACAGATTCTCGATTGGATTCAGGTCTGGACTTTGACTTGGCCATTCTAACACCTGGATATGTTTATTTGTGAACCATTCCATTGTAGATTTTGCTTTATATTTTGGATCATTGTCTTGTTGGAAGACAAATCTCCGTCCCAGTCTCAGGTCTTTTGCAGACTCCATCAGGTTATCTTCCAGAATGGTCCTGTATTTGGCTCCATCCATCTTCCCATTAATTTTAACCATCTTCCCTGTCCCTGCTGAAGAAAAGCAGGCCCAAATCATGATGCTGGCACCACCATGTTTGACAGTTGGGATGGTGTGTTCAGGGTGATGAGCTGTGTTGCTTTTACGCCAAACATAACATTTTGCATGGTTGCCAAAAAGTTTGATTTTGGTTTCATCTGACCAGAGCACCTTCTTCCACATGTTTGGTGTATCTCCCAGGTGGCTTGTGGCAAACTTTAAATTACACTTTTTATGGATATCTTTAAGAAATGGCTTTCTTCTTGCCACTCTTCCATAAAGGCCAGATTTGTGCAGTATACGACTGATTGTTGTCCTATGGACAGAGTCTCCCACCTCAGCTGTAGATCTCTGCAGTTCATCCAGAGTGATCATGGGCCTCTTGGCTGCATCTCTGATCAGTCTTCTCCTTGTATGAGCTGAAAGTTTAGAGGGACGGCCAGGTCTTCATAGATTTGCAGTGGTCTGATACTCCTTCCATTTCAATATTATCGCTTGCACAGTGCTCCTTGGGATGTTTAAAGCTTGGGAAATCTTTTTGTATCCAAATCCGGCTTTAAACTTCTCCACAACAGTATCTCAGACCTGCCTGGTGTGTTCCTTGTTCTTCGTGATGCTCTCTGCGCTTTAAACGGACCTCTGAGACTATCACAGTGCAGGTGCATTTATACGGAGACTTGATTACACACAGATGGATTCTATTTATCATCATTAGTCATTTAGGTCGACATTGGATCATTCAGAGATCCTCACTGAACTTCTGGAGAGAGTTTGCTGCACTGAAAGTAAAGGGGCTGAATAATTTTTCACGCCCAATTTGTCAGTTTTTTATATGTTAGCAAAGTTTGAAATATCCAATAAATTTCGTTTCACTTCATGATTGTGTCCCACTTGTTGATTCTTCACAAAAAATTACAGTTTTATATCTTTATGTTTGAAGCCTGAAATGTGGCAAAAGGTCGCAAAGTTCAAGGGGGCCGAATACTTTTGCAAGGCACTGTATATGTCTCTGGCAGAGGTTGTCACATATTTTTTTATTTTATGTCACTTTTTTTTATGGCGATGCAACAATTCTATAATCCATAAACTAGAATGCAAAAAAACTATTACTAATCAACTTAACAAATTATTTTTGCACAATAGTCTTCCAGCTACCGACCCATTTGTGGAATGCCCACAAAGCCTTTGTCAGAGGCCTACTGATCCAAATTGGTTCTAGGGTTAAAAAACTCTACACGGCTAAAGTAGATGCTCTTATACCTGAAATCCACTGTTTAGATACTTAAAACAAATCGTCCCCATCTAGTACTATGGCAACCGCACTGTTACAATTGCGCAACAATTTGCGAAGGCTACTGTGTGAACAGCATGACAAATACCTGAGTCGTTTAATACTGAATTACTATGCCCTCAATAAGAGAGCTGGAAAGTCAAAGAAATCACCCTGTCAAGGATTGGATGGGTGACCACAGTGATTTCTTGGAATTTTGGAGTATAGCTGATGTGTGTCACTACAGATATATATTTTGGATTTACATTGCCTGATTTTGGATGCTCCCCTATGGGAGGTTTGTGAGATTTCACTCACCCTATCCTCGTGGTGTGCACTTTTTTGATTTTGATGTCTATCTTGTTGATGGCGACTTCACCTACAATCTCTGATTCAATATTATAGGTTGACGTTCAATCTTAGATCATAAGCTTTTATATCTTCTAAGATAGATGTTGACAATACATCGTATTGAACACATTTTTTGTGGATGATGCTTTCAAGGTTTACACATATTGAAAATCGGATCCTGAAGAAGCCCGTATTCCGGGCATAACGTGTAGAGATGTCGCGAATGTAGCGGGGTCTTCCATTATACAAGTGCTAAAAGACTGCTGCTTGACATTTGAGAGGAACTCGGCTCCATCTAGTGGCCAAAAGGACACATTGCAGCGGCTATGGAATGTCTTTTGATGTTATTTTCCTTTCAGGAAGTTGAGCAGTCTTCATCGCCCATAGTGCTTTGAGAATACCAGGGTGCACTGCTGCACCGCACAGCCTTCTGGGGGAAGCTTTATAAAGGAAGGGAGGAGCCAGGCTCACTCTCTTGGGAAAGACACAGTGAGACAAGCAGGATGCCAGTGCTGTGGGCTGATGCTGTATGCTAGGCCGAAACTCCTGGGCCTTAAGTGACTAAGTTGCAGTGTTTCATCTCCAGTAGAGGATCCCTCCTGGAGGTCCCATCGATGTTCTACAGAGACCAGACTCATCCACCCCAAATACCTAGCGCGGCTGGTGACAGAGGCCGGAGACTGAGACAGCAGCGGAGGCTTCCTGGGAGACAGTCCTGTTGGTGAGAGGGCACCTGCCCAAAAACTGACTCTATCTATCAAAGAAGTAACTTTAGTCAGGATTAGCCTTAGAGTAGTAGAAGGCAATATACCAGGTGGCCCAGTACATCTCTCACAGAAGTTTTACCGGCAATCCTGCACAGACACCCCGCGGTGATTACTAACTGTTTGCTGCCATTCTCTCTATTGATCACCCATCCTCAATGTGGATTACAAATTGCGAGTGCACCAACGTTGCTAGCGAAGATATAGAGAAGAAACAGCGGACTCAGATAGGTCTGACATTCTGATACTGTGTCTAACTGAATGCTGAGCCTTATCTCCAAAAGTATAATAGTGATTAAGATGGCGGTCCTATAGGCTCTGAGACATTTCCTGAAACAATTAATGTGCCCTTGAGGAGTGATATCACAGTATTTATCTTATCTTTGATTAATTAATTAGTATATCCTTTTACAAAGTCATATTTTACTGTATCGAAACTGTTTATTTGATTCACAGTAAATAACTTTCCTGTTTAAAAGCAAGCTTGTGTGTGGTCACCTTGTATTACCCAGAAGGACTGCAGCTGGAGAGAGGTAACAGGTCATTATTATTTATTGAAGTGTTATATTCCAATCTGTGTAGCCATTTGGTAATCCAGTCCTATTCTGGGTCAGTTGTGCCTAGGGAGGGTTCGAGCCAATTCTGTGGGTTGTTAGGCAGGACGTAGACCCAATAATCTAATCAGCAGCTCCTGCGGGGGTGGTGCTACACGTGGGGGCTCGTCCGGGATGATCTACAGTCCTGCAACACAACCCTCTCAGCCACAGAATCCCCCTCAACGCAGAAATGGATCCTACCGCTGCAGCCGAGTGGTGCAGGGAAGAGAATGTCGTAGTGGAAAATGGCCTGGTGGTTGAAATCAAGGGAGAGGTCTGGACTGAGGAAAAACTCCTCCCAGTTTTAAGGGCACTGTCCACAGACAGGAAATTCTGGGTGACTGACATAAAGACAGACACCACCGTTCCACACACGTATGCATTGTGTGAGTGGAGGAAGGGGGTCCCTGATTACTTTAAGGGAACCAGTGTAAAGACTACTGACCAAACAGAACTTTTCTTAATACATCCAGAAGTCCTTACTGAAGGTCCCTCATCCACCACTCCTGGGGGATCCAGCAAAGAAAAAGGTGTCCAAGAAGGGAGTCCAGAGTCACCACCTTTGTCTACCTTTAGCTCAGAACTGTGTGCTGTTCTCGGGGAAATCGTAGCAAAATGTAGTAAGGACTCCCCAAACTATCTGATGACTGAATATAGGAAGCTCAGGACATTCTCTGGGAAACAGCCTGTGCCTTCGACAGAAGACGGGTTTGAAGAGTGGTTAGATACCGCCACTCAGGCTTTGGAAGAGTGGGAGGTACCAGAACAGCACAAGAAACAGAGAATCACAGAAAGTTTAAAGGGACCTGCACTAGAGGCCGTACGTAATCTCAAGCTAAGCAAAAAGAACTGTACTGCACAGGATTATCTAGACATTCTACAAGATGTATTTGGTCGGACGGAGAACGTGGCTGAACTTCTTTACCAGTTAGACCACTGTTACCAAGAAGAGGAAGAGAAGTTGTCCGAATTTATTAGACGCCTAGATAAGATCATCCACCAGATCTTGATAAAGAAAGGGATAGACCCCCGGAAGGTAGATGAGACTCGTGCACGGCAGGTGCTGAGAGGGGCTCAACCCTTAGATCCCATTGCCATACTGTTGCGAACTCGCCAAGATGGTGGCATTCTGGAATACCCTGACCTGATCCGAATGGTCAGAGAAGAAGAGGTCATGTTAGACAACAAAAGGAAGAGTCGGCAGTTTGACTCAACTGCTCGTGTCAGAGTGATAAGTGCAAAAGAAAGTGACTCGCAAGTTGAACTCCTAAAGACCCAGGTGTCCCAGTTGATAGAAATGGTGTCCATCCTGACTAGTCAGGCATCTACTCTACCTGATGGGAACGTGTCAGAGAAGCCGGATAAACCTTCTAACCTTAGAGTAGACCCGGAACCGAGACCTAGGAGATCGCTAACTTGTTTCAACTGTGGGGGAGTAGGACATGTTAGAGGAGTATGTCCCAGCCCAGGAAATGTCGCCTCAGAACCTCGCAAGCCAGCGGAAAAACTTCAGAGGGCACCCGTGAAGGAGTCGACCGGGTGCCCGCCAGTTTCAAGGGAATCCAAGAGACTCAATGATTCAGGGAATCTGAGTCAGGGAGTCAGATCCAGGTACAACGCCCCTAGTTCTATACTCCAGGCTACTGAGAGAAGGAAAATCAATGCACACCGGGCCCAGAGGGGACTGAAGTCCAGAAGAAAAAAAAAGAAAAGAGCCTGGGTGCAGAGAACTGAATCAGACAACAAGGCCACTTCAAGAGAATTCCCAACTAACTTGGTCGGGCCTTCCCCTGTAGTCTCTGTCCAGGTAGAAGGAATTTACACAAGAGCCCTCCTTGACACTGGGGCCCAAGTGACTCTTCTGTATAGAGACTTCTATGATAAACACCTTACCCATCTACCTCTGCAGAAGTTGGAAGATCTGGAGATATGGGGTATCGGGACTCAAAGTTTTCCCTATGACGGGTATCTGCCAATCAAGTTGACCTTTGACCCATCAGTGGCTGGTGAAGCTGAAACCTTCGACACCCTAGCGGTGGTCTGTCCTCGTCCGCCAGGGGCCAACAAAAGCTCTCTCATCGTAGGGACCAACACTGACCTAGTAAGGCGCCTCCTGACACAACTGGTCCAGGGACAGGATGCTCCAGCGCCAAGGATTCACCCCATGCTACGGCAGGCCTATCAACGATTAGTATTGGAGCAAGAGACTCCTGCAGAAGGAGTTGGAAGACTCTGGAAGTTGGACAGAACGGAAAAGGTCTTGCAGCCAGGAGAGGTGGCTTGTCTGAAAGCTTCCGTTAAACTCACATGGAAACAGCCGGGCCCTTTTATCATCTTTGAATCAGGTCCACAGGAAGAGGAGAGAGGGATAGAAGTAATCCCTGAAGTGATCCCTTTGAAGGTGTTACAGAAAAACCATGGAAGGGTTTTAGTGAGTGTCAGAAACACCTCTACTACACCGGTGAAGGTACCGGCCAGAGTGCTGTTGGGCCAAGTTAACCCGGCTACCCCAGTTGTCCCATCTGATCTTAAAGAGGAGGGAAGGGGTGAAGATGTTATAGAAGAGCTCTGCTCTGGAAACGCTGCCCTCCCACCAGAATGGGTGAAGAGGGCCAAGGCACAACTTGCTGGATGGCGAGGAATATTTTCTAGGGCTGAGTTCGACGTGGGATGCGCCAGGAGTGCCACTCATAAGATCCGCCTGAGTGAGGACAAACCTTTCCGAGAAAGAGTCCGGCGAGTTCCCTTAGGTGACTTAGAAGATCTACGTCAGCAGCTGGCGGAACTCAAGAAGACTGGGGTTATTCGAGAATCCAGGAGCCCATATGCTTCTCCGATAGTGGTAGTCCGGAAGAAAAACGGATCTCTGAGGCTTTGTATCGACTACCGAACACTGAACAGAAGAACCATCCCAGACCAGTATACCACTCCTCGAATCGAAGACGCCCTACAGAGCCTGTCAGGGGCGAAGTGGTTCAGTGTGATGGACTTAAAGAGTGGGTATTATCAGATCCCCATGCACCCTGAAGATCGGGAGAAGACAGCCTTCATCACCCCTGTGGGGTTCTTTGAGTTCAATCGCATGCCTCAGGGATTGTCAGGGGCCCCTGCTACCTTCCAAAGGCTGATGGAAAGGACCGTTGGAGATATGAATTTGATAGAGGTACTGGTATACTTGGATGATGTTATCGTGTTTGGCAGAACTTTGGAAGAACACGAGGAGAGGTTGGAAAAGGTCCTGAAGAGGCTACATGAAGAAGGCCTGAAACTTTCTCCTGAGAAGTGCCAATTCTATCAGTCCTCGGTCCATTACCTGGGCCACATCGTGTCTGAAGAAGGGGTGGCCACCGACCCGGACAAGCTGGAAGCTGTCGCCTCCTGGCCGAGACCTACAAATGTGACCGAACTTCGGTCGTTCCTGGGTTTTTGCTCCTATTACAGGAGGTTTGTAGAGGGGTTCGCCAAGATTGCCCGACCCCTCAATGAGTTACTAAAGAACGAAGAAGATGACGTTCCTGAACTGGTCAAGCCAATGAAGTCCACCATGGGACCCCGGAAGGCCAAGGAGTCCATCCAGGATCAGTGGACCCCAGAATGTGAAGGGGCTTTCATTCAGTTGAAAAAGAATCTAACCACTGCCCCTGTGTTGGCCTACGCAGACCCCACGAAACCATATGAACTACATGTCGATGCCAGCCGAGATGGGCTGGGTGGGGTACTCTACCAGGAACATGGGGGCCACCTGCGACCCGTAGCCTACGTGAGCAGGAGTCTACTACCTGCTGAAAGGAATTATCCTACCCACAAACTTGAATTCCTGGCCTTAAAGTGGGCAGTGGTCGACAAACTGAAAGATTACCTGTACGGAGCTGAATTCATTGTCAAGACGGATAATAATCCCCTTACCTATCTGTTGACTACAGCTAAGCTGGATGCAACAGGACACAGATGGTTGGCTGCCCTCTCTAGCTTCAACTTCAGCCTGAAGTATCGGCCAGGAATCGGGAACAGGGATGCAGATGCCCTATCCAGAAGGTTGCATGCACCACACGAACCTGATGAAGAATGGACCCATTTGGCTCCAGAAGGGGTGCGTGCCCTATATCAGGGAACTGAACTTCGATCCAGAGGAGGATCAAGAGCCGAAGAGATTGGGGTTTCGGCTGTCGGAGTACCCAAATACTATTGCAGGGTGACCCAGGTTGAAGGGGAAGATTTACCCCGGCTGTCCAAAAGGGACTTGAGGAAGGAGCAGCTGGAAGACCCTCTGGGAAAACTTCTTTTGGAAGCCTTGGAGATCCAGCGCCCTGAGTTGCTTCTCACCGACTCTCCTCAGGGGGCCCGTCTGTTGCATAGAGAGTGGACCCGGTTACAGATCCGAGAAGGGGTGGCCTACCGAAGAGGCCCATCTGAAGATCTGGAGGAGAAGTGGCAACTGTTCTTACCAGCTAAATACAGGGAGAGAGTTCTGGCTGCTCTTCATGATAATCATGGCCATCTGGGACCTGAAAGAACTTTTCAGCTTGTCAGAGACAGGTTCTACTGGCCCTGTATGAGGGCCGAAGTTGAAGGATACTGTCATTCTTGTGTCCGATGTATACAAAGGAAGACTCTGCCACGTCAAGCAGCCCCAATGGGCCATCTGCAAAGCCAGGGACCCATGGAACTGGTGTGCATTGATTTCCTTTGCCTAGAGCCTGATCTGAGTGGCCAAGGGAATGTCCTTGTGGTAACAGACCATTTTACCAGATACGCCCAAGCATTCCCAACAAGGGATCAGAAGGCCTCTACAGTAGCCAAAGTTCTTTTAGAAAAGTTCTTTGTACACTATGGGTTACCACAACGCCTCCATTCAGATCAGGGAAGAGACTTTGAAAGCAGACTGATCAAGAGACTGTTAGATCTGTTAGGCATCCAAAAGACTAGAACTACTCCCTACCATCCACAAGGGGATGCCCAGCCGGAAAGATTTAACAGGACTCTTTTGGACATGTTGGGGACTTTAAGCTCAGAGAAGAAACAGCATTGGGGCAAACATGTAGCTGCCATTGTGCATGCCTACAACAGTACTGTCAGTGATGCTACTGGATATTCCCCTTATCGTCTAATGTTTGGACGAGAGGCTCGATTGCCAGTGGATTTGGCCTTTGGCATCTCGCCCGATCACACCTCTTCAGCATCGCACAAGGGATATGTGGACCGACTGCGGAAGAGTCTGAAATCGGCCTATGATAAAGCTCAGGCCACATCTGATCAACGTGGACTGAGGAATAAAAGGAATTTCGACTTAAAAGTTCGGATCCAAGACTTGCAACCAGGGGACAGGGTATTGTTGAGGAACTTGGGTGTCCCGGGAAAACACAAGTTGGCAGACCGCTGGAAGTCCCAACCTTATGTTATCTGCAAGCAACTACCAAACCTCCCTGTGTATCAAATTCGGCCTGAAGGAAGTGTGGGTCCATTGAAGACTTGGCATAGGAACCATTTACTGCCTCTCTCTGAAGCAGTTCGCATGCCTCCTGTCGTAGATTCGCCAGAGACCCCTTCGACCTCTCGCCTGTCCAGACCAGTCACCAGATCTCAGTCGACACTCCCAGATGTGAGGGAGGGAAATTCTCCATCTGAAGATCTGGAAGATGAAGAGGAGGTATCTGACTGGATGTGGTCGTCTCAGTTACCAGAACCCACACCTGCCTCCCTGTCTTCATCCGAATTGGCTGACAGAGGAACCCTTCGGGCGGAAGCCCCCGAATTCATACCTTTCCACATGCTTCCAGAAGAAGTAGTTGATGATGAAGATCCTGAGGAGGAGGTTGCACCTTCCTCTGAAGAAGAACTGACCGCTCTTGAAGCATCAGATTCCTGTGTGTTGGAACATGAGGAGGAGGACATTGAAGAATCCCCAGAAGTGGCTGGTCCTAGTACCTCTGAGATCGTGCATCCCAAAGAACAGAGGGAAAGAAGAGTCATTCACCCGCCCAAAAGACTGACCTATGACCAATTGGGTGAATGCTCAGAAGAGGCTATCTTTACTTCCAAACGAACTCTTGATCAGCCTAGTTCTTCCACCGCAGATTTGGTGGAGGACAACCCTAGCTCACCCCCAGGCACATCTGTACAAGCCACTCAAGTGTCAGGGGTCTGTGAACAGAATTACCTTCCCTCCCCTGACAATTGGTGGGAGGTTCCTATGTCGAACCTGTGTTGTAATATGCAGTTGTTAAGTTTGAACTCTGCTTATGAAAAGGAAGATGATTCCCTGTTATGCATATGTTAATGTTTTTTTTTGTGTACTGCCAACATATGCACTGGAGTACATGCTGTTGTCCTCTTTGGGGACCAAAGTTTCTCAAGTGGGGGGAGTGTGTAGCGGGGTCTTCCATTATACAAGTTCTAAAAGACTGCTGCTTGACATTTGAGAGGAACTCGGCTCCATCTAGTGGCCAAAAGGACACATTGCAGCGGCTATGGAATGTCTTTTGATGTTATTTTCCTTTCAGGAAGTTGAGCAGTCTTCATCGCCCATAGTGCTTTGAGAATACCAGGGTGCACTGCTGCACCGCACAGCCTTCTGGGGGAAGCTTTATAAAGGAAGGGAGGAGCCAGGCTCACTCTCTTGGGAAAGACACAGTGAGACAAGCAGGATGCCAGTGCTGTGGGCTGATGCTGTATGCTAGGCCGAAACTCCTGGGCCTTAAGTGACTAAGTTGCAGTGTTTCATCTCCAGTAGAGGATCCCTCCTGGAGGTCCCATCGATGTTCTACAGAGACCAGACTCATCCACCCCAAATACCTAGCGCGGCTGGTGACAGAGGCCGGAGACTGAGACAGCAGCGGAGGCTTCCTGGGAGACAGTCCTGTTGGTGAGAGGGCACCTGCCCAAAAACTGACTCTATCTATCAAAGAAGTAACTTTAGTCAGGATTAGCCTTAGAGTAGTAGAAGGCAATATACCAGGTGGCCCAGTACATCTCTCACAGAAGTTTTACCGGCAATCCTGCACAGACACCCCGCGGTGATTACTAACTGTTTGCTGCCATTCTCTCTATTGATCACCCATCCTCAATGTGGATTACAAATTGCGAGTGCACCAACGTTGCTAGCGAAGATATAGAGAAGAAACAGCGGACTCAGATAGGTCTGACATTCTGATACTGTGTCTAACTGAATGCTGAGCCTTATCTCCAAAAGTATAATAGTGATTAAGATGGCGGTCCTATAGGCTCTGAGACATTTCCTGAAACAATTAATGTGCCCTTGAGGAGTGATATCACAGTATTTATCTTATCTTTGATTAATTAATTAGTATATCCTTTTACAAAGTCATATTTTACTGTATCGAAACTGTTTATTTGATTCACAGTAAATAACTTTCCTGTTTAAAAGCAAGCTTGTGTGTGGTCACCTTGTATTACCCAGAAGGACTGCAGCTGGAGAGAGGTAACAGGTCATTATTATTTATTGAAGTGTTATATTCCAATCTGTGTAGCCATTTGGTAATCCAGTCCTATTCTGGGTCAGTTGTGCCTAGGGAGGGTTCGAGCCAATTCTGTGGGTTGTTAGGCAGGACGTAGACCCAATAATCTAATCAGCAGCTCCTGCGGGGGTGGTGCTACACGAACTTAAAATTTGCCGTTCGCGAACGTCCGCAAATGTTCGCGAACGGGCGAACCGGGCAAACCGCCATAGACTTCAATAGGCAGGCAAATTTTAAAACCCACAGGGACTCTTTCTGGCCACAATAGTTTTGGAAAAGTTGTTTCAAGGGGACTAACACCTGGACTGTGACATGCCGGAGGGGGATCAATGGCAAAACTCCCATGGAAAATTACGTAGTTGACGCAGAGTCGGGTTTTAATCAATAAAGGGCATAAATCACCTAACATTCCTAAATTGTTTGGAATAACGTGCTTTAAAACATCCAGTGTGTGTATACGATCAGGTATGATGTTGTATCAATCAGGTAGTTTAAGGGTTACGCCCGCTTCACAGTGACAGACCAAACTCTGACAGACCAAACTCCCCATTTAACGCACCGCAAACAACCGCAAACAGTCCATTTGCAGTGGGTACAGTACAGTCTGTGGACCTGACACTCACTGGCAGGCAACTATAAAAAATATATATTTTATTAATTTGCAAGGTGCTGTGCCACCGTATATATGAGTGGTGGGCACTGCAGTGGGCACAGTACACTCTGTGGACCTGACACTCACTGGCAGGCCAGGCAACTGCAATTATAAAAAATATATTTTTTTTAATTTGCAAGATGCTGTGCCACCGTATATATGAGTGGTGGGCACTGCAGTGGGCACAGTACACTCTGTGGACCTGACACTCACTGGCAGGCCAGGCAACTGCAATTATAAAAAATATATATTTTTTTAATTTGCAAGGTGCTGTGCCACTGTATATATGAGTGGTGGGCACTGCAGTGGGCACAGTACACTCTGTGGACCTGACACTCACTGGCAGGCCAGGCAACTGCAATTATAAAAAATATATATTTTTTTAATTTGCAAGGTGCTGTGCCACCGTATATATGAGTGGTGGGCACTGCAGTGGGCACAGTACACTCTGTGGACCTGACACTCACTGGCAGGCCAGGCAACTGCAATTATAAAAAAATATATTTTTTTTTAATTTGCAAGATGCTGTGCCACCGTATATATGAGTGGTGGGCACTGCAGTGGGCACAGTACACTCTGTGGACCTGACACTCACTGGCAGGCCAGGCAACTGCAATTATAAAAAATATATATTTTTTTAATTTGCAAGGTGCTGTGCCACCGTATATATGAGTGGTGGGCACTGCAGTGGGCACAGTACACTCTGTGGGCCTGACACTCACTGGCAGGCCAGGCAACTGCAATTATAAAAAATATATATTTTTTTAATTTGCAAGGTGCTGTGCCACCATATATATATATATGAGCGGTGGGCACTGCAGTGGGCACAGTACACTTTGTGGACCTGACACTCACTGGCAGGCCAGGCAACTGCAATTATAAAAAATAATTTTTCTTTAATTTGCAAGGTGCCGTGCCACCGTATATATATATATAATATGAGTGGTGGGCACTGCAGTGGGCGCAGTACACTCTGTGGACCTGACACTCACTGGCAGGCCAGGCAACTGCAATTATAAAAAATATATTTTTTTTTAATTTGCAAGGTGCTGTGCCACCGTATATATGAGTGGTGGGCACTGCAATGGGCACAGTACACTCTGTGGACCTGACACTCACTGGCAGCCGGCAGGCAACTGCAATTATGACAGAGGGAAAAAAAAATATTTTTTAAACTGCAAGGTACTGTGCCACCCGATATGAGTGTGGTGTGCACACAGTACAGTCTGTGGTGGGTCTGTGGCCTCTCACACACGGCGGGCAGGCAACTGCACAATAGATATATATATATATCTCAAAAAAAATTTACTGAAATACCAGCCCTAAAAAGGGCTTTTTGGGGTGCTGTCAGGATGCGGTCCTTACAGCAGGAGTGGACCGAGAACACTATCTAACAACTGTCCCTATTAACAGCAGCAGCAGCACTCTCCCTGCTCTCACTAACACACTGCTTCAGAATGATCTAAGATGGATGCTGCCCTTGCTTTTTTATAGGAGGTGGGAGGGTGTGGGAGGGAGGGTATGCTGATTGGCTGGAATGTGTCTGCTGACTGTGAGGTACAGGGTCAAAGTTTGCCTCAATGATGAAGTATAGGGGGCGGACCGAACATATGTTCGCCCGCAGCGGCAGACGCGAATAAGCGATGTTCGCCGGGAACTGTTCGCCGGCGAATAGTTTCGGGACATCTCTAATAACGTGTAGCTCCGAACCTTGTGAGATTACCCTATACCTAGAACATTGTACTATTTTGTGATATGTATAACATGACATACTTTTATGTAAAGCATATGTTTTGCTATTTTAATGTTTTTGGTATGTAACAATAAAAACACATTGTTTTTAGTTATGATACATGGTGTTTGACTTTTGGGCACACTAAAAATCCCCACTTTTCAGTGTCTCCCCTTTTCCTTTTTCCCTTCCCCTCCTTCCTTTAGGGGAGACCTGGAAAACATTTTGTGTTTACCAGTTGGAATACTTACCGCACTTGAGTGCAGCACTCACAAGGAAACAAGAAATTATTAGCAGCAGTAGGATGCTGAGCTTTCAGTAACACAGGGTCCTCAGGGGATGCAGGTACACCGAAATACAGATGAGGTACACAGGGAGTCTAAGGTGGGTACTGTCTGCGGAGAACATAGTGGTCAGAATGTACAGAGAAGGTGAGGGCCTTTGAAAGGGCTGAGGTGCAGAGTTTAAGGAATTCTCCTGAGCTCCTGATTGGTAGAGGTGGGCTGCACTGCAGACAATCCCCAGGCTGTGGTTCTTGGACACACCCAAGCAAGCAGCTACTGGGATCTAAGGGCTGAAAAACAGATAAGAATACTTTTCAGCGCTGAGGCACAGGAATCATGGGACAGTACAGTACAGCTCAAGCTGGTGGATGTACATGGAAACACCGTGAGAGCACACTGAAAGGCACTGGAAGATGCTTTCAAACAGACATTAGGAGCAAGAAGGGTCCAACTATAGGATCACAAGGAATATCGGGGTCGCTAGGAGTTTCTCAGAATGTAGAACACTAGGAGTATAGGGATCACTTGGAATTTTCTTGGGAAGCCAGGGTAATATGGAATCTTGGGGTCATGAGGAAGATTCTTAAGAAGCCATTGACACAAGAAAGCACTAGGGGAACATTAGAAATCTTCTCTGCTAGGAAAGATGGGGGCATCAGGAAACTTCATGGAACACTGGTGGAACCAGCATTATAAACACTAGCTATTGCTTAGGAAAATTCTGAGGAAATGAGACAAGCTTAAATAGAAAGGGAAATGGCCTGACTGGGCAGGGTATGTAGCTAATTGAATCAACAACAGGTTGTTAATCAGTCTTTTGGGATAACAGGTAGCAACAGAACATTGTGATCAAAAAACTATGGAACTACATGTACCAGCATGCCTGCTGGTCTGTGGGAATAGAGGAGACCGATCTGAAGCAAAGCTGCACATCTATGACACCTGTTAGTTTCTTGCCTTCTGTGTGTCTCAACCTAAGTTTTGAGTACTCTCTTGACTTCCTCCTGCCTCAAGCTCAGCTTGAACTTTGACTACTTTCTTGCCTACCACCTGCCTTGTCCTCTGACTGGACACTGACTATTCTATTGCCTGCTGTTTGACTTCAAGTTTTACTCAGACTTTCCGCAATTGGCACCATGTTCCCACAGGGATATCCATTCTGTTCCTGCGACCCCTTGGTAGGGTGATCCTGAGGGTGGCAACCAGGTGACAGCATGCAGCTAGTTAGCCAGGGATCATCAGCCCATCACTTCAGAAGGGATTCTCTGGGGAAGACCAAGCTGTCACTTAAGCCCCGTACACACGTACCGAATGTCGGCCGAACGATCGGCCGTCTTTTGTCCGGTGCTGTCCTGTCGGCTGAAAACTGCAAAAGACTGCACATGAATTTTGTCGGCCAACAACAGCCAACTGCAGAAGTGATGTCATGTGATGGTTAACTTTCCGTGTGTTTTTTCTTTTCTGAGCATGCCCAGTCTTGCTAATCGGCTGTTTGTCAGCCGAATTCTGTACTGACTGGCGAACAACCGGCCGTTCTGGTGTTCGCCAACAAAAATTTTAATGCCTGCACAACAGATTCTGTTCGGCCGAAAAGTCGCTGTCGGTTGTCGGAAGCATCATACTAACAAGCCGACAATCGGCAGATCGTTCGGCGGCTGATGATTTACGGCCGACAATCGCTACGTGTGTACGGGCCTTTAGACTCTACACTTCGGGAGACCAAGTCATCTGCCAGGGGAGTCACTGATAACATTTGGGGAGCTTCTCCCAGCTGACATATCAGGGGTGCCCAAATTGTTTGTAGGTTTATCAATTGACTCAGTCAGAACTATCTCCAAACTGACACATCATTTTTGTAAGATATAACTGAACTGCCGTAAGAAAGATTTTTTGAGAAAATGGAAACACTGACCAGACATTAGTAGAAGCTGGAAGTCATTATATATAAAGTGCATCAATATTCTGCAAAGGCATTGTCCTCTTTTAATCTTGATTACTCAAAACGCTTAAACATCAGTAAAAGAGTAAAGGTCACACATTGGTGGTTAGTCAGATCAGTAATTGTAATTGATTAAATTAATTTTTTAGCAGTGTGTGAAAAGAGGAATAGACTCAGAGTCAAAGAAAAAAGATATAGATTTGTTAAATGGGATACATAGAAAAGTTAATCATTTACACCAAGGAGCCTCTGTCGTGTACCCTACAGTATTGATGACCCTTAGGCATGTACTGCACTGTTCAGTATGGCTGGTATGAGGCTAAATGATAATGTGGGCATGACCCCCTACCCTATTACTGTAGTGGTGTGCCCCTTTATCCAGATGCAGGTGCAAGTCCCTTTAACTCAATTCCCCATAATCCTCTGGGCTCCCAGCATCCCATGAGTTCTAGGACATGCCCAGGGAGTATAAATGCCAGCTCCGCCCAGCTTCCTGTGCTCAGAGAGATCCTGCCTGATGGGACAGCAGTGACTGGGCAAGTGAGCTGTCCCCAGGTGCTGGGTCCTCATTCGATAAGCCTGGTGTGTGGGCCTCCAGCAGTGAGCACAAGAGCACGCGGTATTTATCCAAGCCCCAGTCACTGGAGAGGACTCTGTTACAGTCCATGTGGAGAAGTTGTCCAAGCAGTGGGTTGGTCCTATCTACGGCCCCCAGAGCCTCCTGACCAAAGTCAGCATCAGCAGTGCCTGTGTGAAGTCTGTGCCAGCAGAAAATACCCTCAACTCCCAGTCTGCTGAATGAACGATTAATCTCTGGGAACACGTGAGAATATTCCGATCTTTTCCTATCTGTAAACTGAACTCAGAATGCTCTGCTGCCATCTAGTGGCCATTACTAGAACTGCAATATAATTGTTTTCACACGTTTTATGAATATTTCTCCTTTCTTCATATTTCTGTTTTGTACTGCAAACCCCTGTTCACATGATCTCCTGTGTAATCTACGTTCCACATTGTTAAGTAAAGTAGAAATTGCACATCACCACTGGTCTGATCATTGGCTGATACCATTACATAACACTTGGCGTCACGAACAGGATCAGCCATGTCAGTCAGTGGTGAGGGAAGCAGCACTGAGGGTGTCAAACAGTCTGCCATAGCTTCCCTATTGCTGGCAGGATTGCTACCACAGCATCTGCCTAAGTACACAGGACCAGATCAGGACTTGGATGACTGGATTAGGAGATTGCGGGGCTTGATCCGGTCATATGGGGTGCCACCCACACAGCAGGCAGATCTGGCCATTAATGCCCTTGAAGGGGAAGCAAGGAAGTTAATTTTGCACCTTCCAGCAGAGGACCAGGATTCCCTAGACAAGATAATCAGCCGCTTGGAAGCAGTGTATACCCAACCGGTTGCATTAGGGGATCTTAGGGCTCGCTTTATCAGTAGAAGGCAGAGAGTGGGAGAATCCATTCCGCAGTACGCTCTGGAACTGCAGGATATAGCAGCCGAGATCCGACGCAATGAGTGGAGGCGAGCAGGACATGCTGGCTGGAGTGATACAGACGGGTGGCTGAAGGATCAGTTTTTGGATGGACTTCTGTCTGACAAAGTCAGGGAAAAGCTACAAGAAAAGGACAGAAGTAACCCAAACTTAAAATTCCACGAAATTTTAGAAGCAGCTATCCTGTATTCAGAGCCCAGACGTGCCAGTGTGGACGTTCTCATGGCCAGCACAGGGAATAAACCATGTAAACTGCCACAAACTGAACAAATAGCTCCATGGGAGGTGGCCATCCACAAGCTGACAGAAGGAATGGCCCAGCTCCAGACAGAACTTGCCACGCTGAGGCGCGAGCGAGATAATCCAAGGGGGCCAAGGGAGAACATCCCTTCATGGAGAAACCGATCACCGCCCCGCCGGCGACCAAGAAGGGAGAGGTCACCCTCCCCATGTTGGGGCTGTCAACAAAAGGGACATTGCTTGAGGGACTGTCCTGATCAAATACCAAGGGGGCCATTAAACCCAGAGCGCCCCGCCGCTAGGAGTCAAGCAGTGGGGCGGTCCAGCAAAATGACTCCCCAGTCACACACGGAGGACGTGGTAGTCGATTGCCCTGTGGTACATGGGTACTTCGATGGCCAAGAGATCGAGTGTCTCTTCTACACTGGCTCCCAAGTCACTATTCTAACAGAACCTTTGTTCCAGCAATACTTCCCAAAGAAGAAAATGAGTCGAGATACCCCATGGCCCTCACTGACAGCTGCCAACGAACTTCCTATAGAAGTGGTTGGGATTACCTGGATGAAGGTAAAACTGTGGGGACAGGACCTTGGCCAAAAAGGTGTGGTGGTTACACGTGTATCCGGAAAAGGACAGCCGCAGGTGATATTGGGCATGAATATCATCCAGGGGCTGAAGCCCGAGCTGTTGAAACAATGTCCTACCCACCTGGGACCACCTAAAGAAGTTAGAAATCTGCTTCTTACCTTGGCAGCACTAAAGGACAAACACGTGGCCAATGCCCTATCACGGTACCCTTCAGTACAACCACAGCGAGATGTGGATGAAGAGGCTGAAGAAGAAGAAATTCCACCCGTAATGAGGGCTAGACCTAAGAGTCAACCACGGGTGGACCTCATCCATGTATTGGAAGAGTATAACTGGGCGGAAATACAGAAGAATGATCCTATGATTACCCCAGTAAGAGAGGCGATGCAGTTACAGCGGTGGCCCAGTAGAAGAGAAAGATCGCGACTGCTGCCAGAGACACAAAAACTGTTGGGTGAATGGTCACGTTTCCTCTTGAGAGATGGCATATTGTATCGCAGAATAATGTTCCCCCATGACTCTTCGGTAACCTGGCAGGTTGTACTGTCACGGGCCAGAGCTAGACAAGTGGCAGAAAGAATTCATGTGGAAGGAGGACATTGGGGTGTCCACAAGACATTCGCCTGGTTCAAAAGGCAAGCCATGTGTGTGGGGCTGTTCCAGTTGATTAATCAGATATCTCAGCACTGTGCGGTATGTTCTGTGACAAAAGGGGCTGAGGCCCAGGTGCCTCCCATGACTTGGAACACGTCTGTCCCATTGGAAGTACTAACAGTTGAATTTCTCACCCTTGACATGTCAGAAGGTGGACATCGCTATGTCCTTGTTATGGTGGATCACTTTACTTAGTTTGCAGTAACCGTGTCAACTCATGACCAGACTGCAAAGACTGCAGCCCAAGCAGTGTGGAAGCATTTCTGTCTCCCTTATGGCTGCCCTCAGAAGATACATTCAGGCCAAGGGCCCTGCTTTGAAAGTGAGTTCTTCCAGGAATGGTGTCACTCCTTAGGTGTCAAAAAGACACATACGACCCCATACCACCCACAGGGTAACGGAGCATGTGAGAGGTTTAATAGTACCCTGACACAGCTGTTGAGAGGACTGGCCCGTGAGAAACGAACCAGATGGACCCATTACTTGGCTGAAGTGGTTTGGAAGTATAACCATACTGTGCACTCAGCGACAGGTCGCTCTCCTTACCATGTGATGTTCGGCCGTACTCTTGGGGGACCCACAGATCTATGGGGTGTTGTCCCCACTGAAGAAATGGAGTAAACTCCAGCATCCTGGATTCAAGAGTGGAGGCGACGCCTGTCAGAAGTCCAACAGTTCGTAAAGGATCGAACCTGGGTGGAACAAGAAGAGTCAGGAACGGAGGTCCATGACCTGAAACCTGGAGACAGGGTCCTGATCCGGCGCAAAGGTGCACATCAGCAGGGTAAGCTACAAACTCCATGGGAGGAAATGCCTGGAGTTGTGTTACGGCAACCCATCCGAGGAGTGCCAGTCTATGACATACAGAAGCAAAATACTCAAGACAGGCCAAGACGGTTACACCGCAGGCTCCTTAAGCCTATTGAAAGCTACAGGGAGATTCATGGGAGCTCATCTAGAGAGCCAGAAGAACAGATTTCAGAGCCACCAGTAACAACCCAAACAGAGAATCAGTGTTGGTTATTCCCTGTTCCCCCACTGCTACCTCCAAGTCTCTCAGGAGAGATTACAGGTACAGACGATGCCGTACAGCCCAATGATTGCCCAGCTCAGATTCCTAATCCTGCTGTGGAGCCCTCTGACCCGCTGTCTACGGAGAGGCCTGAAAGTGAGGATGCACCTTTGCCTGCTCCTGGAGAAGAGCCTGAACCTCAACCCTTGAGATGTTCTCAGAGGCGCAACTTTGGGAAACCACCTCAATGCTTTGCACAAGAGGACTTTGTATGGTCTGTGAACTTGCCTGGGATCGCAAGTTAAAGTGGGGTGGAGTGTAGTGGTGTGCCCCTTTATCCAGATGCAGGTGCAAGTCCCTTTAACTCAATTCCCCATAATCCTCTGGGCTCCCAGCATCCCCTGAGTTCCAGGACATGCCCAGGGAGTATAAATGCCAGCTCCGCCCAGCTTCCTGTGCTCAGAGAGATCCTGCCTGATGGGACAGCAGTGACTGGGCAAGTGAGCTGTCCCCAGGTGCTGGGTCCTCATTCGATAAGCCTGGTGTGTGGGCCTCCAGCAGTGAGCACAAGAGCACGCGGTATTTATCCAAGCCCCAGTCACTGGAGAGGACTCTGTTACAGTCCATGTGGAGAAGTTGTCCAAGCAGTGGGTTGGTCCTATCTACGGCCCCCAGAGCCTCCTGACCAAAGTCAGCATCAGCAGTGCCTGTGTGAAGTCTGTGCCAGCAGGAAATACCCTCAACTCCCAGTCTGCTGAATGAACGATTAATCTCTGGGAACACGTGAGAATATTCAGATCTTTTCCTATCTGTAAACTGAACTCAGAACACTCTGCTGCCATCTAGTGGCCATTACTAGAACTGCAATATAATTGTTTTCACACGTTTTATGAATATTTCTCCTTTCCTCGTATTGCTGTTTTGTACTGCAAACCCCTGTTCACATGATCTCCTGTGTAATATACGTTCCACATTGTTAAGTAAAGTAGAAATTGCACATCACCACTGGTCTGATCATTGGCTGATACCATTACATAACATTACTCCTTACAAACATGTGCCATGCATCCTTAAAGTGTTACTAAACCCACAATAGTAAAATCAGTCTGTATACGCAGTAAGGCATGCTTGTTATACTCACTGTGAAACCTTAGGAGTTAATCCTCTGCATTGTGTAAGGAGGCTGTTTGATCCTGTCTTCTCTGTTCCTCCCTTTCTTCCACAGTCCTCCAGACCATCTCCTGACAGAACAGAGGCTAGGGGACAAGCTGTACATGCTTAGTTTGGTGGGTATTGCTAGAGAGTGTTTTTTTTTCTTGGGAGGTTGCATGTGATCAGCACAGGGCCAATCAGCATTATCCAGACAGAGGGTCAAGGGTCCTGCAGTCTTATAGAACAGACAGAGCATAATGAATACTCCTCCTACAAGCTTTAACCAGACACTGAAAGAAGTCACAAGACTGCTCTAACTGCTGAAGAGAAACAGTATTTAGCAGTTTATATTTACTAAAATGATTGCCTTTCTGTGTTCTGTGTACTGTGGGAGACCAGATATAGTGAATGCAGGGTCCTGGGTTTAGTAACCCTTTAACCAATCAGAACCAAATCAAACAAGGTTCTTAACTAGTTCCCACCCAGTCTATGCCTGAATGACGCCAGGATCTGCTTCTCATCAATCCAGCGCAGCGGTGCAATCTGTCACTGGCTGTGTCCACTGCCAGTACAATGTGATAACTCTTAAAGCCTTTTATCCTTTACTCCCTCTAATTATTCCCTGGTTTCCTCCTTATTCCTGTTTTTATTCTCAACCATGATTTTATGACTATTTATTTGGTTATCATTTTAATCATGTTAGCATGTATTATATAAAGGCTTTTAATTTGTATGCTGGTTACAATATTTTTATAAGATGTTGATTTTTTAATGTGATATGTTTTTATTTGACCATGTTTTGGTAAGGTGATGCAATGGGTTTTCCCACCACAAGATGGAGCCGTTTCCGAGTCTGAGTTTTTTTAAAACATTATTCTCATTTCAAATTGGGGATAAGTTCGGCTATTTAGAGACCCGCTGTGTGCGTAATTGCATACATCGGGTTTTGTTTACATTCTGTTCGTGTTTGCTTGCTGTCTGTGGTGATACCGGTGGCAGATGGATACGAACGATGTCCGGTTTCCATAGCGCCTATGATGGGCATTTACTTCCGGGTTTCGCCTATTTCGTCCCGCCTCCCTCAGCTATTTATTGGCTTGCGTCTCAGGCCAAGCCACACCCCGACAACATCATTCTATGGCGAAACGCGTCGGGATTGGCTGGCGCCGAGACGCATGCGCAGACGAGGGACGCGGCGGGCATTTTGTCGGTGGGATACCCACGTTACCAAACCGCTACTACTTGCCATGGATAATGTAAGCTGCATTTCATTTTTTATTAAATAAAAAACTGTCGATATGCTACACCATGAGGGGATTCTTTGTTTGTGTTTCCAGAGTGCCTAAAGGAGACGTTGGGGGAACCCAGCCACACTGTTACTGAGAGGAGCTTTCTGGATTTGATCGGTCCCTTTCTGCCACTGTCAGCAGCATACTCTTGGGCTTGTTTTGACCCTGTGGGGTCGATCGTTTTGGTAAGAGTACCCTGTTATGCTTGGTGGTGGTCTTTCCTGCCTCACACTCCTCCATATTTGCAGTGGATGTGGACTCTGCCAGTACACTTGGGACTTGCATATCTATTTGTCTTTCATCTTATTCATTTCATGTGTTATATGGACTAGCGCAACACCATTCCAGAACAATGTGACCACTGTAACCAATCACAGCAGGTCACATGATAGTTGTAAACAATGGATGGCTTCCTACCAAGCCATCTATTGTATACAATTGTGTTGCTAGCTGTGATTGGTCACATTGATCACATGGTACTGACTGGGCCAATCACAGCCCATCTAAGTCATGTGATCAGCTGTGGCCAATCACAGCTAATCACAAAAAAAAAAAAACACCTGAATACATCAATTTAATTCAGTAAAATGCTTGCATATACTGTAGTGATGAAATGTATTGCTATAGGCAAACGCAATGTGTAAAAAAATATATATATTAATTACTTCCGCAGAGTAGTACAGTGTTGCTGTAGTAACATTATATTGCTCTGGTCACAAAAAAATATACTGAAAAAAAATAAAAAATTATAATAAAAATAAAAAAAAAATTATAAAATGTTCCTTTTTTCGTCATGCCCCTTACTAAATATCTTGGACTGACTACATTCCAAAAAGGGGTAATTTGGGGGATATCTGTACTGTCCTGACATTTTTAGTCTTCAAGAAATGAGAGGCAGTCAGTACATCAGGATTGATCAATTTTCAGATATATCATAGTTTTCCTACAAACTAAATAATATACACACCGATTTGAGTTATTTTCACCAAAACAAATGTAGTATTTTGGTCTAAATTAATGGAGAAAGAATATTTATTTGCAAAATGATATAACATATGAAACTAAGAAAAACTTTTTTTTTTTTTTTCAAAATTTTCGAGTTTTTTTTGTCTATTTAGCAAAAAATAAAAAAAATCCAGCGGTGAATAAATACTACCAAAAGAGAGCTTTATTTGTGAGAAAAAAATAATGAAAATTTCGTTTGAGTTCAATGTTGCATAATCGCGCAATTATCATTCAAAATGTGACAGCGCTAAAAGCTGAAAATTCGCCTGGGCAGGAAGGGGGGAAAAAGCCCTGTATTGAAGTGGTTAACCAATCAAGACTAATCAAGAGGTCTACTTGGGGCATGTATCCTCTGTAATTGTGCTTTTTGTCATGGCTCAACTAGCAAAATGACTTCTTGTTAGGTATTAGCTATTTAATTTCTAGGATAGTCACATACGGTCAGTAAATTAAAAATTAGGTGACTACAACAAAATGGCACCCATCCACACACTGCATCGGCATTTAGTGAGCTCCTCTTAGTAAATATGGCTTCAGTTTGGTCTCTTACCCGTGGGAGAACCCTCTCTAACATGGCTGAGGCAGTGTGCAGAAAATCATTCTTCTTTTGGCATCTTTTGACTACTCTGTACTTCATAAAACTAGACAATGTTTATGCTTTTTTCCCATGTTACACAGATATAGTCCTTCTTACTAAAGACCCAAAAACATATTTGGATCATGCTTGGCTAAGTGGAATGCATTTAACTTTATGACATCCCATCACATTACAGAGAGGTAAATTGGGAAGATCCAAAGTTCTACTCTAAGCTGGCTGCATCCTGGCATCAGAATGTGGCCAACATGAGCACAACGAGAACAAGAAATGGTGGACTACATAGCTACCAGGAAATTATCTAGTCACTTTTTTCTGTAATGCAATGTCCACTTTTTAGGGTAAGCCAAACAGTTTACAATTGAAGTAACTGTGTGTGCAAGCACTGGGAGGTGCGTACACCTTCACACTCACAGTGTATTTTAACTCGTATAAAATCTATGATTTACAAATGAACAACTAATACAGAGTGCACCCATGATACAGGTTTTAACCACATTAAGACCGCCCACATTGACACTACTGTGGCAATGTGGCACGATCCCGTCCAGCGACGTAGACCTACGTCGCTGGACTCCTCCCCCTGTAGGCGGCGCTCGCGCGCCGCCGGAGGCGCGCTCCCGCTGTTTTCAGTCACAGCAGGAGTCGGGCCAGGGGAGGAGCGGCGGCGATCGCCGCTACTCTTCCCCCGATCGTCGGGGATCTAGTGTGGAGATCCGCCCGCTTGTGTAAACACAAGCGGGCGGATCTCCTAAGTGACAGGCAGGGTCTGTCATGCGATCTGTCCTTGTGTCACTCAGTCACCTCCCCCCACACATGTCAGTAAGCACCAGGCATACATTAACCCCTCCCTCTCCAATAAAATTAACCCCTTCCCTGCCAGTGTAATTTTTACAGTAGCAGTGCATATTTATATTATAAATAATAATCCTCAGTCTCCCGCCCAAACTGTGTGATTATCTCCGCGCTCTAGGATGCACCAGCGCACAGCTGGTAGAGAAAAATACCACTAAAGCTGCTACTTGAACAAATATTGAAAATACTTGGTAACAATGTAAAGGAATGATAGTAGCGCTGAAACAATGTAAAAAAGTTTCTAAAATAAACTATGGATGTCCACTAAAATGACAGTGCGGTTAGTGACTCAGTCCTCACAGTCTTTAGTTGAATAATCCCATAGGTCTATTAAAACGTGAATATAAACATCAGTCCCCTTTCCAGATCTTCAATAACCATGAAAGTTTCATATGTTGTTAACGATAGTAATTGGGTATATACTGCAGATACGCCAAAGCTTTGTGTAGTCTGGTAGGGTCACCACAAATCCACCACCAAGTGCAGGGGGACAATAAGAAATGGCCACTCACCGGATATATATGCTCACTTACTCTCATAAATGAGCACACCTCGCATGTTAGTAACAGATCCACATGTTACCATAGGATAAGTCAGAACGAGCAAGGGATGGTTCCCAATCCAGTGCAGTAGCCCTCTTTTCACAATTTCTCCCAAATATGTGGAAAACAAAAAGATATCTCCACTAGTGTTATACGTCTGATAAATTTTATTCAAAGCAAACCAACATACATTGCACTCACTTGTAATGAAGTAAAAGTAAGCTCATCTCATAAAAAAGGCAGTATCGGGGCCTCCTCTCCTAATCCGATGTCAAACTTTTTTACATTGTTTCAGCGCTACTATCATTCCTTTACAGTGCATATTTATAGCACTGATTACTGTAGTAATGTCACTGGTACCCCCAAAAGTGTCAAAAATGTCAGTCAAGGGTCCGATCTGCCCGCCGCAATGTGTCAGTCCTGCAAAAAAAATCGCAGATCGCCGCCATTACTTGTTAAAAAAAAAAAACACCAAAAATGACAGAAATCTTTCCTTCCCTTAGTTAGTAAACGCAATAACTTTTGCACAAACCAATCAAAATACGCTTATTGTAATTTTTTTTACCAAACATAGGTAGCAGAAAACAAATTGGCCAAAAATTTTAAAAAATTTAGATTTTTACATTTTTTTGGGGGGGAATTTCATATAAAAAATTTTTAAAAATATTGCTATTTTTTCAAAATAAACACTATTTTTTTGTTTATAGCGCAAAAAGTAAAAATCGCACAGGTGATCAAATACCACCAAAAGAAAGCTCTGTTTGTGGGAAAAAAAGGATGCAAATTTCGTTTGGGTACGGCGCCGCAAAAAGTGGCCTGGACGTAAGACAGCAAAATCCTCCGGTGGTAAAGTGGTTAAAATGCATTATGGGATTTCAAAGAAAAAGGGTTCTCACTGTAAAGAAACAGTCTGTATGGAGCCTTACTATGCAGGAAATAAGGTGCAGGGAGGGACGTGAGGGCTGGATCACTATGTTGACCTATTCAACAGTATGTATAATTTGGGCTTCAACTACCCAGCTCCATTGACAGGAGTTTTTTTTTTTAGCAATTATTTATATACATTTATTTTAAAAATCAAACTTTCATCAGAAAAAAAGAAATGGCTCCAATTTTAAAATCAGTTGTGTCCAGTGGGGATAATTCATTCAATGAAATATCCTAAATAACAGAGACAGTTCAGGTTTCACATGCAGTGGCAGCAAAATTAGCACAAAAAAACACAAACATAACATCTTTCCATATATATATATATACACATATATATATATATATATATATATATATATATATATATATATATATATATATATATATATATATGTATATATATATATTTATATTTATTGCAGGTGTTATTTTGTCTTATATCTCACTAAAAGCATCAGGAGACATGAAATTCAGGCTATGGTGTTTAGGCACAATGAACCAGCTCCTTCCAGCTGGAACTAGGTTGTTACCATGGAAACAATCAAATGATAGATAGCTTTTTAAATGTTCTACGGTGGGCTAGTGCAAAAAAATGCATCCTGGATTCCTAATAGGTGTTTTAAAATTGTGGGATTTCACAAGTCCCAAAAGTGAGTCAAATCTTTCAGAAAATATACTTATAGCTTTGTCTGTGGTACAGACATATAACATTGTTTCTATGCCAAGTGTCTACATTTGCTTTATATTAAGTCAATTTAGTGGCTACCATGAAATATTACAATATAATCTACCATAAAATGTCAAAAAAACGAAATACATATTTTAATTGGATTTTCATGTAAAAATAGATGTGACTGAGTGCTGAAATAGCATATTGTATGTAATGTTGCTTGCAGACATAATTATGATTTGACGAGAATTTTCAGCACAACCTCTAATTTTCAGAATTGTATAGCTTCAGTCACATAAAATTAAATAGCCATCATACTTTTTTTTTTACTTGGCCAAAGTAGTTTCAGCGAACAGAATTACAATCCCAGCCCTTCTGGCAATGTTTAAAATAATTTTGTGTGGAAAAATGTTGGCTTATAGATATGTATAGTACATTGAGCAGGACTTTGCTCTTTTTTCCTAAGGCAGAGACATAGAATAACTTTATTAGTCACAACATGTGGCAGCTTTCCTAATGTGGGTATTTTGTGAATCTGTTTACTAGGCTTTTGGCTACATACAGTATATTTAATTAGCTTCCAAATACTTTGACAAAAAAAAAAAAAATTGCACATATCCGACAATATATATATTGTTCTGTGTATATAAGGTGATATGAATAAAACATCCTGTAATTGTATACATTTGTAAAATTTGGAAGATAGTGGGAACACAGTCTACCAATGCTGTTGCTACATCAAATCATTATTATATTTGCAGAATTGTTAGGGTAAGTTAACCAAAAGCTGCACACTTGTTCATTAAAAGTTATAAAAACCCCTGCAGAAAGATTTATTTAAGCCCCAAATACACGATCAGAATATCATTTAAAAAAATACTGCTTTTGAATCGATTATACGATAATCTGATTGTTAGTACACAGCTTTCGTCCAAAATTTTCTAAAGGGACAAAGACGCATATTTTTCTCATAAAATTTTCGTTTATTCAGTTTTCGTCCGAAAATACAATACAAATACATTACATCACTCTTGAATTTTTATTCTGTCATACGAGAGTTTTGGTACTTTAACCACTTCAGCTCTGGAAGGTTTACCCCCTTTCATGACCAGGCCATTTTTTGCGATATGGCACTGCGTTATTTTAACTGACAGTTGCGCAGTCGTGCAAAGCTGTACCAAAAAAAAAAAAAATTATGTCCTTTTCTTCCTGCAAATAGAGCTTTTTGTTGGTGTTATTTGATCACCTTTGCGGTTTTTATTTTTTACGCTATATACAAACAAAGTCTATCAATTTTGAAAAAAAAACAATATTTTTTACTTTCTGCTATGAAACATACCCAATAAAAAAATGGAAAAGAAATCAAATTTCTTCAAATCAATTTAGGCCAATATGTACAGTATTCTGCTACATATTTTTGGTAAAAAAAAAAAGTCCCAATACATTTGTATTGATTGGTTATAGTGTCTACAAACTAAGGTATATTTTTTTTTACTAGTAATGGGGGCGATCAGCGACTTATATTGGGACTGCAATATTGCGGAAAAATAAATCGGACACCTAACTGACACTTTTGACATTTTTTGGGGACCGATGACACCAACACAGTGCTAAAAATATGTACTGTTACTGTACTAATGACACTGGCAGGGAAGGGGATAACATCAGGGGCGATCAAATGGTTAAATGTGTTCCTAGGGAGTACTTACTAACTGTGGGGGAGGTGCTTTGACTGGGGGAATGTAAAGATCCGTGTTTCTGCTTAGCAGGAACACAGGATCAGTACATTCCCCTCTCACAGAACGGCGGTCTGTCTTGTTTGCATAGGCAGACCACCATTCTGCCTTTCTCCTGAATGATTGGCAGGTCCCAGTGAACATCACGTCCACCAGACATGCTGATTTGCTTCCGATGTGTCCAGTCACAGTGGTAACAGGTCGCCGGCCGTGGGCGCGTGCGCCCCAGACTCAGAAGTGTCTGATCACAAACTAGGTACGTGATCTGGCACAGAGCAACTGCCCTGCCACTGTATATTTGTGTAGGGCGGTCGCTAAGGAGTTAATAACCTATTCATTTCCGATATGGAGACTAGCATGCCAAAAAAAACAAAAAACCGGTCGACCATTTGTCCATAAATCTCATTGTGCGGATTATTTCACCATCCTTAGTCCTGGCATACCTTGTTTGACATTATGCTGAACAGTGGTGTCACCCATATGATTAGGTTTCCTTTGGCTTTTCATTGGATATATGGAAAGCCAACATAGTCATGGTAGTACATGCGCTTAATTTAATTAAAATAACAGCATTCAAAAAAGGTCCAGTCTGACAAACTTCAACAAAAAAAATCCTTAGTGCCAGCCTGAGGACCCAAATAACAAAATTATTATTGTACTAGAAACAAAGAAAAAATGTATTACCAAAATGTCAGCAAGGGCAAAGACACATACAATTGTAGAATAAAAAAATAATAAAAAAAGCACACACACACACACAGAAACAGTTAACGTGTTAGCTTCCATTTAAGCTCAGCCCTCAATCTTTTCTAATTTGTTAAGCAGAAAATGAAAATAGTATTATTAAAACAATTATAATTTAAAATCAAGAACAGATTCCTGAGTATCATTCCAATGTAAATTACCATACATAAATTAAAGCTATTTAAAGTGTTGCATGAGCTGTTTTACTTTAATGCATTCCCTACATTAAGTTAAAAAAAAACTTCCATGATCATCTCCCTCCAGCCTCATATACTTACCTGGCTCCTTTTTTAAATTTGACATGGCTTCTTGTCAATGTTCCACAGTATGAACAAAAAAAATCTCCATTAAAAAATGTTTTTTTCCTAGAAGATACAAAAAAATGCTACAAAAGGTACAAGAAATCAGTCAAACATATCAGTGCTGACTTAGTAAAGGCAAACAGGGCTGTTCACTTTGTAATGGATGTTTCACTTTTCAATGGAACTTTTTTTTAGCTTTGTAAATGCAGTGAAAATTAATTTTGAAAAGACTACCCAATCGCATGCAAGTAAAAAAAAAAAACTGTATTTTTCTTGCACATAATTGGATGATGAAAGTCATCAAAGCTTCACCTCATTCATTAAGTTAAGGGAAAATTCCCTTACAAAGTAGAAATAGCCGTTTTTGCCGTTAGTGAATCAACTCCATTGTTTTACTTGGTTTGTATGCCTTTTCTCTGCACAGTAACCTTTAAGCTATTATAACCCCATCCCTTTCAGGAGAGTCATGGAGCTTTAGTTTCATCACACAGTAAGAGGTAATGCTTTTACTTTGACTTTTTATTGAAATTGTATTGCTGCTCCCAGGAGTGACACTGTCCAACATTACTAATCTCTTAGCAATCTTATTACAACTTACAATTCTTGTAAAGTTTCAAACAAGGAAAACTGCATTAAGACTGAACCGCCCCAGGGCCAAACAAATAAAAGACTGTTGTATGCTGCACTTCCATCTCCTTCTCCAATTTCAATAACAGCAATTAAAAATCAAAGTGGTTTGCTAATTCTAAAGCGATAGTATTACATCCCTGGGTTTTGCCACAGTCTAATTTAATTCAAATATCAGGTGGCTGGAACTTTTATCATGTTTCGAAATAATGCACACTTCCAAATGCAGACAAGTCAACGAGAATTGGAAATGTTCTTGTTTAATTATTTTAACTTACACCGACCAAACAAAAGTCACTTCTTTAGCTAATCCAGCAAAGATTTCAGCATGACTTATTATAGTCATTACCTGTTCAGCAAACAAATATTCATCTTTGTAAAAATAAAGAAACCGGGGATACTAAATCAAGAACCTGGGATTGCTAAAGTTAGTTGTAAAAGCCACACAAAACTTCATGGTTGTAAATCAGCAAGTATGCCAAACACAAACCTTGTTTGCTTGATTCAATCGATAAACTAATTTTAAACTGATTTGCTTTAAAATGATTGCACAAGATGCTATCTATATATTTACTTTTAAAGGGTAACTCCACTTTCGAAAACATACGCAAATAAAGAAAAAACAATATAGCGTATACAATTGTGACACAAATCATATTGTATTTGAATGTTATTAAAAATTACCTTTCCTTTTCAATCTGCAGCTGCTGTAATTTTCTGAAATTTCAATGCAATATGGCTACCTGGGGCTGTTCTGTACATAGAATGTGTACTGATCATGATCACACTCCAGAAACATCCTTTCCTGCTTGTGTGATTGGCTCACCAATTTTCCCAGATGTCTGCCTAAGATACAAGTCAGATTTCTGGCATCCCCTGCAACAAAAATGTCATTGTTGGCGAGATATTCCCAATAGAAACACGTTTAAAGGGATGCAGGCCCAGCAGCTTTTCTCATTAGAGCCCTGCAGCTGCACAGCTGACAGATAATTATGAAACCCCTCCTATTTGACCCACTCAGCACAGAGGAACAAACATCGATTTCTTCAGAATAACAAAAGAAAGGACAACAAAGTTTGTTAAAATCCTTGTGATGCACATAGATCACCCAGAGGGGAATGTTTTTTCTCAGCTAAAGTAGAGTTACTAGACTTGTACTTGCAGGTGGCAGAGGCAAAGAGGTGTTTTTTTTCCTGGAACAGTTATTGGCTACATGTTTTTCTCCATTTCATGCATTTCATATACATGGATTCACACACTTGTCACATTATAAACCAATTTGAAGTTTTAAACAAGAAAAACTTTGTACAAAAATATGATCTATATAGAAGGGTGCTGCATTGCGTGCAAAATCCTGAGTGCCTACAGGTTTCAGTGTTTGGGGATCCAGTCCTGTCACTGGTGTTTCAATATAATGAGCTCACAAGAGACAATGGACAAGTCTTTACAGTTAAATTAAATTCCACGTGGGGTAAGTGAGCTCTCCCCACAACATGTGGGGTAAGTGAGCTCTCCCCAAAACACGTGGGGTAAGTGAGCTCTCCCCATAATATGCAGAGCATGCTTACACATCAGGGGAGGCTGTCAGGGTTCCACTCCTCCAGCAGTGACAGGTCAGGTCTCCCATTGCAGCTCCATTAACTATTGCCATCTCCTTTGCCACTTCTTCCAGGCCCCACATTGATCATCTTTTGGCCACAGACCAGCCACTGCCTACGTATGTCCTGCATATTCTCACAGGTGTCTTCACCTTAAGTTTCAACATGCCAACATACCGACAATGAGCCAGGATGTACACTGCACACACTGTAAAGAAAACATTGCAAAGAACCAGAGGAAAGTTTGTGTTTTTAATAAAGAGAAACAAATCTAGCTCCTTCTTTTCAATTTTTATTTCAGGACTTATGTTTCTCTTTATAAGTTAACTCCGCTTTTGTGGGGGAAAAAAAAGCAAAAAAAGAAAAAACAGTATAGCGTATACAATTGAGATACAAATCATATTGTAATTGAATGTTATTAAAAATGACCTTTCCTTTCCAATCTGCAGCTGTTGTAATTTTCTGAAAATGCAATGCAATATGGCTACCTGGACCTGTTCTGTACACAGCCCAGAAACATCATTTTCTGCTTGTGTGATTGGCTCACCAATTTTCCCAGAAGTCTGCACTAAGATGCAATGTAATTGTTGGTGAGATACTCCCAATAGGAACATGTCTAAAAGGATGCAGACCCAGCAGCTTTCCTCATTAGTGCTCTGCAGCTGCCACAGCTGATAGATAATTATAAAACCACTCCCATTAGACCCATTCAGCACAGAGAAGCAAACAGGGATTTCTTCAGAAAAAAAAAAAAAGGTAGGAATCTGCAACAAAGTTTGTTAAAGATCTTGTATTGTACATAGATCACCCAGAGGGGAATGTTTTTCTCAAAAGTGGAGTTGCACTTTAATTCCATACAAGAAAATTATATTATAAGTAAAATATTTTTATTTCACCTTTTTAGTACATACCTTCAGAGTTTCCTTTCTCTTTCATTAGTCACCTTTAGTCAGATGCTGTACCTGGAGTAACAGCCAATCTCCTCTCCTATGTTATGATTGCTACCTATTTCAGCTTCTTTTATTATTATTATTATTATTATTATAATTATTATACAGGATTTATATTGTACCAGCTGTTTGCGCAGCACTTTACAATATAAAGGGAGACAGTATAGTTATAATACAATTCAAGACAAGAAGGTTATGAGTGCCCTATTACAAGTTCTCTTTGCAGTGAACTTATTATTCTCAGAATACACAGCAAAACAGACTCAATGCTTTCTTTTGTTTAAATGAATTCCATTAAATTGAGGTTCTATTTCTCTTCATTCCGTTATGCCTGTTTAGAATTTCTTTTTGTCTGATTGTGAGCTACAGCGGTGCCTGCAGTAAAAGTTCATCGTGATAAGAACTAGAGCAATTAGTTTGAGAATGGAGGGAGGGATTCATTAGTGAGTGAATCAAAAGCATAGTACACAGGGGCTAACTGGTGTCCTGACCACATAGGAGTAGCACAGAGTCAAATACAGCCTTACCTTTTGCTATAGCTCTACACTTGGAGTCCAGAAATCTATGCGGGCTGCACTTGATGCGTTTTTTCAGGCATGTTTTGAGGTGCTTTTGTGTTTTTACACCTTTGTTTTTGCATGCAGTTTGCATGCATTTTGCATTTATTTTTTTCTCTTTAAACACACTGTATATAGCTGGCTGCTAACCGATGAGTCATCAGCTGTCAGCAGGGTTCCCCTATGACAGCTGAATGTAAAAAAGAATTGCCAGCAACAAAAAAATAAAATAAATAAACATGAAAAAATAAGCATGGGATCCCCCCCCCAGGTCCATGCCAGACCCTTATCCGAGCATGTAGCCCGGCAGGTTAGGAAGGGAGGGGACCCCCCCCCCCCGAACCATACCAGGCCGCATGCCCTCAACATGAGGGGTGCTTTGGGGACAAGGGCCTCTTCCCGACAACCCTGGGTAGTGGTTGTGGGGGTCTGCAGGCAGAGGACTTATCGGAATTTGGAAGCCCCCAGATCCCAGCCCCCATGTGAATGAGTATGACATCACAAGGGGCGGCTTCCCTAGGTGACGTCACCAGATGGCCACACCTCGTGGCTATATAAGAAATGGCAAACAGCGGGAGCCGACACAAAGGAGGCAGCCAGCTTACCTTTTTTTTATTTTTAGCCACTCAGCGTCAGTGGAGGCAGAAGACATTACCGGAGAGAGAAGAGGGAGAAGAAACTGCCGGATGTAGAAGACAGCTGAGAGAGAAGAAAGCATTGGAGAGAGAAGAAAGCAGCGGAGAGAAGAAACCACCAGAGAGAAAAGACCAGAGGAAGAAGACACGTTGGAGCTATGACAGGGGACATTCTTCATTTTTAATAAAGGACTTGTCAAAATCTGTCTCTTTTTTTTGTAACACTACCCCTCTTTTTTTTGTTTAATGGGTAGGGGTACAATGTACCCCATACTCATTCACATGACTAAAGGGGGCTTCCAGATTCCGATAAGCCCCCTGCACGCAGACCCCACAACCTCCGCTCAAGGTTGTTAGGAAGAGGCCCTTGTCCCCATCAACATGGGGACAAGGTGCTTTGAGGTGGGGCAGAGCCCCACTGCCCTAAAGCACCCCCCATGTTGAGGGCATTCGACTTGGTATGATTCAGGGGGGTGCTCGCTCGCCCCCTCCTTTTTTTGACCGGCCGGTCTGCAAGCTCAAATAATGGTATGGTATGTATTTTGGAGGGGAACCCCTTGTCATTTTTTTAAACTTTAGCGGGGGGGCCTCCAAATCTATACCAGACCCAAAGGTATGAACCCTGCTGACAGCTGAGGACTTATTGGTTGTTAAGGATGTGGCGGCCGGCTTTCCAGCCTGCTCCTTCACAACCAGCTGTGTACAATGTTTTTAAAGGCAAAAAAACACAAAAACACATCAAAAATTGCATCACAGATGCAACACTTGCGTTTCTTGTGCAATGCTGTTGAAGTCTAATACACGCAAAACGCGGGAAAAAGTCCCGACCCTTTCCAAAAGTGCACTGGCTGAAAAATTTATATATATGAATGTGTACCATAGAAAACCATGTTAAATAGACTGTAGTGTGTTTCTGCAAACTGCAAAATGCACTAAAAAAACAAGTGGTGTGAATGTAGGGTTAAGCTAGCCATAGATGGATTGAAACTCATCCAGTTCAGCAGGGACTGGCTGAATTTTGATCCAACTATGGCCGTTCCCGTTTTAGAGAAGTTGATCTAATGATCATTCTGCTGTCGGATCAAAAAAAAAAAAAAAAATATCCATGTACAGTCATCCTTACTGGACACTATTTTTGCTGCCAAACAGCACATCTAAAAACCAAAAATGGATAGGGCAGTATCCATGTCTCCTTTAATGAGCTTTGGCACACTAAACACATTAGGGCTAAGAACATAAGGGCAGAAAAGATGTAGGCAAAAAGGCGGTTAATCCATGTTTATTACCACCCCTACAAGCAAACTAACATGATGGCCACTCAGGTTCATTCGCATTGCTGTGGCTTCACAGTGCAGCAAATTTACTCAGTATGTCACATTTCCCAGGTAGTGTCACTTTTCAAAGGTGCCCATTGAAACTACGTCGCAACCCCATGCCAAATACTTGTACTGCACTGTGCTTTTGTGCTGAGATGGCCATCTTAGTAGAGGTCATGAAGTAGAAGGAGAAATAGGAAGCACAGATCTACAAAATGAATGAGACGCACAAAGATCCTTTTTCTGCACGTCCTCAAATACTGCTTTCTCAAGGAAAACAATAAACATCACAGGAGTGACATCATCAAATCTCACTCCAAATCTCAGAAACTAGAATTTTATTTTCTTAGCAAAAGTTTTTTAATGCATAGCACTAAAATAACGCATTGTGGCCACTAGATTAGCTTTATTTGCTAATTCCTTTTTGCATTCTCTGGAATTTTTACATTGTATCTTTGGGTACAAAGATACAGTATATGTATTTTCTATGCTCCTTATCTTCATCTAGTGGTCATAATGCTGCATTTTACTACTGCTCATAATAAAACAAACATTTATGCGGGAGAAAAAAAAAAAGAACAACAACATTTGCTTCATGCAGATTTGCTGGACAAATATAAATAGACTCCTATGACTCAGACTGCAAACATTCTCTGCTAGGGTCCATTCACACTAGTAGGTGCGTGTTCGGGGCCGGATAATGCACGCACGATGGTATGCATAGTAACCGCTTGTTACAATGCAGTGCAGTGTTTTACTTTTTCTGTAATTTGTTAAAATGTCACAAAATGACATTTTTTTTAACTTCATGCACAATAGGTCATTGTAACGCATAGACACTGTAAATGAAGGGCATACCCACAGTCTTAAGCTGGCCATACACTCCAGCAAGGATGGACAAATCTCCTGTTGCCCCTATCGTATCCTGACATCATCCAGCTGCATCCGATTGGACACAACAGATATTCAGCCTATCATTTTCTGTCTGGCTCCTTTGATTTTGGAGCACATTTTGCCTCGTTGATCAGAAATGGGAAATAATTCACATGGTGTGTGGCCAGCTTTAGTCCTAAGTCTTAGAGTTGATTAATGCTGGGCATCATGCAATCTGGAAGACTGAAGACATTGTTGGGGGACAGCGCTGAATGCAAGGTGAGTAATGCAGCCTAAAGTGTTTTTCCTATTTAACCACATTTTTTTTTTTATATATATATATATTTTTATTGAGTTTCATTTTAATTTAACATACAATGAGAAAAAGAAAATTCTTCCATATTACAAAATTACAAACTCATATTATACCCCATGAGTCCTCCCTCCCTCAACCCCTTCTTCCCCTTACATTTATAACCTTCCCATATTGTGGTCCTACCTCTATTTACCTGACTAGGTTTAACATAGCCCAATTTTAATCATTCCCCTGATCTTTCCATATTTCAATGTAATCTCTAGTCTTTTTAAAGTTAATCCAGTTTTCCCATTTATTGGAGAAACATTCTATTTTTTCTTCGTCCATACTACACAGGTATCCCATGACATAAAAAAAATTGACTCTACGCACCACTCCCTTATAGTGGGAGCTTCTGTATTGAACCAATTTTTTGGAATTGTAATTTTTGCTGCCTTTAGCAGGTTTGGAACTATCAAATTTCTATATTGTTTTAAGGGCCTATTTGTTCTATGGAATAAACATGTCCAGGGGTCATCTATGATGGTCTTTGCCGTGATTTTATTGATTTATTGTTGTATTCTTAACCAAAATTCTCGAATCTTGAGAAATTACCACCAGATATGAGACATTGCGCCCAGCACCTGACAACCTCTCCAACACAAATTTGATTTCTCTGGCTGACAGCTATGTGGTACAACTGCTGTAATATACCACCTTGAGAGACATTTATAATTCATCTCAATGGTATTCACATCCCTGGCTGTACAGTGTACAGCTCTCAGCACACCATTCAACTCGTGCTCTTCCAAACGTAACCCTATTTCTCTTTCCCAACTTCCTATGAATGGATCCTATTTAACCACTTGACTTTCGGAGGGTTTTACCCCCTTCATGACCAAGCCAATTTTTGCTATTCAGCATTGTGTTACTTTAACTGGCAATTGAGTGGTCACGCAACACTCTGCATGCAAATGAATTCTATATTTTTTTTTTTCACAAAAATACAGCTTTCTTTTGGTGGTATTTGATTGCAATGGGGTTTTTAATTTTTTGCTATATGAATGAAAAAAGACCAAACATTTTGAAAAAAAAAAGACAATATTTTCTATTATAAACATATCCAATAAAATTATGTTTCTTTAAAAATGTAGGCAAAAATATGTTCTGCTACAAGTCTTTGGTAAAAAAAAAAAAGTGTAGAAATTGGTTTGTGTGAAAGTTATAGTGTCCACAAACTATGGTATCTATACAGTATTTAAAAATTGATAATTCCTGATGTATTGACGGCCTATCTCATTTCTTGAGACCCTTAAAATGACAGGACAGTGCAAATAGCCCCCCCCCCCAAAAAAAATTACCCATTTTTGGAAAGTACACAGTCTGAGATATTTAGTAAGGGGAGATATCTCGTAAGGGGCATGGCAAGTTTTTTGAAGTTGGATTTTTTTGGCACAATTTTTTGGAAAATGAAGAAGTGAAATATTTTTTTTATATTCTGTCACCAGTGCAGTACAATATCATCATATGACTTGAGTGGGGGTTTTTTTTAACATTTTTTTTCTTATTTTTACATTTTCTTTCTTTTTTCAATAATTTTTTTTTTCACATACTTGATCAAGGATTTTTTTACACTTTGATTGCTGTTACAGTGATGATCACTATAACAGCAATGTTTTAAACTGTCTTGAACTGTCATGGATGGGTTACATTCATAACAGCTATCATTACTATTGTGTGCTGTGATTGGCCCACAGCGATCACATGGAACAGGGTGCTGTGATTGCTCTAGGTACCACATGTGAGGGCCAATAACAGCATCACAATACTAAGCACAGCTGTTATGAATGAAACCTATTTAAAACAGTTTTGTTTGCATTGTGATCATATGATCGCATAGCGATCACATGATTCCACATCCGTTTTTGTACCAGGAGCCGCAATCTGCTGTGTCCAGGGGACACAGAGGTAGCAGGAGCGGTGTGCTGTGCGCCCATTAGCTACTGACGTACATGTACGAAAACCAGCCTGCCCGTGCCGCCCACGTACAGTAAATGTACTGTAGACAAGCAGGAGCTGGTCAAACACTGACTGGGGGACCATTTTATGTTGTTGCCAGGATTTTTTCTTTATTAGCAAAGTGCTTATCTATTTGTGTTTTTAAAAGGAAACCTTGAGAATTATAGAGGCTGTCATGGCTCACCCTTTCTTTTGAAAATGATAATCACCTTCCTGTAATAATGATCAAATGCCTTCAATACTATGAGTCACTGATTTGGCCTTGCCTTGCTCTGGTTTTACTGCATGTTTGTCCCAGGTTAGTGACCCAAAGATCACTGAAGCCATTTGATCTCCATGACAGCCAGGCCCATGCATTTCTCTCTGAGTAGGTTTACTTTATTTCCTTTTCATTCTTAAACTGTATCTTATCCTCTTACTATACCAAATTGATTGAATATACATGTAAGCATTTATACTGTATACCACAAAGGTACATATTTATAAAGTGTAGCTGGGTGATGCATTCAGCAAAGAATTATTGCAGGTAAATCTTCCTGGTGTCTTATTATTAATGTAATGATTTACCACTAGTGAATGGTACCTTTTCACTGCCATGTCTGGGAGTGTGTTTATCTGACTTCTGGCTGTCAGATAGAAGCAATCCAGTGCCTCCACAGTGGCTGGATTTCTTCCAAATCCCCCAGTAGTGGCTGACCCCCTGCATGCACCCCTGGGATGTATCTTTGGCACCTAAAGGTATTCTTATGAGTCTTGCGCTATCTAGAGGGTTTAAATATATGTATAAATATATAATGCCCCTTATTGCTGCAGATACTGGTTCTGTAGACCATACAGTTTCAGATATAAATAGATGGGGGGGGGGGGGTATTGTGCTACAGGGGGATGATAATAAATTAGCAATAAAGTACTATATATCCGGTGATCAATAAATTAATGTATCAATAAATAAAACCTTAAAGTGTGCAGTGTTTCAATATTAAATAAAATCTTTTAAATATCTAAAAGCAGGATCCTTGTGCATAAACCTAAAAACTACACATGTGATAAATCGTAAATAAAACAATCATCGCTATTAATATTAAGTATATTCAAGAAAAGTGCTCTGTGCTCCAAAATATATATAGGTGAGTGATAGTCTCTCAGTATCCAGTGCTGATTTAAGGTGCTTAATTGTCCAAAATAAACTTCATCAAATGAGGTAAAATTCTTCTAAATCCGTGTTGGACCTCCACCATACACCGTGTAAACAAGTAAGGTGATTTTCTGCTCCTAATCACCCCTCTGGGTGTGCTAGCCGCTCACCTTCAAATCTATAGTATTGCGCCTTTATTGTTATAATCCTTAGATCCTCCTCTCCTTCCTCTTTTCTCTATATCCTCTCAAAATGGTACTCGGCCTCAGTCTCTGGATCGGGGTATCCCTCCTCACAATGGGGTCCCGGATATCTCAAAGGAAAGTACTTACATAGTGCAGTATTTCCATAGATTTCAAAAATGTATTAGAGTAAATAAAGGGGATCTGAAGAAGTCACGTGGGCAGACGTGACGACACGCGTAGGGACAGTGTCGGAAGTGACGTTTGTTTGTGGAAGTAGGTCCGCGATCCCCTGTATTATATACTAAGCAGAGAAACCACGTTTGTTTGTAAGTGTGTTTATTTACTATAATACATTTTTGAAATCTATGGCAATACTGCAATCCTCTATGAAAAATATAGGGTACTTCCCATTCCCATATTGGGTGTTCCCATTTTTTAGGCGCATGAGAATTTAAAGTTTGACATGTTAGGTATCTATTTACTCTATTTTACTATTTTGGGGTCATTTATTGCATTTGAGTGCCTTAAAATTAACTTTAGTGTATTTTTTACTGAAGTTTTGCGTATCCTAGACCTTATCATGTAACAAAAAAATTGGATCTAGCAGTATTTTATTTTCTAGGGTGTCTGCTTTAAGAAAATATATCATTGGGGGGGGGGGGGGGTTATGCAATCTTCAGACCCAAAATTATTTTTTAAACACGTGTGCAAAAAACACTAAATTGGCTCTGGCATAAAAGTTGCTTCTTATAATTAAGTTCTTCTTTAATATTAAAGCATTTCCATTACTAGAGCTACATTTTTGCTAAAGAAAAGGTAAATAGCTCCAGCCACCATGTAGTTCCTGTATGATTTCCTTTTCGCTTGGTTACATTGCATACAGGTCAAACAGGCAGTATATTACAAATTTTGAAATAAAAAAAAAAGTAGTACCGAGAGAGTGCCAAGGTATTTCATTACTGTAGGAAGGTGTCTCATATTTTCAATTACTTGTCAGAAAGATTAGGGGAAATGATGTGTTTACAGGGCTTCCTTTAAATGACATGCAGAACAAAAGTCTTATCTTCTTACATCCTTGATATATCCCAAAAATGATTGATGACACATAATCACCCAGACCATGAGACACATCCAAAATACAAGTTAAATTAAACGAAAGACTTTTCATTATCAGATTTTCTTAGTTTTTGCACAATTGTATATTTATTCAGTTTGATTACTGAAAATCCAGTTGTATGCACATGCTGAATAGCCATAGATATCTGCAGAAAGCGAATAGACTCCAGAATTAATTCAGTTATTAAAACTCAGTTCAAATTAGTGCATTTCGGTGCACTGCCAAAAAAAAGTGCAGATCCTTTTTCAGGGCCATTGAGGTGCATTGCCAGGCCATTCTATTTAGAAGGGCTATCTAACGCAGCTCACGTTAACCAGTGGTTGGGGTGAACCTAGCCTTAATATTCCTCCAAACCCATAGGATATTCATTTAGGACTATTGAGTAAAATGGACAGAGAAAAGTTAAGGGCTATACTAGACAAAATTTGGAAACCTGTGCTAACAGAAATTAAAAGGCCATTGTAACTGAACTCTCTTTTCAAAAATGCTTGGGTTTAGAAAATAGCAAAACCCCCTTGGGGTGGGACAATAGTGGCAACCACACATACAAAAATGTATAAAAAATGTATATTTATTTAGTCATGATAATAAGCATAACATGTTTCTCTCAAACAGTCACTTTAGTAACAAGTATACAACAAAATCTCTGAAAACATTCATGGCTTGAGCACAATACCTTGTAGGTGAAGGAACTTAGCTGCAAAAGAACCACTTCAGACCAACATGTTTCAGGTGCCAACACACCTTTCATCAAGGGTAATGATTCTTGGACTGTACAGTTTCATACACCTTACTTAGAAGTTCCTATTGCTGGAAAAAAGCCATTTAAAGTATCAAACCAAGATAGAAAAAAGGAGGACGAAACATATTAACGCTGTTCTTGGACTGCACTGATGTGACCACCGTATCGAGGAGGGGCAAGATGACCAAAAGCTTACACACAGATCGCACGGAGATGTGTTGGCACCTGAAACGCGTCGGGTCTGAAGTAGTTCTTTTGCACACAAAGTTCCATCACCTACAGAGTATTGTGCTTAAGCCATGAATGTTTTTAGAGATTTTGTTGTATAATTGTTACTAAAGTGACTTTTGAGAGAAACATGTTATGCTTATTATCATGGCTAAAAAAAATATAAATTTTTATACATTTTTGCATGTGTGGTTGCCCCTATAGTCCTACCCCAAGGGGTTTTGCTATTTTCTATGTATCTACTGGGACGATGGCCACCAGCATCCTGAGTTTTGAATAGTTTGGGCCTGTTTTCACTTAATAGGTTTAGAGGTGAAGGTCAGTCATTTTATTAATTCAGAAATTTAGTAATTCTCTAAGGGCACATCTATTGCCATTATTGGGGTTGATTTACTAAAGGCAAATAGAATGTGGACTCTGCAAGTGCAGTTGCTCCAGAGCTTAGTAAATGAGGAGGAGCTCTGCTGACTTCCTTTATCCAATCATATGCGGAGCAAAAATGCTCTTTTTTTATTTTTCTTGCATGTGATTGGGTATTCTTTACAAAGCTTCACTTCATTTATTAAGCTCTGGAGCAACTGCACTTCGAAGAGTGAAACTGCACTTGCAAAGTATGCAGTCCATTTTCCTTTATTAAATCAACCCCACTGTGCGGGTGGGTGATTAACCTTAGAGTATTTAAGGAACTTGGAAGAGGGCAATGGTGGAGATTAGAGAATTACTTTACTTGTCCGTTTAGTACTTTCAGAGTCACTGGCCACTGTGACCACGAAGAAGCATGCATATCAGAAGTTCTGATTGTGCTGAGACTTCACTGGTTGCATACATATTTAAACTATCGACCTGTTAGTTTAACTTCTATAGTCGGGAAGATATTGGAGAGTTTAATAAAAGACCACATAGATGAGTTCTTGCTGGAAAAAAATATTTTAAGCAACAGACAGCATGGATTCATGAAAGACAGAAGTTGTCAAACAAACCTGATTTCTTTTTATGAGGAGGTAAGTAAAACCTCGGACAGAGGGGTGGCTGTAGTATACTTGGATTTTGTAAAAGCGTTTGACACAGTTCCCCACAAACGGCTAATGTGTAAGGTAAAGTCTACAGGCTTGGAAAGATCGGTTTGTAATTGGATAGAAAATTGGCTAAAAGATAGAATTCAGAGAGTAGTGGTTAATGATTCTTACTCTGAATGGTCTAAAGTTATCACTTTTTAATATCTTTATAAATGATATAGGGTCTGGGATTAAAAGAACCATTTCAGTCTTTGCAGATGACACCAAACTTTGCAGTGGAATAACTTCTTTACAGGATGTCTCCAAACTTACAATCTGACCTCAATGCACTGTTTCATTGGGCAACTATGTGGCAAATGAGGTTTAATGTTGATAAATGTAAAGTTATGCACTTGGGGGCTAAGAATGTGCATGCATCATACATACTAGGTGGAGTAGAACTGGAGGAATCCATAGCGGAGAAGGATCTGGGTGTTCTGGTAGATCATAAGCTTAAACATAGCATGCAATGCCAAGCTGCTGTTTCCAAAGCAAGCAAAGTCCTTTCTTGTATTAACAGAGGCATGGACTCCAGAGAGAGAGATATAATTTTTCCCCTGTACAAATCATTAGTAAGACCTCATCTGGAATATGCAGTTCAGTTTTGGGCACCAGTTCTTAAAAAGGATATTGGGGAACTGGAGAAAGTGCAGAGAAGGGCAACCAAATTGATAATAGGCATGGAGGACCTCAGCTATGAGAAAAGAGGAACTGAATTTATTCTCTCTTGAGAAGAGGAGATTAAGGGGGGATATGATCAACATGTATAAATACATAAGGGGTCCATATAGTGAACTTGGGTTTGAGTTGTTCACTTTAAGGTCAACACAGAGGACAAGGGGGCACTCTTTACGTCTCCAAATATGGAAAGGTTTCTTCACCATAAGAGCTGTGAAAATGTGGAATCGACTTCCTCCAGAGGTGGTTCTTGCTAGCTCACTAGATTGCTTTAAGAAAGGCCTGGATTCTTTCCTATGTGTACATAATATAAATGGGTACTAACATTTTTTTTAGGTAAAGTTGATCCAGGGAATATCCGATTGCCTCTCGGGGGATCAGGAAGGAATTTTTTTCCCCTGCTGTAGCAAATTGGATCATGCTTAACTGGGATTTATTTTCGCCTTCCTCTGGATCAACAGCGGGTATAGGATTGTGTATATGGGATTGTATGGTAGGATTTTCAATACTGGGTTTTTTTTATGGTTGAACTGGATGGACTTGTGTCTTTTTTTAACCTGCCTAACTATGTAACTATGTAAAGTCAGTGACTAAAATTTTAAAGCCATTGGGTCATTAAAAAAGCTAAGCAACTAGTATTTCTTTTTTCTTTTTTTTTTTTTTTTTTGGTTTCCTTTATACAGCATATTTATTTAATACAGGTACTTTCATAGAGATGTCAATTTACACAGTGATTTTCAAATATTATACATTCACATCAGTTCCTGCCTTTATGGAGCTTACAATCTAAGGTTCCCTAGCTCCCATTCATACATACTAGGGTCAATTCATACAGGAGCCAGTTAACCCACAGTATGTCTTTGGGATGTAGTAGGAAACCGGAATATCCAGAGGAAACCCGCACAGGAAGAACAAGCACACTCCAGGCAGATAGTGCTGCAGTTGGGATTTAAATTTAAAGACTCTGGTGCTGCTAGATGGAAGTGCACACTTAGCCACTGTGCTACCCAGAATACATTTTCTGTATGGCTCAACTGCAGTGGATATAGATATCACACTTCTCCTGGAGCTTTGAGATCAGGGAACTCAAGAACAACTGCTATCACCTATTGCTAGTTATGTGTTCAGAGATGTTTTTTTTTTAATATATATATATAATAAAAGAAGCTGCTGATTTTCTCCTTCACATATATATTTCACTCTTTTACCTACCTACCATTAAAGCCTCTGGCATATTTTTAAAGGAATGAGGAATGTAACAGAACAGGGCACCCCTGAGCGGGTACCTCCGGTGACAGATGCTCCTAGTGCTTCCCGAGGGCTCCAAGCACTCCACTAGACACCGTAAGCACTTCAGACTCCACAAACCGCCGCAGCTTGGTTAGGGTCTTGGCATCTCCTACCCACCCTGGACCTATGACAAGGCTCCAGGTTCCTGTGGGTGAACCTCTCTTTCCCCAGAGAGTGCAGCACGAACAAGCTCTTACACAAGCTCTTACAAAAGCTTAGTGATTATCCAAGGGAGTATGGAGGACATAGCAATCCCTTGCAGCAGATTCCCCCAATAAGAGAAAAAACTCTAGATTGAGGTGAAGGAACTCTAGAACAACTTTATTGAACAAGACTTATATACAGAATTTGGAACATCCCACCCCCAACAATCGCTTTCCTATTGGTCAATTGTAAAGTACCTGTGGTCCTCCTTCAGGTCCTCCTTAGCCATGCAAATGAGGACTTGAAAATGAGTCAGCAGGGATTGGTCCGATAGCTTGACCAAAAGGACTGCCATGTGCAATGAGACAGAAGCCCCAAGGGGCAATTAATGTACACAATAGCCAGACACAGAACAATGGGAGGTCATTAGCACTTACAATGAGACAGGGCAATCCACATTCCCTCCCAATACACAAACAAAAGTAAAACCTTGCTGACATTGAAAGATATGTAATATACACAGCATTTAGGAATTACAGATTTCATGGCAAATGGGAATAAATCTTAATATTTCTATATGGAGATTTTGCTGGCAAATATGAAGCAATCCAAACCATTACTTATCTGTCTTTAAATTCCAGTGACGGTGAATACTGTTACAAGGAAGGTGAACTGTTACTTGATCAAAAAACAACCTGAAAGTTCTAAACCAGTCTTTGCAGACTGCTATGGATTCCGGTTGTGGCTAGTAGGTATAGTTTGTGGCAGCAAGAATCTATAGCTAATTGAGTCACAGCTAATGACCGCTTAAGTGGTTACATTCATGGTCCCTAAACAAAGAATGAATGTTGATAAACATGAAAATAATATAAATATAATTCAACAATAAAATTCTCTTATAGATTTTTGGTGGTTTGGATTATACAACAATTGCGTATACGAAATCATTCTAGTGGTGGCACGGGGGGTGCTTTGGTTTGCCATATCTCCCCCAAAATGTCTTTAGGTTCCCCCATAGTACCCATATCCACTGGGCCAATATTAGTCAACTGCCAGTACATTCGTAGTACAGCATATATCTGTGTTTAAGCCCCTTCTTGATAAGACTGTACCCAACTTTTTGGGATGAAAACAAGGAACACCTATTAGCAAACGTATGTAGACATAGGACACACCCCCTACCACAACCCTTTTAAAGGAGAATTATGCAAAATAAATAATTAGTTAAACCCACAAGTGTTTTTTTTTAACTATTACTATTCCTTTATATTCCTTTTGACATTTACAAATGCAGACATTTAGAAACTGGATGAAAGGTTTAGCTCTGGGAAACACTTTTTGAAAGATAAATAGTGCATTTTATATACAACTATATAGATCAGACCAAAATGAGGGGTACATGAGGAGAAAAGAGGGAAAGAGGGACTTTGTCCCAAATTAGGGACAGTCCTTTGAAATCAGGGACAGCTGGGAGCTATGAGACTGTGCTGCAACAACTGTTTCACCATCTTCCTCTGAGTCCTCTGAGTCTGAGCCAATAAGCTACTGTGAAATACCTCTTTTTCCTCACCACTACATAAGCTAGGTCAGACTTAGGAAAAAGTCCCAGGGGCATCGGTGCTTGCCCCTGCTTGTTATCAAAGTTGTGCAAGAGGAAGTGATCTGTACACAAGTAAAAAAATCTCTGCTTCTCGTTTCTCCTTTGTTGCATTAAGCCAGGGCTAAGAAGCTTCAGGCAGAAAGTGAGCACCCTTCAATTGTGTGTAAAATGTTTTAGGTGTCATGTTCATGCCTTCCCTCTGCTGATCATGTTTGCTGTGACTGAATAGCGCACAGTGCTTTATTTCTTTAATTAGGTCGATTGCTGGTCCCTACCCCAGAAGTTATGGCATCAGAGGTTATTTACTCATCTTCTGATTCCTGCTCCCAATCCCAGCTTGTCTTCTTGTGAATGTGTGGAAGATCTCCAGCTCTCCCCTTCCTCTCAGTCTCTCCCTTTCCCTTCTTGCCCCTTCTGTTTGTTGTTCTTCCCCTTTTTCATTCTTCCCCTGCTCTCTCCCCTCTCTCTTTCCTTCTCTCTCTTTCTTTCTCCCATGTCTCCTTCTCTCTCCCCTACCCCCTTTCTCTCACCCCCTTTCTCTCTGCTCTCTCTCTGCTCCCCCAACTATTTCTGCTGCCCCTCTTCAGTCTCATGCCCCCCTTGCTCTTTCTCTCCACCTCTTCTGTGCTCTTTATCCCTACTCTGACTGCCCCTTCCCCCCTCTACTCCTCCCTGTCCCTGCCCCCCATCAGGGCTCTCTTTCCCCTCTCTCCACCCTCCCTCCTTTCTCTGCTCTTCCTATGCTCAATGTGTAGGCCTAATCATTTATTGGAATTTAGGTGATACTTGCAAGTGTGAGGATTCGTACATCAGCAGCTGGCTTCGCCTGTCTTATAGTCCAAGTCCCGATAAAAGGGACGTTTGGACCCTGAAATGCATTGGCATTGGCTACCTTTTTGATTGTTTGCCACACTTTTACTAGAATAAAACTGTATCCAAACTATTGCTCATCTGGGATGGACCAGAGATTGGATGAATGCCCATACTATTGGGCCCATTGTTCATAGGGAGCAGGAAATCATATATTGAAGTGGTATTTCTACCACTTACCTAAATATGACAGTTGTCATTGGTTCTCAAGGAAACCACAGGTGCTAGCACCCATGAAGTCCATAGGAGCGACTAATGTCACCAGAAATTCCTGCTCCTTTTAAGCAAAGGGGTGGGGATAGCAGTGACATCACTGCCAAAATATGGTCACTGGCCATATCACATTGACCAGATATGGCCATGACAATATTTGGTCAATGATGTCTTCACTATCCCTGCCCTTATATTGCTGTTGAACTAGGAGCTGTCATTTGGCCAGAGTAATGTCGGGATTGGTCATGTGTGCCAGGTCATAGGTGCCCTGGCAAGTGTTGAGGTCATGTGGCCTCGTAGGGTTTGGGGGCGCATGCTTACTCCCCACCGCCTTTCCTGGCCAGCCAAGCTGTATGCTTGGATTAGGGGTCTGGTATAGATTTGTACAGGGAGACCTCCAGCATTTTTATGTTTGTTTGTTTTTTGCTTGGAGACCCCCCTTAAAATCTGTATCAGGTGCAAAAATGGCATTTAGAAAGAAAAGAAAAATTATAGTTTGTTTTGAGCGGCCACAGACCCCTCCAAATGTCCAACAAAATACATAGCATACCCTTAGGGTCTGTGGGCTGTTTTTTTTTTTTTTTTTTTGTTTTTATTTATGAAGCTGTCAATGACTTGTCATTTGTCTGCAATTTTAAAACCTTTTTCCTTTTAAGTTGTTGGTGCAGCCCTTTCTGTACACCGGAGAGAAGCAGGATAAGGACACCCCACCCAGACATATTATTTAAAGGAATTGGAGATTTCAAATGTTCCTTTTACTTTAATGATTTATATTTTATGCATTCCATAAAAAAAAAGTAATAAAACTAAAACAAAAGTAATGTTTTAGTTTTATTAGTGTGGTGTTACTTTAGTGTTACTGTAGATAAAAAGTATACATTATTTTCTATAATTTGTCCTTTTTGCATTTTTACATCTTCCCCATTGCTATAACCACAGATCACTATTTTTGAGACCCTTTTGCCTATTAGCCAAGAAAATTAACATTTTTAATTTCACAGATTTGGCTCCAATTGATTTCAATTGGTTTGGCATCCAAACTTCTTTGAAGTTCTCTGAACCCTGCTCGAACCAAACTCAGGGCAGTTGAGCTCATCACTATTGAGCAGTGGTGTGGCTCTTCAATTCTTATTTATCATGTAATACAAATAAGAATCTGACAACCTTCCAATTCATTAAAGAAAAGCATTTTTAGTTCAGTCTCTTTTGTTGGAGAGTAACCCTTATTTCTATATACTAAAACGTTGTAAACAGAACAGGAGATTACGGTAAATCTCTCTAACAGAACACAGATAGAAGTAAAAACAAGACCAAGATAGTTCTAACTTCCTTGCCCACTCCATCCAAAAAATGAGAGAAAGGCTTTGGCTTGATATGCATTTTCTATGTAATCTTTCTAAAGCTCCCTGTTTCATATCCTAAAGACTTTGTCCAATGGCCTTCCTATCAGAGGCTGACAAGGCTATTTGGTCTGCAGTAAATTCACTGCAGCATTGTCGCTTTAGGTAGCTAGTCTAGGTGCTTGGACCACAGGCCTGAGGAGGATTTTGTACACATGAAAAGCAGTCTTCCTTTAACTGCTTAAGGTCCGCCCTATAGCAGTTTACTGCCACAGGGTGGTACCTATGCGCCGGATCACCTATATATACCTGATCAAGGTCTTCTGGGTAAGGGGCATGCATGCGCACAGCCACCAGCTCGCTCCCACTGTGATCACACACAACGGAAGCCCATCGGTGGGTACCGCGGACTAGATGTCCTCCAGCACCCGCCGAACAGCCAGCAGAGAGGCAGAACAGCAGTCTGCCTCTATAAACAAGGCAGATCACTGTTCTAACAGGAGGGTAGACATGAATCCTGTGTTTCGGCAAAGCAGGGACTGGGATCCGTGTCTTCCCCTAGTAAAGGCAACTCCCACAGTTTAGAAAAACAATGTTCAGGCACACAGTTAACCCTTTGATGCCCCTGATGTTAACCCCTTCCCAGCCAGTGTCATTAGTACAGTGAAAGTTCATATTTTTTTCCTGCTGATCACTGTATTAGTGTCACTGGTCCCCAAAAAAGTGTCAAAAGAGTCAGTTAGTGTCAGAATGTCAGCCGCAATATCGCATTCCTGCTATATGTAGCCGATCGCTGCCATTGCTAGTAAATAAAAATATCCCATAGTTTGTAGATGCTATAACTTTTGCCCCAAACAATCAATATACGCTTATTGGGATTTTTTTTACCAAAAGTATATGGCAGAACACATATTGGCTTAAATTTATGAAAAAAAAATCTTTTTTTTAAATTTTTTTTTCTCAAAATTGTTTTTGATTATAGGGAAAAAAATAAAAAAGGCAGAGGTGATAAAAAATACCCCCAAAAGTAAGCTATATATGTGGGAAAAAAAAAGAACATACGTTTTATTTGGGTACAACATCGCATGACCACACAATTGTCAGTTAAATTAACGCAGTGCCGTATCACAAAAAAATTGCCTGGTCATGAAGGGGGGGGGGGGGTAAATCTACCAGTAAATCTTAAAGTGGTTAACATAGTTATGTGTTATGTACATGTTGTTGAAGTTGAGAATGGGAACAAGCATGAGAGTAAGGTTATGGTTTAACGTTTTCTTTTTTGCATTTTGCATCCCTGTAAAAATATGCATAGCGTTTTCATGAACTAAAATGTTTACCTTTTTTCAGTAAAAATACTAATCTGGCCTATGGTTTGTTGGATGAAACACTCAACCTTAATTTACTGTATTTACATTACGGAGCTTCACAGTACAACCTTGTTGGAAGATTTTTAACCACTTGCCGACCGCCCACCACAGATATACTGCGGCAGGCTGGCTCGGCTGTGCGAATTACCGTACCTGAACGGCGATCCGCGGGAGCGATCCTAGGGGGTCGCACCCCTGGAGGCGCGCATGCGCGCCCATTAGCCAGCGGGGAAGCTAATTCCCAGGGGCCGGCAGTCATGATTGCCACCGGGCACCCATGATTACTGTGTATATGAAATGGTGCGCTAAAACAAATGATGAATGACAAAAATCAATCAATAGGTGACATGTAAATGAAACTGATATAAAATTTCACAAAATAAGTGAAAGTGGTGAATAATTCCTTATTTACAAATTATCATCAAAATGTTCAGAAATGCCCATAAAAAACGGGTGATGACTCCAACTTATGAAAAGTGAAACAAAGTGCTTTCCAAATCTGGTGTAAAAGCCCACCATCTGGTGAAATTCCTCCTTACCCGACGGAAAAAGTAAGGTGCCAAAATAATGCAAATTAAACTGCAGATGAAACAAACGATCCCACAGTGCTTCAAAATCTCCTTGTGAAAACACCAACCAAGCCTCTTACCGGACTACAATCAAACAGCGCTTGGTATTCACTCTCAGGGAACACTGTCTTCTACTCCTCATCAACAATCAGGCAAATGCTTCCCAGATGTATAGATCTGACGGATGCTCTCCAACTTGGCAGAAGCTCCATCTAGCTGTTGGTTCCTGAGTAAGTAAGGTCACATGGGTGCTGTCAACAGGTGACATTCAGGAAGGGTAAATCAATCAGTGATTCAAACAGAGATCCACATCTTGTTGCTCCAGATGTGGTTGGTAACCCAAAGCAAGTCCAAGATGATCAATGCTGACTCTGAGTTGACATCGATGCAGTCCCGTGGAGAGTGGCGGTCTGCTGTTGTAAACAGAGCAGTCCATTGTTCTCTCTGGAATGTACACAGAGCACCTGTGTTCTTCCTATTTAGGATCACAGGTCCCTGTGTTGATTCGACAAGCCCATCCCCCTCACAGTTATAAAACAACCCCTAGGCATACACTTAACCCTTTGACTGCCCCTGAGTTAACCCCTTCCCTGCCAGTGTCATTATTACAGTAGCAGTGCATATTTTTAGCACTGATTATTGTAGTAATGTCACTGATCCCCCCAAAAAATGTCAGTTAGGGGTCCGATCTGTCTGCCGCAATGTTGCAGTCCTGCTAAAAATCACTGATCCGCAATTACTAGTAAAAAAAAAATAAATAAAAATGACATAAATCTTTCCCCTAGTTTGAAGATGTGATAACTTGTTTTTTTTTTTACCAAAAATATGTAGCAGGATACAAATTGGCCTAAAATTATGAAAACTTTTAATTTCTACATTTTTTATTTTTTTTGGGAATGTTATATAGCAGAAAGTGAAAAATATTGTTTTTTCTTTTCAGAATTGTCGCTCTTTTTTTGTTCATAACGAAAAAAAAATTAAAATCGCACAAGTGATTAAATACCACCAAAAGAAAACTTTTTGTGGGAAAAAAAGGACATCAATTTTATTTGGGTACAGACCGCGCAATTGTCCGTTAAAGTAACACAGTGCCGAATCGCAAAAAAATGGCCTGGTCATTAAGGGAAGTAAGACCTTCCGGGCCAGAAGTGGTTAAAATAAAACCTGTGATTGAAACCTCTAATAAAAGTTAATAAAATACCTTATAGCTACCTATTGACTAAAAAGCACCCATATACACACATACTAAGAAAATAGTAGTCAGAGCAGGACCTTAACACTTCAACATCTGGGAACTGTCCTTCAGGGATTGTGGCTTGACTGGAGGATGTGTATTTCCCAGTACCATTTTACTTAATGGCTACCAGCTATCCAATATGTTCACAACATCTGTTTGTCAGTCATGCACACAGGATTTTGTATGAGTCACCTTTCATTCTAAAGCAATATAAAACACTGATCCAGAACATATTTTTCCACAGGGATCATTGCCTTTGTAGGTGGTGCAAGATAAGTACACGAGTAGCTTAAACTGACAAATGCATAAATAAAAACACAGAGAATTACCCATTCTTCCATTTCTTTTACCGTCTTTGTCAGCTTCCCATCAAATAGAGTGGAACGTGAATACACATATCACAAAAAAGCTAAATCTACTTTTCTGCACATTAGAGTTCACAAGAGCCAGTGAAGTCTGGAAAAAAAACCTCCAATTTTGCATACTTGTTCTATTTTAGTGACTTACACTGCAGTTAAGATGAAATCAGGATTATAGCTCTAGTCATCAATGTTTGATCTGTCTTCACAGGTTGCCTTTAAAGTAGATATAAATCCCATCACAAGGTTCTCATACAATGTTTGGCATGGCAATGTAATTAGGAAAGTAATTTTCAATATCCTTAATTCTATGGATTTCATTAAAATAATGCCCAATAAGTCTACCATGGAGACTATAAATGGCTGTGTCCAAGCAAATATTTTCCAATGTTGTCACCATCGGGCTCTCTATCTTAAACACTTATATGCGGCTGCTTTATAGCATTAGTATGTAAACTGGAGGTGGCTGTTAAAGAGGACCCCTGCCCCCCTTTTTAGAAAAAGACATAAAGACCACCTAAAAAAATAGTACACTCGTTTCCACTGAGCAGAACGGTTCAGTCGGTACAGTTTGGAAGGGTTAGAATGGTCCGGCCTATTCAGGTGAGCGTTTCCACTGCAAGTCGGACCGCCAGGGGCCATGTGGGGTTTACACCAAATGCCTTTTGACGTGAGCATTGAGGTTTTCCTGTCCGCCAATCAGTGGAATGTATCGTGTGACACCAGTAGCTCCGCCCTAACCGTACCGTACCATTTCCTATGGCCCTAACATCTGAAGGAGGACCAGGAATGGTGCGGTTTGGTTCGGTTGTTTGGGCCATTTTCATAATGGAAACACTCAAAATAGCGTACCGTACCGAAATGACCTGAACCGATCCACTCAGTGGAAACGAGGCATAGGTTACCTCCATGCTGCCTCTCCTTCTCCTTTCATCCTTTTCATGATGCCTCTCAGCTGTCTGTGCCCTTAACCTCATGCTGCCATTTTTAAAATGTTTCTCTGGGGTCAGCTTGCAATACAATCCTAGTGCACTTGCACAAGATGAGATGCATTAGGTCATGAGGCTCATCTAGCGCACCTGCCATATGATATAAAATTCATCTGTTGAGGTGCATGAGGTCATATACTCTATCTCACGCATGCACAGTACATTGAAGATTAGGTACGAGATTTCCTTGAATGCACTGATGATTTTGACTTTCCAGGGGGCATCAGTGCAGCTGGGGCTACATCATCAGTGCCTTCAGGGAAAACAGAAAGTGGACACAAGAATAGTAAATAAATCAAAAAACTAAGTTGAATAAATTCACTTTAGCATGCAGAAATTTAGCAAAAGGGGAAAAAGTTCACTTTAAGAGGTTACAGGAAATTAGTTTTGTTGAGATGCAAAGAAAAGTGAAAAAGTATTTTATAATAAAAAGTTGCTTATGATACAGAGTGCGAAATCTGGTGCAGCTGTCCATGGTAGCCAATCAGCTTCTAAGTTCAGCTTATTCAATTACTCTTTGACAAAAAAACTGGAAGCTGATTGGTTTCTATGCAGAGCTGCACTAGATTTTGCACTTTCCAGTTTAAGTAAATCAACCCCTTAGTGTTTTAGTAAATTAAATGTTGTTTGGTTAAAGCAATGGCAGCCCATAGATGAGTCAGTTTTTTCCCGTTCAGCCAGTAGGTTGGTGGAAGGGGAAATACTCCCTGCTGAGCTATTGCACTCTGACAGCTGAGAGACTTCCCCGCCTTTAGAATACACCGATCAGTTTTGCAAGTCTGATTGAGCATGGAAAATCGGACAGGGTGGTTGTACAGAAGTTGATTCAACCTCCCTGCCCATACATGGATCGAAATTCGGCCGGTCTTGTATGGCTGGCTTAACATGTACTTTAAAGTGTGCACTTATTACTGTTCCCAGCCTAAAAACCCGACCTTTAGCTGGACATGTCTGAAAGAAATGTAGCACTTTGGACAGCAACTGATGACTGTAAAAACTTGAAAAAAGTGTAAAGGTAAATTGGAATGTGGGAATCTGACTAAAGGATCCATACTAACAAAGATGCATTCCAATTTACCTGATACATTTCCATGTTCATTACTATGTTATATTTTTTAACTATTTTACGTTATAGATTATGCCTATGCATCATCCCCTGAAGAGTGAGACCGAACTCATGAAATGTGTTGGGTCACCATAGATGCTATGACACATTTACCATGGACTATTTGATTACTGTATGTAACCATGTAATGTGTTTGTATATTTGGGCATATCCCCCCCCACCCCCCAGTGCCACATTTTCCACCTTTCTGGGGGTACCTGTTTTTGAGAGGTACCCTGTCCCCACTTACGTTGGACCTCACCCCCCCCCCATTCCCCTGCTGCCAGACCAGTAAGAAAGCACAGCGCACTTTGCGCATACGCAGTGGGGAACTGGCTGTGAAGCCGCCACGCTTCACCATTGGTCCCCCTTACCAGCAATGGGGTTGGATGCACATGACAGCCGATCAAAAAATCAGCTGGGGTGCTGACATTGCTGGGTTCCAGGACAGGTAAGTGTCCTAATAATAAAAGTCAGCTGCTACAGTATGTGTAGCGGCTGACTTTTAATTTTTGCATTGGGGGGGGCAGAACTCTGTTTTAAGTACAATAGCCTGGCATTAAACACTTTCTCCAAACAATTAAAGATACACTCTATGCAACTAATTGACGTTAGGGAAATTCTCTATTCCTTACCCTAGAATATCACATTTTCCTTATTGAAGTAAATTTGAAATATTCTCATGTAGATTACCTTTTTTTCAACAAGACTTAGTCTTGCTCTCAGCGGCATCTATAGAACTGTGCATCATATCTGACCATGCCCCAATTACAATGACATTAACGTTTCCACGCTCGAATTCAAAGGCTTGACTCCTTACTAAGTGAAGCTGTAATTACAGAGAAGATGGCAGCTTCCCAGAGGTTGCCAATATGAGGTTGTTGGGAGCATATACATGTTCAGGGGGACAGCTAGATATTATTGATTTCTAACTGAAATGTTATTTGATTTTAGGAGATAACATTCTATCAGTATAGCAACAAATCTGGAGGGCTTCTGGCTACTGGTAAGATGGTACTTAAATCAGCAGAGATAGAGAGTCAATTTTGGAGATACTTTTTATCCCTATACCCCTCAACACCCACAAACAGGGGAAACGCCGAAATGCAATTCAATTGAATGTTTAATTCCCTTCCATGAATAAACAACTAGATTTGAGCTTTAGTTATCCATTTTCATTACAGAAATCAATTCAGCCGTCTCGTATCTCAAATTATATAAAAGTTCAGCAAGAGACAAGGCGTCTCACACAAAAGCAGCCACACAATTAGAAGCCAAGAAGCATTTTATTGCATAAGTTAGAAAAAGTTTTATTTAATAACAATTTAAAGCCACCGGAAAAAACACCTCCATCCAACATCACTTAAAATCATGACAACTTTGTCTTAACCATTTGCCGACTGCCGCATGACTATTTACTGCGGCGGTCAGCCCCTACTGGACAAAGCGACGTAGGGGTACGTCGCTCGCCCACAAGCCTCTACGGGCAAGCACGCGCTGCCGGAGGCGCGCTCCCGCCCCCGCTCGTTCACTAACATCCCCGCACGAGTGACCGGTGGCTCCGATGTCCGCCAGCCACTCGCGATCTCCCGCTGGAGAGGGAGATAGGCAGGTGGCTAATGTAATCAAAGCCGCCTGTCATTCTCCCTGGTGTAACTGCAGAGACTGTACGATCCTGCTATGTAGGATCATATGTCTCTGTGGTTACATCACAAGCCACGTCCCCCCCACAGTTAGAATTACACCCCTAGGGATACATTTAACCCACTGATCACCAATAAAGTTAACCCCTTCCCTGCCAGTGTCATTTTTACAGTAACAGTGCATATTTATAGCACTGATTACTGTAGTAATGTCACTGGTACCCTCAAAAGTGTCAAAAATGTCAGTCAAGGGTCCGATCTGTCTGCCGCAATGTCGCAGTCCTGCAAAAGAAATTGCAGATCGCCGCCATTACTAGTTAAAAAAAAAAACAATAAAAATGACATAAATCTTTCCTGTAGTTAGTAAACGCAATAACATTTGCGCAAACCAATCAAAATACGCTTATTGCGATTTTTTTCACCAAAAATATGTAGCAGAAAACAAATTGGCCTAAAATGTTAAAAAAATTAGATTTTTACATTTTTTTGTGAAATTCATATAAAAAATGTGAAAAATATTGTTCTTTTTTCAAAATTGTCGCTATTTTTTGTTTATAGCGCAAAAAGTAAAAATCGCACAGGTAATCAAATACCACCAAAAGAAAGCTCTGTTTGTGGGGAAAAAAAGAACATCAATTTCATTTGGGTACAGCGTCACACGACCGTGCAATTGTCCATTAAATTCATGCAGTGCCGAATCGCAAAATAGGCACTGGTCTTTAAGCAGCCAAATCCTCCGGGGCTTAAGTGGTTAAAGAACCTTGCCCTATGCTCGGCCCCTCACATGCTACCCCCCACTCTCTAATCTATTAGAGTCTTACTAAACAAGGTCTTTGACTTCTGTTTTTGACAGGGAGATTATGGAGGAGGCTTTAAAATCTGTAAAGAAAATATGTTAGCCAGAATCTTGACTCTAAGGTAAACAGCATTTTATGCCAGTTATTACTCAACAGTAATTAGTTTCAAAAGAACTAGGAAAGTAAGCCTATTAACACTGTTAATTTCAAAAGCATTACAGTGTAAAAGAAAAAATAATAAATGCTACTTTCATTCAATTTCTCCAAATTTTTTCTCAACTTTCAAATGGTCCTTGAAACTATTACTCCTGGCCTCCTAAAATGAGAAAAATTGCCTTTCTCCCAGTTTGGGAAAGTAGCTATTTGTAAAATGACCATCCTATCCAGGTCTCTCTACCAATCTGATATACCTACCCTAAACTTTGTTTAAAAGCCCAAACCATATTTCTAAACTTTATTAGGCAAGATAAACTTGCAAGAGACGTGTTACTTTTTCAGTGCCAAAATTAATAGAATGAATCAGCTTGACAAATATCTAAGACAACTTTGAGATGTACCACCTAATTTGGATTGTAGATTGGAACTGTTATATCTACTTTAAAGAATGATAAGAATGGAATAGATGAGCTTACATTCTCTGCTCTCACATATATCATTGCTTGTGAACAGATTTCTAAACAACATTTCAAAACAGGCAAGGCTTAAAAGCTTTAAAAAAAAGTATAGAAAAGAAGAAAATGATTCATGTGGCACACTGCTGACAACCTAAAAAAGATTATATAATTTATTAAAAGTCACATATAAAAAAAAAACCTTTTCTTTCTTTTTGTCCTTCTTACGTATTTACTAATATGTGAATTCTAGCCCCTAAGTAATTAACCTTGGATTACTCCCGTCTTTGTTTGTTTCCAAAGCCTGACTTCAGCTAATTATTTTATTTTATTTTTTAATTTTGGATAAACTGAGACAGTTAATATTTTGCTAGGCTTTTAATGCTGTCCTTGTCCCCATTACAGAGATTTTCTTGCACTTGCTGTAAAAATTGTGGGATTTTCTTAGGAACGGGAAGGAACAGAAAGCAATAAAAAAGATTGTCAGAGATGCTAGCCTTTCCACACTTTATTAAAAAGAAATGAAGGGAAAAGAAATTAAGGAAAATCTCCCTAAAGCCCATTTCACACGGGCACCTCCGCCTGACGGACTCCGCTTGCTCAGTGGGGGATCGCTCCGCTGATCCCTGACGAGCAAGCGGATGACAGGTCCATCTCTACTCTGCACAGTGACCCAGTCCTACACTCCTCTATGGGGAAATCGGGTGAAAATGGACCACTTGTTTGACGGATGAAAAACGGACATTAATGCATTCATATGGAAAAACGGATGAAAACGGATAATCATCCATTTACATCCATAATAATCCACTTCTGTCAACATCCGTTTTTATGAACAGATGAAAGCCCTGTTTTTCATCCGTCAAGAAAACGGATCGGATGAAAAACGGATGAAAAACTGATAACAGATGAAAAACGGATGATAACGGATGAAAAACAGACGACAACAGATAAAAAACGGATCACAAAGGATGAAAAACAGATGACAATGCATGGAAAAGCAGATGACAACGGATGGAAAAATGGATGCAAAACTGATGTTAACTGAAAAAAACTGATGACAAAAAACGTGACTGAACTGATGAAATGTGTGAAAGGGGCCAAGGTGTTTTTTAAGCCTAAGCCTAAAAAAATCTTACCCAAGCAAGTAAACACAAAAAAAAAAGAAAAGAATGGACTTTATAGGTTGCCACATATAACCCCAAAATAAAGGACGTGAGCACTAACATTTTATATAAAAATGCGTAGTTTATTTACAATCAAAAATTGGTAAAATCAGTGTAAAAACTTCAAGTACTTGTAGTAACTGTCAACTATATTCCCAATGGGATAGCAATGCACTTATATATACAATTCTAGTACTCAACCCCTTTATTTTGGGGTTATATGTGGCAACGTTCTTCTTTTTTTGTTTGGTTTTGGTATCTATTGGATGTGGTGCCATATCAACAATCTGCGCTTCATTTTATGTGACTATAAACTGAATAGTTTACACAAATAATTTGACCAGCCATCCATTTTCCCGAACTCCAAAATTGATGAGTAATCATTTTTTCACTACTTATGGACTAAACCATTTTGAGCAGCAATCTAAAAACATACCAACAAATAACAGGTAACAGAAGTACAGGAAACTTCTGCTCATAGAATTGCACAATTCAGTAGATCACTTAATATATATCTTTTGAAAAAATGTTTTGTTTTAGCTAGAGAAGAGAAGGGTTAGAACCTTGTCAGGCTTTACACTGTTTTTGGTGTTATCATTGGGATACTCACCCTCCCTGTTTGTCCTTGTGATCATTGACACCAGGAAGAAAAGTGATTACAATCCAAAATATTATGGTTGTCACTGGAACAAAAGGTAAGAGGAAATCTCACAATACACCTATTTTGGCCCAAACTGTCTAAAAGTTTATTTCCCCTCGTGTACCTTCAGAGTTTTCTTTTTCTAGTACAGGAATTGAAGAAAAATCTCCCCAACTGGACCCAAACCGCTGAAAAAAAAAAAAAAAATGACGGGTATTTTAGGCATAACCTACTCTATCCCAAACTAAAAAAAGAGTTTAGGCTGGAGATATTATATATTCTTATCTGCTGTAAATACATTTCTTACCAAATCATTATTTACTGGTTCCACAGAGAAAATCAAATCTTAAAATGCAAATCAGTTTAATGGGTAAAAAAAACATAACAATATTAAAGCAGTAATAAACTTAACATTTTTAAATAATGCTGACAGGCTGGGTTTTTATGACAGAAGAGACCCTGATGGTCATTTCTTCCATAAATGCTTCTTCCTGCCTGTCAGCAGTAAAGTATACTGAGCTGTGGAACCGCAGCTCAGAGTACAGTACAGTACCCAGGATGTGAATCCAATGCACATGCATGGGAGTGACATCATCACGGCAGGGCCATTAGGTAGTTGATCAGCCTGAACCCTGAAGGTAGACCAGGGGAAGACGACAGCTCCCCCAAACTGACAGCACAGTGCAGGAGTTCTTCCTTTGACAGGAAAGTCGGTCATAATGTGCTAGAATGCAGTGCATACTAGCACATTATAGCAAAAAAATACAGGGGACCCAGAGAAAAAAAACATTTTAAGGGTAACGCCACTTTCGTGGGGGAAAAAAATAGCAAATAAAGAAAAAACAATGAAGCATATACAATTGCGACACAAATCATACTGTAATTGAATGTTATTAAAAATTACCTTTCTTTTTCAATCTGCAGCTGTTGTAATTTTCAAAATTTGCAATGCAATATGGCAACCTAGAGCTGTTCTGTAGACACCCCAGAAACATAAATTCTTGCTTGTGTGATTGGCTCACCAATTTTCGCATAAGTCAGCTTAAGATACAAGTCAGATTTCTGGCATCCCCTGCAACAAAAATTTCATTTTTGGTGAGATACTCCCAATAGGAACACGTTTAAAGGGATGCAAACCCAGCAGATTTCCTCATTTGAGCCCTGCAGCTGCCACAGCTGATAGATAATTATGAAACTACTCCCATTTGACTCACTCAGCACAGAGGTACAGAGGAACAAACGATAATTTCTTCAGAATAAAAAAAGGAAGGAATCTGCAACAAAGTTTGTTAAAATCCTTGTAATGTACATAGATCACCCAGAGCGGAATGTTTTTTTCTTAACCTTTTTTTTTTTTTTTCTTAACAAAAATGGAGTTACACTTTAAGAAATTTGATACCACTTTAATACAACACAGTGTAGCCCAAACTTTCCACACTGTGAGAACCATGCTATACATGGGGAAGACAAAGACACAACCTCTAAAAAACAAAGACACAAATCGAATCATCCTTTTTCTACCTCTTTATTTCTACTGGCATTTATCCCACACATTTGAGTTACATGTGACACACAACCTACTAGGTAGATCATTATTTATACTTGATTCAAAAAGCATACTTCCCAACTCTGGAACTTGAGAAATAGGGACACTTTGGAATGGAGATGAGTCCTGTGGCAATGGTGGGCAAGGCTACATTGTACTGAATGCTTGTTGTGACCTAAAAGGGCATGGTTAAATAGAGTCTAAACCTACCTAATTATTTACATTGCTGTGAGAGCCTCCCAGACACATACTGTATATACCTAAAGGACAATTGAAAAGAAAAGAAAACAGAATACAGACGGAGAGATAACACTTTGCCTGAACCTAGAAGAACTTCATCAAAATAGTTGCAAAATACACGTTACCAAGCAATTGCTGGGAAACAAAAACACTTTGGTTAGCACTATGTAATACACAAAATAGCCTATAGATTGCAGGGTTTAGGTCTATGTAACTTACTACACAGCACATAGAGAGTAGCTGTAAGGATTATGTAATGTACAACATAGTGTAAAGGGTGCAGCAGTTATGAATATGTATACCAGGGCCTCCTACATAGAGATGGCCTTGCGGTTCGCCCGGCGGTCGGTTTGCAGCGAATTTTGCTTGTTCGCAAATTCGCAAAAAGTCGGACTTTTGCCAATGTTCGCGAATATGTCCGCGCCGTCATTTTCTTTTTCATTCAGAAGAACTTTGACCCATGACACAGCCGTCAGGTGGAACGGGACAGCCAATTGAAACATTTCAGCACATGGACATGCCCCCTACCCTATAAATAGACCTGAGCTGTCGGCCATTTCACATTCCGCATTTTGTCAGTTCTGGCTAATTTATGAAAGAAAAAAAAATTTTTTTGCTGTAATAAAAAAAAAAACAATTTTTAGGGCAACTTTTCCAATTGCAATACTTCTGTTATGACATTGTCCATGTGCTGGGACTATTTGTGCACAGCTAGTACAGGGGCGTACCTAGAGCATTTGGCACCCAGGGCGGATCCTATATCTGGCACCCCCCGGCGTGCAGGTGACGAACCGCACATTGACCAGGTCCCTCCTCCTCTGCAAAAGCGGCGCAGATTGACTTGAGGCACCAGACAGAAATACATGTAACTGGCAGTGGCATACTTACTGTGTGCTACTGCCAGTGGTGTCACTAGGGTTGGTGTCACTTGGTGCAGTAAACCATGGTGTCGCTCCCCCCCAAAAAATTATTTTCCTGTTTTCTGAAAGCGCGCCAAAGATGCAGCATGCAAGACTTTTGGTGCGCTTTCAGAAAATGCAGAAAAAAAATCTATAGGACTGCAGTAATAACTGCGAGTAAAATGTAGGAAGACCCCCTTTACATTACACAGCCCCCGTACCCCTGGACCCCTTTACATTACACAGCCCCCCCATTGGAACCCTTTACATTACACAGCCCCCCCCCATTGGAACCCTTTACATTACACAGCCCCCGTACCCCTGGACCCCTTTACATTACACAGCCCCCCCCATTGGAACCCTTTACATTACACAGCCCCCCCATTGGAACCCTTTACATTACACAGCCCACACCCCCCTCATGGAACCCTTTACATTACACAGCTCCCGCCCCCAATAGAACCTTTTCCATTATACAGCCCCCGTCCCCCAATAGAACCCCTTACATTACACAGCCCCCATCCCCCATGGAACCCTTCACATTACACAGCCCCTGCCCCCCAAAAGAACCTCTTACATTACACAGCCCCCACCCCCCCATAGAACCCTTTACATTACACAGTTTCCGCACCCCCCCAATAGAACCCTTTACATGACATAGCCCTCGCCCCCTCCTCAATAGAACCCTTTACATTATACAGCCCCCCAATAGAACCCTTTAACAATACAAAGCCCCCGCCAATAGAACCCCTCTACAATGCAAACCCCCCAATAGAACCCCTTTACATAAAAACACCCCCAATAGTACCCCTTTACAATGCAGACCCCCCCCCAATAAAACCCTTCTACAATGCAGACCCCCCCAATAAAACCCCTAGACAATGCAGACACCCCCCCAATAAAACCCCTCTACAATGCAGACACACCCCCAATAAAACCCCTCTACAATGCAGACCCCCCCCCAATAAAACCCCTCTACAATGCAGACACCCCCCCCCCCAATAAAACCCCTCTACAATGCAGACCCCCCCCCCAATAAAACCCCTCTACAATGCAGACACCCCCCCAATAAAACCCCTCTACAATGCAGACCCCCTCCCCCCCAATAGAACGACTGTCTTTACAATACAATTGTTCCCCCCCATCACCCCCCGCCCCCCTACCTTATGAGGAGAGCAGAGAGGGAGGAACTGTTCAAAGCAGAGAATGGTAGAGAGGCTCACGAGCCCTGCATACACAGCGGTCAGCGGGAAATGCCGAAGTTAACAGTGCTAGTTAATGAGCCTGTGATTGGTTGCTAGGCGGTCCTAGCAACCAATCGCCTTCTCATTATCTAGCAGAGTTAATTTCGGCATTTCCCGCTGTGTATGCAGGGCTCGTGAGCCTCTCTCCCATTCTCTGCTATACAGTTTCTCCTCCTCTGCGCTCCTGTGTCAGCGAGCGGCGGAGGCAGTCCGGCGGCCAGCCCCGGGTGTCACCCTGGTGCTCGCTGACACCCCCCTAATGTGTGGCACCCGGGGCAGACCGCCCCCCCCCCGCCCCCCCTATTGGTACGCCACTGAGCTAGTATGTCTTTTGTGGCTGCAAATAGGACCTAAAGGTTTTTAACGTTCGCCTCCCATTAAAGTCAATGGGGCCCGCCGCGAACTTGCGGTTCGCGGACTTTTGAGAAAATTTGCGGCTGACGTTCGTGAACTGCCCCGGCCGATGTTCGTCCATCACTACTCCTACATGACTGATCAGGGGAAGGAAAAAATGCTGCAGCATCAGTGGATATTAGTACATCTCAATTGTGGTGTGGAAAGAATGAATGCCCCTGAGGCAGTGGGAGAAAAATGACTGATGTTGGTTGGCAGAGTAAGCTAATATTGACATGTATCTTTGGTTAGTGAAAGAAATGCTTAGCGTCAGCGGTAATTGGGAGGAAAAAAATGCCTGGTGTCAGTGGGAGGAAAAACTGCTCGGCACTAGTAAGAGGAAACATTCCTCGTGACAATAGGTGGTGAACAGAAAAATGGCTGGAATCAGTAATCAGTGTGAAGAAAAATGTCTAGCATCAATGGTCATCAATAGGAGGAAAAATTGCCAGGCGTTTTGGTCAGTGAAACAACTTGGCATTAGTGTCTGTGGTAGGAGAAAAGCCCTTATGTCAGTGGTCAGTGGGTAAAAAAGCACTGGTGTCAGTGGGGTAAAAAAAGCTACATTGGTTTCAGTATGATGAAAAAAATATGTGTTATACATGTTGGTACAATGCAGTGGCCCATTCCAATTTCTTGCCCTCCTGAGTCCTGTCCCTGAGCTATTTACTTACTATATCCAAATTAAAATAACAAATAAGTTTTAATATTTAACTTAAATCATTTTGCTAATTGCATATTAAACTTGTTTATAGCCTAAATACTGAACTTTTCACTTAAAATTGTAACTTTGTAACTTTCGGAAATGCCAGTAAAAACTTGGTTGTGCAAGAACATTTTGGGTGTTGTGTCAGTACATTCAAGTTTGGTAGGTTGGCATCACTGGTCAGGACTAGGGATGATCGAACGGTTCGGCCCGACAATCGGTTCGACCCAAACATTGACTGTTCGAGGTTCGGCCGAATTCCGAACTTTTTGCTGGAAAAGTTCGGAATTCGGCAACCAGAACCGACCAAAATGCAATGGGACAGGAAATAGGAATGTGATTGGAGTGACTAGGGGGTCCAGAGGCCAATCATTAGTGAATACGCCCCCCAGTATATAAGATAGCCCACCAAATTCCTAGCATTGTAATACAGGGACGTGGAAGAGAGTGGAAGTAGTTCTGTTACTTCTGCTTCAAAGTGTCATTTAGCAATTATTAGTGTGAGGAAAGGGATATCTAATGTAGTTAGGGTGCTATTTCCCACTATAGTTAGCTTTAATAATCTAGTTTCTGTAGGGAAAGTGTTAAGTGTAAGGGGACCGTAGTGTAGTGTAGGGTTAACTGACTCTGACTGCTATGGCGGGGTGACAAAACCCTTCCATGTCAGGGTGACCGCTATAGAGAAAAGATCGTTTCTCTTAGGTCACTTATAGAACAGTGATATGGCTTCTCACCTGTCACCCTGCTTTTTGCTGCAGGCGTTTATAGGGCTTTTTTGAGGACATGTTTGGAGTCAGGCATGACATCTGAACTTCTGTGTATGGGTATATATACACACACACATGTATGTATACAGTGGGTACGGAAAGTATTCAGACCCCCTTAAATTTTTCACTCTTTGTTATATTGCAGCCATTTGCTAAAATCATTTAAGTTCATTCTTCTTCCTCATGAATGTACACATAGCACCCCATACTGACAGAAAAACACAGAATTGTTGACATTGTTGCAGATTTATTAAAAAAGAAAAACTGAAATATCACATGGTCCTAAGTATTCAGACCCTTTGCTGTGACATTCATATATTTAACTCAGGTGCTTTCCATTTCTTCTGATCATCCTTGAGATGGTTCTACACCTTCATTTGAGTCCAGCTGTGTTTGATTATACTGATTGGACTTGATTAGGAAAGCCACATACCTGTCTATATAAGACCTTCCAGATCACAATGCATGTCAGAGCAAATGAGAATCATGAGGTCAAAGGAACTCCCAGAAGAGCTCAGAGACAGAATTGTGGCAAGGCACAGATCTGGCCAAGGTTACAAAAAGATTTCTGCTGCACTTAAGGTTCCTAAGAGCACAGTGGCCTCCATAATCCTCAAATGGAAGACGTTTGGGACGACCAGAACCCTTCCTAGAGCTGGCCGTCCGGCCAAACTGAGCTATCGGGGGAGAAGAGCCTTGGTGAGAGAGGTAAAGAAGAACCCAAAGATCACTGTGGCTGAGCTCCAGAGATGCAGTCAGGAGATGGGAGAAAGTTGTAGAAAGTCAACCATCACTGCAGCCCTCCACCAGTTGGGGCTTTATGGCAGAGTGGCCCGACGGAAGCCTCTCCTCAGTGTAAGACACATGAAAGCCCGCATGGAGTTTGCTAAAAAAACACCTGAAGGACTCCAAGATGGTGAGAAATAAGATTCTCTGGTCTGATGAGACCAAAATAGAACTTTTTGGCCTTAATTCTAAGCGGTATGTACCTGTCCAATACAGTCCCAACAGTGAAGCATGGTGGTGGCAGCATCATGCTGTGGGGGTGTTTTTCAGCTGCAGGGACAGGACGACTGGTTGCAATCGAGGGAAAGATGAATGCGGCCAAGTACAGGGATATCCTGGACAAAAACCTTCTCCAGAGTGCTCTGGACCTCAGACTGGGCCAAAGGTTTACCTTCCAACAAGACAATGACCCTAAGCACACAGCTAAAATAACGAAGGAGTGGCTTCACAACAACTCCGTGACTGTTCTTGAATGGCCCAGCCAGAGCCCTGACTTAAACCCAATTGAGCATCTCTGGAGAGACCTAAACATGGCTGTCCACCAACGTTTACCATCCAACCTGACAGAACTGGAGAGGATCTGCAAGGAGGAATGGCAGAGGATCCCCAAATCCAGGTGTGAAAGACTTGTTGCATCTTTCCCAAAAAGACTCCTGGCTGTATTAGATCAAAAGGGGGCTTCTACTAAATACTGAGCAAAGGGCCTGAATACTTAGGACCATGTGATATTTCAGTTTTTTTTTTTTTAATAAATCTGCAACAATGTCAACAATTCTGTGTTTTTCTGTCAGTATGGGGTGCTATGTGTACATTCATGAGGAAGAAGAGTGAACCTAAATGATTTTAGCAAATGGCTGCAATATAACAAAGAGTGAAAAATTTAAGGGGGTCTGAATACTTTCCGTACCCACTGTATGTACACATACACATATATAAGTGTGAAAGTAGCAGAACATTATGCTTGCGCTAATGAAATAATTAACAGGCATATGTCTCCGCTCCTATCACACCAATATGTGTGTATGTGTATAAATACATATAAGTGTGTGTGTATATATACCCCTATTCAGAAGTTCAGATGTTTTGCCTGCCTCCAAAGACCTCAAAAAAATGCCCAAAAAAACGCCTGCTGCAAAAACACACCTGGGCGTTTTTGTCACACAAAGAGACAGTTTTAGGCCCCTTTGATACAGGCGGACCGTTCAGATCCGCCTGTCCGTTTTTTTGGCGGATCTGAACGGTCCCCCCATGCATTCCTATGGGGCATCGGATGTCAGTGGAGACATGTCCGCTGACACCCGATCCGATCCGTCAAATCTGGACGGATGGAAACCCTATTTTCCATCCGTCCAGCAGATCAGATCGGATCGGATCCCATCCGATTTCCCCCATAGAGATGCATGGGGAACTGACAGCTGTGTCTCCGCACACAGCGCGGAGACACAGCTGTCATCCTCCTGCTCAGCGGGGGATCAGCTAACTGCAAGGAACCTCTTTTAAATCCTGCTTCTTCACTGCCCTCTGACCACTGCAATTATTCAGCCAGTCGGATGAGTCAAATACTGGTTCCTCCACTGGCTCTTACATTCTGCAGTGGCAGCCATGGAACAGCAAAGAATTAAAGGTATAGAGTGGGCAAATTTGTCCCCACCCCCATGCCTATGAATGTTCTAGTGGTTAGTGGTTTAAAGCTAATTTGCATACTTACCTTTAATTGGTTGATGGTGTCTCCAAACGGCTGAAACACAAGCTGTCACCTATAAAAGAAAAAATGCATCACAACAGTTGCAGTTGGCAAATGAAAAAAAAAAGAAGAAGGCACATCCCACCCCACCACTATTTGTTGCTGCTTTATTATGAGGTTTTGTCCCCTTTAAGAAAAAAAAAAAAAAAAAGGTATTCTATTTTGAGTGTATGTTATTAGGGGATTCTATTTTGAGTGTATGTTATTAGCTCAAGCTTACAACAGCTGAGCAGTGTATATTAAAATAAAATCTTGGTTAAGCTTTCAAGATACATATTTTAAACCTATAACAAAAAGGTCATGGTCTAGTAATACACAAGTGTGAGTCCAGTTATTTTATTTATTATATGGTAAATTTTGTTCTGCCTACGGTCCATCAGCATTTCAACAAATAGGCTGTCGGAAAGCTAAGTATATTTCCTTTTCTTTTATAGGTTTGCATTTATATACAACACTACTCTGTGCTGACAGGGTCACTTTAATTCCCCTCTGGGTAATCTATATACATTACAAGGATTATAACAACCTTTGTTGCATATTCCTATCTTTTGTTATTCTGAAGAAATCCCTATTTGTTCCTCTGTGCCCATGAGTCTAATGGGAGTTGTTTCATAATTATCAATTAGCTGTGCAACTGCAGAGTGGGAATGAGGAAATCTGCTGGGTCTGCATCCTATTAGACGTGTTCCTATTGGGAGTATCTCACAAAAAATGACATTTTTGTTGCAGGGGATGCCTGAAATCTGAGTTGTATCTTAGTGCAGACTTCTGGGAAAATTGGTGAGCCAATCACACAAGCAGGAAATGATGTTTGTGGGGTGTGGTCAGTACACATTCTGTGTACAGAACAGCTCCAGGTAACCATATTGCATTGCATTTTCAGAAAATTACAGTGGCTGCAGATTGAAAAGGAAAGGTCATTTTTAATGCCATTCAATTACATAACTTGTGTTGCACTTGTATACGCTATATTATTTTTTCTTTATTTGCTATTTTTTTCCCCACGAAAGTGGAGTTATCCTTTAATGCACATGTAATGCTAAATAACTGGCATTTTCAGAAGCAGAACTCAGCAATGGGAGCCTCCAGGTTTTTCTCATAACGGGTTTACTTTAAGGTGAGCTGTTACGTGCTCACACTTGCTTTTAACATTTCTAAAGTTGATCAGTATGCCCTGAATAATTCAATAACTAGAAATAACTAGACAGCATCCCTAAAGCTAACGTTGTTTTACAATCTCAGCTTCTGTTAGAATAGAAAAAAAAAAAGAATATATTGGGCTCATATATATAAAAAAATACAGTAAAAGTCTTTGATGTACTTTATATGATGCCATTTGAAATGTCTCCACTCTTCTTTATTGGCTTGTTCACTTTGTGACTGTTATTTATGGCACCTTCACACTGGCTACACCTGCCACTTTTCCTACACCGCTCAGATACATTTTCCTGCTGTTCAACTTTTGACTTCTCTGAAACAGCAATTGGGGGTCTTCGAAGTGAGAGGATGTAACAGCTTCGGGTCTCAGGAACACACAGCTGAAATTACCAGCAACAATAGATTAGTGCTTCCAAATACGATGCAGCTGGCAGAAGAGACAACTGGCTGCATTTATACCTCACTAGAGCATGCTCAGTTATTTAAATTGCTTTTAGCATTATACTGCTAACTTACTGAGATGTTTAGCCAGAAATCATTTGCTGTTTCTGTGCCAGTAATGTACTTGAGGTGAGAGGCAAAATAACAGGGAAAGAAGCAGTATATATTTATTTTAAAATTGTTCTACATCCAAGCTGTCTGTGTTCGTGGCAGATTACACCTCTAAAGCTTCTTTGTTCTACAAGGATCCCTGAAAACCTCTGTAATCTAGGAGACTAGGAGATGTATATATATATATATATATATATATATATATATATATATATATTTTAGTTTTTTTTAGATAGATAGATACAGTAGATATATATAGATATATATATATAGATATATATATATATATATATATATATATCTACTGTATCTATCTAATTATGTATCTATCGATATATTTATATCTATATATGTATATCTATATATGTATTTAAGTATATATATATATAGATAGATATATATATATATATATATATATATATATATATATATATATATATATATATATATACACAATATCCAATGGCTGCCACCGCACACAAATCGTGGTTAAAAAATGGGCCCGGGAGCAATTTAATTAACATTTCGATGAGGCCCAAGCTCGTCTTCCTCAGAATAACAAACAAGTGAAGCAACATAACATATATACCCTAAAACCCCTCCAAAATCATCCTGAGGAAGACAAGCTTGTGCCTCATCGAAACTTTGAATAAAACCGGCATTGTGCGTTTACCTTTCAAGACCCGTGAGTGAAGCTTTTTGGTTTAGATATATATCTATATAGATATATAGATATATATCTATATAGATATATACTATATTGTTAAAAGTATTGGGGCACCTTCCTTTATACGCACATGAAATTTAAAGTGATTGTAAAGGCAGAAGATTTTTTTTTTTTAATGCATTCTTTGAATTAAGATTAAAAAAAAAGTCTGTGTGCAGCAGCCCTCTAAAACTCACCTGAACCCATCTCGATCCATCGATGTTGCAGGAGAGATTTGGCTGCCTGGGAATCCCCTACCCAGTAGCTGAGACAGCCGTGCGGCGCCATTGGCTCCCCCTGCTGTCAATCAAAGTCAGTGAGCCAATGAGAAAAGAGTGGGGCGGGGCCTAGCTGAGCTCCGTGTCGGAATGGACACACGGAGCTGCAGTTCGGCTCAGGTGCCCCCATAGCAAGCTGCTTGCTGTTGGGGCACTCGCCAGGAGGGAGAGGCCAGGAGAGCTGAAGAGGGACCAGAGAAGAGGAGGATCTGGGCTGCTCTGTGCAAAATTACTACACAGAGCATGTAAGTATGACATGTTTGTTATTTTTTAAGCAAAAAAAAAAAAACTAGACTTTCACTTTAGTTGCAGTTTGCATATTCTAGGTGCATTTTCCATTTTTCAGTACACGTTTTTCATCCATTGAAGTCTATGGAACCAAAAACCAGAAAAAAATCCCTGGTCCTTTCAATAAAATGCACTGATGTGAACATTACCCATAGGAAAACCATGTTAAATGGACTGTAGTGTGTTTCTGCAAAATTGAAAACACAATAAAAAATGCATAGGTGTGCTCTTGGCCTCAATGGCCTACCAGCCTAAGGCCTGGTGTACACCTATGCATTTTTTAGTGCATTTTCAGTTTTGCAGAAACACACTACAGTCCATTTAACAGGGTTTCCTATGGGTCACAGTCACATCAGTGCATTTTATGGAAAGAGCCAGGGACTTTTTTCTGGTTTATGGTTCTGTAGACTTTAATGGATCAAAAATGTGTATTGAAATCACTCACAGTCTTTGCTTTAATTCATCCAAAGGTGTTCTATTGGGCTGAGGTCAGTATGGACCTTGCTTTGTGCACTGGTGCGCAGTCATGTTGGAGCAGGATGGGGCCATCCCCAAACTGTTCCCACAAAGTTGGGATCATGAAATTGTCCAAAATGTCTTGGTATGGTGAAACCTTAAGAGTTCCCTTCACTGGAACTAAGGGGCCAAGCTAAACCCCTGAAAAACAACTCCACACCATAACCCCCTTCACCAAATGATTTGAACCAGTGTGAAAAGCAAGTTCCATAAAGACATGGATGAGCGAGTTTGGGTGTAGGAACTTGACTGGACTGCGCAGAGTCCTGACCTCAACCCTGCTAACTTAATATTGAACCTTACAGATTAAAGACTGGGATGCCATTAACGTTCATTTCCATGTAAAAGCAGGCATCCCAATACTTTTGACAATATAATGTATATTACAACAATAAAGTGGAGCGCAACAAACTAATACTTTAAATTATAATATCCTAAAGTGCAACAAAAAGGCCATAAGCAACTAATTAAGTCCAAAAATATGTATGACAATAAGTAAATCAAAAACGTCTCCAGAAATTCTTCAACACCACTGTGTCTTCTAAAGAATGTAACTTTAGTGGTCTCCCATCACCATGTGAATTAGATGCTCACCTCCCAACAATAGGTAACTCACTGTATGTCAACCAAAAACAGCTCGTCTGTCCCTCTGTTCCAATGCTGCATCCACCTAGGTGAGTATGTGTGTTTGTTTTTTTTTTACAATTTCTAAACTTCTTTTTTAAGCCTCATGCTTGCGGGTGTTTTCAAGCATCTAACTTAACCACTTCCTGCACTGCAATGTACCAGTACAGCACGAGACTTTAAGTGGTTCAGCAAGATTACTTTTACAGGTGGTAGAAAAGGGGTCCAACCCCCCTCCCGATGCTGCCTTTAGCAGGCTCTTCCATACAATCAGGGAGTCTGGTAAGGATGCAACCAGCAGCATCCACTTCCTGGGACACAGTGAGAGGAACTGATGTTGTTCCTCCCACTGTGTGACATCAGAAACAGGAAGCAACAAGGATTTTGTCACTTCTGGTTTTGTTCTCATGTAAACAAGTTGTTACTGGCTTGAACAATCACCAAATCAAACCAGTCTCCAATTGATCAGATACTTTGGAGGGCAGAGGAGAGATATGGGGTCTACCAGACCCCAGATCTCTTCATAAAGAGGACCTGTCATGACCAATGCTAACACAAGGGATGTTGTTCATCCCTTCTGATAGCAAAAAATCTGATAAAAGTTTTTAAAAAAATAAATGTAAAAAATGTTAAAACGCCCCCATTCCCTGGGAAATGTGAACGTGCATGCAGGTCCCGTGTGCATATGTAAATGGCAATCGTATCACACATGTAAGGTATGGGCGTGAACGTCAGAGCAAGGGAAATAATTTTAGTGCCAGACCCCCTCTTTAACTTTAAACTGATAACTTGTTGCTTACAGAAAATTTTAGGTACTATTGTTTAATGCCATTTCACAGAAACAATTTTAGAGTGGTATGCTTGATAAACATCATTTACTGTATATTTTACCAAACAATTGGGTATTATATTGTGTTTTTGTGCATTAAAATTAATTAAAGTGTATTTTAGAAAAAAAAGTTGTGTTTGAAAAACCGCTGAGCAAATATTATGTGACATAAAAATATGCAACATCCACCATTTTATTCCATAGGGCCTCTGTGTAAAAAAATGTGTAGCAAGGTTTCCAGGCCTATGGCCTGATGTGGGTCTGCCATTAGTACCGGTAATCTCTCCAGCCCATGTGAGCTGTGACCCTGGGTGTGATAACTGAAGCAGCGACAATTCCGGCATCTTTGTTTGTGTTTTTTATTGGAAATAGGGGATGGGAGAAGGGAATGAGTGGGATACTCCTTGAGGCTTAAACGAATTATAATTGGGACTTTTACTTCTAAAATGCCCGTTGGCGCTTGCTTGACGCCAGCCGGCGCCAGCCAACGCTCACTGACAATGAGAATATTCTGTGAAACAGAAGAAGTGCTGAATCCTCTACTTATAGTCCAGAAGATCCAAGACTGAGAACTGTAGAACTCCTGACACTGCTGCACTGTGAAAGTCACGAATACTTTCCCCCGCCTGGCACAGCTTGAGGTAGTATTATAGTCGAACTCTGTACAGCTGTCACTGTAAAAACTGCAGGTAACCTTGAACTCTTCAGGGTCCACTGACTATGTACCCCCTCTGTAGCTACAGGGTCCTCAACCTAGGTACCCCCTTTGCAGCTAGCTGACACTGGATCCCAGAACCTCTTCCGGAGTGATCCCCTCTAACTTCAGGCAGACCCCCCAGGGGCAATCCTCAGTACTCACGACCTGTGTAGGCTTTCCTTGGACTGGACCCTTCTCTCCCTCCGCAGGCTCTCGGCACACCGGATCACCTCAGCTCCACTCAGCACTCTCTGGACACTCAGGCGACATCCGCCTTCCTCAGACAGGAGGAGAGACAGCCGCACTCTCTCTCCTGGGACTCTGCTCCCGCCAAAGACACCGCGCCATGCACTTCCCCCCAACTTATACCCACTCCCAGAATCCTTTGCAGCATAATCTGCCTTTTGGGGTAGTTACAAGCTGGGATGTGTCCCCTGATTGGGCTTCCCACACTGCCTGAGAAGCCTTTCACAGGAGCTAGTGGGGATACTTCTCCCCTCAGCAGGCACATCTGGAAGCCCTGAAACCCTATCCAACAGATCACAGCCCTGCTGTTAGGCAGACAAGGCCCACTATACATTTACCTAGCACCTACCTGTAGGGTGCTACAAATGTGTAATGTTTTAGGGTTCTAAGTCTAAAAATGATGTTTTTTTATGTGTAGGAGAGGAATGTCAGAATTGGACCAGACTGGAAGTGGATACAGCTTCTGTGTACAGCATCCTCTATCGATGAATAGCTGTATAAAGGTTGCATAAACACACACATGTATATGGGTGTATGATCCTGAACACAAAAAGCCTGCATCAGAGGGTTTACAATTTTAAGCAAGTAGGGGCATAAACCTATGTACAGCTACTCATTACTTTAGGCAGCTGTACGCAGCAGTTGTGCCACTAAGGTGCAGAAACATGTTTTCAATTTACATTAGATGTCCAAAAGCGTCCGTGTGCTTGAGACCTAAAGAATATCAGTCTCCAAAAAAGAACACTTATAACTGTTGACTAATATGATTTTATCAAGTGTTCAGGGTAATGCTAAAATGTAATACTAAAGAAAAAACATAGGCACTGCGTTTCCCCATCCGGGGGATACCTTGTTGGAGTGATCGAGCCTTGACCTTAGCCCCCGCACCAGCCTCACATATAAATCCTTTTACTGGCAGGATTTTTTGGTCCACTTAACTATTGGACCCCCTTCCCTACACATTGCTGCATTACAATTTTGGCAATACAGCTATACCTGTTTGAGACCTTAAAGATATACTTACCTACTTTTGGTCCTTCGGGCATCTCTTGGCAATATACTCCATATAGCTCCCCCGTCATAAATTATTTAATTTTTCTACTTTTTATTTTACTGGCTTTTGCCTCTTTGAATTACTACTTGGTTTCATCTAGAAAGATATGTACCAGTAGCTCCAGAGGAAGCTTTTCTGTTGAAGCGAAACATGTAGGGCAACCTGGCTACATGAAACGTCTACATGTCTATTGTCGCACAAGTGGAACTCAGGGACGATATAACAACACTTATGTCATCGTCTATGAGACCTACAAGATGTAACGTATACACTTTGTCATTGATTGATATGCGATATGTAACATTATTTTGTATCATTATCATGGCTGCCATTGGTTATGTTATATATGCCTGCTAAGGCAATATTTCTATATTTTTGTTTCTATTTCTGTTGTGTTTTCATTTTTGGGAAACCTTCTGGTTTTAAATTGTCAATCAATAAAATATATATATTTTTTAAGCTATTAGTGCCTATAAAGTCCATATTTTTTCCACACAAATTTCTCTTCTAAAATGATATGAACCCGTCAAGAGGTGCAGAAAAATTGGTCTGGGGCTGTCTGTGGCACCTTCACACCGTAACCCTATAGAGGTTCTCTTGAACCTTTCAAAAAACACTTAATCAGTGACATCGGTATCAGAGGCTTCATAGCTGCTGATAACTCAGGACTGATTCATTTTGATAAATGTCAGACGGTCCATGGAGTCTGTGGACAGATGCATTCTATTATCAGTAATAAAACCTTCAGCAGCACTCGGAAAGCATGTTGGATGTAAGGCAGCCCAGCAGCTCAATTGCATACTAGGCAAGTTCTAGCCAGTGGTCTATTCTCATGATCCAGTAACCCAGTGGATCATCAACTGGAAAGCTCCCCATCTCTGTTTTCGTCCCTAGATAATCGTCCACCATGTGATGCAGATAGGATGTGGAAGCTGAGAGCCCTGGGCAGCAAGGACTAAAAAAATAGTGAAATGCATCAGATAGGCAGCCTCTTCTCCCCTGCTCCTCTCTTGACGAACAGAAGCCTCAAAACTACGTTTTCCACGATACTGTATACTACCAGATTTGGGAAAAGAATTAAATAAGCTCCTCTTCTAAATGTCCTCAAGAGATTTCATCTTCTGCACTCTCTGTGGGGAGGGGATGAGTTCTGAGGACTTTCCCCTTGTAACGGTGGTCAAGGAGGGTTGCCAACCAATAGTTATCCCTCTGCTTGAAGCCACATGTTCTTGGGTCCTTTCACAGGCTTTGAAGCATGAGGGAGCCCATGCACAGCAAGTTTGCGGAAGCATGAGAAGCAATCTCCTCAGGTCACTGAGGATTTCAGTATCTGGAACTGCCTCCTCCCATCCACATATTACTCCCAAGGGTTCTAGGGATGGAAAACCATCTATTGAGGGTTGACGTACGTCTTCCACTGCTATAATGCCTCCAAAACTGCCAGAATCCTCCTCCCTCCCCTAGTGCGTTCTGTGGCATAGGAAGAATGGTGTCTGCATAAAGCAGGCCTTGAGAGGAAAGGAAGTCCTCCTCTTCCTCCCGCTGCTCTGCCTTGAGTGCCCTGTCCATAATGCCACATAGAGTCTGCTCCAGCAGGAACATAGCAGGCATTGTGTTACTGATGCATGCATTTTCATGGCTTACCATTTTTGTGGCCTCCTTAAATGGTGACAGTACAGTGCATGCATCCTTTATCAGCAGCCGTTGGCGTGGGAACAAAAAGCTGGGCAGGCCCTAGGCTGTCTTTGTGCCATACTCACACAGGTACTCATTGACGGCCCTCTGATACATGTGCAACTACTGCAGCATTGCCAAAGTCAAGTTCCACCTGGTGGGCATGTCACAAATCAGGCGGTTTACAGGCAGGTGCAATTCCCGCTGAATTTCAGCCAACCGAGCACTGGCTGTGTATGACCACCTGAAATGGCTACAGACTCTTATGGCCTGCTTTAGCAGATCTTCCAACCCTGGGTACCTATTTAGGAAACGCTGTACCACCAAATTGAGGACATGTGCCAGGCATGGCACATGTGTCAACTTTCCATGTCTAAGGGCGGACAGAAGGTTTGTGTCATTATCGCACACCATCATTCCTGGCTCCAGCTGGCATGGCGTGAACCACCTCTGGGCCTGCCCCTGCAGAGCTGCAAGAATCCCTGCTCAGGTGTGGTTCCTGTCCCCTAAACATACCAATTGAAGCACTGCATGCCACCTTTTAGCCTGACTCATTGAAATGCCCCTTGAACGCTTAGGGGGTACTTGTGGTTCGTAGGACATTTCAGCATGGAGGAGGGGGTAGAGCTAACAAATCTCGCATCAACATGACTAGCTGTATGGAGACGTGGCGGCACAACAAGCTGCAGCACTGAGCCTTCTCCTTCATCTTTCTGCATCGCAAACAGAGTTACCTAGTGTGCTGTGAACAAAATATAGCGTCCCTGACCATGCTTGCTGGACCATGTGTCAGCAGAAACATGGACTTTGTGGCTGACTGCCTTGCCCAACGATGCCACAACACTGCCTTCCACATGATGGTACAGAGCTGGAATAGCCTGACGTGAAAAGAAATACAGACTGGGGACTTCCGGTTCCGGCGCCGCATGGAGTAGCTGGTCCCTGAACAGCTCCCGCGGTGTGCCCCTGCAATACGGCTTGTAAAACCTGCCCAGCACCTCCAAATCGCCTCAGGCAACCCCCATCTGCTTCGGGATACCGCACGGACCCGATCGCTGCCCGCCTCTCGTCCCGCCATGGAGCGGTATTTAGAAAAACCGGCCGCGAAGCCTCCGCCGGGCGCGGCGCAAATCGAGGCCGCGGTCGCGGCCTACTCCGGAACGGCGGCGGACTCGGCGGCGATGGACACTTCTAAACTGCCAGAAGGGACCCCCCAGCCGCCCACCACGGCGTCATCCTCAGCTCCAGACCCCGCTACTGAGAGGATTGCACAGGCGGTGGTTGCTTTGCTCACCCCCACCATCAAATCATCAGTGGAGCAAGCAGTGACTGCAGGCATGGCTGCTTTCAGAAAAGAGCTGGAGTCTCACTCCCACCGCCTCAATGAGGCAGAAAGCCGGATCTCCAGTGTGGAGGACGAGGTATACCAACTGCTAGGCACGGAACAATCCCAGGACAAAATGAACCGTCTCATCATGGACAAACTGGAAGACCTGGAAAACAGATCTCGGCGGAGCAACCTGAGATTTATAGGGATCCCAGAATCCGTCCAACCTTCAGCCATTCCTGACATCTGTGCGAGGAAGATCCCCGCAGCCCTGGGCATTCAAGGGACCTGTGTTGTGGAACGGGCTCACAGAATGGGTCTCTTCTCAGAAGAACGTAAGACCCCCCGCCCGATTATCGCGAAATATTTGAACTACGCAGAAATACAGACTGGGAACCTGCCATTGTGGTACAGCACATTCTGCAAATTAATGGAAAGGGGCAGAATCCACCAGATGGAAAGGCAGAAGTTGTAAAGCCAGCAGCTTTGACAAGCTTGCATTTTGATGCTGGGTATGTGGGGTTTTTTTTTTGTACCCTGCAGCAGATGGGACAGAGACATTTGCTGGCTATAGTCTACAGATGGTGGTGTGCTACTGACAGATGTACTGCAAGGACCTGGGACACCCTGCACTATACCATCATCCCTGTCAGTGGAGGCTGCTGAGAGGTCATGAGGTACAGCAGGGCTAGACTGAAGTGAGTAACGAGGAGGTACAGAATTGCATCCCTTTTGCGTGGCTTTCAGGTTCTCTTGCCAATGGGTGGTGGGGGGCTAAATGCCTTGTTAAGCATGTGGTACCCAAATGGATGGTGTTTTTGCCACGCTTGATGTGCTTGAGACAAAGTTTGCAAATTGCAACAGTGCGATTGGCTGCACATGTGCTAAAAAAGGTCCAGACAGCTGAGCTGTGGGAAGGGAGATAACAATGGGATGAAATACGATGTCTGCTCTCTATTCTCCATGATGGCTGCCTCGTCGGGGTTGTACCTCACCCTCACTTTCCCCCTCTGCTCTATCCGGCACGCAAGTCACATCAGTAACCTCATCATCATCATCATCATCTCCTCCCCTCCATCCTCATGTCTAAACCACTGGCAACAAAAGTGAGTACACTCCTAAGTCAAAATGTCCAAATTGGGCCCAATTAGCCATTTCCCTCCCCGGTGTCATGTGACTCGTTAGTGTTACAAGGTCTCAGATGTGAATGGGGAGCAGGTGTGTTAAAGTTGGTGTTAACGCTCTCACTCTCTCATACTGGTCACCGGAGGTTCAACGTGGTACCTCATGGCAAAGAACTCTCTGAGGCCCTGAAAAAAAAGAATTGTTGCTCTACATAAAGACAGCCTAGGCTATAATAAGATTGCCAAGACCCTGAAACTGAGCTGCAGCACAGTGGCCAAGACCATACAGTGGTTTAACAGGACAGGTTCCACTAAGAACAGGCCTCGCCATGGTCAACCAAAGAAGTTGAGTTCACGTGTTCAGCGTCATATCCAGAGGTTGTCTTTGGGAAATAGACGTATGAGTGCTGCCAGCATTGCTGCAGAGGTTAAAGGGGTGGGGGGTAAGCATGTCAGTGCTCAGTCCATACGCCGCACACTGCATCAAATTGGTCTGCATGGCTGTTGTCCCAGAAGGAAGCCTCTTCTAAAGATGATGCACAAGAAAACCTACAAACAGTTTGCTGAAGACGAGCAGACTAAGGACATGGATTACTGGAACCATGTCTTGTGGTCTGATGAGACCAAGATAAACATATTTGGTTCAGATGGTGTCAAGCATGTGTGGCGGCAACCAGAGTACAAAGACAAGTGTGCCTTGCCTACAGTCAAGCATGGTGATGGGAGTGTAATGGTCTGGGGCTGCATGAGTGCTGCTGGCACAGGGGAGCTGCAGTCTATTGAGGGAACCATGAATGCCAACATGTACTGTGACATACTGAAACAGAGCATGATCCCCTCCCTTTGGAGACTGGGCCGCGGGGCAGTATTCCAACATGACAATGACCCCAAAAAGACCTCCAAGATGACCACTGCCTTGCTAAAGAAGCTGAGAGTAAAGTTGATGGACTGGCCAAGCATGTCGCCAGACCTAAACCCTATTAGTGGGGCATCCTCAAACTGAAGATAGAGGAGCGCAAGGTCTCTAACATCCACTAGCTCCTTGATATCATCATGGAGGAGTGAAAGAGGACTCCAGTGGCAACCTGTGAAGCTCTGGTGAACTCCATGCCCAAGAGGGTTAAGGCAGTGATGGAAAATAATGGTAGCCACGCAAAATATTGACACTTTTGGGCCCAATTTGGACATTTTAACTTAGGGGTGTACTCACTTTTGTTGCCAGCGGTTTAGACATTAATGGCTGTGTGTTGAGGTATTTTGAGGGGACAGCAAATTTACATTGTTATACAAGCTGTACAATCACCACTTTACATTGTAGCAAAGTGTCATTTCTTCAGTGTTGTCACATGAAAAGATATAATAAAATAGTTACAAAAATGTGAGGGGTGTACTCACTTTTGTGAGACACAGTATACTGCCTTAAATGTGCACTAACGCACAGAAATATACTGTGTTAAATGTGCATTAAGGCACAGAAATATACTGCGTTAAACGTGCAGTAATGCACAGAAATATACTGTGTTAAACGGCACATAACGCACTGAAATATACTGTGTTAAACGTTCACTAACGTGCAGAAATATACTGCGAAAACAGCACGTAACGCACTGAAATATACTGTGTTAAACGGCACGTAATGCACTGAAATATACTGCGTTAAAAGTGCAGTAACGCACAGAAATATACTGCGTTAAACGTGCAGTAATGCACAGAAATATACTGTGTTAAACGGCACATAACGCACTGAAATATACCGTGTTAAACGTTCACTAACGTACAGAAATATACTGCGAAAACAGCACGTAACGCACTGAAATATACTGCGTTAAACGGCACGTAATGCACTGAAATATACTGCGTTAAAAGTGCAGTAACGTACAGAAATATACTGCATTAAACGTGCAGTAGTGCTCAGAAATGTACTGCGTTAAATGTGCAGTTACGCACTGAAATGTACTGCGTTAAACGTGCAGTAACTCAAAGAAATGTACCACATTAAAGGTGCAGTAACACACTTAAATATACTGCATTAAACGTGCACTAATGCACAGAAATATACTGCGTTCAACAGCACGTAACGCACATGAAATATACTGCCTTAAACGTGCACTAACGCACAGAATTATACTGTGTTAAATGTGCACTAACGCACAGAAATATACTGCATTAAACGTGCAGTAATGCTCAGAAATATACTGTGTTAAAGAGTAAGTAAAATGTATAATGTGGCGATTGGTATCGGCGCTACCTTACAGTATAAAAACGTGACTACCCCAAAGTGTAGGTGAAGATATATAAGGGTGTCAACAGAAAATGTTTATTTGTGAGGAAATTAAATGAGATAAACAATACGTGTGTGTTTATTAAGTTTCAAATAAAAAACAAATATAGTGATACATGTGCAATATGCATATCGAAAACGGTGGAAAAAAATATATATAATGGGGGGGGGGGGGGGTTCCCACAACCACAAGTGTTATATCAGGTATATACTTATTCCTGATATATTTGTGCCACACAAGTATTGAAAAATAAACAGGTGCTGCTGTGCAGAGTTCGAAAATGACCACAACCACAAGTGTTATATCAGGACTTCCCTGATATATGTGCCACACATGTGCTAAAATTAGCAAAAGCTGCTGTGCAGAGTCCAAAGAGTCCAATAGGTGGCGTCTGCAATACGACCTGTGTAGCTGTATGGGGGGTCTCTTCTCCGTATTTGGGGGAGCACTTCCGAGCCGGTGGTCTGGTGCCCTAAATGCTCATAACGGAAGAAGGCCCCAAAGTGAATAGATAATCCATACAATAGCGGCAAAAAAGCGCAGTACACTCACTGTTAAGATGATCTGGATCAGAGTAGACAAAAACAGTCCGCGCCGGGATGCTTCCGCGTTCCACGGCCGACAACCGGAAGTGACGTTGCACGTTCTAGACTCCGCCCTACGCGTTTCGTCAGAGGGACGTCAACTGGAGCGGCGTCAACTAAGCGTACTCCCGGACTTTTTATAGCCGCCCGTATCCAAGCAACGGAGGGGACGGGCCGTCACCGTCATCTTGTTACACCCTCTCCGGAGGCCATATTGCTCCACCACAGGCTTCAATGCAAGGATATGCAGGGGAACGGCCATATTCTCATCATCTCCGATCGATAGCTATAATCGAGTGTAATGCGATTCTGTTTGCCAGACATATTTTTTCAAAAAATTCTTTTATTAATGACAACAATTCTAAAAACAAAATCTCAAAGAAACAACCTCCAAGGTAGAGATTGACATTTTGAGAAATCTCATGAAAAAAATATATAAAAAAAGAAATGAAAAAAAGAGAAAAAAAATATATAATATAAAGGTCAGATATAGCATAATCTTATTTAAACCAAAATGTGGAACCCCAAAAAAAGGGGGAAAAAAGTAGTATGTGGAAGAAAAATAAAAATGAGTAAATATATTCCAACGAATATTTGTATTCAAAGAACCCGATGTATATCGGGAGGAAGGACACAGGAAACAAAAAAAACAAAACAAAACAAAAAGTGATCCCTAATTGCATTGGAAGAAGGTGATGTATTGGATGGTGGTGAGGAAAAAATACTATCGGGACCAAAGTGAAGAAACAACTTAAGATTAAAAACAGAAATTGGTGATTTGTGAAAAGTGATGCTGGATGAGAAGGCTAAAGTGCATAAAAATATTACTTTACGTAAAAGAAACAATCAAAGATATGAAGGAAATTTTTTCCGGTAGTTATGTCATCATGATATTTGTGTTATTCTAGAACCAAAAATGATGCTGGATGAGAAAAGCTAATTTAATTCCCACTATAAAGTTAAAAAACTTTTTTGTAAAAAGCAACCCAAATAACATACCAAGGGTAAAAACTAGATAAAATCAATATTATGTTATATAAATTCTTTGTTTCATATGTAAAAAATTATTATAGCAACAGGGTTAGACGTAAAAATTCCCGTACCCATCACATATCATGATGGTATTGGATAAGGAGGTAAAATATCTCAAAAATGGAGGAACTCCTGTAAAATAGGCTTTAATTAGACTGATGCTGGATGTAAAATAGGCTTTAATTAGACTGATGCTGGATGAGAAAGATGGGACAAATTCTAAAATTGTTTAAAACATAAAAATCACAAAAAATAAAAAAATAAAAATTAAAAGGAAGTAAAAGGATGAAAAAATAAAAAATTATATAAAAACCGACCAGGGAGATATTTGAGATAAAATCCCAATCCTAAAAAAACCCCATATTAAAAGTGTAAAAAAAGGGGGAGAGGTTTTTTAATAAAAGGGGAAGGGATTTTATTTAAAACGAAGCATCTAAGAACCTTAAAAGGAATGTTAAACGAGGAAAGCTTATGTGTCTGTGATGAAACAATTCAAGTCTATATCCGCATTTAACCCTTCCGGACGGAGAGATCTCATCATGTAAATCCACTTGGTTTCATTACGTGAAACCAATCTTCGTTTGTTACTGCCCCTCCAATCTCCTTTTATCCTATCTATCGCATAAAAAGTGAGTCCGGAGGGGTCCTTAGCATGTACCTCTTTAAAATGTCTCGACAGGGTATGTTTTTCAAAGCCCTTTTTGATATTCTTGATGTGCTCACGTATTCTCACGTACAACTGGCGGGTAGTTCTTCCAATATACTGTAAATGGCAAGGACACTCTATGACATATGTGACGTAAGAGCTCATGCAGGTGATGGTGTCCTTGATCCTGAACTCTTCTCCTGTAGTGTTTGATTTGAAATGGGTGATTTTTCTGGGTTGTTTTCTATTTGTCCTACATGGTAGACACTTCTTACATCTAAAAAAACCATTGATGCTGGTGGGAAGGGTGATCTGTTTTGGGGGGTTGATGACATTTTTAACCAGTCTGTCTCTTAGTGTGGGGGCTCTTCTATATACAAAGGATGGTTTTTTTGGCAGGATCTTTCTGAGTGTTTGATCCGCTGTAAGGATAGGCCAATGCTTTCTTATTATTTTCTCGACTTCCTTATGTTGCCTATTGAAGCCAGTGATAAAGGCAAATTCGTAATTGTTTTTTCTTTCTTTCTTCTCTTTATCCTTGATGAGTTCTTCTCTATTCGTGTTCCTTACTATTTCCTTGAGGTTCTTTAGTTCCTTTTTGTTATACCCCTTTTCTATAAATCTTTCAATAAGGAGATCAGCCTGTATGTCATAGTCTCGAGCATTACTACAGTTCCTACGAATCCGTAATAATTGCCCCTTAGGGATGTTCCCCAACCATTGCGGGTGATGACAACTTCTTTTAGGAATGTAACCGTTTTTATCAGTTTTTTTAACTGATAGTATAACGATAGTATTTTTTCCTCACCACCATCCAATACATCACCTTCTTCCAATGCAATTAGGGATCACTTTTTGTTTTGTTTTGTTTTTTTTGTTTCCTGTGTCCTTCCTCCCGATATACATCGGGTTCTTTGAATACAAATATTCGTTGGAATATATTTACTCATTTTTATTTTTCTTCCACATACTACTTTTTTTCCCCTTTTTTTGGGGTTCCACATTTTGGTTTAAATAAGATTATGCTATATCTGACCTTTATATTATATATTTTTTTTCTCTTTTTTTCATTTCTTTTTTTATATATTTTTTTCATGAGATTTCTCAAAATGTCAATCTCTACCTTGGAGGTTGTTTCTTTGAGATTTTGTTTTTAGAATTGTTGTCATTAATAAAAGAATTTTTTGAAAAAATATGTCTGGCAAACAGAATCGCATTACACTCGATTATAGCTATCGATCGGAGATGATGAGAATATGGCCGTTCCCCTGCATATCCTTGCATTGAAGCCTGTGGTGGAGCAATATGGCCTCCGGAGAGGGTGTAACAAGATGACGGTGACGGCCCGTCCCCTCCGTTGCTTGGATACGGGCGGCTATAAAAAGTCCGGGAGTACGCTTAGTTGACGCCGCTCCAGTTGACGTCCCTCTGACGAAACGCGTAGGGCGGAGTCTAGAACGTGCAACGTCACTTCCGGTTGTCGGCCGTGGAACGCGGAAGCATCCCGGCGCGGACTGTTTTTGTCTACTCTGATCCAGATCATCTTAACAGTGAGTGTACTGCGCTTTTTTGCCGCTATTGTATGGATTATCTATTCACTTTGGGGCCTTCTTCCGTTATGAGCATTTAGGGCACCAGACCACCGGCTCGGAAGTGCTCCCCCAAATACGGAGAAGAGACCCCCCATACAGCTACACAGGTCGTATTGCAGACGCCACCTAGTGGACTCTTTGGACTCTGCACAGCAGCTTTTGCTAATTTTAGCACATGTGTGGCACATATATCAGGGAAGTCCTGATATAACACTTGAGGTTGTGGTCATTTTCGAACTCTGCACAGCAGCACCTGTTTATTTTTCAATACTTGTGTGGCACAAATATATCAGGAATAAGTATATACCTGATATAACACTTGTGGTTGTGGGAACCCCCCCCCCCCCATTATATATATTTTTTTCCACCGTTTTCGATATGCATATTGCACATGTATCACTATATTTGTTTTTTATTTGAAACTTAATAAACACACACGTATTGTTTATCTCATTTAATTTCCTCACAAATAAACATTTTCTGTTGACACCCTTATATATCTTCACCTACACTTTGGGGTAGTCACGTTTTTATACTGTAAGGTAGCGCCGATACCAATCGCCACATTATACATTTCACTTTCACCCTTGCACTTAAGGGTTGATTGGTGGCAGCTCACACCTTCTATTTATTTATCTATCTGTCCCCTCATATATCTTTAATCCATAGCGCTGGTCATCCTCCCCTTACCGTACAGCTTTGTTAACCATCCTTTGGTGGTATACAACCAGACCTAGCAGCAATGGATATATTTAAGTATATGACTGGGAGACAGGTTAATGTAGAGGAGATCTTTGATCAAGTAACGATTATACAAAGACAGGACATGGAGGGCTCGTTCAAACAATTAAAACAAAATATGGAGAAACAATTGAGGGTATGGTGGGATATCGCCACCTTAGAAAAATATAGCCGGGAAAGTATAACACCCAGGAGACTTAGGTGGGATATATCTCCTAATGATCACATAACGGATACCACCTTGTTGGAAGAATGGTATCATTTCTTCAATAAATGTGAGAAAGAGTTATTAGGTATCATTATCAAAAGGAGGCAATATAAACTAAAGAAAATTGAAGCCACCATCATCCAGTTGAAGGAACAATTAGCCCCCCATGCCGAAACCACTGAATATAAAAATAAGGAAAAGAGTCTACAGGAATCCATACTAAAATATGATAAGACCATCCAGGCCAAAAAACAAAAGAAATACAAAAGAGACATATTGGATTACAGGAACCAAAATGTTTACAAATGGCAACTGGATGAATTGTATAATGGTCAAGGTAGCAGTGTGGACCCCATTGACTTAACGTCCAGGGAACCCTCTGAGATGGGAGATGACGAAAACGATCCTTGGTTAGAAGTAGGAACCCCAAGAACACCTAGAACACCAGGAACTGAAATTGAGGACAACATGGATACAGATTGGGAACCAGAACCTTCCACCTCCCATCCTAGGACCAATACACATGCAAACACCAGAGCCAATGGAACTCCAGCTTTTAATCCAACTCGGATTAGCACATCCAATAGATTCTCCCCGCTGAGATACCAACAGGAAGTCAGATATGAGGATCAAGGCCCTAGGCAAGGGAATTTTTTTCCAAGAGGCAACAGGGGAAGACCCCCAAGAGGAGGGGGTCCACCGAGATATCACAACGATTGGAGGAACAACGGTTGGCAACGAGAACAAGGAAGACACAACGGATGGCAGCAGGAGAGGGGAAGGAACAACGGATGGCAACAGCCATGGAGACGAGATACACAACAGGGAGGACAGAGAGGATACCAGAGACCACCCAATGGTCATCACACTCCATGGAGAGAAGATCGGAGAGGTCCAAGGTCCCAAATAGATCGCGGAGAAACTATGAGAGCAGAAGGGTTCAATTTCAACAGGAGGGAAGAACCACCGAGATACTTCGAGTACGGAAGAAACGAAAACCAAGGGGAAAGCGTGGAGGGACAAAGAAAAAGAAGAAGGGTTTATTAGGCAAAGGAATATTTAACCTCAGTGGAATAGTGTTTGATGAGGAGGAACTTAAATTATTGGATTTGGGCCTTAAATATGCCCCGGATAAGAATTTGGACAAGTTTGAGGCATACATTGACCTTCAAAAATATATTAGAAAGATCAATATTAAAAAATTCTTCGAAATTAAGAAGAATAAGAATACCCCTCTAACAACAACCAAATTTAAACATACTCTTTTAAAGAACAAGTCCACTTTTAATCCCAAAAACCCACAAAACGAAAATCTAGAAGTTTTTAAAAGAATGGTAGAGGACGAAATTAGGAATTTAAAAATCCAAAGAAGGAAGGAACAGAATATATGGGACACTATAAGAAAACTGGAAAAGAGAAAAGGGATCATAATCAGACCAGCAGACAAAGGGGGCGGTCTAGTCATTTTAAACCAGAAAGATTATGAGGAGGAACTTGAAAGACTGATAAATGCAGAAGACACGTACAAAAAACTACCAGGAAATCCCAAGATGAAGTTACAAAAGGTTTTAAAAGATTTTATTTCAAAAGGAAAGAGAATGGGAATTTTAAACAATAAAGAGGCAGAATATCTCCAATTGGAAGCAGCCAGAACACCGGTAATCTATTTCCTACCGAAGATCCACAAGGATGAAAAGAAGCCTCCAGGGCGCCCGATAGTAAGTGGTATAAATTCTGTGCATTCACGTCTGGGGGAATATCTGGACAAATTCCTACAACCCCTAGTACCAAAAGGAAGATCGTACCTCAGAGATAGCAAACAGTTACTCCATGAAATTCAGAATATAACTGTCACAGAAGAAGACATTCTAGTAACCATAGACGTAAATTCTTTGTATACGAACATCATACAGAGCGATGGGTTAGATAGTGTTGACTGGGCGCTACATAAATATACTGACCTCAGACAAGCACAAATGCACTTTATCCTTGAAGGTCTTAAAATGACTATGAACTCAAATTACTTCTGGTACAAGGGTAAATACTACGAGCAGATAAAGGGTGTGGCAATGGGAGCCAAATACGCACCAAGCGTCGCCAATATTTTCATGCAGAAATGGGAAGAGGAACAGGTCTTCAGTGTGGATAGACCCAATCTGAAATATTATAAAAGGTATATAGATGATATCATCCTAGTATGGCGAGGGGATGAAGAAAGCTTACAAAACTTCTTTGATGAGATTAGCGGAAACAGATATGGAATAACGTTCACAGGGAACTGGGACAGACAACAAATAGCATACCTGGACCTGGAACTATTTAAACAAGATGGAAAAATATTTAGCAAGACTTTTTTTAAAAAAACTGATAAAATTTTTAAAAAAACTGATAAAAACGGTTACATTCCTAAAAGAAGTTGTCATCACCCGCAATGGTTGGGGAACATCCCTAAGGGGCAATTATTACGGATTCGTAGGAACTGTAGTAATGCTCGAGACTATGACATACAGGCTGATCTCCTTATTGAAAGATTTATAGAAAAGGGGTATAACAAAAAGGAACTAAAGAACCTCAAGGAAATAGTAAGGAACATGAATAGAGAAGAACTCATCAAGGATAAAGAGAAGAAAGAAAGAAAAAACAATTACGAATTTGCCTTTATCACTGGCTTCAATAGGCAACATAAGGAAGTCGAGAAAATAATAAGAAAGCATTGGCCTATCCTTACAGCGGATCAAACACTCAGAAAGATCCTGCCAAAAAAACCATCCTTTATATATAGAAGAGCCCCCACACTAAGAGACAGACTGGTTAAAAATGTCATCAACCCCCCAAAACAGATCACCCTTCCCACCAGCATCAATGGTTTTTTTAGATGTAAGAAGTGTCTACCATGTAGGACAAATAGAAAACAACCCAGAAAAATCACCCATTTCAAATCAAACACTACAGGAGAAGAGTTCAGGATCAAGGACACCATCACCTGCATGAGCTCTTACGTCACATATGTCATAGAGTGTCCTTGCCATTTACAGTATATTGGAAGAACTACCCGCCAGTTGTACGTGAGAATACGTGAGCACATCAAGAATATCAAAAAGGGCTTTGAAAAACATACCCTGTCGAGACATTTTAAAGAGGTACATGCTAAGGACCCCTCCGGACTCACTTTTTATGCGATAGATAGGATAAAAGGAGATTGGAGGGGCAGTAACAAACGAAGATTGGTTTCACGTAATGAAACCAAGTGGATTTACATGATGAGATCTCTCCGTCCGGAAGGGTTAAATGCGGATATAGACTTGAATTGTTTCATCACAGACACATAAGCTTTCCTCGTTTAACATTCCTTTTAAGGTTCTTAGATGCTTCGTTTTAAATAAAATCCCTTCCCCTTTTATTAAAAAACCTCTCCCCCTTTTTTTACACTTTTAATATGGGGTTTTTTTAGGATTGGGATTTTATCTCAAATATCTCCCTGGTCGGTTTTTATATAATTTTTTATTTTTTCATCCTTTTACTTCCTTTTAATTTTTATTTTTTTATTTTTTGTGATTTTTATGTTTTAAACAATTTTAGAATTTGTCCCATCTTTCTCATCCAGCATCAGTCTAATTAAAGCCTATTTTACAGGAGTTCCTCCATTTTTGAGATATTTTACCTCCTTATCCAATACCATCATGATATGTGATGGGTACGGGAATTTTTACGTCTAACCCTGTTGCTATAATAATTTTTTACATATGAAACAAAGAATTTATATAACATAATATTGATTTTATCTAGTTTTTACCCTTGGTATGTTATTTGGGTTGCTTTTTACAAAAAAGTTTTTTAACTTTATAGTGGGAATTAAATTAGCTTTTCTCATCCAGCATCATTTTTGGTTCTAGAATAACACAAATATCATGATGACATAACTACCGGAAAAAATTTCCTTCATATCTTTGATTGTTTCTTTTACGTAAAGTAATATTTTTATGCACTTTAGCCTTCTCATCCAGCATCACTTTTCACAAATCACCAATTTCTGTTTTTAATCTTAAGTTGTTTCTTCACTTTGGTCCCGATAGTATTTTTTCCTCACCACCATCCAATACATCACCTTCTTCCAATGCAATTAGGGATCACTTTTTGTTTTGTTTTGTTTTTTTTGTTTCCTGTGTCCTTCCTCCCGATATACATCGGGTTCTTTGAATACAAATATTCGTTGGAATATATTTACTCATTTTTATTTTTCTTCCACATACTACTTTTTTTCCCCTTTTTTTGGGGTTCCACATTTTGGTTTAAATAAGATTATGCTATATCTGACCTTTATATTATATATTTTTTTTCTCTTTTTTTCATTTCTTTTTTTATATATTTTTTTCATGAGATTTCTCAAAATGTCAATCTCTACCTTGGAGGTTGTTTCTTTGAGATTTTGTTTTTAGAATTGTTGTCATTAATAAAAGAATTTTTTGAAAAAATATGTCTGGCAAACAGAATCGCATTACACTCGATTATAGCTATCGATCGGAGATGATGAGAATATGGCCGTTCCCCTGCATATCCTTGCATTGAAGCCTGTGGTGGAGCAATATGGCCTCCGGAGAGGGTGTAACAAGATGACGGTGACGGCCCGTCCCCTCCGTTGCTTGGATACGGGCGGCTATAAAAAGTCCGGGAGTACGCTTAGTTGACGCCGCTCCAGTTGACGTCCCTCTGACGAAACGCGTAGGGCGGAGTCTAGAACGTGCAACGTCACTTCCGGTTGTCGGCCGTGGAACGCGGAAGCATCCCGGCGCGGACTGTTTTTGTCTACTCTGATCCAGATCATCTTAACAGTGAGTGTACTGCGCTTTTTTGCCGCTATTGTATGGATTATCTATTCACTTTGGGGCCTTCTTCCGTTATGAGCATTTAGGGCACCAGACCACCGGCTCGGAAGTGCTCCCCCAAATACGGAGAAGAGACCCCCCATACAGCTACACAGGTCGTATTGCAGACGCCACCTAGTGGACTCTTTGGACTCTGCACAGCAGCTTTTGCTAATTTTAGCACATGTGTGGCACATATATCAGGGAAGTCCTGATATAACACTTGTGGTTGTGGTCATTTTCGAACTCTGCACAGCAGCACCTGTTTATTTTTCAATACTTGTGTGGCACAAATATATCAGGAATAAGTATATACCTGATATAACACTTGTGGTTGTGGGAACCCCCCCCCCCCCCCATTATATATATTTTTTTCCACCGTTTTCGATATGCATATTGCACATGTATCACTATATTTGTTTTTTATTTGAAACTTAATAAACACACACGTATTGTTTATCTCATTTAATTTCCTCACAAATAAACATTTTCTGTTGACACCCTTATATATCTTCACCTACACTTTGGGGTAGTCACGTTTTTATACTGTAAGGTAGCGCCGATACCAATCGCCACATTATACATTTCACTTTCACCCTTGCACTTAAGGGTTGATTGGTGGCAGCTCACACCTTCTATTTATTTATCTATCTGTCCCCTCATATATCTTTAATCCATAGCGCTGGTCATCCTCCCCTTACCGTAAAGAGTAAGTAAACCCTAAAAAAAAAGGAGAAAAAAAAAACCTGTAAAGACAAAGGCATAATGAGCTAGTAGCTACTAGCTCATTATGAAATACTTACCTTAAAACAAAGCCCTCGCAGTGCTGCCCACTCAGCAACAGGGCGGCCGACATGTTTAAATGGCACATAACGCACTGAAATATACTGCATTAAACGTGCACTAGCGTACAGAAATATACTGTGAAAACGGCACGTAACGCGCTGAAATATACTGCGTTAAACGTGTTAAACATGCAGTAACATACAGAAATATACTGCATTAAATGCGCAGTAACGGACAGAAATATACTGCGTTAAACGTGTACTAACGCATAGAAATATACTGCATTAAACGTGCGGTAACGCACAGAAATATACTTCATTGAACGTGCACTAATGCACTGAACTATAATGTAGTAAACCCGCCCTGACAAAACAAACTGACACTAAAGTAAAAATAAATGGTCCTTCACTACAGTCACCGAGCTATCACTAGATTCACACTGAAGCAAAAATGAACGTTTACTACACTCACACTGACTGAACTTTAACTAGATTCACACTAAACTGATATTCTATACTGACAATAGAATAAGAATAGCACACTATAGCACGCTAACTCTCTAGTAGCACTGAACAGAGCCCTTTTCTATCTCTCGCCAAGCCGATATCACTCTACAAATGGCCGCTATTGAAAGAATACTATTATAGTGTGGGGTGTGACTAAGAGCAATTAGCCATGATTGGATAGAGTCATCATTACTTTCTCCAATTATACCTTTCATTGCTTCAGCCAATCAGGGCTTCCAATGCACTGTGCGGCAGCGCAGTGCAGTGTGGTCATTCGGCGGGCTGAATAAATGGATGAACGCCCCAATAATTTGAATGTTCGTGGAACGGGCGAACAGCCAATGTTTCGTCCAAAACCCATTCTCGGGCCGAACCGTTTGTCCATCCCTAGTCCTTACTTCAATAATAAAACAGGTCCTCTTTACATGGCAGTGTCATTTTCATTGCCCGTTAACAAGAAATAACTTCATGTTTGTTACCCATTTCTCTGTCTAGGCTCTGTTCGTCCCATCAACTGAACACTAGGGTTGAGCGGACACCTAGATGTCCGTGTTCGACGGGTTCGGCCGAACTTTAAAAAAAAGTCCGGGTCCGTGTCCCGGACTTTTACCGAACTTTTCCCGGACACCGAACCCCATTGAAGTCAATGGGGACCCGAACTTTAAGGCACTAAAATGGCTCTAAAACACCAAAGGAAAGGGCTAGAGTGCTGCAAATGGCAGCAAAACGTAATTAAGAGCATGGCAAGTGCTCTGCAAACAAATGTGGATAGGGAAATAACTTAAAACAACAAAAAAAAACAGAAAAATAAAACAATGTTCTTCTTCATCTCTGAAGGACGAGGCCCATATGGAGTAGGAGGGAGGTTGAGGTGGTGGTGGATGTGGCGGTGACATAGGCGTGCGCACAGGGTGTGCTGGGTGTGCCTGGGCACACCCTAATCACCTAGGGCACATAGCATTGCCAGTGAGGAGATGGGAAAGATCTCCCTGGGACCTGCTCTGCTCTATTTCTCCTTGCCTACAGGTACATGGCCCCGATACATTACTCTCCCTGCTGGCAAACACATGCATGTGTATTTCAACTTTGGGGTGCACACCTTAATGCAATAGGCTGCGCACACCTATGGGCGGTGTAGGTGGAAGCGGCGGTGGAGGAGGACCAGGGCCGGATTAACAGCATCATGGGCTTGGTGCTGAGGATTTTGAAGGGCCTTAGGGCCGTGCCTTGCCATGCACCCAGAGGAGGAAGGGTGCAGCCATGCATGCCTAATTCAACATGGGATGCTGTCTCTGAAGCCCATAAACACATCCATGCATCGCCAACTGTCCCTCCTTGTCCGGCCTTCACGCTGTGTGGGGAGGTTCTGAGGGTGCTGCCTGGGGAAGCGAGCATAGAAGCCAGACTTCTGTGTTTACAAGTGACAGAAGAGCGGTAACAGTGAATATGGCCAACCCGGGGCCTATATAAAAGGTAGGGGCCTGGAGCTGCAGCTCCAATAGCCCCTACATTAATCTGGCCCTGAGGAGGAGGACGAGGTAGCCAACACTGCTTCTTTTCACAAATTTTAAATGAGGGTACACCCCAAAAGAGTGAGAAAGAGCAAAAATGGAACAATGGGTGGGTAAGGTCGGTATCCATTGCTATTCTGCACAAGGTACGGAAAAGTCCCGTGGGATCCATGCCTGGTTCATTTTAATGAACGTGAGCTTGTCCACATTGTCTCTGGACAGGCGGCTGCGCTTGTCTGTTATAACGCCCCCAGCCGTGCTAAATACCCGTTCAGATAATACACTGGCTGCAGGGCACGCCAGCACCTCCAAGGCGTAAAGGGCAAGCTCAGGCCATGTGCCCAATTTGGAGACCCAGAAGTTGAAGGGGGCAGACCCGTCATTCACTACATGTAGGCGTGTGCACACATACTGCTCCACCATGTTGGTAAAATGCTGCCTCCTGCTAAGACGTTCCATCTGAGCTGCTGGTGCTGCTGTTTGTTGTGGCGTGCTGACAAAGCTTTTCCACATTTCGGCCATGCTAACCCTGCCTTCTGAGGTGCTGGCGGTGCCCTGGTTGCGTTGGCGACCTCCTCCTCCTCCTCCTCTGCCTTGTGCTTCCACTGTGGCCCCGCTGTCAGATGGGAATGCCAGCAGCATGGCGTCTACCAGCGTGCGCTTGTACTCGCGCATCTTGCGATCGCGCTCCAGTGAGTGAATTAAGGACGGTACGTTGTCCTTGTAACGGGGATCCAGCAGCGTGGCCACCCAGTAATCAGCACAAGTTAGAATGTGGGCAACTCGGCGGTCGTTGTGGAGACACTGCAGCATGTAATCGCTCATGTGTGCCAGGCTGCCCAGAGGCAACGAAAGGCTGTCCTCTGTGGGAGGTGTATGGTCCGTGTCCTCTGTATCCCCCCAGCCACGCACCAGTGATGGCCATGAGCTGGCCTGGGTGCCACCCTGCTGTGAACATGGTTCCATCTCCTCCTCCAGCTCCTCCTCCTCCTCCTCATCCTCCTCATCCTCCAGAACTGTGCCCCTGCTGGACAATTGCGTCCCTGGCGTTTGCGTGTGCAGGAACCCACCCTCGGAGCCCCTTGCGAATGACTGCCCTGAAAGCCTTGGAAATGTTACCTCTTCATCCTCCTCCTCCTCCTCATCCTGTGCCACATCCTCTTCCATCATCGCCCGAATTGTTTTTTCAAGGAGGCATAGAAGTGGGATAGTTAAGCTGAGAACGGCGTCATTGCCACTGGCCATGTTGGTGGAGTACTCAAAACAGCGCAACAAGGCACACAGGTCTCGCATGGAGGCCCAGTTATTGGTGGTGAAGTGGTGCTGTTCCGCAGAGCGACTCACGCGTGCGTGCTGCAGCTGAAACTCCACTATGGCCTGCTGCTGCTCGCACAGTCTTTCCAGCATGTGCAAGGTGGAGTTCCACCTTGTGGGCACGTCACATATGAGGCGGTGAGCGGGAAGGCCGAAGTTACGCTGCAGCGCTGCCAGGCGAGCAGCAGCAGGGTGAGAACGCCGAAAGTGCGCACAAACGGCCCGCACTTTCTGCAGCAGCTCTGACATATCGGGGTAGTTTTTAAGGAACCTCTGCACCACCAAATTCAGCACATGCGCCAGGCAAGGGATGTGCGTCAAACCGGCTAGGCCCAGAGCTGCTATGAGATTTCGCCCGTTATCGCACACCACCAGGCCGGGCTTGAGGCTCGCTGGCAGCAACCACTCATTTGTCTGCTGTTCCATGCTCCTCCACAACTCCTGCGCGGTGTGTGGTTTGTCCCCCAAACAGGCAAGTTGTAAAACTGCCTGCTGTCGTTTACCCCTGGCCGTGCTGAAGTTGGTGGTGAAGGTGTTACGCTGTCCGGATGAGGAGGCGGTAGAGGATGAGGAAGCGGAGTAGGAGGAGTTAGGAACAGGAGGCAAACTGAAGCGCCCTGCAATCCTCGGTGGTGGAAGGACATGCGCCAAATTGCTATCCGCCTCAGGCCCATCCGCCACTGCATTTACCCAGTGTGCCGTTAGGGAGATATAACGCCCCTGACCGTGCTTACTGGTCCACGTATCCGTAGTTAGGTGGACCTTGGCACAGATGGCGTTGCGCAGTGCACACCTGATTTTTTCCCCCACTTGGTTGTGCAGGGAAGGGATGGCTTGCCTGGAAAAGTAGTGGCGGCTGGGCACGACGTACTGTGGGACAGCCACCGACATAAGGTTTTTAAAACTGTGCGTCTCCACCAGACGGAATGACAGCATTTCAAAGGCCAATAATTTTGAAATGCTGGCATTCAGGGCCAGGGATCGCGGGTGGGTAGGGGGGTACTTCCTCTTCCTCTCAAGTGTTTGGGAGATGGAAAGCTGAACGCTTCCACGGGACATTGTGGAGATGGTTGTTGGTGACCCAGGTGGTGGTGTTGCTGACAGATCGTCTGTTTGCGGGGTGGCAGGTGCCGGTATCACTACAGATGTGGCTGGAGCGGCCGAGACTGCAGCAGAAGAGGAAGCAGGATGAGCCAGAGACGTTTCTTGGTTTTGAAGGTGTGTACTCCACTGCAGCTCGTGCTTTGCACTTAGATGCCTGATCATGCAGGTTGTGCTCAGGTTGAGAAGGTTCATGCCTCGCTTCAAGCTCTGATTGCACAGGGTGCAAACCACTCGTGTCCTGTCATCAGCACATTTTCTAAAGAACTTCCACGCTAGAGAACTCCTTTGAGCTGACTTTGGTGCGCTCGTTCCCTTGCTGCGTTGGGCAGTAGCGGGCGTAGTGTCTAGGGCACGGCCGCTCCGCTTCTGCACCCTGCTCCCTCTTCTGCTGTGCTGGTGGCTCTGTGCGACCACCGCCTCTTCCTCCAAACTACTCAGTTCACCTGCATGACGTTCATTCCATGTGGGGTCGAGGACCTCATCGTCCTCCACATCATCTTCCACCCAGTCTTCACCCCTGCCCTCCTTGTCGGTCTCCACAATGCTGAACGCCGCAGCAGTTGGCACCTGCGTTTCGTCATCATCGGAGAGGTGCTGCGATGATCCTTGCATGTACTCATCTTGAGAAATAAGTGGTTGGGCATCGCTGCACTCAATCTCTTCCACTTCTGGGGCAGGGCTAGGTGGATGGCCCTGGGAAACCCTGCTGACAGAGTCCTCAAAAAGAATAAGAGACTGCTGTATGGCTTGGGGCTCAGACTGCTGGCCTGATTTGCAAGGGGGTGAGGTGAAAGACGGTTGGACATTGGCTGCAGGTGCCAACTCTGACCTTTCTGCAGTAGACTGGGTGGGAGACAATGTGAAGGAACTGGAGGCACTGTCAGCAGCAAACCAATCTACTATCGCCTCAACTTGTTCTGGCCTCATCACTTCTAGGGGCGTTTGATGCCCTACCAAATACTGATGCAGGTTCTGTCGCCTACTCACACTTGAGGAAGGTGTTTCACTTGTGCGTGTAGCTGTCACAGATCGACCATGTCCTCTCCTTGCAACAGGAGCTCTACCAGCAGCACCACGACCCAGGCCACGGCCCTTATTTGACGGTCTCCTCATATTTCTGTAATTTAAGATCTTGCCCTAGAAAGGTTTTTATTGAATAGCGGAATAGAAAATATGATCCAAAAAAAGTGTATGTATATCACACGTACACAACCACACTAGGCCCCAATTACTATTGTTTGTACCCCTAAAAGGCTAGATGAGGAGTAGGGGGAGTATGGAACAGGCAGCACCCTCAAACCTTCAGAAGTATGAGATGAACCCCAACAACTTGGAAAGGTGGATCTCTCTCACACGTACCGACACAGACTATCCCGCAATTCAATTGATCCTCAAAGGTTTTTATTGAATAGCGGAATAGGAAATATGATCAAAAAAAGTGTATGTATCTCGCACGTACACAACCACACTAGGCCCCAATTACTATTGTTTGTACCCCTAAAAGGCTAGATGAGGAGTAGGGGGGGTATGGAACAGGCAGCACCCTCAAACCTTCAGAAGTATGAGATGAACCCCAACAACTTGGAAAGGTGGATCTCTCTCACACGTACCGACACAGACTATCCCGCAATTCAATTGATCCTCAAAGGTTTTTATTGAATAGCGGAATAGGAAATATGATCAAAAAAAGTGTATGTATCTCGCACGTACACAACCACACTAGGCCCCAATTACTATTGTTTGTACCCCTAAAAGGCTAGATGAGGAGTAGGGGGGGTATGGAACAGGCAGCACCCTCAAACCTTCAGAAGTATGAGATGAACCCCAACAACTTGGAAAGGTGGATCTCTCTCACACGTACCGACACAGACTATCCCGCAATTCAATTGATCCTCAAAGGTTTTTATTGAATAGCGGAATAGGAAATATGATCAAAAAAAGTGTATGTATCTCGCACGTACACAACCACACTAGGCCCCAATTACTATTGTTTGTACCCCTAAAAGGCTAGATGAGGAGTAGGGGGGGTATGGAACAGGCAGCACCCTCAAACCTTCAGAAGTATGAGATGAACCCCAACAACTTGGAAAGGTGGATCTCTCTCACACGTACCGACACAGACTATCCCGCAATTCAATTGATCCTCAAAGGTTTTTATTGAATAGCGGAATAGGAAATATGATCAAAAAAAGTGTATGTATCTCGCACGTACACAACCACACTAGGCCCCAATTACTATTGTTTGTACCCCTAAAAGGCTAGATGAGGAGTAGGGGGGGTATGGAACAGGCAGCACCCTCAAACCTTCAGAAGTATGAGATGAACCCCAACAACTTGGAAAGGTGGATCTCTCTCACACGTACCGACACAGACTATCCCGCAATTCAATTGATCCTCAAAGGTTTTTATTGAATAGCGGAATAGGAAATATGATCAAAAAAAGTGTATGTATCTCGCACGTACACAACCACACTAGGCCCCAATTACTATTGTTTGTACCCCTAAAAGGCTAGATGAGGAGTAGGGGGGGTATGGAACAGGCAGCACCCTCAAACCTTCAGAAGTATGAGATGAACCCCAACAACTTGGAAAGGTGGATCTCTCTCACACGTACCGACACAGACTATCCCGCAATTCAATTGATCCTCAAAGGTTTTTATTGAATAGCGGAATAGGAAATATGATCAAAAAAAGTGTATGTATCTCGCACGTATACAACCACACTAGGCCCCAATTACTATTGTTTGTACCCCTAAAAGGCTAGATGAGGAGTAGGGGGGGTATGGAACAGGCAGCACCCTCAAACCTTCAGAAGTATGAGATGAACCCCAACAACTTGGAAAGGTGGATCTCTCTCACACGTACCGACACAGACTATCCCGCAATTCAATTGATCCTCAAAGGTTTTTATTGAATAGCGGAATAGGAAATATGATCAAAAAAAGTGTATGTATCTCGCACGTACACAACCACACTAGGCCCCAATTACTATTGTTTGTACCCCTAAAAGGCTAGATGAGGAGTAGGGGGGGTATGGAACAGGCAGCACCCTCAAACCTTCAGAAGTATGAGATGAACCCCAACAACTTGGAAAGGTGGATCTCTCTCACACGTACCAACACAGACTATCCCCCAATTTAACTGATCCCCAAAGGTTTTTGATTAAATAGCGGAATAGAAAATATGATCCCAAAAAAGTGTATGTATATCACACGTACACAACCACACTAGGCCCCAATTACTATTGTTTGTACCCCTAAAAGGCTAGGAGTAGGGGGAGTATGGAACAGGCAGCACCCTCAAACCTTCAGAAGTATGAGATGAACCCCAACAACTTGGAAAGGTGGATCTCTCTCACACGTACCAACACAGACTATCCCCCAATTTAACTGATCCCCAAAGGTTTTTGATTAAATAGCGGAATAGAAAATATGATCCCAAAAAAGTGTATGTATATCACACGTACACAACCACACTAGGCCCCAATTACTATTGTTTGTACCCCTAAAAGGCTAGGAGTAGGGGGAGTATGGAACAGGCAGCACCCTCAAACCTTCAGAAGTATGAGATGAACCCCAACAACTTGGAAAGGTGGATCTCTCTCACACGTACCAACACAGACTATCCCCCAATTTAACTGATCCCCAAAGGTTTTTGATTAAATAGCGGAATAGAAAATATGATCCCAAAAAAGTGTATGTATATCACACGTACACAACCACACTAGGCCCCAATTACTATTGTTTGTACCCCTAAAAGGCTAGGAGTAGGGGGAGTATGGAACAGGCAGCACCCTCAAACCTTCAGAAGTATGAGATGAACCCCAACAACTTGGAAAGGTGGATCTCTCTCACACGTACCAACACAGACTATCCCCCAATTTAACTGATCCCCAAAGGTTTTTGATTAAATAGCGGAATAGAAAATATGATCCCAAAAAAGTGTATGTATATCACACGTACACAACCACACTAGGCCCCAATTACTATTGTTTGTACCCCTAAAAGGCTAGGAGTAGGGGGAGTATGGAACAGGCAGCACCCTCAAACCTTCAGAAGTATGAGATGAACCCCAACAACTTGGAAAGGTGGATCTCTCTCACACGTACCAACACAGACTATCCCCCAATTTAACTGATCCCCAAAGGTTTTTGATTAAATAGCGGAATAGAAAATATGATCCCAAAAAAGTGTATGTATATCACACGTACACAACCACACTAGGCCCCAATTACTATTGTTTGTACCCCTAAAAGGCTAGGAGTAGGGGGAGTATGGAACAGGCAGCACCCTCAAACCTTCAGAAGTATGAGATGAACCTCAACAACTTGGAAAGGTGGATCTCTCTCACACGTACCAACACAGACTATCCCCCAATTTAACTGATCCCCAAAGGTTTTTGATTAAATAGCGGAATAGAAAATATGATCCCAAAAAAGTGTATGTATATCACACGTACACAACCACACTAGGCCCCAATTACTATTGTTTGTACCCCTAAAAGGCTAGGAGTAGGGGGAGTATGGAACAGGCAGCACCCTCAAACCTTCAGAAGTATGAGATGAACCCCAACAACTTGGAAAGGTGGATCTCTCTCACACGTACCAACACAGACTATCCCCCAATTTAACTGATCCCCAAAGGTTTTTGATTAAATAGCGGAATAGAAAATATGATCCCAAAAAAGTGTATGTATATCACACGTACACAACCACACTAGGCCCCAATTACTATTGTTTGTACCCCTAAAAGGCTAGGAGTAGGGGGAGTATGGAACAGGCAGCACCCTCAAACCTTCAGAAGTATGAGATGAACCCCAACAACTTGGAAAGGTGGATCTCTCTCACACGTACCAACACAGACTATCCCCCAATTTAACTGATCCCCAAAGGTTTTTGATTAAATAGCGGAATAGAAAATATGATCCCAAAAAAGTGTATGTATATCACACGTACACAACCACACTAGGCCCCAATTACTATTGTTTGTACCCCTAAAAGGCTAGGAGTAGGGGGAGTATGGAACAGGCAGCACCCTCAAACCTTCAGAAGTATGAGATGAACCTCAACAACTTGGAAAGGTGGATCTCTCTCACACGTACCAACACAGACTATCCCCCAATTTAACTGATCCCCAAAGGTTTTTGATTAAATAGCGGAATAGAAAATATGATCCCAAAAAAGTGTATGTATATCACACGTACACAACCACACTAGGCCCCAATTACTATTGTTTGTACCCCTAAAAGGCTAGGAGTAGGGGGAGTATGGAACAGGCAGCACCCTCAAACCTTCAGAAGTATGAGATGAACCCCAACAACTTGGAAAGGTGGATCTCTCTCACACGTACCAACACAGACTATCCCCCAATTTAACTGATCCCCAAAGGTTTTTGATTAAATAGCGGAATAGAAAATATGATCCCAAAAAAGTTTATGTATATCACACGTACACAACCACACTAGGCCCCAATTACTATTGTTTGTACCCCTAAAAGGCTAGGAGTAGGGGGAGTATGGAACAGGCAGCACCCTCAAACCTTCAGAAGTATGAGATGAACCCCAACAACTTGGAAAGGTGGATCTCTCTCACACGTACCAACACAGACTATCCCCCAATTTAACTGATCCCCAAAGGTTTTTGATTAAATAGCGGAATAGAAAATATGATCCCAAAAAAGTGTATGTATATCACACGTACACAACCACACTAGGCCCCAATTACTATTGTTTGTACCCCTAAAAGGCTAGGAGTAGGGGGAGTATGGAACAGGCAGCACCCTCAAACCTTCAGAAGTATGAGATGAACCCCAACAACTTGGAAAGGTGGATCTCTCTCACACGTACCAACACAGACTATCCCCCAATTTAACTGATCCCCAAAGGTTTTTGATTAAATAGCGGAATAGAAAATATGATCCCAAAAAAGTGTATGTATATCACACGTACACAACCACACTAGGCCCCAATTACTATTGTTTGTACCCCTAAAAGGCTAGGAGTAGGGGGAGTATGGAACAGGCAGCACCCTCAAACCTTCAGAAGTATGAGATGAACCCCAACAACTTGGAAAGGTGGATCTCTCTCACACGTACCAACACAGACTATCCCCCAATTTAACTGATCCCCAAAGGTTTTTGATTAAATAGCGGAATAGAAAATATGATCCCAAAAAAGTGTATGTATATCACACGTACACAACCACACTAGGCCCCAATTACTATTGTTTGTACCCCTAAAAGGCTAGGAGTAGGGGGAGTATGGAACAGGCAGCACCCTCAAACCTTCAGAAGTATGAGATGAACCTCAACAACTTGGAAAGGTGGATCTCTCTCACACGTACCAACACAGACTATCCCCCAATTTAACTGATCCCCAAAGGTTTTTGATTAAATAGCGGAATAGAAAATATGATCCCAAAAAAGTGTATGTATATCACACGTACACAACCACACTAGGCCCCAATTACTATTGTTTGTACCCCTAAAAGGCTAGGAGTAGGGGGAGTATGGAACAGGCATCACCCTCAAACCTTCAGAAGTATGAGATGAACCCCAACAACTTGGAAAGGTGGATCTCTCTCACACGTACCAACACAGACTATCCCCCAATTTAACTGATCCCCAAAGGTTTTTGATTAAATAGCGGAATAGAAAATATGATCCCAAAAAAGTGTATGTATATCACACGTACACAACCACACTAGGCCCCAATTACTATTGTTTGTACCCCTAAAAGGCTAGGAGTAGGGGGAGTATGGAACAGGCAGCACCCTCAAACCTTCAGAAGTATGAGATGAACCCCAACAACTTGGAAAGGTGGATCTCTCTCACACGTACCAACACAGACTATCCCCCAATTTAACTGATCCCCAAAGGTTTTTGATTAAATAGCGGAATAGAAAATATGATCCCAAAAAAGTGTATGTATATCACACGTACACAACCACACTAGGCCCCAATTACTATTGTTTGTACCCCTAAAAGGCTAGGAGTAGGGGGAGTATGGAACAGGCAGCACCCTCAAACCTTCAGAAGTATGAGATGAACCCCAACAACTTGGAAAGGTGGATCTCTCTCACACGTACCAACACAGACTATCCCCCAATTTAACTGATCCCCAAAGGTTTTTGATTAAATAGCGGAATAGAAAATATGATCCCAAAAAAGTGTATGTATATCACACGTACACAACCACACTAGGCCCCAATTACTATTGTTTGTACCCCTAAAAGGCTAGGAGTAGGGGGAGTATGGAACAGGCAGCACCCTCAAACCTTCAGAAGTATGAGATGAACCCCAACAACTTGGAAAGGTGGATCTCTCTCACACGTACCAACACAGACTATCCCCCAATTTAACTGATCCCCAAAGGTTTTTGATTAAATAGCGGAATAGAAAATATGATCCCAAAAAAGTGTATGTATATCACACGTACACAACCACACTAGGCCCCAATTACTATTGTTTGTACCCCTAAAAGGCTAGGAGTAGGGGGAGTATGGAACAGGCAGCACCCTCAAACCTTCAGAAGTATGAGATGAACCCCAACAACTTGGAAAGGTGGATCTCTCTCACACGTACCAACACAGACTATCCCCCAATTTAACTGATCCCCAAAGGTTTTTGATTAAATAGCGGAATAGAAAATATGATCCCAAAAAAGTGTATGTATATCACACGTACACAACCACACTAGGCCCCAATTACTATTGTTTGTACCCCTAAAAGGCTAGATGAGGAGTAGGGGGAGTATGGAACAGGCAGCACCCTCAAACCTTCAGTATGAGATTGTGTTCACTGTACCCCACAAAGATTGAGTTCACTGCACCCCACAATGATTGTGTTCACTGCACCCCACAAAGATTGTGTTCACTGCACCTCACAAAGATTGTGTTCACTGTACCCCCCAAAGATTGTGTTCACTGCACCCCACAAAGATTCTGTTCACTGTACCCCACAAAGATTGTGTTCACTGCACCCCAAAAAGATTGTGTTCACTGCACCCCAAAAAGGATGTTGTTCACTGCACCCCAAAAAGGATGTTGTTCACTCCACCCCAAAAAGATTGTGTTCACTGCACCCCACAAAGATTGTGTTCACTGCACCCCAAAAAGATTGTGTTCACTGCACCCCAAAAATGATTTTGTTCACTGCACCCCAAAAAGGATTTTGTTCACTGCACCCCAAAAAGGATGTTGTTCACTCCACCCCAAAAAGATTGTGTTCACTGCACCCCAAAAAGATTGTGTTCACTGCACCCCACAAAGGATTTTGTTCACTGCACCCCAAAAAGATTGTGTTCACTGCACCCCAAAAAGGATGTTGTTCACTGCACCCCAAAAAGGATTTTGTTCACTGCACCCCACAAAGGATTTTGTTCACTGCACCCCACAAAGATTGTGTTCACTGCACACCAAAAAGGATTGTGTTCACTGCACCCCAAAAAGATTTTGTTCACTGCACCCCAAAAAGATTGTGTTCACTGCAGCCCAAAAAGATTGTGTTCACTGCAGCCCAAAAAGATTGTGTTCACTGCAGCCCAAAAAGATTGTGTTCACTGCAGCTCACACACAGAAAAATGGATGTGGATCACTGACACCTGCCTATCTCCAATCCCACACCACACAGCAATATCGATTGTAGTTTGTAGAACACAGTTTCCCTAAAATTCAGCAGACTCTGTCCCTAACAGGATTGAGAAGAGATCGTAGATCAGGATTGAGTGCAGACCCCACCCCCCACACAGCAATATCGATTGTAGTTTGTAGAAGACACTGACCCTATATAATTCAGCAGACTCTATCCCTAAAATGCCTACAACTCGCCCTGCCTAAACACTCCGACCTGTCCCTCAATTCTATCCGGACACAAATGGTTTTTTCCTGCCTATCTTTCCCTAATCAGCAGCCAGCACGTTGATGTGTGCTCTGTCCCTGAATCTAAGCAGCATAATGACGCCGCTGCGGCTGCCTCGAACTTATAAAGACTTGGTCACATGCTTCAGACGGCCAATCACAGCTACTGAGACATTTGCAGGCATGGCTGGGATGGCTTAAGGCACACCAGTTAAACGATTGTTGATTGGCTGTTGAAAGCCCGCCATGAAAAGAGCGCCAAAGCATGCAAAACCCGGAAATAAAACGACCGAACACGGATTTTTACCCGAACATACAGTAAAGTGTCCGTGTCCGTGTTCGGGTACAAAAAATCCAATTATTCGGTACGAACACGAATAATACAGTCCGTGTTCGCTCAACACTACTGAACACTGGTTAAACTCCACCCAAAGTTTAAAAAAGATTCTGCAAGGAAGTATGAGAACCTCCCCTCACTCTCTAGGAGGACTTAGAAAGAACTCCTATCCTAAAGGGAAAGTAAATGAAAGCTCAGCAGGGGGACTGGGGGCAAAGAGAGGACATTTTGATTATCTCTAGGTGCAGGTGGAATAATACATTGGGCTGCAGCTGCAGACAATTAAAAAGGGGGATGTTTTAAGCATCTTTGCATACAGTCAGAGTAACACCTCTGGCCACAGCAGCCAACAACTAAATTTAGAGATTTCTGCAATTACTATAGTTAAAGAGGTACTTCACACCAAATGTTTTACCTTTTTGCTCTTGTTACGCACAAGTCAGAAACTTCCCCGGGCAGAGTACCCAGCATTGTCCTGTTGCACTTTGTCCCACCACTCTTAATGCCGGGTTTCGTGCTGCCATCTTTGTTGCTGACATCAAGGGGTACTGTCTCCCTCTTCCTGGTTAAGGCAGCCCAGCCCCCAGATAACAAAACTCTAGACCTGCCCCCATCAAGAGGCATCAATGGAATGTAATCTCCCAGGAAGCTCCAGGGGAGAGGAGATGAAGAAAACAAAGAAAATGGAATAAAAAAAGAAAAAAAAAGAAGCAAAAGGTAAATTAAAAACAGGAAAAAATAATAATTGTCATTTTAGATTGCGAAGAGATGAAGAGAGCAGTGATGCCTAGTGCATCTAGCAGGTGGAGGTCCAATATAAATCCTGCAAAAACTGGAGCTAAACAATAGTTGGTAAATTGGGATTAGGAAAATAAAGTGATAAAAACATGCTACAAATGAAGTAAGTCATATGAATTCTTGGAAACTACTCCTATATTAGATCACTCCTTAGCATGGCTGGATAAACTATTAGGCAGGTGGGCTCCCCAACTTCTGTACGTTCTGCATAACTCCCCGATTTGGCTGCCTCGGAAATGGTTTTATAGGATAGAATCCCAGTTTCGGGAACTAATATAGTGCAAAAGGGTGGCTAGGATTAAGCTTAAAACTTTGCAGATGGACAAGGATTGCGGTGGGTTGGCGGTTCCTAACCCCAGAGTGTATTTTCTAGCCTCTCAGGTTCAACATATGGGGGGAAGGGGCCTTTTGGACCCTCTGGACCCTATCGGGTCCCTTTTAGCCCCTCCTGACTCTCCTCACCCGGTGCTTGTCCATCTTGAGGCGGGGTTTTCCCATATGGTGGCAAAGCTGCCGACGCTCACTCTGATTCGCATGGTGTGACGCTGTGTTAAGGGGATGTTGAAGATCAAGGGTTATCTTCCTCAGACTCCGATCTGGCACAATCGCAACCTCTCAGAACTGTTCCGTTTGGAGGGCGCTGCGGTGTGGGAAGCCCATGGTTTATACTTTATGGCACAATTATTCCGTGCCCGGGTGCTGAAATCTTTTCAAGACCTGCAGAGAGAGTTTGATATCCCTAGGCACTGTTTCTTTAGATACCTACAATTATGGCATGCGATGGCGGCTCAGGCAATCTTGTCTACCTGGCTGCCCGATACTCACCGTCTGCTGGGTGAGGTCTTCCAAGCCTCGGACAGGAAGGGTATGATCTCCCTGGTGTATGCTATCCTGTTGGGCTCCTTGCAGGACCCTGCTTCCCTTCCGGCTCGAGCGGGCTGGAAGGGGGATCTCGGACCCTTAGACGGGGAGACCTGGGACTTGTGCCTTTCCTCGATCCCACTGGTGTCGGTGTCGGCCTCTCATAAGCTTTCTCACCTATTTTTGTTTCACAGGGCTTACAGAACACCGGTACAGCTATTCCGTTGGGGCCGCAGGTCTACTCCTCTGTGCCCTAAATGTGACAGGGACCAGGGTACACTCATCCATATGCTGTGGAGATGCCCCAAACTCTTCCGCTATTGGGGTGAGGTGATAGACACAATCTCTAGAGTGTACAACTTTCAGTTGTTGAGGGATCCTGTGGTCTGTTTGCTGGGTGCTCTGGAGGTGGATACGTTGACCCTGAATGCCCACATTGCCGTGTTGAGACTGCTGTACATTGCGCGCAAATTAATCGCTAGATTTTGGATCTCCTCCAGGGTACCGAGCAAGGGCCAGTGGATAGCGCAGGTTAATACCTCTTTGATTAGAGAAAAGCTAACATACCAGCACCGAAAAGCTCACAAGAAATTTGCCTCCTTGTGGCAGCCCTGGCTGGATGATGCGGCCTTGGCTCCATCTCAACTGGTTATGGACCGTTTGCTCATGGGATAGGGTGACACTTTTTGGGTCGACTTCATATGCAGTGTCCTATCATCCTTTTCTTCTCTTTTCTCTTTTTAACTTGTCCTTTCCTTTCTCTTTTCTCCCCCCCCCTTCTTTTTTCTTTCTGTCTATATCTTCCCCCCCTCCCTCTCTTTTTCCCCTAAGGTATCTGCCACTTTTCTTTTCCCTCTTTTTATACTTGGTACTCTAGGTGGGTCCTGGTTGACATACCGAGGTATGTGTTATACAGTTCTGTGTGCATAGTTCTACTATTCCTGGGTGATGATAATGGTATGTTTCTGTTTACAGCTTCCCTATGCACCTGTTCAGAATTGTATTCTATGATGTACTATACACCTGAGTGCGATGTTTTATACATGACATTCTCCTTTTCTTATTGCTGTTCTATGTTTTATATTTTTGTACTATTCTTACCACTGGTTGTGTAACTGGTTATGTCTACTGTTGATGCTATTTATACAGTGTACCGTTTATACTTAATAAATAATATATTTTCTTGAAAAAAAAAAAACTATTAGGCAGAGCTAGCTTGTGGCTATAGGCAGAAAAGGCAAGGGCATATTACCCTGCATAATTATTGGTCATGTATTTTTTTATCCATCATCAGTTGGAATAATTTTCTCATATAAAGTTATATAGAAAACTCGACCTGGAAAACAGGAAAACATCCTGCTTTAAAGAGGTGATTCTAACAGAGGTGATATTTGGGGTGCTAAAGGCTACAGGATCCATTGATGACAATCCAGCCCTGCTCTTTGGAGTAGACACTATTATACATACAGACCACTACAATCTTGAACACTCGCTATTAGGGATGACCTTGGGCATGTTCAGATGCATTTCCGAAACCCATGTGCCCGAGCCTACCAGGAAGCTGTGACCTGTAATAGGCCAATCATTTTCAGTTGAAGCATTCCTCACACTACAGCTGCAGTAAACAAGGGGACAGGTATAACTGTGGCTTTAGGATGTGGAATGCCTCAGGTGCAAATGATTGCATAATAAAGGTGACAGCATCCTCAGACACATGGGTTTGAAAGTGCATCTGAACATGCTCCAGCTCATCTCTACCTGCTACTCTGAACTTAACTACCATGTAATGGTTAGGGTGTCAGGAACCATGATTCAGACTGAGACAGAAAATGCAGTAAAAATCACACCTTTAATATAATGGTAACAAATGGTATAGAACAGTAAGACCCCATTCACACTAGCGCGACTTGTCCGGCGACTTGGTCACCTGACAAGTCGCGGTGGGTCGCCCGCCATTGAATAGTACAGGACCCGTTCTAAAAGGGGCGACACAAGTCGCTCCGACTTAGAAAAAGGGTCCTGTACTACTTTGGGGCGACCTGGAGGCAACTTGCATTGACTTCAATGATATGAAGTCCGTGCAAGTCGCGCCGAGGTTGCGGTGCACACAGGTCGCCCCAGCAAGTCGTGTCGCGCCAGTGTGAATGGGCGCTAAACGTAGTCAAAACATAAGCAAGGGGTCTGAAGCCAAAACAGGAAGTAAGATGAGCCAGTGATCAGGAAACAAGAAATCAGTGTGGTCTGAGGCAGAGGAACAGAATCATGAACCAGAAGGGACGTCAACTGGGCAAAGTTTTTCACAAGAACACAGCAAAGAAACTCCAGAAATGTTTACTAGGCAAGGCAGGAAAAGGATGGACAAGGCAGCTTAAATAGTCAGACGGGGCTGGCTGTAGGCGGGACTGATGAGCAGATAATGAAAAGCAGGTGAGCCACTGAGGAAACAATAAGTGCTGACGATTATCTGACAGCTGAGCAACCTGAGCAACCTGAGCACAGAGAAGAGAGCTGCTGCGAGCCCAGCCCTGACAGTACCTCCTCCTCAACGACCCCTCCCCCTTGGAGGGGCACCAGGTTTGAGGGGAAAACATTTATTGAAAGCACAGAGGACAGGAGGATGCATGTCCGAGGATGAGACCCAAGAGTGTTTCCCTGGACTGTACCCTCTCCAAAGAACAAAGTACTACATGCGCCCATGGAACCTACAAGAGTCAATGATCGATTGTATCTCACACTCCTCATTGTTCTCAACCTGAACCAGGCGAGGATGTGGTACCGAGGCAGTGAAGCGGTTGCACACCACAGGTTTTAATAAGGTTTTAATAAGGAAACATGAAATACATTTGAAAAACTCATGTTAGAAGGAAGGTCTAATGCGTAAGTCGGAGGTTACGATATGCTAGCCAGACCCTGTCCCCAACTTGGTAGGAAGACGCAGGTAGGCGTTGGCAGTGAGCATTGAGTCTGTACCTATCACTGGAACATTGCCAAGGACTCCTGGACCTGCACTCATGTGGAACGGAGATCATGCAGATGCTCCTCTAATGCAGGAATTCTTTGAGGATAAAATGTGTGATGCAACATTGATGTCTGCAAGCCATAATTCACCATAAACATGAAGTGGCATTGATGGCACTATTGTTAGCAAACTCCACCCAAGGTAAGAGGTCTGACCAGTTGTTATGGTGATCAGAAATATAGCAACGTAGGAACTGCCCCAAGGCTTGGTTGGCTTATTCTGCAACCCCATTGGACTGTGGGTGATACTCCAAGGAGAAGAAAAGCTGAATTCCCAACCGTGCAAAAAAGACTCACCAAAACCTGGACACAAACTAGCTACTTCTGCCTGAGATGGTAACCTCGGGTAGCCCATGTAACCGAAAGATCTCCCAAGCAAAAATGGATGCCAGTTCTTTGGATGTAGGCAACTTCTTAAGTGGAATACAAAGAGACATCTTTGAGAACCAGTCAACCACCATAAGAATGATTGTGTTGCCCTGGGAGTTAGGTAACTTAAAAATAAAATTCATAGACAAGTGAGTCCAAGGCCTCTCTCCATTTAGTATGGGTTGTAGAAGGCCCATTGGAAGGTGTCGTGGTGTCTTTCTCTGAGCACACATGGAACAAGCGGGTACAAAGGTGGTTAAATCGGCAAAGAGACTAGGCCACCAGAATTGTTGAGAAATAGAGCAGATGAGCTGATTTTTCCCAGGGTGACCCACTGCCTTGGGAGAATGATATGTCCGGAGCAAAGCAGTGCAGAGATTCTCGGGGACAAAACAGCAGTCACAAGGTTTTTCAGGAGGAGAATGGATCTGAGCAGCAAGAATTCTGTCACCCAAAGGTGAAGTGCGAATAGTGGCTAGAATGCGATCTGGAGGTATCACAGGAGTAGGAACCGACTCTATCTTGGAGGAAGAGGAAACTGTTGTGACAATGCATCAGCCCTTACATTCTTACTGCCGGGTAAGAATGAGACTATGTAATAGAAGCTTGACAGAAAAGGAGCCCGTCGTGCCCTTCTGAGAGATAAGGATTTAGCCTCCAACAAGAATGGTAGATTCTTATGGTCAGTCAAAATGAGGACCGGCACAGTCGTACCCTTGAGGAGATGCCTCTATTCTTTAAGAGCTAAAATGATAGCTACCAATTCTCTGTCCGCAGTCTCATAATTGCATTCTGCAGGAGACAATTTCTGAAAAAAGTAGCCACTCTCAGAGGTAGGATGTTAAGACAGAATAGTGCCTACACCAGTCTGAGATGCATCAACCTCAGGAATGAAGGGTAACATAGGATCAGGATGTGCCAGCACACGAGCTGAAACGAAGACAGCCTTGAGAGGCTCAAAGGCTTTAATGGAATCCGGAGACCAATTCTGTGAGTTGCCATCCTTCCTCGTCATATCAGTCAGGGGTTTGACCAGAGAAGAAAAGTTACGAATACATTGAGTCCACTGTAGAACTGCAAATAGTTTCTTTGAGTCCACTGAAAAACCAGCAGTAGAAATGACATAACCCAGAAATGTAAACTGTTCACGATGGCACTCGCATTTCTCCAACTTGCAATACAGGGTATTATCTCCCAACCTCTGTAGCACACGGGAGACATCTGTGTGATGGCTCTCTAGGGATTTTGAAATATATGAGAATATCTTCGATATAAACCACCACACATTGATGTAACATATCTCGGAGGACTTTGTTGATGCATTTCTGAAAAACTGAAGGAGTGTTGCAGGGACCAAATGGAATTACAAGGTATTCGCAATGTCCAGTCCTGATATTAAATGCAGTTTTCCATGCGCCGCCCTCCTTGATCCTCCAGAGATTGTATGCCCCTCTCAAATCAAGCTTAGTGAAAACCGTGCCTCCCTTGCGGCAGTCAAATAGTTCCGTAATCAGTGGAATCGGAAAATCATTCTTAACCATGATGCGATAGAGACCCCTATAATCGATATAAGGTCTCAGTTCACCACTCTTCTTTTTCACAAGGACAAAGTCAGCTTCAGCAGGAGACGAGGACATGCAGATCAACCCTCGAGAAAGTGAATCAGAGACAGACAAAGTGTAGACCCGGCCACGAGATGGCATGGCACCATGTTGAAGGTCAATTGCACAATCATACGACCGGTGTGGAGGCAAATTCCCGGCTTGACCTTTGTCAAAGACATTGCTAAATTTGTGTTACTCGTCTGTCAAGGAGGAGAGTGAAGAGGTGCACAAGACCTTAACTACTTTCTGAAAACATGTCTTACTGCATTGTGGCGACCAGGAAAAAAACCTCAGCATGATGCCAATCAAAAGAGGGGATGTGCCTCGGTAACAAAGAATAACCAAGCACCACCAGGTAATGAGGCGAGTTAATGACTTGAAAGATTATCTCATAGTGCAGAGCCCCTACAGCCATGGTCAACGGAGCAGTCTCATGAGTCACATGGGCAGGCTGTAAAGGTCTTCCATTAATAGCCTCAATGGCAAGTGGAGTGGCACAAAGCTGCAGCAGAATCGAGTGCTTAGAACCAAAGGCACTATTTATGAACAGGCCTGCAGCCCCAGAATCGATTAGAGCCTGTGTATCGATGGATGACTCAGATCAAGAAAGGGTAACCAGAACTAGAGGCTTATACTTTAGGATAACTGCCAAAAATGCCACCTAAGGTCTGTCCCCTACAGGACCTCAGGTGCAGGTGTTTCCTGGACGGGTAGGACAAGACTTCAATTTGTGACCTGTCTGGCCACAAAAAAGGCACAATCTCTCCCTTCTCCTAAAGGCCCTCTCCTTCGCAGAGAGATATGTGAAGCACAACTGCATGGGTTCTACTTCACTGGCAGACTCGGTACCAGGAGGCATGGGAGGTGAGGGAGGAAACAAACGTACAGGAGGCTTATAAAAGCGCTCCTCAAAGGGAGGTCTCTCTCAGAGTCTGGAGTCATTGAGAATGGCAAACGTGATTAACTTCTCCAGATCTGTAGGTATGTCTCGGGCTGCTATCTCATCTTCAATGTTATCAGAGAGACCATGAGAAAAAGCAGCCACGGGGGCCTCATTATTCCAAGAAACCTCTGCCTCCAGGGTACAGAATTTAATATTGTAATCAGCAACAGTTCTCATACTCTGTTTGATGGACACGAGGCTCTTGGCAGAAGAAGTGGAGCCAGCATCAAATACCCTTTTGAAGGAAGCCACAAAGGAAGCCACAAACTCAAAGTAACTCAGGAAAATGGGCTTTTGCATCTCCCATAGAGGGTTTGCCCAGGTCAAGGCTCTATCAAAGAGCCAAGAAATAATGAAACCTACTTTGCTTGTGTCCATTGGGAACGCCTGGGGCAGCATCTCAAAGTATATCCCAGCCTGGTTGAGAAACCCTCTGCATTTAAATGGATTGCCCCCAAAATGCTGAGGAAGTGGGGCGGAACCAGACATACCACTTACAAAGGTAATATTCAAGGCGGATGCCTGCACATAGACTGGAGCAGCAGCAGGGATGGCCTGCAACACTGGATGTACCCGAACTCCCACAGTGGGAGGATCCAGGTGAGCAATACGAATCAGGAGCATCTTTAACGCTATGGCAAACTGATCCATGGGTTGGTCCTGCTCATTCAATTTGAAAAAAAAATTACCAATAGGTAGATTGCCTGCATCTTCTGAATTCATGGCCCTCGTCTACTGTCAGGAACCATGAATCAGACTGAGACAGAAAATGCAGTAAAAATCACACCTTTAATGTAATGGTATAAATTGTACCAAATAGTAAATGTAGTCAAAACATAAGCCAGGTGTCGGAAGCCAAAACGGGAAGTCAGTTGAGCCAGTGATCAGGAAACCATATATCAGCGTAGTCTGAGGCAGAGTAACAGGATCAGAAGGGACGGCAGCCGGGCAGAGTCTTTCACAGGAACAAAGCAGAGAAACTCCAGATATGTTGACTAGGGGAAGGCAGGAAAGAAATAAACAAGGCAGCTTAAATGGCCAGAAGGAGCTAGCTGTAGGCAGGACTGATGAGCAGATAATGAAAACCAGGTGAGCCACTGAGGAAACAATGAGTGCTGCCAATTATCCAACAGCTGAGCAGCCTGAGCAGAGAAAAGAGAGCTGCTGCGAGCCCAGCCCTAACATAGGGATGAGTTTAGGCATATTCTGATCCTTGTCAGAACCCACCTGAGCTATACTGCAAGAAAGTTGTCATCTGTACTAGGTCAATTATCAAAGTAGTTGAGGTATTCCATATACAAGGGACGTGTAGAATGCCTCAACCGCTTAAAACCGGCCAAGGACAGGGCGGGATTACTCAGGTAGGTTCAGACGAGGATCCGAACATGCTGAGCATATCCTTATTTATAATCATCTTGTGTTTCATCCAATGAACAAATTAGTATTACATTGATGCTAATGCAAATCCTGCATAATTTTTCAAGTTTGGTTATTAAATATAGTTGAAAGTTATTACAATTGTTCAAAAAACTGTTACAAACAATATTTTAGAGAGGAATTTATTGCCAAATAGAGCTTTGTGATAGGACTCTTTCTACAGATGTAATTGCTATCAAACTCTTCCTTTAAAATGCATTGCTACAGGCAGTCTATTCTGTCAGCAGGGGATTAAGGATAAGATTCCGAGGAATGGCTAAAACTGTAGCAGCCTGAGACAAGAAGAAAGAAAAGGTTTAATAAACACAAGGATTCACATCAATCCCAGAGGGTTTCATTTTCTCAAGGGAGCGCAATTTGAAAAGCTTTCGGAGGAAGTGGGTGATCAATAGCAGCAATTGGAGTTTCTCTGTTAGACGAACAAAACTTAGTGCATTTCGTAGTCTCCCATTTGCCTTTCAATACATTTTGACCTAAATACCAGAGAACAGAGCGATTTCAATTTTCTTATTTTAAATGTTTATAGAATTTTGATATCAAAGCTGGGAAATGAATTGTTGGTGGAATGAGTATTGTCAGACAGAGAAACCAGTGTGTTAGTGTTGAGAGGCTGGTCACAGCCATGTACTTTAGCTAGACAAAGAGTAGTTACCAAGCGTGTCTGGCCAACACAGCACATGGAAGGGGTTAGGTGGCAAATCTTTTCAAGTGGAAGAAAGGGTTAACATCTGGTACAGCGGGGTCAATTGCACTTCATGGGAATGTAGCTCCCAGAGTTTTTGAATTTTCTTAATGTATTCTGGCAGCTGCCAGGCTCAGTGTGGATGTATTGTCTGTCTAAAATATCCCAGTACAATTAGGCCGGGGCTACAGCTGACTTTATTGGCTTGTTAGAAAAAATTTTTTTAACTCATTGCTGCTATTGCTTTAGTTGTAATACCCAGAATGCAGTTGAGGCAGTTGTCAACAAGAGGTTAAATGTTTTTCTAAACAAGTGATTCAAATCTTATAGCCTAACTAAACCCAAAACCAAACATTGAATATGTTGTGGCTTACAATTAATGGCTGTGGTGGTTAAATTTGTTTTCTTTTTTCAAGGTTTTATTTCTTTATTTTCATCTGATTGGCTAATAACACACCTCCTGTCTTAGGCAGACCATACACGGTGCACATTTATTTCCTGCAACCCAATTTGCATGATTCCCCCATCAACACAGATGGTGCTGATGGGGGAATCCCTCCTGCCGAGCCAAGTGGTGTACCCGGATTTCGCTAAGGCGTTTGATACAGTTCCCCACAAGCGCTTAATTTATAAAATAAGGTCTGCAGGCATCGATCGCAAACGCAAGGTTTGCTCTTGGATACGGAACTGGCTAAAAGGGCGTGTCCAAAGGGTGGTAATAAATAGCGCATACTCAGACTGGTCTGAGGTGGTAAGTGGGGTCCCCCAAGGCTCAGTCCTGGGACCAACCCTGTTCAATTTGTTCATAAACAGCATTGAGGATATGATCAGTAGTTCTATATCAGTTTTTGCAGATGACACAAAATTGGGCAGGGCAATAACTGCACAGCATGAGGCAGATATCCTACAGAATGACCTGGACAAAAAAACAGAGTGGGCAACGACATGGCAAATGAGGTTTAATGTGGAGAAGTGTAAGGTTTTGCACTTGGGGACTAAAAAAATAAAAGCACAATACACTTTAGGGGGGGGAACCTTTGGGGGAATCAAAAATGGAGAAAGATCTGGGAGTCTTGGTAGAGGATAGACTAAGCAATAGCATGCAATGTCAAGCGGCAGCTGCCAAAGCCGTCAGAATATTAGCATGCATAAAGAAAGGGATGTATTCCAGAGATAAAACTATAATCCTACCATTTTATAAAACTCTGGTCCGACCGCATCTGGAGTATTCTGTCCAGTTCTTGTCGCCAGTCCTCAGGAGGGATGTGTTGGAGCTGGAGAGAGTCCAGAGAAGGGCAACTAAACTAATTAGGATTAGGAAAGGATTGCATGAGGACTCGAGGGCATACAATGCGATTAGAGGAGAAGCGTTTTAACCTCAGGCAACGCAGGGGGTTCTTTACTGTTAGGGCTACAGGATTGTGGAACTCTCTACCACAAGAGGTGGTTTCTGCGGGAAGTATGGTTGCTTTCAAAAGACTCTTGGACGTACATCTCAATGATCAGAACATTCAGGGGTATGAGAGATGATTACGGCCACACACACCTACACAGTTTGAACTGGATGGACTATTGTCTTTATTGTTTTTTTTCAACCTCAACTACTATGTAACTATGTAATTATCTTCTGGAGGGGAAGGCAGGGGAAGCTGTCGTGGGTGTGAGACATCAGGGATCTTTTAAACTGATGTCTCACCTGCCTTCTATTGAAGCTAATGGAATTTAAATCATGCTCCAATAGCTTCTTCTCTGGCTTCAAAAGCCAGGGAAAGTGTCACCTAAAAAAAACAAAGTGACATTTTACATGTGGCTTCTGGGTTCATTCTAGCTAGGGGAGATTAGCGAATGGATGTTCACTGGTCTCCCTCCGCTCTACCGATTGACACCTGCCACGTGGGTCCCCGGAAACCAAAGGGTCCACACCAGGTGTCAGAGAAAGTGATCCAGCATCTGTACAGCCACTGGTACAACAGATTGTACAGCTGTACAACAGATGGCTATTATGAAAAAGTTGAGAGTCGACTTGGGAAGGGTAAACCCCTCGCTGCCACCACTGTAAGGGATGCAGTAGTGTCAGTTTAAGAGTTAACTTTAGGTAGATATAAAAATACATAAATACATGCAGTTCTGTAATCAATATTGCATTACAAAATGTTTTTTTTTTTTTAATGCATGCAATTTAAGTACCTGATTTTGAGCTGACATCATCACTCTCTGTACAGCATAGCTGGAATGTGAGAGGACGAAGTATGAGGAGTAAATCAGTTCACATGCTGACACGAAGCATGTTGACAAGAATAGAAAGGAGAGATGACCTCATCTCTGGACTGCTTCTTCTTATGCTGTCCAGTACCAGGATGGGACAGATAGATGATGACCTGGGCTCAGAAGAAGTGGGTTGAACCATGCTAGCCATCTGACGGAATCTCTGGATTGAAGGTAAATATTGCTATTGTTATTTTTTCTTTTAATCGGGCTATTTATTTTTATCCTGTTTTTTTTTTTCTGGCTGGAGTTCTGCTTTAATCTATTCATTTGATAATCTACTGATATTGATAGTGATTACAACTATGGAAAATCAAGTGTGTAGAGGTTTTGTGATCATTTTCATTTTAAATTATAAAGTAAGTGATTTGATAATGTTGATGACAATGCTTGTGAATTTTCTTTTGCTTGTTAATTTTCAAGCATGCAAAAACAAACTCAAAATGAAAATAAATGATGTTATTTATATTTATTTATAATATAAGTATTATTAAATCACCTTTGGTAATACTTTTAATTGTGATTTTGATTAACTTAAAGAAAAGAAAAACACAACATGTACTGTATAGTACTTGTAACATGCATTAAACTTTTTAAATCTTAAAAAGTTGATGCATGTATGGCCAGTGTCAATGCCCTACATAGTAATAAAAAATAACTAGTTAAATCACAAATCAGAATAAATGTTTTATTATAGCTAAGATATTTTTTACATGATTGAGCATATTTAATAATGCAATGCAAAATGCAGTCATGTGTAGTAATTCATAGCCGTCCATAAGAGATTAGTTTTCCTTAGCCCACAGTAAGCTTTTGGAGCTGAATTCTGATTAAATGGCAGGGGTTAATGCACACTTTTTTGTTTGACGTTATTAAAAGTGCTGATGTGTGGCGTAATTAAAAAAAAAATGATATGCAGGTATAAAAGATACAAATTAATGCAGCTCTGTATTCGTTACTACAACATTAGGGGATTGTTCACACCTCTTGAGGCGCATGTGTGTTTGGTGCAGCATGTTAAAAATTGTACCTGCCATACTTTTTGGGTGTTCTTTACTTCACTGAACACAGAGAAAAATCTCTTAGCAGGTACACATTTTGTGAATTCAGCGGTGCACTTCAGGGAGATAGGAGGGAAGAGGACTTTAAGGAGAGAGTAGGGAGATCTGTATTGGGAGGGATTTTGGAGGTCCCCTGCATTGAGGGGGTGATATGTGGGGGAGAAATTGGGAGAGAGGCCTGTATTGGGGTGAAAGGTCTGTACCAGGGGGATTTGGCCGGGAGGAATTCTGAACTGGGGAGAATTTGGGGACAAGAGGTGGCATAGGGGAGGGGAATTTGTACAGGGAAAAGGGGTTACATTTTATTCTACTGTGTACACCGGCCTGTGCACTACATATTCTTGACTAGGGATGAGCTTTGAGTTTGAGTCGAACGTAAGTTTGACTCAGGGGAACTGAACCCACAGCCATCTCTTTGCAAGCCTGGTATGCTACCACCTACGCCACCATTAAGCCTGCTTAATCTGAACTTTTATCTCATCCACTGTGTGTAGGGTGAGATAGGAGTTAGTTAGGAAGGGAAAGTGTGTCTAGCCTAAGCGTGCTTCATGTTGGCGTAGCTGGTAGAATACCAGGCTTGCAATTGTAAGGTTTTGGGTTCTAATCCACTGGCCAGCAGGTTGCCTTTAAGTGGAATTCTATAGTTAATAATACATTGCTGGCAGAGAGAGAGATTTCTGCTTTCTACAGTTTGTTGCAGTGCATACCACAAAGATATATATATATATATATATAGGCACTTCAGTTTATATCAGTTTATGTCAGTATTGCTGAAATAAATGGTGTGTTCATACCAGTTCATACCAGGCCCCTCGGGTCTGATATGGATTTAAAGGAGAACCCAAAATTTAAAAAAAATGTGAAAAATAGAAAAAAAAATAAAAAAAAAAAGAAGCTCCTGCCTGCTCCTACCGATGCTTCCCGCGCTCTGAGCTGCTTTGAGTGTGACAGCTCTTTTATAGGGACCTGACGTCACAAGCCGCCCCACAATGTACTGCTCAGGTGCAGTGAATAAATTACTGATGTCATGTAGTTTATTTACTGCACCTGAGCAGTGCATTGTGGGGCAGCTTGTGACGTCAGGTCCCTATAAAAGAGCTGTCAAAATTGAAACAGCTCATAATGTGGGAAGCGTCCGGAGAAGCAGGAGCTTCTTTTTTTTTTCTTCTATTTTTCAGGCGGCTGGGCGACTGATCATCGGGGGACACTATTTTTTATTTTTTTAATAAAGGACTTTTTCAAAACTGGCTTTTGTCTTTATTTCTTTTTTTGTACACTTTTTTTGCTGAATGAGTAGGGGTACGATGTACCCAATATCCAATTACATAGGGGGTTGGCCGGGATCTTCCAGATTCCGATTAGCCTCCCCCCGCAGACCTCGACAACCACAGCCCAGGTTGTCGGGAAGAGACCCCTGTCCCCATTAACATGGGGGCAAGGTGCTTTGGGATGGGGGGGCAGTGTCTCCCCTGCCCCAAAGCACCCACCCCCTCCATGTTGAGGGCATGTGGCCTGGTATGGTTCAGGAGGGGGGGCGCTCACTCTCCCCCACCCCCATCCTGGCCAGCCAGGCTGCGTGCTCGGATAAGGGTCTGGTATGGATATTAGGGGGAACCCCACGCTGTTTTTTTTTAAATCTTGGTGTGGGGTTCCCCTTAAAATCCATACCAGACCCGAGGGGGTCTGGTATGGATTTTAGGGGGACCCCATGCCGTTTTTTTCTTATTTTTTTATCTGTATTCCCGGGAGCCGACAATACATTACAGTCGTGAGCAAGTTTAAATTACACTTTTTCCTTTAGAAATGTCAGTATTGCTGCAGCAGGCTACAAACATCGCACAAATGCGCCACTTTACAGGCACATTAAGCCCTCCCCCCCCCCGGCACAGTATTTAAAGGAATTTTTCATTTTTATTTTTTCACTTTAAACATTATTAAAATCACTGCTCCTGGAAAAATTATCATTTTAAAATCATTTTTTTGCATTGATTCATGTCTCCCGGGGCAGTACCCAGGTCCCCATACACTTTTTTTTGGGCCAATAACTTGCATTTAAGCCTTTAAAATGAGGACTTTTGATTTTTCATGTTCGTGTTCCATAGACTTTAATGGAGTTCGCATGTTCACTAGAACATTTCCCCTGTTCAAGATGTTCTGGTGTGAACCGAACAGGGGGTGTTCAGCTCATCACTATTCTTGACCCTTGCTCTTTGTGTTACAAACTGCTAAACCCTCTATCGCGTTCAATGTGCTCTATGTGTTACCTATTCATGACCCCTGCCCTCTGTGTGTTACACACTCCTGACCTCTGCCTTCTATGTGTTACACATTCCTGACTCCTGCATTTTGTGTGATATGCACTCCCGACCTCTGCCCTCTGTGTGATATGCATACCTAAACCCTGTCCTCTGTGTGTTACACACCCCTGACCCCTGTCCTCTGTGTGCTTCACACTCCTGACCCCTGTCCTCTGTGTGATTTGTACTCCTGACCCCTGTCCTTTGTGTGATATGCACTCCTGACCCCTGTCCTCTTTGTGATATGCACTCCCGACCCCTGTGTGATATGCACTCCTGACCCGTGTCCTCTGTGGGATATGCACTCCTAGCCCCTGTCCTCTGTGTGATAAGTACTCCTGACCCCTGCCTTCTATGTGTAACACACTTCTGACCTCTGCACTCTGGGCATTACATATCACTGACCCCTGCTTACTGTGTGTTACACACTTCTGACCTCTACACTCTGGGCATTACATATCCCTGTCCCCTGCTTACTGTGTGTTACACACTCCTGACCCCTGCACTCTAGGCATTACGTATTCTTGACTCCTGCTCTCTGTATGTTATACACTCCTGATCCCTGCATTCTAGCTGTTACATTCTTCTTGACCCCAGCTCTCTGTGCATTATGTACTCCTGCTCCAAAATTTTCTTTATTCACAGATTATATATATATATCCAAATTTCCAAACTATGATAGTAGCAAATTTAAACAAAACAGGAATAGCAAAAAAAAAAAATTTTGCCTGAAATTCGAATCGAATTAGAGAACAAAATTTACTTCAAAAACAAATTTGAAATATAAACATATTGATGACTATTGCTGAATTCCTTCAAAAACCATGTCTGTGTTCGAATATAGAATAGCATAGAATCAAACAGAATAGAAAAGACTAAAACCATCCTCTGAAATTCGAATTTCAAATAGAATAGCATAGAACCAGCTATTCTTATTATATTAAATATTATTTGGCCGATTAGATTTTTTCGATTCGAATTTGATCTGAATACTTTTGAATCCATTGGAAAAATTTTAATCCGGTTGACAATGAATAAACAAAACCAAACAAAACTAATTTTGTTACAAATGCACCAAAACAAAATTAGTAGCTTAACGAATCAGTCCGAAATAAAACAGATAAAACTGATTTTTTTATTCTGCACATGTCTACTCTCCGTGCCTTAAGCACCCCTGTTATCTGCTTAATTCACTCCTGAACCCTCTGATCTGTTTCTTACACATTCCTGATCCCCTGCACTCTCTGTTACACAGTCTTGACCCCATGTTCTGTGCATTATACTCTACTAAACCTTATGAATTCCTGACCGCTGCGCTTTGTGCCATATGTATTCCTGAGTCCTGCACTCTGTATCTTACATAGTCCTGAGCCCTTCATGAAGCATTATGCAATACGGCACTGCATTACTTTAACTGACAATTGCGCAGTCATACAATGCTGTACCCAAATAAAATTTAGGTCATTTTTTCCAATATATCCAATAAAAAAAAAAACAATATATATTCTGCTACATATTTTTGCTAAAAAAAATCCCAATAAGCATATATTGATTGGTTTGCACAAAAGTTATGGTGTTTACAAACTATGGCATATATACTGAAATTTTTTTACATTTTTATACTAGTAATGGCGGAGATCAGCGACTTATAGCGGGACTGTGATACTGCAGCGGACATTCTGACACTAGCTGACACTTTTGACACTTAGTGGGAACCAATAACACTAATACAGTGATCAGTGCTAAAAATATGCACTGTCACTATACTAATGATACTAGCTAGGAATGGGTTAAACATCTAGAGCAATCAAAGGGTTAACTGTGTGCCTAGCCAGTGTTTTTGTGACGTGTGTGCTGCTTTTACCAAGGGAAGAGATGGATTTGAATCCCTGCTTTGCAGGGACACAAAATCCCTCCTTTCTCTCTGTCATCATGGAGGTCTGCCTTGTTTACCAATGATTGGTGGGTGCTGGCGGGTATCCAGTGCCCGGAACCCGCAGATCCACTTCTGCTGTGAATATTCACAGCAAAAACAGCCCATTGGTGATTCTGCACAGGATGGCTGCCCTGTAGCAGTAGAAGTAAATCTGCTATAGAGCGGTCTGGAAGTGGTTAAGACAAGTTAGTCAGCATAGATGTTATAAGGGGGAAGAGTATAATATTAAAACAAGTTAGTCTGATGCTTGAATTTCACTTTAGAGTGGTTGTAAACCTCTGACATGAAATATTATCAAAGTACATCCTTCTATATTGTTTACTTGTCTCAATCCAAAGCATTGAGTGTCATTTTTGTGTGCTGGATAAATCCTCTGCTATCTGCATGGGTCATTTCTGACAGGTTTTCCCAACTTCAAGAAATGAAAGGTGACGGGGAGGGAGCTCCAGCACACAACCTGTGATTGATATCCTGCACTCTGTATGGTTCCTATATGCTGTGTGTGTGTGGGGAGGGGGGGGGTGTCCCTTCCCACCCCCTTCCCACCAATCAGCTCTCAAATCTCTCCTTCCTGACCTGTAGTGTGCAACTTCAGCTCTCCACTCCCTGCTTCATACTCCAGTGAAAAATCATTTTTATCTCTATGCCTTAGAAGGATGTACAGGACAAATGGAAACAGGCACAACTTTATGTAGAATGATTTGTTTCATCTCTAGTAGAGAAGAGTCTAGTCACTTCACTTGGTATATGTAAGGGTTTACAACCCCTTTAAGGTAGTCTGTGCAGAGAAAAGCATTTGTACTGAAAGAGTTTTTTTTTTTTTTTTTGATTGTAGATTGTACTGAGGTCTGGATGTGCTTGTTAAACTCCCACTAAAAATGCAGTAATTAAAGCAAATTTATTAGGTTCATTGACTGTGGCATATGTGTGTCATGCATACAGGTGAATTTAACCATGCACCTTTAAGCCTCTCTCAGTGTGCAATTTGGCCACACCCTACATTTGGCATGTGCATCATCCCATTCCTCTCCTTTGGGTGTCCAAAGGTGTCCAAGGGTGCCCAAGGTCTGTCACAATCTTAGCAACGTCCCTGTTGTGCAGTATGTGTCCTCTACAATGCACTGCAGTTCAGACTGGTCCTTGTACTTTTGTGTATGTTAACCACCTGACCTCTGGAAGATTTACCCCCATCTTGACCAGGCCTCTGCGTTACTTTGAAGAGAAAGAATGCAGAGGGCACACAAGCCTATCGCATTTCCTTTACAACAATTTATTGTTTAAAATCGTATGTACATCATACTCACAAAAATTGATAAAAAACAGGCACAAAATGGAAAAATAAGTCCACCAAAAATGTCCACTGAGTTCTGAGGAAGGGGGGACACCCCCGAAATGCGTAAGCTGTATTTAGAGGTCTACATCTTACCACAGTCTGTACAAGCGAACTACGCCCAGAGGACATTTTCTGTGGACTTATTATTCCATTTTGTGCCTGTTTTTTTATCCATTTTTGTGAGTATGATGTACATATGATTTTAAACAATAAATTGTTTTAACGGCAATGCGCTAGGCTGGTGCGCCCCTTGCATTCTTTCTTTTCAATTTCTTTTGGGTTTCCCCGACCCTTTAAGAGTGGCAGCACAGCAGGATGATGTCAATACCAGCTGAGGTCGGTTTCCAGCTATCCAAGTCGCATGACAACCTCCTCTCTTTGTTGCTCTGCATTACTTTACCTGACAATTTTGTGGTTGTGGGATACTGTACCCAAATTAAATTTATGTCCTTTTTTACCGCAAATAGAGCTTTCTTTTGGTGGTATTTAATCACTGCTGCTATAAACAAAAAAAAAAAATCAATATTTTTTACTTTCTGCTATAAAACATATCCAATAAAAAATGTTTAAATATTAAATGGTAAAATATATATTCTTCTACATATTTTTTGGAAAAAGAAAAATCCCAACAAGCAAATATTGACTAGTTTGCGCAAAAGTTATAGTGTCTAAAAACTATGGGATATTTTTATTTATTTATTTATTTATTTTACTAGTAATGGTGGCGACCAGAGTCTTATAGCAGGACTGCGATATTGCGGCTGACAGTCGGGACACAAACTGACACTTTTGACAATTTTTGGGGACCAGTTACACTAATACAGTAATCACTGCTAAAAATAATTCACTGTCACTGTACTAATGACACTGGCTGGGAAGGAGTTAACATCAGGGGCGATCAAAGGGTTAACTGTGTGCCTAGCCAGTATTTTTTTTTACAGTGTGGGAGGTGCTTTTACTAGGGGAATGCTTTGCAGAGACAAAGGATCCATGCCTTCTGTACTGACAGAACAGTGATCTGGCTTGTCTACATAGGCAGACCACCGTTCTGCCTCTGTGCTGGATGATCGGCATGCCCAACCCAGAAGTGTGGGATCATGCACTAGGTAAGTTATACATTGGGCATGCGCTTGTTTTCACCAGATTGCTGGTGATTAAATCACTGTGCAGAATAAAAGCCCTTCTCCAGAATAGCAACATTTTAATGGAGAAGGGTGAAACATTAAAAAAAAAAACATATATACATACCCCCTTTTAATGCAGCAGCATAGATCTGAAGCTGCAGCTGCCCCCTGCTGGCTCTAAGATCGAGAACTGAGCAATCACATGACTGCTGATTACTCAGTTCTCTATGCACTGAGAAGAAAACAGTAACTGTCAGTCACTGCTCTCTGCTCTGCCCCTCCAGCACTCACTGGATTGCTGGGCTGTGGAGGGGACGGAAGCTGCTGGATTTGGCAGGCTGAGAGGCTGGGTCAGGGGCTGATCAGGCATCTGGGTGGATTCTGACCTTAAAATTGGAATTCTTCCAGAGCCTGGAGTAGCCTCTGTGATGTCAGGCAACAGCTGCCTTTATTTGGGTCACAGGAGTGCAGAAGTAAGTGTACTCCTGTGACCCAGAAGAGAAATATGGCCAAAAAACTACTTCTCTTTTAACTGTCCGTGCTTCCATGATGTTATCAACTACGTTGTATTCAAGGTAGGTAAAATCTGGAAAACTGGAGTTGGGCTAAAGGAAACTGTAAAAACAGGGTTTGTTAGGGGACCTGAAGAAATTGAGAAATGCTGCAGACCTTATCAGAAACACATCAGTTTTTGGGTGTTTGGTTGGATATTTATACAACACCAAGATATCATAGAGCACTTTTTCAGACTAATAACAAAGCAAATGGTTGGTTCCTCAAACCAAAAAATATGGGATTGTGTAGGCAAGGTATTTTTCATAAAACAATATAATTTATTGTACAAATTACAAAATTAGAAAAAATGTTTAGACAAATACTATAGAATTGTAACAAACATTAGCGGCAGGACTGCATGGTTCAATATTACTTTGTGCAGAAAAGGTGATTCCCGATGTTTACTCTAGAGACATTCATGCTGAATACTGCTGAGGATGTGAGTGAAACAAAGGGTGGCTGACGCGTTTCGGCTATGTAAAAAGAGCCTTTTTCAAGGATATCACCAAAATTCTAAAAAGTGAACAAATAGGATCTTGTTGCAGTACCTGGGGTGCAGGTGGGGGAACCCACCCTCCACTTTCCCACTACGAGCATCAATGCACAGCAAGGTACACTGAGGAGTGTTTATGAAGCTAAAATATGTTTGAAACTGCAAGTTTATTACAATATCACTAATTTCATATTTGTTCACTTTTTAGAATTTTGGTGATATCCTTGAAAAAGGCTCTTTTTACATAGCCGAAACGCGCCGGAAAACCCTTTGTTTCACTCACATCCTCAGCAATTTTCAGCATGGATGTCTCTACAGTAAACAGCGGGAATCACCTTTTCTGCACAAAGTAATATGGAACCATGCGGCCCTGCCGCTAATGTTTGTTACAATTGTATAGTATTTGTCTAAACGTTTTTTTCAAATTTTGTAATTTGTACAATAAATTATATTGTTTTATGAAAAATACCTTGCCTACACAATCCCATCTTTTTTGGTTTGAGGAACCAACCCATTTGCTTTGTTATATATATTAGGGATGATGGCAACTCAAACACTTTAAGTAGCTCCAAAGGCATCTTCTAATCTTTTTCAGACTATAGGGGACAAATTCACAATGGCCCCTACTGCTGAAGCAGCTTGTAGGCAGGTTAAAAAGTGTATACACTTTAGTTAGGCAGCAGCCGGCCCAGACTGGGGAAGGGGTTAAGTGTTTTAGCTCAGTTACCGGGCTATTTCCCCTAGCCAGCCCACCTGTGCTATAAAAAGGGGGATCAGCTAAGGTCCATAGTAGCAAGCTGCCATAACAGGAATGAGAACGCAATATCAATAAACTCGAGTGTTGCGGGAACTTGGAAATGCAGAGAACCTGCAAGCCATGGATAATAGACTCTCACCTCATGGTATGCCTAGGCTACTCCATTATTCTAGTTAGGATTAGGGACAAGATGTTGTTCATATTGAACTGTATGACCCTAGATGCTTTTAGCCATATTGTGCTAGTATCACAGCATATTGACACATTGAAGCGAATTAAACTTCCCTCCAAACCCATCCCTCTTCTACTTAAATAGAGCTTTTTTATTTTATTTTGCAAATGTGCAAAGTGATGGCCTACTGAGGATCTAGGACCTACTGAGGAAACTCCATTTGGAGCGTAATGTGTATAGGAGTGGTGCCTGCTGATGACGCCATCGTGTTGCAAATTTAAAGGAGGCGGTGAGCTGGAGCGTTTACACTTGTAATGCTGATTTCTACCTTTTTATGCGAGTATTTTTATTCCTTTGGTTTGAATAATTTATTACACTGTATACAGTGAGCACTATTGAACACTTTTTGTCATTTTATGCCATTCTTGTTGCTGTGCCTTGCGAAGGATGTCCTATTATGAAAAAACTCTTTTGACCTCTGAGGAAACTCTGTGGTCCAGTACAGAGCATTTATTCGATGATCCTGAAGAAAATATTGAATTGCCGGCTAATTTAACCTTTTCACTCTGGTGCGTCCTGGCCCTTTGAAGGTTTATGACGCTAGGAGGTGGGGCAGGGCCGGGCTTAAGAGCACCCTACCCGCACCTGGCACAGTTACCAGCACCTAACTGAAAGCTTCCAATCACCGCTGGAGATTGGGAGTTTTTGAATTGTGAGATCACACAATCTGAAAACTCCCAATTGCAAGCAGTGATCGGGAGTTTTCGGTTAGTCGTAGGTAGCTGTGTCGGGAGTGCGCAGCTGGTGTGCTCTCAGCACAGCTGTTTGGGCAGCAATTCACGCAAACATGCGGCCCCTCTGCACCAGGCGCAGAGGGCCGCATATTTGCATGTGGCTGGTGCCAAGGGGTTAAATGTTCATTGCCCAAAGCATCCTCACGAGTTCATAACAAACACGACCAAAGAATTGCATTCCTTCTCCACTACAATTTTTCAAACCATTCTGGGTTACTAACTTTATGGGTGTCCTGCAGTTTTAAATAAATGTAGTTTGGATGGGATTTCCTGCACTATTGGCTTCTCCTTCCTGTTTTACCTGTCCTGCCTGTTGGTACTTTTGGGGAGTTGGGCTTTGTATTGCCAGAAGAAGCTGGTCCATAGCATGGAGTCTTAAATGATAGGGGTTGCTGGGGTAAGGTGTTTAATATAAGGGGGAAGGTGCACTGTAGTGGTTGGAACTGGATCACTATTTGATACTAATATTAACATAAATAATGTGAGGACATTTTAGGGTATATTTAATGTATGTTTATTTGAATGTATTACACTAATACATATTTCTCTGAGGTTGGGGGGAGGAGCCTGCAAGCCTCGAATGTGAGCGGAGGGAACAGCTGAGGCGCCAACCTCCATGATGCGATGGAACTCCAGGATCTAGCCGCCTTGCTTCATCTCAAGGCCTCTGACACTCGCTGACAGCTGGTCACCCCAGTCTGGCTCTCTGGATTCCCAGAGGAGACTGCCACGGCCGTTGGGGCTGTGTGGCTCGCACCCTCGTATATTAAGGGTGAATATGAGCAGCTGACCCCCCCGTCTCAGAGTTTCTGGACTGTTGTTTGGAGGACTGCTAAGGCCCGGATGGTTCAGTTACGGCTTGGCTGACACAAGTCTTTTTGTGTGTGTGAACTAGAGGACGTAGGGCAAATAGGCAGAGGAAACCCCCCCGCCTTAGCCCGAAGATATCACACTGTTGCTGGCTCGGTAGCCGCAGGAGAGACATATAGCTATGCGGAGGGGGTGACTAGAGTAGCTGACAGACATTTTTTTCCTCCCCATTGATCCATGGCCACTGACCCCGCTGATCCCACTGATCCATTGATCCACTGATCCTTGGATCCTCTACAGAGTGGTGAGATTAGGGGACATTTTAAGGGGACAGCAAAAACAACGTTTATACAAAGTTAACATGAGAGGCAGATCAGCAAGAGGTGGCATGACAGCAAAGTTGCCAAAAGTAGGCGTCAGCCCTAATACAACTAAACAATTTATGATTCATGAAGACAGCATGGAAAAGCCACTGTCTGATAAGCCGCAAGGAGCCCAGTCAAAACAGACGGAAGTGAAAAGTGATTTAAACAGGACTTCAATGGGGGAACAAACCAGGCCAGAACAAGCACTGAAAATTGACACTGGAGTAGACCAAAATGTAGAACAAATATCAAGTGATCAACTGCTTACAAAGGGAGAAATGGCTGTCATGCTTGCAACATTAGAAAAATCTTTAAAAACTGACTTAAAAACAATTTGCAAAGATCTGACTCATTTATTGCAGCGTGTAGAAGATCTGAAAAAAATACAAGCTATATTCAGACAATAAAGGATCCAAAAGGAGAGTTAAATAAACTAAGAACAGAATATATAGAGACTTTGCTTATAAGTTGGAGGATCAGGAGAATAGGAGTAGGAGGAAAAACTTGAGAATACGTGGTCTACCAGAACACCTTGTTGCAGATCTATTTGATAAAATGAGAAAGATCTTTAACCCGTTGTTGGATGGAGGAGAAACGGATCGGATGAAGATTGAGAGAGTACAGGAAACATTTCCGCAGAAACCCCCAGATATATATTATAAGATTCCTGAGATACTCAGACAAGACCCAGATTTGGACAAGCCTGAAAAGGAAACCATCTATTAGTTATGAAAGTGCGAATATACAGATCTACACAGATCTATCACAGGCTTCGGTAAGAAGAAGGAGGCTACTGAGACTACTCATGGAATCATTGCAAAATAGAGGAATGAAATATAACTGGGACTTTCCAGCTTGTCTGATAGGTAAAAGAGATGGTTTGCAAAGATTAAAATTCCCTGAGGAAACCCGAGACTTTTGTGGAAAACTAGATATTCCCATACATAGAATGCCAGGCTGGTGTGGCGGACTTGAAATAGAGGAGACAACAAGAGAAGAACAGTGGCGATTAGCCTCAAAAAAGAAAAACTGAACTTCATAGAATGTATTGGGGGATGGAGAAGTGGGTGAGGGGTTGGAGGTGGTGAGAAAGTTGGGGAGCGCGGTGGCAAAGAAAGGATAAATAAGAAGACGGAAGAGTGACTTTGGTTTGGCAACTTAGCTGGGCCATATTCTTTTCACCCGATTGGGAGGGAGGGCAGTTCACGAATGGGCAAGTAGAGCATCACCCCGAGGCAAAGGAGTAGAGGGTGGGAAGAGCCAATGGGTAAACCTTCTAACTTCTACTTCAAGATCATAGGTCGGGCAGAACACCAAGTTGGGAAAGGGGGGGGGGTTGAGAGTGGGGGTGACATGGGGGAAGAGCGGGGAAGGCTATATGGGTGGGGAAAAGGGAAAATATAGTTTGCCTCATTCGGCTTGCCCATGAGAGGTGAGAGGAGACAAAGAGATGAAATGAGTTGCCAGAAAATCATATAATGTCGGAGGATTAAATATGGCAACTAAAATATTGGAGGAGCTTAGACATTATTCTGCTAAAATTTTCTTCTTACAGGAGACTTATATTGCATAATATACAAACGTGAAAATATACTCAAAATATTATCAGACTTGGTATTATGAGATTCACCAATCAAGAGAGCAAAGGGGTGGCAATTGGTTTAGCCAAGGATGTAAGGTTCTCCCTGGAGGAAAGATTGGTTGACTCAGTGGGCCGATACATCTTCCTGAAGCGACAATAAAAGGATTTGGACTGCACCCTAGCAAATATATATTGCCCAAATAAAACCCAAAAGGGAAAGTACTAGATAAACTGTCTTTCTTTAAAAAAGGTAAAAGTGAAAGTACTAGATAAACTGTCTTTCTTTTAAAAAATGTAATTTACTTTTAGCAGGAGATCCTTATTTCTGCATGGATCCATCTCCATCTCTACATTGAGGTCGCCGGTGATGGGAGGACTTCAGCTTAGGAAAGTAAAGAATAAGGTTTTCCGATGCCTATTGGTAGATGCATGGAGAATTCAACACCCGAGGGAGAAGGATTATTCTTTCTATCCCTCTGTGCACTTGATGTACTATTTGGAGAATAAATGAAGAACTACTGCAGGATGAGGAAGTGGGAAGAAGAGTAGAGGAAGAATTGGACCAATATTTCCTAGGAAATGAAACCCCGATGTGTCCCTAGCCACAATTTGGGAGGCCCATAAAGCATATATTAGAGGAATACTTATCTCAATAGGCTCCAGGAAAAAAAAAAAAGGAAAGAACTATTCATATAAACAGATTAATAACAGAGATACATGAGCTGGAACAGAAGCATAAAGGGAACTTGGATGAATGAGAAACAAAAAGCGCTAGTATTAAAAAGAGATAAATTGAGGGAATTGTTGGAGGAAGAGACCAGAAGATGCTTTAATAGAGTTGCTAGGGAAAGATATAAATGGGGAAATAAACCTGGAAAATATCTGGCAGGGTTATTAAAAAGTAAAAAATCAAACAATTATATAGAAAAAATAAAGAACGGTAAAGGGGAAATGGTGTATTTAACAACAGAAATAGCTAGAGCTTTTCAAAACTATTATACAACTTTATACACTATCCATCAAAAAGATACACAAGAGGAAGAACAATATAAAAAAACAAAAGATACAAGAATATATAAAGGATTCAAAGTTTCCCAAAATAGAAACAGAAAAACTATCAGTTCTAGAGACACCAAATGCTCAGAAGGAAGTAAGGGAAGCATTAAAGAACTCCCCAACTGGGAAAAGCCCCGGCTGGATGGGCATACTACCCGTTACTATAGGAGATTTAAGGAAATATTGGTCCCGAAACTTTGCTCATAGGTGAAAAGGGGGAGATGAGAGCTGAATCACTGCAGGCTCATATAACAATAATACCTAAAGGCGGGAAAGATGCAACCCTGTGCTCTAGTTATAGGCCAATAGCATTGTTAAATACAGATACAAAACTGTATGCAAAAATATTAGCAGCTTAATTGAAGGATCTGATGGACTCATGCAGATTAGACAGGATTTATTCCAGGAAGAGAAGGTAAAGATAATGGGATAAGAACTCAGTTGTAAATACATAAGTCTAAAGATTGATATGTTCTGACCCATTTGACAGGGTGGATTGGGAGTTCATGGTTGAAAAAATAAAGGATTTAGGAATTGGACCAAAGATGATCCAATGGATAGGAGCATTATATAGAAATCCATCAGCATCAGTAAAAGTAAATGGTAATCTATCACCACAGTTTAAGATGTGTATTGGGACGAGACAGGGATGTCCTCTCTCACCCCTGTTGTTCGTTCTGTCACTGGAACTTTTATTGGCAACTATAAGAAATAATGTAGCTATAAGGGGTGTGACAATTGGACAGGAAGAACACAAAATTGCAACATATGCAGATGATGTTTTGTTTTATATCAGTAATCCTAGAATAACTCTCCCAAATGTCATCAAGGAACTGAAGAGATACGGGGAACTGTCAAATTTTAAGATAAACCCAATAAAATCAGAAATTTTAAAATATTGGATTAAATAAAAAAGAAGAGCAGGTTCTGCAGAGGGAATTTCCATTTACTTGGGCAAAATCGAAATTAAAATATCTACGGATAAATATAACACCACTATTTGAAAATCTATATCAAGCCAATTACATACCTTTGCTAGATGAGATAAAGGTAAACATCAGAAAAATATTGAGTCACCCACTCTCTTGGTTAGGGAGAATAAATGTGTTTAAAATTATAATTTTACCTAAAATATTATATAGATTCCAAATGCTACCTATTGCTATCCCATTGGTATATTTTATGCAAAAATAATTCCCCTAGAGTGTGGGACTTTAAAGGCAACTTGAACATCCAATAATGGGTACACCCATATATGTAAAAGCATGTGTTTATTGAATTAACATGTAAAAAACATTGTCGGTTGCAATGAATGAGTACAAAATAAAAAATACATCATGATTAAAAGCAAAATTATGGCTAACAATATATGTCAAATATAACAAAGGTACTAAGTGAATGCCTGAATTCCAGAGAAGAACTGACGCCTTTCGGTCGTGGCGTTCTTCAAAGGTCTACTGGAACTCCTTCATTCATATCACCATGGTCACTTTGAAATGGCATATGAAGCCATGTACAGACATTTCATGTTAAAAGCAACAGGTTATAAGAAGATGCCAGTGGAGGCAGAAGCAGGAGAGTATGTACGTATATGTGTGTACAGTTACTCAAATGTGGAAAAGTTCCCATCAGGAGAGAAGGCAATGTCGTCCAATGGGTCCCACAAAGATCCGAGAAATTAAGACCAATGCTGGATATTCCGAGGATGTATGCAATCCCGTGACTATTGGGTGGTATACATCAAACGGCCAAATCAAGGAGAGTCAATACAGTGGTAACTTCAAAGAACCTCTCTGTGTATGGAGAGGGAGAGATGCGTCCTGCTTCCACCGGCGTCTCTTTGTTATATGTGACATATATTGTTAGCCATGATTTTGCTTTTAATCATGATGTATTTTTGCTTTTGTACTCATTCATTGCAACTGACAATGTTTTTTACATGTCAATTCAATAAACACATGCTTTTACATATATGAGTGTACCCACTATTGGATATTCAAGTTGCCTTTAAAGTCCCACACTCTAGGGGAATTATTTTTGCATTTATACTAAGGGATGACGGCAACTTACATCCTGACACATATGACTGGACAAACTTCTATGCTATCGGAATATTTTAAAACAATAAAAAAGGTGCTGTTGAATTTCATATGGCAGAGGAAAAAATCTAGGGTGCAGTATGCGGTTCTCAGTAGAGATAAAATGCAGGGGGGACTAGCGGCACCTGATATCAAAAGACATTACACAGCAGCATTGATATCACGTATAAGAGAGTAGAAAAATAAAAACACAGAAAAAAGGTGGGTTAAGGTGGAAATTACATTAAGTCAAACACAATTGGATAGGAATATTTAGATTCCACCTAAGTATAGGGAACAATGTGGATACACATAAAATAACGAGAGTTGTATATAAGACTTGGGATGCATTATATAGGCAGGCCAAGTGGGAATACAACTCCCTGTTACTATCACAAGAAGGCACAAAATATTTTTTACCAGGAACTGAAACAGTTTGGTGTTTGGCACAAAATATTTTTTACCAGGAACTGAAACAGTTTGGTGGTTGGTTAGGAAATCTGCAGTTAAAAGATATAACACACAATGGAAAGATTAGGCCATTTCACAAACTTAAAACTAGGGGAGGGAGGACACTAAATGAGTGGAGATATTTGCAATTAAAACACTTTGTAGGATCTTTACCTCAGCCCATCAGATCAGAAAAAGAGCTAAACCAAGTGGAAAAGCTCTGTGATCCAGTATCAAAAATAAGACATGATTTGTCTCAGATACAGTGCCTTGCGAAAGTATTCAGCCACCTTGAACTTTGCGACCTTTTGCCACATTTCAGGCTTCAAACATAAAGATATAAAACTGTCATTTTTTGTGAAGAATCAACAACAAGTAGGACACAATCATGAAGTGGAACGAAATTTATTGGATATTTCAAACTTTGTTAACAAATAAAAAACTGAAAAATTGGGCGTGCAAAATTATTCAGCCCCTTTACTTTCAGTGCAGCAAACTCTCTCCAGAAGTTCAGTGAGGATCTCTGAATGATCCAATGTTGACCTAAATGACTAATGATGATAAATAGTATCCACTTGTGTGTAATCAAGTCTCCGTATAAATGCACCTGCACTGTGATAATCTCTGAGGTCCGTTTATACTGCAGAGAGCATCATGAAGAACAAGGAACACACCAGGCAGGTCAGAGATACTGTTGTGGAGAAGTTTAAAGCTGGATTTGGATACAAAAAGATTTCCCAAGCTTTAAACATCCCAAGGAGCACTGTGCAAGCGATAATATTGAAATGGAAGGAGTATCAGACCACTACAAATCTACGAAGACCTGGCCGTCCCTCTAAACTTTCAGCTCATACAAGGAGAAGACTGATCAGAGATGCAGCCAAGAGGCCCATGATCACTCTGGATGAACTGCAGAGATCTACAGCTGAGGTGGGAGACTCTGTCCATAGGACAACAATCAGTCGTATACTGCACAAATCTGGCCTTTATGGAAGAGTGGCAAGAAGAAAGCCATTTCTTTCCCATAAATTTCATATCCATAAAAAGTGTCGTTTAAAGTTTGCCACAAGCCACCTGGGAGACACACCAAAAATGTGGAAGAAGGTGCTCTGGTCAGATGAAACCAAAATCGAACTTTTCGGCAACAATGCAAAACGTTATGTTTGGCGTAAAAGCAACACAGCTCATCACCCTGAACACACCATCCCCACTGTCAAACATGGTGGTGGCAGCATCATGGTTTGGGCCTGCTTTTCTTCAGCAGGGACAGGGACGATGGTTAAAATTGATGGGAAGATGGATGGAGCCAAATACAGGACCATTCTGGAAGAAAACCTAATGGAGTCTGCAAAAGACCTGAGACTGGGACGGAGATTTGTCTTCCAACAAGACAATGATTCAAGACATAAAGCAAAATCTACAATGGAATGGTTCACACATAAACATATCCAGGTGTTAGAATGGCCAAGTCAAAGTCCAGACCTGAATCCAATCGAGAATCTGTGGAAAGAACTGAAAACTGCTGTTCACAAACGCTCTCCATCCAACCTCACTGAGCTCGAGCTGTTTTGCAAGGAGGAATGGGCAAAAATTTCAGTCTCATGATGTGCAAAACTGATAGAGACATACCCCAAGCGACTTACAGCTGTAATCGCAGCAAAAGGTGGCGCTACAAAGTATTAACTTAAGGGGGCTGAATAATTTTGCACGCCCAATTTTTCAGTTTTTTATTTGTTAAAAAAGTTGTGTCTCACTTGTTGTTGATTCTTCACAAAAAATTACAGTTTTATATCTTTATGTATGAAGCCTGAAATGTGGGAAAAGGTCGAAAAGTTAAAGGGGGCCGAATACTTTCACAATGTACTGTATATAAGATGTTAACTGATCTGGCGCAGAAACTTCCATTTATAGAAAGTTGGGAAAGAGAAATAGGATTAGCCCGCATTCACACTACCGCGGCACGACTCTGTACTACTTCGGGGGCGACTTGTGAAGTCCCGTGCACTGTGACTTCGGCGCGACTTGCACGGACTTCATATAATGGAAGTCTATGCAAGTCGCTCCGAGGTCGCCCCGAAGTAGTACAGGACCCTTTTTCTAAGTCGGAGCGACTTGTGTCGCTCCTATTAGAACGGGTCCTGTAGCAGTCAATGGACCGCGAGGGACCGCGACTTGTCAGGCTGACAAGTCGCCTGACAAGTCGCCTTAGTGTGAATGGACTCTAAGGTTTGGAAAAGTATGAGATGAATGTTGTGCTGAGAGCCGTACACTGCACTGCCAGGGATGTAAACACCATTGAGATTAATTATATAAGTGCCTATCGAGATGGTATATAACACTGGTAAAAGCACATCATTGTCAACCAGAGAAATCAAAATTGTGTTGGAGGGACTGTCAGTTGTTGGGCACAATAGTTCATGTCGTGTTGGAATGTCCCAAGATCTGGGAATATTGGTTAAGGATACAACAACCTATTAATAAAATCATGGGTGAAAATATTACGGATGATTTCTGGACATGCTTATTTCATAGAATAAATAGATCCCTAAAGCAATATAGAAATTTGATAGTTCCAAACCTGCTAAATGCAGCTAAAGGGACAATCCCAAAAAGATGGCTTGATACAGAAGGCCCTACTGTAAGGGAGTGGTACGGCAGAGTTGAATATATCTATGATATGGAATACCTGTGTAGCAGAGATGAAGAACAAGTAGATAGCTTCTCCAAAAAAAATGGAAAAAATGGATAGATTTTAAAAAGACCAGAGATTACATAGAAATATGGAAAGATCAGGGGGGTGACTGAAGACTTGCATATGTGAAACTATATTGAAAGGAGGGGTAGGGCACAACAGGGGAGGGGAGTAGAAAATAGGGGGATGGAGGGATTGGGGGGTGGAGGGATATAGAGGGAATAAGATGAGTTTGTAATGTTGAAGACATTTTTTTTTACTGTTGTTTGTAAAATTGAATTAAAAATAATAAAAAATTTGAAAAAAATAAAAAATAATACACGTTTTTCTGTTTTTTGGGAGATACTATTAAGAGGGGGATTTGGAAATTTAAGCTGAAAAAGTTTACTTGCATTGAGAAATGTTAGGCTAAAGCGGAGAACTATGGACGAGTCACTGGTGCTCCATGGGTCGGGGGGGGCGCCAGGTGGACCACGCCATACCCCCCCGGACCACACCAGCCCCCACACCACTCCGCCCCCCATCGCCGGCTCACTTGCATTAAAGTGCTAAAGATGCCATGGAACACTCCTGCCTGGCCCCATTAAAAGCCTCCCATCAGCTTCATCTCCAGCGGCGACGGCTTCCCTGGCGTCTCTTCCCTCCTCTTCCTCATTGGCCAATAGCATGGCCTCTCCTTTTGGATAATCGGAAAACGGGTCTCATGACCCGCTTCATGATGGGCCAGGAGGAGGATCTGTGGGACAATAGCAAATTTTCATTCGCTATTGTCACACAACTGGGTGGGCTCGGGGCGCAGTGCTCTGTGCCCCGAGCCAACCCTTTTTTTTTGCCTGTGAGAGCCTCTGGCTCTAATCACATGGTTAAAAAAAAAATCCATATTGAACTCCATGCGTCCGGTGCCCCACATGTAGATTACGGGGACCGGACACATATACACCAGCCGCCACTGTTTTACACGTTTGTTGCACATACACACATATGAGCACAGTACATTTATTTTATATGTTAATTATCGAAGGTATTAAACTGTATGAATTTTCTTCTCTGAGGCACATACAGGAGAAAAAAAAGAACAAAAAATAAACTGAGAAGACACAGAAGGGTTGGTGTAGAAGACTTTATTAGACCCATTTCTCATACTTGGGTCATTGGATCTGGTAAGAACTTGAGAGATTGGAGATTATTTACCTGTTGGGGAATTAAAGCTGGATGTGTAAAGCTCTGGACTTTTGAGCTGAAAACCAGCATGTCTTTGGAGTGTAGGAGGGAAGCCACCCAGGCACAGGAAGAACATGCAAACTCCAGGCAGGTAGTGCCATGGTTGCTTTTTGAACTGAGAACCCAGGGGTATACCTACAGGGGTCAAAGGGGTACGGGGTAGCAACTGCGACCCAGCCTCATGCTGCAGGGGGCCCTTGTGCCCGCCTAGATAGGAGGAGCAGCGGGGGCGGCTGCATATAGAAGGTTCAATCTCTCAATTTTCCCCCTGCAGAATGCCTGTGGGAGGGGGAGGTGAAGGGTGCATTCTGCAGCAGCAGGGGGAAAATGAAGTAATCTGTTCATCTGTATGCAGCTGCCCTGCCACTGCTGCCATCCAGATTTTTTCTGCTGCCCCCCCCTTTGCTTTTTACTGCCGCCCCCCTTCACCCCCCCCCCCCCGCAGGAGATCTGTCAGATAGAGAGTGGGAAAGGGGCTAGTAAATGTGACTGGAGAGTCAGTGATCTGTCCTAAACTGTGTTTACTATGCTTCAGTTTGTGAATCAACAGAAAGCTCTGTACAGAACGTTTCCTGTCCATTCATTCAGTGCAGCTAAGGCTGCAGAGATAGAGATTGAGGGCTGTGACCTCAATCTCCTTTTTCTGTCTCAAAGGTGGAACATCTGAGGTCTGTTTATGCCAGCCGTTTTAAACCAGGATGCCTTCATGTTCTTTCAAGGGTGCCCTAGCTAAATGCCCAAACATTGCCCAAAAATTGTATATAAGCAATTAGGTTGATCAAGCCTGCTATTTAGTTACACAAAGCCACAGGTTTTGATTGTGCACCATTACAACCATTTAGTTGCCGACATCCTAACAACCCATGATGTCATTGGTTGATAAGGAGGACATCAGGCGCCTAGATAGCATCCTTGTTTCAAATTCCTTTGCACCTTTCTGTTAGCACTGGGGTCACATTGGCTGAAAGAGGGAAAAAAAACGTATAATACTAGTCAGTACCAGTGTGCAAATGTGTATTTGCTTTGGAAGAATAAATAATTTGTAATGTTGGGTGTCTTATGTGTGTGGATGTTGCTTCCTTATGTAAAACTGTTGGTTTCATTTTTTACACTTTAGAATGGGGTGCCTCGAAATTGTGCAGAACTTCAAAGGGTGCATTGACTTAAAAAGGTTGAGAAACACTGGTTTAGACCCCTGATATTTCACCAAAGTTCCTAAAAAAAAAAAGTAAATAAAATTAGAAAATGGTATAAACAATGACTGACACCAGTGGTGGAACTACCAGGGCCACAAAGGTTGCACTTGTGACCTAGCCTTGGCGTTCTTCCACCGGGCTCAGAGGGAAGGGCCCTGGCTGAGGGTCCCTTCATGTTTTCTTGCACCAGGGCCCTGAAGGTTCTAGTTACCCCACTGAGAAGACCATAGGGCTGTCAGGTGGAAGTACCAACCACTTAGCCACTGTACTGCTTGAATAATGGCAGCTGGGGGAGGCATACCAATCCTACCCGTCAGCATTTTTTCATTTCATGTGGGCTCCTTCACAGGAGTGGATATACTGCCACCTTTCTGAAAAGCGTTCTGTGTTGGACCTCTTTTCAGGGGCCGTTTGACAGGTGGCGAGAGGGCAATATGTCCCCTCCTCATTGCTTGCTTTGTCCTTTAAAATGCTGAAGCACCATGCTTGCAGCACAGCCTCGTTCACTTTAATAGGTTGCGTCCAGTGGCATTACTGCCCGCCAAAGGGCGCGACACGCTCTAGGTGGGTGTTTGGAGGATGTCCTGGGTAAACAAGCCCTATATCCACTTTAAAGGGGCCATGTAGGCAGAATAGTGTCCCCCAATAAGAATGTGTGGGAATTGTCCTGAAATAGTGTGTCTCCCTCTTCAGAGAAGTTCCAGGCTTAGCCATGGACCACACGCGGGCTGTGAAGACATTAGTAGCATGTTGCCTGTGCTCGTAGCAAGCCCCATAAAGCTGGCAGCCAAGTGTTGTAGTGAAGGATAAAGGGGCGGGGACACCGGGAGGAGCGGGTTCTCTAGCAGCCCAGTGACATGGATTCATACACGGGGGAGAAGCGCTCTCCTCCTCCCAGCTCTGCCCGGCTCCGTTCATTCTCCGGCAGCAGAAGGCATTCCCATGTGCTGAGCACCGTTCTGTCAGGATAGCATAGACCGCGGTGCTGAGAGGAGGAGGAGGAGGAGGAGGAGGGAGCGCACCGCGGCGGACCTCACAGAGAAGGAATAGCGGGTACCCTCCAACATGTCAGTCCGGGGGCAGAGTGTGGAGGAGTCATCTGCAGCAAGCCTAGCACAGCAGCCGGCTCCGGGGATGAGGAGCTGAATGGGAGAAGGACAAGAGGAGAGGAGCCCAGAGCCTGCAGGTAAAGGCAGTGTCATCCGGAGATAGCACCACAGCCTGCTTTGTTCATCCATAGACAAAGGAGCACAGCGAGCTCCTCACTATATATACTCTATATACTCTGTACTGTGTACCTCCACTCCTCACACCTTCCCTGTGTGTGTACAGCTAGTCACATATATATACAGACACACTACATATACATACAGCCACACTACATACAGACACACTTCATATACATACAGACACACTACATATACATACAGCCACACTACATATACATACAACCACACTTCATATACATACAGACACACTACATATACATACAACCATACTTCATATACATACAGACACACTACATATACATACAGCCACACTACATATACATACAGCCACACTACATATACATACAACCATACTTCATATACATACAGCCATACTTCATATACATACAGCCACACTTCATATACATACAGCCACACTTCATATACATACAGCCACACTACATATACATACAACCATACTTCATATACATACAGCCATACTTCATATACATACAGCCACACTTCATATACATACAGCCACACTTCATATACATACAGCCACACTACATATACATACAACCATACTTCATATACATACAGCCATACTTCATATACATACAGCCACACTTCATATACATACAGCCACACTTCATATACATACAGCCACACTACATATACATACAACCATACTTCATATACATACAGCCATACTTCATATACATACAGCCACACTTCATATACATACAGCCATACTTCATATACATACAGACACACTTCATATACATACAGACACACTTCATATACATACAGCCATACTTCATATACATACAGCCACACTTCATATACATACAGCCATACTTCATATACATACAGACACACTACATACATACAGCCATACTACCTACAGCCACACTTCATATACATACAGACACACTTCATATACATACAGACACACTTCATATACATACAGCCATACTTCATATACATACAGACACACTTCATATACATACAGCCACACTACATATACATACAGCCACACTACATATACATACAACCATACTTCATATACATACAGCCATACTTCATATACATACAGACACACTACATATACATACAGACACACTACATACATACAGCCATACTTCATACAGACACACTACATATACATACAGACACACTACATACATACAGCCATACTACTTACAGCCACACTTCATATACATACAGACACACTACATATACATACAGACACACTACATACATACAGCCATACTACCTACAGCCACACTTCATATACATACAGACACACTACATATACATACAGACACACTTCATATACATACAGACAAACTACATACAGCCACACTTCATATACATACAGACAAACTACATACAGCCACACTTCATATACATACAGCCACACTACCTACAGCCACACTTCATATACATACAGCCACACTTCATATACATACAGCCACACTTCATATACATACAGCCACACTACATATACATACAGCCACACTTCATATACATACAGCCACACTTCATATACACACAGCCACACTACATACAGCCACACTTCATATACACACAGACACACTACATACAGACACACTACAAACAGCCACACTTCATATACATACAGCCACACTTCATATACATACAGCCACACTACATACAGCCACACTACATACATACAGCCACACTACATACAGCCACACTTCATATACATACAGCCACACTACATACAGCCACACTTCATATACATACAGCCACACTACATACAGCCACACTACATACATACAGCCACACTACATATACATACAGCCACACTACATACAGCCACACTACATACATACAGCCACACTACATACACATACAGCCACACTATATACAGACACGCTTCATATACATACAGATACACTTCATATACATACAGACACACTTCATATACATACAGACACACTTCATATACCTACAGCCACACTTCATATACATACAGCCACACTTCATATACATACAGCCACACTACATACAGCCACACTTCATATACATACAGCCACACTTCATATACATACAGCCACACTACATACAGCCACACTTCATATACACACAGACACACTACATACAGCCACACTTCATATACACACAGACACACTACATACAGACACACTACATACAGCCACACTTCATATACATACAGCCACACTACATACAGCCACACTTCATATACATACAGCCACACTACATACATACAGCCACACTACATACATACAGCCACACTACATACAGCCACACTACATACATACAGCCACACAACATACAGCCACACTTCATATACATACAGCCACACTACATATACATACAGCCACACTACATACAGCCACACTTCATATACATACAGCCACACTACATATACATACAGCCACACTACATACAGCCACACTACATACATACAGCCACACTACATACAGCCACACTACATACACATACAGCCACACTATATACAGCCACACTTCATATACATACAGACACACTTCTTATACATACAGACACACTAGATACAGCCACACTTCATATACATACAACAATACTACATACAGCCACACTTCATATACATATAGACACACTACATACAGTCACACTACCTACATACAGCCACACTACATACATACAGCCACACTGCATACAGACACACTTCATACACATACAGTCACACTACATACAGACACACTTCATACACATACAGACACACTTTATACACATACAGCCACACTTTATACACATACAGCCACACTTCATACACATACAGCCACTCTTTATACACATACAGCCACACTTCATACACATACAGCCACACTACATACAGCAGTCGTATACATACAGCCACACTTCATACACATACAGCCACACTTCTTACACATACAGCCACACTACATACAGCAGTTATATATATATATATATATATATATACAGCCACACTTCTTACACATACAGCCACACTTCATACACATACAGCCACACTACATACAGCAGTTATATATATATATATATATACAGCCACACTTCATACACATACAGCCACACTATATACAGCCACACTTCATATACATACAGCCAAACTTCTTACACATACAGTCACACTACATACAGCCACACTTCATACACATACAGCCCCACTGCATACAGCAGTCAAATACATACACCCACACTTCATACACATACAGCCACACTTCGTACACAAACAGCCACACTACATACAGCCACACTTCATATACATACAGCCACACTACATACAGCCACACTTGGGTGACTTATATGTGTGGAGGTGAGTTCCCCTGTATGTGGATGAATAGTATGTGTGGAGGTGAGTTCTCCGGTACATGGGTGACTTATATGTGTGGAGGTGAGTTCTCCTGTGCATGGGTGACTTATATGTGTGGAGGTGAGTTCTCCTGTGCATGGGTGACTTATATGTGTGGAGGTGAGTTCTCCGGTACATGTGTGACTTATATGTGTGGAGGTGAGTTCTCCGGTACATGGGTGACTTATATGTGTAGAGGTGAGTTCTCCTGTGCATGGGTATGCATATTTGCCCAAATCATTCAGGGAGAAATGTAAAGTGATATTAAACACTGTGATATTTAAGTATTTGAGCACCTGATTAAAGTCCTATACTAAGGATGCAGCTTCAATTTTTTTAAGGCTCATTCACACAGGCAGTATATACAGGTTGTTGAGCCATGGTTTTAGCACCCCAACTGCCCAGCTAAATTGTACTATTGTCAGACTGGGTTGTACACATGCTGTGGCCGCGATGCAGAGTTTGACAGATGGCACCACCTGCCAAATGCACCTATAAAGGCCAATGGGAGCATGCCACAGCCACAAGCAAAATGCTTGGCTTTCAATGTGGCATTTTAATGTAAAATTCATCTTGTATTTAAAAAATAAATAAATAAATAAACAGACCTTAATTCCCTCCTGGCCTGGCAGCCATTGCTCTACTGCCCTCTGAAAAGCAATCCACCACAAATTGTTGTTTCAGAGGGTGGTAGGCACTGCTGCCCATGTAAAAGAGCCTTTAATCTTTGCCTGTGTTCCAGGTTAGGCTGGTGACTTGATTACTGCCCGGGTTTCCTGCACTAGGGTTGCTCCTTATGGTCCATACACACTATACAATTGTCTTTAGATTTTTTCCTTTAGATTTACCAAAACCATCTAATATGAGGTCAAACCTAAACATTTTCAATTTGTATGCAATCAGGCAGGCCCTTGCACTACATAGTTGAAGGTAAATCTAAAGGAAATCTAACAACAAAAGTTGTATAGTGTGTATCCAGCTTTATTCTTGCAGTTTCCTATGGAGTCACCGCCTGCCTACACTGAGTGCATTAATAGAAAAAGACAGCCCTATAGCCTAGAATTGCAAGGCATTCCCCTTCTCCTTCCTGCTCCCCCTCCATTCTCCAAGCTAACTGACTGCAGACTGCACTGTCCACTATTATCTCTTTCCTGGGAAGATCAGAAGTGCAGGGAAGCAGCTCTGGGAGAGCAGCAGTGAACGTTGTTATTTGCAAGTGCTGGGGTAAAAATGTTACCAGTTTACTAGGGGAATGTTTATTTGTATGAGCTCAACATGTTAAACTAAAAACACAGAGAGTTTAATACCACTAAGGCTCCATGCACACAGGGCGTCATAAAAATGAGCTCCAAAGCTGTTTCTTGACGCTGGGAAAAAGCAGCTGTAAAAACGTGCTTTCAGTAGCTTTTTCTATTAGCGTTATTGCACGTTTGGCCACAGTAGCTTTTAGCAGCGTTTTTTCTGCCTCCATTCAAAATCAATGGTTCCCTATGGGAGCCTATTGATTTGAATGGAAGTCGCACCGCAAGTCGGATCAGGGTGATCCGACTTGCGGCGCTACTTGCGCTGTGAGAATCTTGAGGGGGAACTCCACGCCAAGACTCCACGCCCTTCGGGTCTGGTATGGAATTTGAGGGTAGCCCCACGCCGAAAAAATGGCGTGGGGTCCCCCCCAAAATCCATACCAGACCCTTATCCGAGCATGCAGCCCGGCAGGCCAGGAAAGGGGAGGGGACTAGCGAGCGGCCCCATCCCCCCTGGACCATACCAGGCCACACGCCCTCAACATGGGAGGGGTGTGGGTGCTTTGGGGCAGGGGGGCTCTGCACCCCCCACCTCAAAGCACCTTGCCCCCATGTTGATGAGGACAAGGGCCTCATCATCGTCTCCGGCGATTATGCCGGTATCTGGTCTCTGCAGCTTATTATATAGCCATTAGGGGCGTGGCCGCCAGATGACGTCATCAGGAGACCCCCGCCCCCTTATGTCACAGATGACGTAATCTGGCGGCCACGCCCCTAATGGCTATATAATAAGCTGCAGAGACCGGCATAATCGCCGGAGACGTCGCCGGAGGAGGACCGGAGGAAGAAGAAGAGCAGACAGCAAAAGAGCAGAAGACCACAAGACCGGAGAGAAGAAGACAAGAAGAGCGGACAGCAAAAGAGCAGAAGACCGGAGAGGAGAAGACAAGAAGAAAGGACAGGACAAGAAGAGAGGACAGCAGAAGACCGGAGAGGGAGAAGACCGGATGAAGATTTTTAATAAACTTTCCAAAACGTCTCCTGTCATTATTTACACACACTGCCTTTTATGGGGTGAATGGGTAGGGGTACAGTGTACCCCATACCCATTCACATAGGGAGGGGGTCCGGGATCTGGGGGGCCACCTTGTTAAAGGGGGCTTCCAGATTCCGATGAGCCCCCTGCCCGCAGACCCCCACAACCACTGGCCAGGGTTGTGGGGATGAGGCCCTTGTCCTCATCAACATGGGGGCAAGGTGCTTTGAGGTGGGGGGTGCAGAGCCCCCCTGCCCAAAGCACCCACACCCCCCCCATGTTGAGGGCGTGTGGCCTGGTATGGTCCAGGGGGGGTGCGGCTGCTTGCTCGTCCCCTCCCCTTTCCTGGCCTGCCGGGCTGCATGCTCGGATAAGGGTCTGGTATGGATTTTGGGGGGGACCCCACGCCGTTTTTTCGGCGTGGGGCTACCCTCAAATTCCATACCAGACCCGAAGGGCCTGGTTTGGAACCTGGGGGGGAACCCCACGCCGTTTTTTCCCCCATTTTGGCGTGGAGTTCCCCCTCAAGATTCTCACAGCGCAAGTCGCGACACAAGTGGCTTAACGCAAGTTAAGCAACGTTATTCAGCCTTTAGCAGCGTCAGACGTTTTTACAGCTTGACGCTGCAGCTCCAGAACGCACAGATCCTGGGTTTTTTTTGGAGCTGTAAAACGCCTATGCCACTTGGAGCTCCTAAAAGCTCTATGTGTGCATGAGGCCATAGAATAACATGGATGGGCGTTCTGCAGCTGCAAAAAAAAGTCTGACGCTGCTAACAGCAGCTCCAAAAACATCCAGTGTGCATGAGGCCTTAGACTGTGCTCTATTGATGGGCAGAGTGAATAGCAGACAAATAGATTTTGATTTACCAAAATTGTTTAGGGAGAAAATTAAATCTTGACTAGTTCTTGTTGTAAACACTGGCATATCCATAAATTTGCTTTATATGTGATGTGTATTGTGTAGGTATCAGAGGTGAAGTGGAAAAAGTCAGTTTGGATTAGTCTCCATGTATTAGTCCATCTCTTTATCCAGTTTGCTGGCGTACATCTCTAATTACAGTAAGCTACAAATCTATAGAAATGTGTAATCACCTTCTGAGACCTGGCAGTAAGGATGGTGATCAAAGACAAATGGTGACGTTACCAAGCTGGTGTGTATTCAGAAGCCTGCCATTAATGCTGTATAAATTGCAGCAAGCAAGTTATCCTACCTAGGCGGGGTACTCTCCATGTATATAAAATTGGGACAAGTAAACACTGTAATGCATTGAGGTTTTAGAATCATTGTTTTATTTACAATATATGCTTCTATTAACTAGACTATATTAACCTATAAACATGAATATCTGGTGTTCAGGATTATTTGTTTTTTCTAGCTCTAAACCCAATTCACTATGTAATTATAATAAACTGCCTCCAGTGATGCCTGTTGGTTGTGTGGCTGCGTTTGGGAAAATGTAACTTTATCCATCCTATACAGTAGTGTAGGTGCTGAAATCCAGCGCTGAGACTAAAGCTGTATACACACTATACAACTTTTGTTTGATTTCCTTTAGGCTCCATTCACACCTGAGTGTATCGTTTTCAGGCGTTTTTTCTGGCTTTTTTCAGACGTTTTTTGGGCTTTTTTCAGGTTTTGTTTTTGCAGGTGTTTGGAAGCAGGCAATGACATCTAACAAAAACGCTTGTAATCTGCCAAAAAATAAGCTCATGTACTTTTTTGAGCTTCAGGCGACCGAACTTTCAGATGTGAACAGGGGCCATTGAAATGAATGGGATTTTGCTTGTTGAGCGTTTCGAGACTTCAGAGATGAGCGTTTTACAAGCTGAAATACGCTCAGGTGTGAACAGGGCCTTAGATTTACCTTCAACTATGTAGTGCAAGGTGAAAAAGGGGAAAAATTGTGCTAAGTAGAAAATAAAATAAAAAATTAAAAAGTAACCTATAGTCATCCAGAGCAGCAACTCAGCTGTGAGATCTACACAGTAAACAAGATAAAGGTGTAAAGGAGCTGTGCTAAACACATATTATAATTAGTGTAACATTTAAGAAAATATATATCATTCAAAAAAGTTGTGCAAGCATTTAAATAATAATCCCATTATGCGATAGTCCAAAATCAAAAATATTCAGTCATTGTGGGTGAAAATAAGTGACAAAAACACACGTGAACAAAAAGTAGAAAAATGAATCCTCCAGTGTAACAATATCCGATTACCACGAGTGCAACCTCCACCTGGTCAATTGCACTCTTACCGAACGGTATTGACCCCTATCACTGAGGTAAAGCCCACTTGCAGCTACTACCCAGCCAGGGCCTTTGATCTTGCCATCCGGATGGTTAGGGCTCTAGAACTCCTCAAGGTTACCAATGGATCGAAAGGGCAAGGATGGATGTCAAATTATCCCCAAAGCCGAAGATCCTCCCGTACACTGTGGATCTGTCACAGTGTCACCTCAGCACTGTATCTTTCTAGCTCCTCCCCCGGTCTCTCTCAACAGGCTGCTGTGCTCTCTGATGTTTCCCCTGCCTCAGCTGTAGCACTTCCCTTCTGTCTGCTCCCCAGACTACCTCTATAGCCTGTCGAGAGAGACCGGGGAGAGGAGAGATACAGTTCTGAGGTGACACTGTGACAGATCCACGACCTCTCCCATGTCTAAAGGACGCAAGTTAGTACTCCCAAGGGTGGCAGAACAATTTCTTGGTTCACATGAAAGACTGATGTACCCTTGAGAACTGAATGAAGCATAGGTAAAAGCACCTCTCAAACTGTAAGAACATTAAGAAAAGTTCTCCATCACCAGTGAGTTAATCTCTGTGGCTTTTTAAGCTGGCGTGATAGCCAGGAGAAAGGTGAACATGACAGAGAGGCCCTTAATGGAGACAGCCCTAAAACATTCTGCTCCAATTCCCAAGAGGGAGTTGAGAACAAGAGGGAGATTCCATTTGGAAAACCCCTGCTTACTCTAAGGTCTGAACCTAGTTGCTCCCTTGAAGAATTGTTGGACAGAAAGATGCCTAGACCTGGAAACACCTGTGAAGGCTGATAAAGCTGACACTTGTACTCTGAAGGAGTTGATCGATAGAGCCAGGTCTAAATCAGACTGGAGGAAGCCCAGAATATTTAGAACTTCTAGATCAGTACATGATCTGTCAGCAGCAGACATGTATTGCACAGACTTTGACCAGATTCTCCCGTAAAGTATGTTTGTGTTCACTCTCCTAGCATTTAAGAGAGAGAGAGATGACTCTGGGGGAGCAGCCCAGGACCTCCTATCTCAAGAACCAGACCGTCAGACGTAACCGTGTTGGACATAGATGTAGAAATGCACCCAGTGACAGAAGGTCTGGCCTGATGAGAAGGAGCACTGGGTTCCGGTAGCTAAACAGTGCTAGCAAGGGGAACCATGGCCTAATTGGCCAATAAGGCATCACTGCTACTACCTCCACAACTTCTGTTCAGGGCTTTCGTAGAAACCCGAGGATGACCAGGACTTGAAGAAACACATAGTACCCACTGCATTTCCAATGATCCGTCAGGCCATCTGTGCCTGAAAAACCTCCACATGTAGAGACCATTTCCTGTTGTCCAACTGGACTCTGGAAAGAAAGTCTGTTAGAATATCCTGGACTCCAGGGAAATGAGCCTCTAAGATATAGGCTCGATTCTTCTGAGCCCAAGACAAAATTGGCTCCACTTCCTGTAATAGAGAACAGGCTGTGAGTCCCCCCTTGTCTTTTAACATAGGAGACTGCCGTAGTGTTGACTAGCCTAAGAGCACTGACACTCCCTTCCTTATATGGTGAAAGGCCTGTAGGGTGCAGAAGGCTGCCGTAGTTTCAGAGTGTATAACACAATCTTGTGAAATTGACAGCCCCGCCTGCCTTGAGCTATCCCCGTCAGGTAGCAAGCCCCCTCATCCCATATTGGTGGTATTGAATGTGATTGTGTACCAGGAAATGGGGCAATGGAATGGCAAAATGAGCCAGTTTCTCCATTGCAGCCACCAGGGGACTCACTCTAATTACTGAGGTTATGTAGATGACCTGAATTCTGCTTCCTGGCTCCCACTGCTGGAGAAACACCTTCCGGAAGGGCTGTGTTTTCCGGAGTGTTTACTTGACCATTGGATCTGTAAACACCATAGTGTCGATCATTTTAGACACTGAAAGGCGTGCAGGGAAGAAGACAGGGCCAGGAGTATTCTGCTCCAGAACCAGAGACAAAGCAATAGTCCTCTTGGTTATATCTAACTGAGCCCCGAGGCACACGAGAGAGTGGGCTGCAGTCTTTTCCAGAATCAGCCACCAACAATTTTGAGGGGCAGCTGCCCTCTGTCTTGGGACAGTAGGAGAAGAACATCCAAATAACTATGCAGGCGTATGCTCCTTGCTTTGATAAAGACCTTAACAACCAATAAGATCCTTAAAACACACAGGGTGATTTTGAAAGCCTGAATGGTAGACAAGCAAGCTGCAGATTGTCTTGACTTACGGCGAACCAAAGGAACTTGCAGAAGTCTTCTACAATGGACACATGAAAGTAAGCATCTTTAGGTCTATTGGAAATAAGCCAGTCACCTGGCTGGACCCCCTATAAATCAGGGACAATATTTCTATCATGAACTTCTCCTTTTGATGAAAATTGGTTTAGGTGTGCGAGGTCTAAAATCGGCCTCCGCAAGCCCGCTCCTCTTCATGACCATAAAGAGAGGCGAGTACATGCCCTGAAATCTCTCGCATCCTGGGACTGGCACAGCAGCACTTTGTGACACCAGTGACTTTATGTAATACAAAAGTATATGCTTCATTTTACCTCAGAGTGAGGCAAAATCCGTTAAAACGAATCCGACATGAGGAGGACTTCTGAAGGACCATGCGTGTCCTGAAAACATGGCTTTAACGTTCCAATAGTCTGAGGCTCAAACTCAGTAGCTTCTTGGATACCCGAGGTCAAGCTTTTAGTATACTTCTGAGGGGATATCTGGCCTCTTCACTAGTTCTTTCTAAAAATCCAGACCTTTTCATTAAAAGCGTGCGACCCTCGCACTCTCTGAACTTTGTCCTCTAGACTGTGTCCTCTTCCGGCCTAGCAGGCACCGGTCCTGAGGCAAGACCCAACTTGCCAACTGTGGCCCAGGTTACAGTGCCGCCCAGCTTGCCAAAAGATGAAGCTCCCTCTAAGGGATTTGACACTAGGCCTGTTAGAGGCGGAGTCAGCAAGCCCAGGGACCAGCCTTAGAAATCACTTTACCGTAACTGACGGGAGCAAAACCCACGCCACTATGCGGATGATGTCAATTAGAGCCTCACCGTGGAAACCAACACCAGCTCCGACTCCTGAATTACAGAGTTTCTGAAAATGCTCTTCAATACTGTATCCACATTCTCCTTCCACGTCTCCATCACTTTAAACTTGGCCACAAGAGCCCAGGCCAATTTTCAGGCCATTCACTACATCTTCCAAGGAAGAGCGACATGCTTGCCTCATCAATGCCTCAACAACTAGAGAGGCAGCCTTTATATGCTTCACATCCTTATCTCTAAATGGATTGAGCTTGGCCATCTTGCTCAGAAGGGAGGTATATCTCGTGACCTTGCTTCACTCATCCAAAATGATGTCCCTTATTTCCGTTAGGAATGGTAAATTGGAACGCTCTCTCTAGAGGTGCTTAAAGAACTACCTCTTGCTTTGCAGGAGACTCTACAGGTTCTACTCGTGTAAATGCCCCCTTCATTGCTTGACCAAGGCATCACAAGGGCAAAGGGACTCATCTCGCTCTTCCTCACTTTCTGAGGTCTTCATAGATGGATGGCTTGGTTAGGACGGTTCCAGTTCTTCCTGGCCATCCCTAGTGGGAGAACACGCCGTAACGGCTGTTGGACTTTGCGTATGGGTTGTACCCCACTCTTTAAGGGTTTTCTGCACTATGTGCCTCACCAGAAATTCCATTTGCTAGAAATCACCATCCCCTTTTCCAACCGCCTACGCTTAGTATGACTCACACAGAGACTTGCACTCTGGTACCTAAGTCCTGCATCCCCAGCAGGCTCCTTCCTTGGAGAGGCTGACATGGCGGTGGATGTGGTGCCTAAAGGAGGATTCAGAGCTTCTGCTATGAAGGTTGGACCTTGACAGTGACTAAATCTGGAAGAAGAATGTTGATGTAGTGATCTAATGAGGTCTTTATCATCTCATACCATGCATTGTCAATCTGACCTAGGACTTATAAACCTAAAAAGAAAACAAAATAGGGTGGAAAGGAAACGGAGTGCCCAGGCAAGCGAGGAAAGGAAAGGGTTAAGCACACCGCTCATTCTCGCTACACAAGGGCTGGCCACAAGGGGGGGGGGGGGGGCAGTGATACATCCGTAGTGTGGAAACTGCACAGACAGTCAACCTGCACAGGTAATAGAACCATCAGGATCACACACACAGGCAGCAGGCAAGGGTGTTATTGCAGAGCATATACCTGTGATGATTGCACACAGCATTTAGGGAAACAGCTGTAAGTTGCCCACAGAGAAATCCCAAAATCAACAGTACTGGCCATAGATTAAATTTCTCCACTGTAATGACATGAGCGCCTCCCACAGCGCGCATGCACTGAGTTCCTGGGATGCCAGGCCGGAAGAGAGAGAGGCGGATTGGTACACAAATGCGCTCCAGCCGCCATAGGCTGGAAGACATTAGAGCCAGGGAAGAAAAACAAACACACAACTGGTGCCATGAAATATGCAAATTAAAGTATACATCACCGCACACGGCATCCCCCACGACCATGCCTGAAACCAGAAGACGCTGCTGCATGGGCCCAGGGCATTGATGGCCACCTGCTAATAGCAAGGCTCTTAGGCCGTACTGATGCTTTTCCTGCCAGTGGCCAAGCCTAAAGGGTAACTCCACTTTCGTGGGGAAAAAAAAGAGGAAATAAAGAAAAAACAATATAGCGTATACAATTGTGACACAAATCATATTGTGATTGAATGTTATTAAAAATTACCTTTCCTTTTCAATGTGCAGCTGTTGTATTTTCTGAAAATGCAATGCAATATGGCTACCTGGAGGTGTTCTGTACACAGAATGTATACTGACCACACCCCAGAAACATAATATTCTGCTTGTGTGATTGGCGCACCAATTTTCCCAGAAGTCTGTTTAATATACAAGTCAGATTTCTGGCATCCCCTGCAAACAAAAAAAATGTCATCTAAAGGGATGCAGGCCCAGCAGCTTTCCTCATTAGAGCCCTGCAGCTGCCACAGCTGATAGATAAATTATGAAACCACTCCCATTTGACCCACTCAGCACAGTCACAGAGGAACAAACAATGATTGCTTCAGAGCCCATTCACACAGGGGCGACACGACTTGCCGGGGCGACCTCGGCGCGACATGCACGGACTTCATATAATTGAAGTCAATGCAAGTCTCCTCCAGGTCGCCCAAAGTAGTACAGGACCCTTTTTCTAAGTCGGAGCGACTTGTGTCGCTCCTATTAGAACGGGTCCTGTGCTAATCAATGGCAGATGACCCACCGCGACTTGTCAGGCGACCAAGTCGCCTGACAAGTCACGCTAGTGTGAATGGGGACTCAGAATAACAGAAGATAGGAATCTGCAACAAAGTTTGTTAAAATCCTTGCAATGTGCAGAGATCAACCAGAGCGGAATGTTTTTTTCTCAACAAAAGTGGAGTTACGCTTTAAGCTTAGTACACATGTTGAGATTATCGGAGAAAATAGGTTACTACATTACAAAAATTCATGTGCTGTGATGTAATGTGTTGTAGCGTATTTGTATTGGTCGTGTTCCTCCCTTCGTAAAAATGTCAGATGAAAGTTGTTTACTAACGATCAGATTATCGTACGATGGCTTCAAAAGCAGTATTTATTTTTTTTCTGATTGTGTGTGTGTGTATGGGCTTTATTGCAATGTTTTCTCGCACTCAGCCAGCAAGTAAATACAGCACATGTAGGGTGACATACTTGTCCTCTTTTCTCTGTAGGAGAATTCATTGCCCAGTCAACAAGTTGGGAAAACGGAGTGTGCAATAAAAGGCACTTCCTTCTTACAGTTGTTATAGCTCCCAAAGGAAAGCTATATCTTGATACCAATTTGATTGTATGATGGCTGGGTGCATCATTAGCAAGGATTGCAAATGTCCCCATATAACACAAGCGGTCACACATTCCAAAACCTGTATGTATGCACATCTGTATTCCAAGTTAGGAAAACAAATGGTTCTGAAAATTAGCACAGTGTCAGCATTCCCCAATGAATGAATGCAGGCAGTGATGTGGAACATAGACAGGAAGCTGCACCTGTTTCCAGCCTTTGGTTGTTGCAGGTATGAAGGCATGATGTATGAAAGCAGGAGAAAACTAGCAGCATTGCTCATACCTACAATTCAAATATCAGCTCTTGTTTTCAGATTTGTGCTGAAAAAAGGGAGTTTACAGCTTCAGTGTTCTGATCTATAGGCGTGTAAGCATATCAAAGCAATGCTTGAAGTATTATTTGTTGTATGAGAAATCGTAAGATCAGGCTTAATTAGAAAGCAGTTCAGAAGTTAGCCATCTAATGACATCCATGATCAGCACTGACATGTACCTAAGCTTGTTAAAAGAGCCTGTGATCTTCAGTTGCTGCTTTGTTTTGGACCTTATACTGGACTTGCTACTCATTGAGACACTGATCTGGAACAGGTATACAGGATGGCAAATCCAAGATCTGATTTCACAGGCTGCATGCTTTCTCTAGGTCAGTAAATTCCGTAGGTTGTGAATAAAGGCTGCAGCTTTTAAGCCTGTATCTTTGAAATCAGAAAGCGTATTTTGATTTGACAATAATATTAATACAACTAACAATATAACCGCCTAGTGAACGTTAACCACTTAAGCCCCGGAAGATTTTACCCCCTACCTGATGAGGGCCTATTTTGCGATTCGGCACTGCGTGACTTTAACGGCAATTGCGCGGTCGTGCGACGCTGTACCCAAATTAAATTGACGTCCTTTTTTCCCCACAAACAGAGCTTTCTTTTGGGGGTATTTGATCACCTGTGCGATTTTTTGATCATGCGCTATAAACAGAAAAAGAGCGACAATTTTACAAAAATAACAATATTTTTCACATTTTTTTTATATGAAATCCCCCCCCCCCAAAAAAAAAATGTAAAAATCAACATTTTTTAACATTTTAGGCCAATTTGTTTTCTGCTACATATGTTTGGTAAAAAAAATCGCAAAAAGTGTATTTTGATTGGTTCGCGCAAAAGTTATTGCATTTACTAACTAAGGGAAAGATTTTTGTAATTTTTATTGTTTTTTTTTTTTTTAACGAGTAATGGCGGTGATCTGCAATTTTATTTGCGGGACTGCGACATTGCGGCGGACAGATCGGACCCTTGACTGACATTTCTGACACTTTTGGGGGTACCAGTGACATTACTACAGTAATCAGTGCTATACATATGCACTGTTACTGTAAAAATGACACTGGGAGGGAAGGGGTTAACTTTATTGGAGAGGGAGGGGTTAAGTGTGTCCCTAGGGGCGTGCTTCTAACTGTGATTGGATGTGGCTGTTTGTGTAACAGCAGAGATCAAAGGTCCTACATAGCAGGACCGTATGATCTGTGTTGTTACACAGGGGAGAATGACAGGCGGCTTTGTTTACATTAGCCGCCTGCCTTTCTCCCGCTGTATCCGACGTTCGCGAGTGACCAGCAGACACGCGTGGGCTGCTTAGGGAACGAGCGGGAGCGTGCCTCCGGCAGCGCGTGCTCGCCTCCTATTGGCTCACAGGCTAGTGACGTACCGGTACGTCACTTTGCCTGTGAGGGACTGACTGCCGCCGTATATAGTCGGGCAGCGGTCGGCAAGTGGATAAATGTCGCTGTCTGTCGTTTAATCTCTTTTCACACCCTGGCTCTTCGGAGTGCTTGGTTCTTGGTATACAATACATTTACTGACTGGTCACTTTATTAGGTACAATTATCTAGGGGTGCACCTGGCAAACAGCTATATTTGGAGAGTCTGGGACATTCACATGTTGCTTATTTGGATTTAGAGGCCCCATGGCATTACACTGCCAGTACATGCCTAGATAGATTACCCAAGACATTAAAAGTGCACCTGTGCCAAGGCTATGGACATTAGGCTCCATTCACACCTGAGCGTATCGTAAAACTCTTTTGTCAAGATTATTTATATAGCTGTGTACTGTCATTAAAATTTCTTCTGAGCACTAGTTGTTGGTTGGTGGCTGAACAATCCCTGGACCTCCTGACAGTGGTAATTACCGCATTGCAGACACATGATTGGCTGTTTGTTTATTTAAGTTAATAAAGTGCTTGTTGAGTGTATATATAAGGATTGTAATGAATGTGATCTGAGGTCTGGGCTGAATCTTCTGTGGTGGCAATGAGAACTGATTCAAAAAACAATCTGAAAAATAAAAGTTTTATCGGTGGAGTGTAAAATGTTTCAAAGTACAGTAGTCAATGGAGTGCAGCATTTCAGTTACCAGCTGTCTAGTTCTGCTGACCAAACAAACAGCTGTCCACAGGCCAGAGTCTGGCCTCCAAGGCCCTCTCTTTTTCTATAGGCCGCTTTGTACGAAATCAATTATTCATTGCATATTTGTAGTCTTTCCAAATGGACAGCTCTTATTTATTTATAAAGCACTTGTCAGAGTAAAACAATGTGAAATGTTTGTGGCTAAATAGATGAGTGTTTACACTTTACAGCAAACAACTGTTCACCCACTGCTTTCTGGGAATTAAAACTTTATGTCCTGATACCCAGGATACAGGTATGTTCTTTGCATAAAGGTAATTAACCAAAGGTGTACATATACCACGTAAGCTGGCAGCACATCAATAGAAGTTCTCTAGAAACATTGAAATTAATTCCCACAACATTGGTTTGATTTTCGAATGGCTAGTCGGTTTGTTTCTCTAATACTTAGTGAGGCCAAATCAACATTCATTTTCCAATGTGATGTGATCTCACTAATGAGAAAATTCAAAGGAGCAAGATGGAATTTTTTTTTTTTTTAACCACTTGCCAACCTCCTGCCGCAGATTTACTGCAGCAGGCTTGCTCGGCTGCGTTAAATGGCGTAGCCCTACGTCGGTCGCTCTCCCACCCCAAATAGGCAGCAGGGATGCCCATCCACTGGACCGCCGGCACCCACGATTGCTCCCTGCTGAGAGAGGACAGTCAGCTGATCGTTGTTCTTTCTGAAATAATCACAGAACACCTGTGATCCTCCTATATAGAATCACGGGTCTCTGTGGTCATTCCATAAGCCCATCCCCCATACAGTTAGAAAACACTCCCCTAGGTTACATTTAACCATTTGATCACCACTGTGTTAACCCCTTCCCGGTCAGTGTCATTATTACAGTAACATTGCATATTTTTAGCACTGATTACTGTAGTAATGTCACTGGTCCCCCCAAAAGTGTAAAAAATGTCAGTTAGGTGGTCCAATCTGTCCGCCGCAAAATCGCAGATTGCCTCCATTACTAGTAAAAAAAATAAAATAAATAAAAATGACAAAGCTGTCCCCTAGTTTGTAGACACGATAACAAACCAATCAAAATACGCTTATTGCGATTTTTTTTTTTTTTACCAAAAATATGTAGCAGAATACAAATTGGCCTAAAAGGATGATATATTTTTGATTTTTAATTTTTTTTTTGGAATGTTATATAGCAGAATGTGAAAAATATTGTTTTTTTTTTGTTTTTAGAATTGACGTTCTTTTTTTGTTTATAGCGCAAAAAATAAAAATTGCGGAGGTGATAAAATACCACCAAAAGAAAGCTCTATTTATGGGAAAAAAGGACATCAATTTTATTTTGGTACAGTGTTGCACAACCGCACAATTTTCCGTTAAAATAACGCAGTGCCGAATCGCAAAAAATGGCCTGGTCATTTAGGGGGCAAATCCTTCCGGTCCAGAACTGGTTAAGGAACATTTTTTTTTTTTTAAGGAACATTCTAACTGTACATTTTGAAATGAAACCTGTTTAATATGTCAGGGATTCCATGAAAAGGTCTGGATGAAATATTTAAGGACTTTTGAGGGAAATTATTCGACTCGATGATGGCAAAACAGAATGTTCTGATAAAAGATTTTTCAGAATTTCCGTATGAACATTTAAAAATAACTGTGTGACCATCTTAGGTCTCAGTGCCGCATATACTTTACATACTGCACAGCAAGTACATTTTTTCAGAATTGTGAATGTTCAAGCAAAAATAACCCCTGGCATACGTCACTTGCCGCAATAAAATTCAGTGACCACCATAACACCCACACATTAGTGATCAGTGTCATTCTACCCCCACCCCATTTATTGGTAGTTAGTAGCATTGTTATTTAACCCCTTCATCTCACAACATTGGTCAGTGGCAGTTATGTAATCCCTCCCCTCACATTAGTGGGCAGTGGCAGTGCTATATAGCTCCTTTACCCCTTCCCCCCTCATTGGTGGTCACTGCTCTTAACCCTCCTACACACACACCTGTGTAGGAGGGTTAAGAGAATGTGAAAAAGTTTAAAACAGAACTAGATTCTTTCAATTAACTATTATTATCAATGAATCAATTCATTATTATTATTGATTAACTATTTTAATCCGTATCCTGCTAGCATTTGTAAATAGATAGGAAAAAATATTACTTTTACTTTTTTTTTTTTTACTAGTCTTATCCTCACCTGGAGGGTTGTTCTCAACTAAACACACCTTTGCCTGCATGTCTGAGCTAAGAGCAGATGGATTCCAGGAAGTAAATGCTGCATGAATCATCTGTCCTTACTCAAGATGGCCATGGCAAGAAATGCTAGGGGAGTGTTTTTTCATAAAGTGATTTCTCAACAAAACAACTGACACACGGATGGATGAGACTCATTTTCTATATTAAAAATGAAGAAAAGTGCATTTTCAGTTTGTGGTACCTGTATATAGTTTTAGTTCTGCTTTCACCCAGATTGACTCAGGTTAGGCAGGTCATCACAGAGGGGTTCACAGAATTGGACTGAGCCAAGTTTCCATGTCATCACCTTCTCTCCTGCATACCTGCACCACCCCACCCCAGGCTCAGCATGCAGTACACTGACATAGTAAGTAGGGTGAAAAAGAGGTATTCAGAGTGCAGGACAAGCAGCCATAACTGCCGCCACCACTGGGAGTGTGGGTGAGCTGGAGGCAGGGCTAGCACGGATTGCTTCTGGTGCCCAAAAGTTGGCATCCCAAGCCCACCACACAGTGGGCTGGATGCTGGGAACCACTGCCCCCCTTGGAGTCCATATGTACTGCACACATTATGAATATGCCACTGGCAATGGATGCTTTGAAAGCCTTTACAGGCTGAATGGGGCAAACTGGGTCATGAATAATATTTTACAAAGTTTATATCACTACTCTTTTTTAAAGTTATTATGTTTGTCACAAAGGGGGATATATACTTTTTTTTATGCTTTTTCATGAGACATTCTTGTACGGCTTTGTTTTTAAATGAGACAGAATTTGGTAAAATAAGTCATGGTTTTAATATGCAGCTGCGTTAGCCAGGATGATGGATGCTTTCATTGTGAAGTATGATTTCCAGCAGAGCTGAACATTAGCACTTTACCTGACCATCTGTCTGTCAGCTAGACTTCCGGTTGCAGATGCAACTTTACAGAGTGTTGAAATGCAGTTATTTTCCTAAAGACAAGCTTTGATCATGCTCTTGACAACTATTTTTCTGACACTTTTATATGTTTAAATCTGATATGTGCATATATTTTCTGGGGAAGAGATTGGCAGTTAAACATTTTTTTTCTATTAAAAAAGAATAGCGCGCAAATGCAAAAGAAATTACTACCAAATCTGAAGAGAGTCCATAAATAAAAATGGGGGTTTGGTCCCACTATATGGCCATATCGTGCTCAAGCCCACTACTGCGTCAAAGTACCCCATTATCAGTGGGTCCTACACTATCCATGAAAAAGAGATGAATCCAACCTTTCTAACCCTTGGAGATAAAACTCCTTGCTGGGAAAAATGTGCAAATGCACTACAGGGGACTCCTCCTATATCCAATTGATGGTGGACACTGATTGAGTACAGGTGTATGTGGGGGGTGGGGAGGGCTGCTCAACCTCGATAGTCTGGTCAGACCGAATACATAATAAACAGGCAAAAAATTTGGGGGAGCATACCCATGTATTTCCAAAGCTGCTGCAGCTATGAACCAAAAGACATGTATATTAAAAAAGAATAGCGCGCAAATGCAAAAGAAATTACTACCAAATCTGAAGAGAGTCCATAAATAAAAATGGGGGTTTGGTCCCACCATATGGCCATATCGTGCTCAAGCCCACTACTGCGTCAAAGTACCCCATTATCAGTGGGTCCTACACTATCCATGAAAAAGAGATGAATCCAACCTTTCTAACCCTTGGAGATAAAACTGCTTGCTGGGAAAAATGTGCAAATGCACTACAGGGGACTCCTCCTATATCCAATTGATGGTGGACACTGATTGAGTACAGGTGTATGTGGGGGGTGGGGAGGGCTGCTCAACCTCGATAGTCTGGTCAGACCGAATACATAATAAACAGGCAAAAAATTTGGGGGAGCATACCCATGTATTTCCAAAGCTGCTGCAGCTATGAACCAAAAGACATGTATATTAAAAAAGAATAGCGCGCAAATGCAAAAGAAATTACTACCAAATCTGAAGAGAGTCCATAAATAAAAATGGGGGTTTGGTCCCACCATATGGCCATATCGTGCTCAAGCCCACTACTGCGTCAAAGTACCCCATTATCAGTGGGTCCTACACTATCCATGAAAAAGAGATGAATCCAACCTTTCTAACCCTTGGAGATAAAACTGCTTGCTGGGAAAAATGTGCAAATGCACTACAGGGGACTCCTCCTATATCCAATTGATGGTGGACACTGATTGAGTACAGGTGTATGTGGGGGGTGGGGAGGGCTGCTCAACCTCGATAGTCTGGTCAGACCGAATACATAATAAACAGGCAAAAAATTTGGGGGAGCATACCCATGTATTTCCAAAGCTGCTGCAGCTATGAACCAAAAGACATGTATATTAAAAAAGAATAGCGCGCAAATGCAAAAGAAATTACTACCAAATCTGAAGAGAGTCCATAAATAAAAATGGGGGTTTGGTCCCACCATATGGCCATATCGTGCTCAAGCCCACTACTGCGTCAAAGTACCCCATTATCAGTGGGTCCTACACTATCCATGAAAAAGAGATGAATCCAACCTTTCTAACCCTTGGAGATAAAACTGCTTGCTGGGAAAAATGTGCAAATGCACTACAGGGGACTCCTCCTATATCCAATTGATGGTGGACACTGATTGAGTACAGGTGTATGTGGGGGGTGGGGAGGGCTGCTCAACCTCGATAGTCTGGTCAGACCGAATACATAATAAACAGGCAAAAAATTTGGGGGAGCATACCCATGTATTTCCAAAGCTGCTGCAGCTATGAACCAAAAGACATGTATATTAAAAAAGAATAGCGCGCAAATGCAAAAGAAATTACTACCAAATCTGAAGAGAGTCCATAAATAAAAATGGGGGTTTGGTCCCACCATATGGCCATATCGTGCTCAAGCCCACTACTGCGTCAAAGTACCCCATTATCAGTGGGTCCTACACTATCCATGAAAAAGAGATGAATCCAACCTTTCTAACCCTTGGAGATAAAACTCCTTGCTGGGAAAAATGTGCAAATGCACTACAGGGGACTCCTCCTATATCCAATTGATGGTGGACACTGATTGAGTACAGGTGTATGTGGGGGGTGGGGAGGGCTGCTCAACCTCGATAGTCTGGTCAGACCGAATACATAATAAACAGGCAAAAAATTTGGGGGAGCATACCCATGTATTTCCAAAGCTGCTGCAGCTATGAACCAAAAGACATGTATATTAAAAAAGAATAGCGCGCAAATGCAAAAGAAATTACTACCAAATCTGAAGAGAGTCCATAAATAAAAATGGGGGTTTGGTCCCACCATATGGCCATATCGTGCTCAAGCCCACTACTGCGTCAAAGTACCCCATTATCAGTGGGTCCTACACTATCCATGAAAAAGAGATGAATCCAACCTTTCTAACCCTTGGAGATAAAACTCCTTGCTGGGAAAAATGTGCAAATGCACTACAGGGGACTCCTCCTATATCCAATTGATGGTGGACACTGATTGAGTACAGGTGTATGTGGGGGGTGGGGAGGGCTGCTCAACCTCGATAGTCTGGTCAGACCGAATACATAATAAACAGGCAAAAAATTTGGGGGAGCATACCCATGTATTTCCAAAGCTGCTGCAGCTATGAACCAAAAGACATGTATATTAAAAAAGAATAGCGCGCAAATGCAAAAGAAATTACTACCAAATCTGAAGAGAGTCCATAAATAAAAATGGGGGTTTGGTCCCACCATATGGCCATATCGTGCTCAAGCCCACTACTGCGTCAAAGTACCCCATTATCAGTGGGTCCTACACTATCCATGAAAAAGAGATGAATCCAACCTTTCTAACCCTTGGAGATAAAACTCCTTGCTGGGAAAAATGTGCAAATGCACTACAGGGGACTCCTCCTATTTTTTTCTGTATAGTATAGCGTTTCAAAAATAGAAAAGTATTTTTTTATTTTTTTCCCTTTGTGATTGATTTAATTTATTTCAGGTACTTATATAACACCATTATTTTTTTGCAGCCCTTTACATTTATATAGTACATTTACGTCAGTCCCTACCCTCAAGGAGCTTACAATCTAAAGTCACCAACTCACATTCATATATACACAAACTAGGATCAATTTAGACAGGAGCCAATTCACCTACCAGCATGTCTTTGGAGTGTGGGAGGAAACTTGTAGCATTCCCTTTTTTTGTTACATTTTTAGAAAATGTATCAACAAAGACATGTATATCAATTTATTAACAGTCTAAGGCTCCATTCACATGTAGGCGTTTTGGGGGCGTTTTTCTGCTGTAGGATCAGCTCTCAAAGCGCCCAGCAAGACAAATCCTATCCATTTCAATGGCCCCTGTTCACATCTGAGCGTTTTGACGCTGTGAGCAAAACGCCCAACGCTCAAAAAAGTACATGAGCTTCTTTTTGGGCAGATTACAGGCGTTTTCCATTGGTCTCTATTCAATCTAAAAACGCCTGCACAAAAAACGCCTGCAAAAATGCCCATAAAAATGCCTAACAAAACGCCCATAAAAACACCTGTAATAGCAACGCCAAGATGTGAACGTAGCCTAAAACCTGTTGTTCTCGACTCCATCCATTCATTTATCCATCCATACTGAGATTTATAAAAAAAAAAAATGGCCACGGTGGTGGTTTGAAGCTGAACTCAAGGAATTCAGCTACAGTACTTTGTAAAAACTGCATGCATACCATGAGTTAAGTCCATCTAGGTGCCTTCCACCTCGCAGACGTTTATTATTCCCATCTGGCAGGATTATTGTGCTTCAGGAAGATAACGTCTGGAGTTCTAATGATATTCACTTTTCTCTCAGTTGCTTCAAGAGCAGAGTTGCTTGAACTGCTATGCCCACTTCTTTCCTCCTTCTGCCCATTCACAGGAGCCTTTGCATTATGTGAACTCATCCAGCCAGAGTGTATCCTCTGGGAGTGCAATAAACTTGCTGCATATAAGTAAGAGAAGTCCTAGAGGTGACATGCACCTCATTGGACTTAACTCATAGTGTACCTGCACTTTTTGCAAAGTTGCTGAATTCCTGGAATTCAACTTTAATATTTGTTTTCTATTATATTTTTTCATTATTGCTTGTGATAATATGGTCCTTTTTTTTTTTTTTATAACCTAAGAAAAATGTTTATTTTGATAATCCGGAGGAAAGCATTTCTCTTTCTAATTATATGATTCGTCAATCAGGTTTTATATTAATTTAATATATATTTTATGAGTCAAATATTTTGGAAAGGGTGCTTTTTTTAAATGTATTACATTTTTAAAAGTCCTTGATTTTCCTTACACACAATTAGTAAACAGTGGGAGGATAGACGGGGCACACACAGGTAGTAAAGTGCAAGGAGAAGCCAGTGAGGTCTGCCCCTCAGCACAGTTCACTTCCTATTATCCATCTAACAAATGAAATGTCTCATTCTTCTCTTTACAGAGGGCGTCACCTGGCTCTCTTTATGCACAGAGGGCCTTGCTCCAGTATCTTTTCTCAGTCTGTTGCACTCAGTTGTTTGTCCCTCTGTTAGGTTCCATTCACATATTGGCTTCCGGATTGCAGGCAAAATTGCTGCGATTCTGCCCACGATCCCGAATCATTGCAAATCACGGGATGCCCATGCAATTCCTGTGACTTGCAATGGCTCCCTAAATGCGGCATGATTTTGCAGCGATTGTCATCCGACAATAAAATCGTGCAAACAGAATCGCGGGATGTCTGTCGGCAAAAATAAGTTTTTGTGCTTTTTGATGAATCGCAGCAAAATTGCGCCGCATTTGGGGTGCTATTGCAAGTCATGGGAATCGCACTGGCGTCCCGCGATTTGCAAATCTATTCGGGATCTCGGGCAGAATCGTGGTGATTCTGCCTGCAATCCGGGACGCCAATATGTGAACAGAGCCTTATACTCAGGACTTCACCTCTGTTACATACAATGCTTATACTTCTTTGTTACATGCAAAACCTTATTGCTGTTTATCACACATGGTTCCTCATCATTCTGTTACATAGTGATTTGTTTTTCCCTCTCTGACACACAGGGGTTGATTTACTAAAACTGGAGAGCGCAAAATCTGGCGCAGCTGTGTGTCATAGCTTGTTCAGTTAAGCTTTGACAAAAAAAAAAAAAACATGGAAGCTGATTGGTTTCTCTGCAGAACTGCACCAGATTTTGCTTTCTTCCGTTTTAGTAAATCAACCCCAGAGTGTCTCAATACTTTGTTACATGCAGTGCCTCATTACTCTGGTATGTGCAGTGCCTTATCCCTCTGTTACACACAATGCCTCGTCCTTGTCTGTTTAGTGCTGCATTATACAGTCATGGCCCAAAATATTGGCACCCCTGCATTTCTGTCAGATAATACACCACTTCACCCAGAAAATTGTTGCAATTAAAATGTTTAGGCATTCTCCTGTTTATTTCGCATGTTTGTATTGGTATGACACAAAAAAAAGAGAAACAAAAAGCCAAATCTGACACATTCCACGCAAACTTCCAAAAATGGACTGCACAAAATGATTGGCACCCTAAATTTAGTATTTGGTAGCACACTCTTTGGAAAAAATAACTGAAATCAATCGCTTCCTGCAACCATCAATGAGTTTTACACCTCTCTACTGGAATTTTGGACCACCTTTTTTACCAACTGCTCCAGGTCTCTGATTGGAAGGGTTCCTTTTCCCAGCTGCTGTTTTGAGATCTCTCCACAGGTACTCTGTGGGATTTTTAGATATGGACTCATTGCTGGCCAGTTCAGTATTCTCCAACAATTTGTCTTAAACCATTTCTGTGTGCTTTTTGAACATGTGTTTTGGGTCATTGTCCTGCTGAAAAGCCCTGTACACACGCACAGATTGTTGGCCAACCGATCGGCCGTCTTTTGTCCAGTGTTGTTTGTTGGTTGAAATGTGCTCTAGACTTGCACCAACAAAAACCAACTTCAGAAGTGATGTCATGTGATGGTTGACTTTCCGTGTATTTTTTCTTCTCTGAGCATGCCCAGTCTTGCTCATCTGATTTTTGTCTGCCGAAATCTGTACTGACTGAGGAACAATCGGCCGTTCTTTGTTGGCCAACAAAAATTTTATAGCACGCACACCAGATTTTTTTTGGCCGAAAATTCGCAGTTGGTTGTGGGAAGCATCATACTAACAAGCCTACAATCGGCAGATCGGACGTTGGCCGACAATTTACGGCCACAATCTGTGTGTGTGTACGGGGCTTAATGGGCCATACACACTATACAATTTTCTTTAGACTTTTTCCTTCAGACTTACCAAAACCATATAATATGAGGTCAAACCTAAACCCTTTCAATTTGTATGCAATTAGGCAGGCCCTTGCACTACATAGAAAAGGTAAATCTAAAGGAAATCTGACAACAAAAGTTGTATAGTGTGTATCCAGCTTTAGTCCCATTACCTCTGATGGAGACCCAACTTTCTGACACTGGGCCCTACAATGCACCCCAGAATGCTTTTATAGCCTTCAGATTTCATAATGACACACACACAGTCACAACATCCAGTGCCTGAAGCAGCAAAGCAACTCCAAAACATCAGTAAACCTCCACCATGTTTGACTGTAGAGACTGTATTCTTTCCTTAAAAGCCTAATTTCTTATCTGAAAACAGAAGAATGAAGGACTTTACCAAAAAGCTTAAATTTTGTTTCGGCTGTCCACAGCACATTCTCCCAAAATGATTTTGACTTCTTTGGGTACGTTTTGGCAAACTCCAATCTGGCTTTTTTATGTTTTTGTGTCAGCAGTGGGGTCCTCATTGGTCGCCTATCATAGCATCCCTTTTTATTCAAATGGTGACATATAGTGTAAGCTTACACAGTTGTACCGTGTGCCTGAAGGTCAGCTTGAATTTGTCTGGTATCCACCATTCGAACAATCCTTCGCTGCAATCTTTGATCAATTTTTCTCTTTCGTCCACATCTAGGGAGATTAGCTACAGTGCCATGGGCTGTAAACCTCTTGACAATGTTGCGCGCAGTGGATGCAGGAACAATAAAATAATTGTAAAGCCTTGTTTTTTTTTTTAAAACAAACCTGGTATACTTTCTTGCTCTGTGCGATGGATTTTTACAGAGCAGCCTGGATCCTCCTCTTCCCGGGGTCCCTCTTCGGCTCTCCTGGCCCTCCCCTCCTATTGAGTGCCCCCACAGCAAGCAACTTGCTGTGGGGGCACCTGAGCTGAGTCATAGCTCCCTGTGTCCATTCAGGCACAGAGCCGTGACTCGGCCCCACCCTCTCTCTCTCTCCTGGCTGAGTGATTTTGATTGACAGCGGCATGAGCCAATCACGCCGCGCTGCTGTTTCATCCAATGAGGAGGGGAGCCCCAGGCAGCTTAGACGCTCCTGCAACATTGCTGGATAAAGAAGGAAAGAAGGGCTCAGGTAAGTATTGGGGGGGGGGCTGCTGCACACAGAAGTTTTTTTATCTTAATGCATAGAATGTATCATGATAAAAAAAGCCTTCTGCCTTTAGAATTCCTTTAAGATCTCTGGAGATGGACTTGTAACCTGAAGATTGTCAATGCTTTTCCAAAATTTTTGTTTTCAAATCCTCTGAGAGTAAAGTTTTCACCATTTTAACTGGCTGCCGGTAGGCTTGTGACGGTATCAGATTTTCATGCTGCGATTAATTGATTAAGGTTTTGCCACGGTATACGGTATTATCACGGTATTCTATTATTAAATTTAAATTATTAAATTTCCACCTCACTTCAATTTCATTGCTGAATTTAGGGGCTTTGGTTCACTTATGCACATTATTATATATGTATAACTAAGGGGCCCTGCGCTTACGGATATTAAAATAAAGTACTGTGTATCAAGCTGCTAGCTGCAGTGAAAAGTGCTGGTGCTCTTTTAAAAATGAGGGATGTGAGTGCAGCGCTGCTTTAAAATTATAAATCTATAAATATATATAAAACATATAGAATTGTGCAATAACTTATTACATCTGTGGTGATCTTCAAAGGAATAATATGAAGTGTACAATCATAAAAATCTAATATTTATACACAATGTGTTCCAAATAAATAAATATATAAATAATTGTCCATAAATAAATCTTTCCAGAATGCTGTGACTTTTTCCGATATTCATAAAGTGCTTGAGTGTTCAAAATGTGCAATAAGCGGGGTTTCCCCCTTAAGATGTCTGCTTACCATCAACTGGATGTAATCAGGCATGGAATAAAGGCTTTACACTCTGTTTTTCAATTGGTGAGTGAGGAATATTAGCTGGAACCTCAAGATTCATCGCCCCCGTATCCTCAAAAAGAGAAGCTTTTCATGGTGAAGTTTGTTTTAAACAACACATTTATTGGGTACATGGCGGGGATTTATACTCACAAACAACAAAATAAAACAAGCAGAGAGCGGCTCGGTGGTGTGCTGCTCCCGCAGCATACGATCCTCCGGCCGGGGATCACGTGGTACTCGCTCTACCTATCGCTAGACGCGTTTCGCTGTGACACACAGCTTCATCTGTAGCTGATTTGTGAGGGGTACCACTCGATTAAATATGCTACATTGCCACTCCTCCTTTCTTTCAAGTCCAGAGACTTGTTACATTACGTTTAATATGTTGCAACCCTTCGCTAATGGAATGGGTACATCGGAGTGTGTGCTATCTGAAAACATGCCATTTAAAAACAATGCTAATCTTTAATTGACTACTCGAAGTTTATTTAAAAACAATGGCTCAATTATCATGGGTCAATCAGGTGTGCAAACACACTCCCTGTTCACTACTCATAATGAGTCTTATGTGTTTTTGCAATTACAATTGGTTGTAGCCCATACATCTTGCGATTGGTCATGAGCGATTCCATGAAAAATATATTACATTACAATATAGCTCATAGTTCAGAAAATATATATATATATACTGTTTACAAGGCTGGAACTCAGTTTAATCCATAAAAAATACATTGAGGCTTCTAAAACACTTTAAAATGTGCTAAAATTAATAAATACTACAAAATTATTAAAAATCATTAATAAAACAATTAATGTCTATTTCAACATTCAAACCTTTAGGTGTCATACTATCTAATTTATGGATCCACCATGTTTCATTTTGAGATATGGCTCTCCTCATATTGGTCCCTCTCCAATGTTTTTCTATCGTGTCTATCGCACAGAATTTTAATTTACTAGGGTCTTTATTATGTACAATTCTAAAATGATTGGACAAACTGTGCTTTTTAAAACCTTTTTTGATATTCGCAATATGCTCTCTGAGCCTGATCCTTAGTTCTCTGGTGGTACGTCCTATGTACTGGAGTCCACATTCACACTCCAGTAAATAGGTAACGTGGGTGGTCCTGCATGTAATGAACTTTTCAATTTTATATTGTCGCTTGGTGACATTCGATTTAAAGTGCGTTTCTTTTTTAGATTTGTTGTTCTTTCTACATGTGCGGCAAATCACACAATTTCCGCATCTATAAAATCCTTTTTGATCTAGGAAAGTCACTGTTTTCTTCGGAGGGTCGGGTATGTTTTTAGCGATTTTGTCTTTCAAGATAGGTGGTCTTCTATAGATGAATTGAGGTTTTTTGGGTAAAATATTCTTAAAAACAGGGTCTCTCATTAAAATGGGCCAATGGGTTTTAAAAATGCTTTCTAATTGCTTGTACTGCTGGTTAAAATCTGTACAGAAGGCGGTTTGATGGGTCTTTTTAGGTTTCTTGCTGGGTTTTAATAATTCTTTTCTGTCCATATTGACGATTTTTTGTTGAATCTGATTCAAATTTGCAGTTTTGTATCCTTTATCTTTAAATCTTTGCAGCAACATGTCAGACTGCTGCAAATAATCATTTTGGGATTGACAGTTTCTCCTTAGTCTCAACAATTGTCCTTTTGGGATTGCTGCTAACCAATTAGGATGGTGATTGCTATTAGTTGGTATGTAGCTGTTTCTGTCCGTACTTTTGAAGTACGTTTTTGTCGACATATGGTTATTTGATTTAAAAATAGTGAGATCTAAGTAATTAATTTCTTGTTCATTTATTGTTGCTGTAAAAGTAATTTGGTATCTGTTTGTATTCAAAGACTCTATATTCAGATAAGGATTCTTGCGAACCCTCCCATATGATTAAAATATCGTCTATAAATCTTTTAAAAGCTTTTAATTGGGGGTGGGGTTTGTTAAAAATATATTCAGCTTCCCATTTATTCATGAATATGTTTGCTACTGTGGGGGCATACTTAGCCCCCATATCTACGCCTTTGGTTTGCTTATAAAAGTGCTTGCAGTGCCAAAAATAATTATTGCACATGGCCCATTCTAAAATGTCTAATAAAAACTCAATTTGGGATGGCGGTAATTTCTTATCTGCCTTCAAGGCCCATTTGACTGCTGTTAAGGCGTCTTTTTGATTTATGTTAGTATATAATGAATTTACATCCACACTCGCTAAAATTGTATTGTCATTTGTTTTAAAGTGCTCAATAAAATTTAGCACATCTCTGCTATCTTTGAGGTAGGATGTTGTTTTCTTCACTAGTGGTTGGAGATGGAAATCTATATATTCGCCTACCCTTGCAAAAATCGATTCTATTCCATTTATAATCGGATTTTTTGCAAGGGTAGGCGAATATATAGATTTCCATCTCCAACCACTAGTGAAGAAAACAACATCCTACCTCAAAGATAGCAGAGATGTGCTAAATTTTATTGAGCACTTTAAAACAAATGACAATACAATTTTAGCGAGTGTGGATGTAAATTCATTATATACTAACATAAATCAAAAAGACGCCTTAACAGCAGTCAAATGGGCCTTGAAGGCAGATAAGAAATTACCGCCATCCCAAATTGAGTTTTTATTAGACATTTTAGAATGGGCCATGTGCAATAATTATTTTTGGCACTGCAAGCACTTTTATAAGCAAACCAAAGGCGTAGCTATGGGGGCTAAGTATGCCCCCACAGTAGCAAACATATTCATGAATAAATGGGAAGCTGAATATATTTTTAACAAACCCCACCCCCAATTAAAAGCTTTTAAAAGATTTATAGACGATATTTTAATCATATGGGAGGGTTCGCAAGAATCCTTATCTGAATATATAGAGTCTTTGAATACAAACAGATACCAAATTACTTTTACAGCAACAATAAATGAACAAGAAATTAATTACTTAGATCTCACTATTTTAAATCAAATAACCATATGTCGACAAAAACGTACTTCAAAAGTACGGACAGAAACAGCTACATACCAACTAATAGCAATCACCATCCTAATTGGTTAGCAGCAATCCCAAAAGGACAATTGTTGAGACTAAGGAGAAACTGTCAATCCCAAAATGATTATTTGCAGCAGTCTGACATGTTGCTGCAAAGATTTAAAGATAAAGGATACAAAACTGCAAATTTGAATCAGATTCAACAAAAAATCGTCAATATGGACAGAAAAGAATTATTAAAACCCAGCAAGAAACCTAAAAAGACCCATCAAACCGCCTTCTGTACAGATTTTAACCAGCAGTACAAGCAATTAGAAAGCATTTTTAAAACCCATTGGCCCATTTTAATGAGAGACCCTGTTTTTAAGAATATTTTACCCAAAAAACCTCAATTCATCTATAGAAGACCACCTATCTTGAAAGACAAAATCGCTAAAAACATACCCGACCCTCCGAAGAAAACAGTGACTTTCCTAGATCAAAAAGGATTTTATAGATGCGGAAATTGTGTGATTTGCCGCACATGTAGAAAGAACAACAAATCTAAAAAAGAAACGCACTTTAAATCGAATGTCACCAAGCGACAATATAAAATTGAAAAGTTCATTACATGCAGGACCACCCACGTTACCTATTTACTGGAGTGTGAATGTGGACTCCAGTACATAGGACGTACCACCAGAGAACTAAGGATCAGGCTCAGAGAGCATATTGCGAATATCAAAAAAGGTTTTAAAAAGCACAGTTTGTCCAATCATTTTAGAATTGTACATAATAAAGACCCTAGTAAATTAAAATTCTGTGCGATAGACACGATAGAAAAACATTGGAGAGGGACCAATATGAGGAGAGCCATATCTCAAAATGAAACATGGTGGATCCATAAATTAGATAGTATGACACCTAAAGGTTTGAATGTTGAAATAGACATTAATTGTTTTATTAATGATTTTTAATAATTTTGTAGTATTTATTAATTTTAGCACATTTTAAAGTGTTTTAGAAGCCTCAATGTATTTTTTATGGATTAAACTGAGTTCCAGCCTTGTAAACAGTATATATATATATATTTTCTGAACTATGAGCTATATTGTAATGTAATATATTTTTCATGGAATCGCTCATGACCAATCGCAAGATGTATGGGCTACAACCAATTGTAATTGCAAAAACACATAAGACTCATTATGAGTAGTGAACAGGGAGTGTGTTTGCACACCTGATTGACCCATGATAATTGAGCCATTGTTTTTAAATAAACTTCGAGTAGTCAATTAAAGATTAGCATTGTTTTTAAATGGCATGTTTTCAGATAGCACACACTCCGATGTACCCATTCCATTAGCGAAGGGTTGCAACATATTAAACGTAATGTAACAAGTCTCTGGACTTGAAAGAAAGGAGGAGTGGCAATGTAGCATATTTAATCGAGTGGTACCCCTCACAAATCAGCTACAGATGAAGCTGTGTGTCACAGCGAAACGCGTCTAGCGATAGGTAGAGCGAGTACCACGTGATCCCCGGCCGGAGGATCGTATGCTGCGGGAGCAGCACACCACCGAGCCGCTCTCTGCTTGTTTTATTTTGTTGTTTGTGAGTATAAATCCCCGCCATGTACCCAATAAATGTGTTGTTTAAAACAAACTTCACCATGAAAAGCTTCTCTTTTTGAGGATACGGGGGCGATGAATCTTGAGGTTCCAGCTAATATTCCTCACTCACCAATTGAAAAACAGAGTGTAAAGCCTTTATTCCATGCCTGATTACATCCAGTTGATGGTAAGCAGACATCTTAAGGGGGAAACCCCGCTTATTGCACATTTTGAACACTCAAGCACTTTATGAATATCGGAAAAAGTCACAGCATTCTGGAAAGATTTATTTATGGACAATTATTTATATATTTATTTATTTGGAACACATTGTGTATAAATATTAGATTTTTATGATTGTACACTTCATATTATTCCTTTGAAGATCACCACAGATGTAATAAGTTATTGCACAATTCTATATGTTTTATATATATTTATAGATTTATAATTTTAAAGCAGCGCTGCACTCACATCCCTCACATTATTATATAGTCAGTCAGTACAGACTCTGTGAACCAGGCCTAAAATAGGTCATCAAGCAGTGTCTGGCCTAACTGGTCCTGGCGCTCGGCTCCGATCCGATGGCCTGGTCATTAAGAGGGCAAATCCTTGTGGTCAAGAAGTGGTTAAACCCGAAGGAGGTGTTGTTTATAAATTACTTTACTATCGCTTTAGGCCTGGTTCACATGTATGCGGGTTGGCGGCCCACATTTGCACAGGCATAGCAGCCCATTGATTTGAACGGGCTGCTATGCCTTCATTTTCCGCAGAAAAAAGGTGCATGCAGCATTTTTTTTAAATTCAGTGGCCTTGAAATCCATCCTGCTTTTGCACCATGCGACTAACCTGCAGTTCCTGCTCTGGCAAGCTTTCTGCATTTTTTGTATACGTGGGCACGGCATTTAAAAACAGTTTGCGTGTGCAGCAACGGCAGGTAAGTCGCATGGTGTAAAAGAAGAATGGATTTCATGGCCACTGCATTTTTTTAAATTCTGCATGCACCTTTTTTCAGCTGAAAACGCAGGCATAGCAGCTCAAGCCCATTCACATCAATGGGCTGCTATGCCTGCGCAAATGTGGGCCCCCAACCCGCATACATGTGAACCAGGCCTAAAGCAATAGTAAAGTCATTAATTGGTTAATGGAGGACCGTTGTTTTTATCTATTAATGACTTTACTATTGCTTTAGGCCTGATTCACATGTATGCGGGTTGGGGGCCCACATTTGCACAGGCATAGCAGCCCATTGATGTGAATGGGCTTGAGCTGCTATGCCTGCGTTTTCAGCTGAAAAAAGGTGCATGCAGAATTTAAAAAAATGCAGTGGCCATGAAATCCATCCTTCTTTTGCACCATGCGACTTACCTGCCGTTGCTGCACACGCAAACTGTTTTTAAATGCCGTGCCCACGTATACAAAAAATGCAGAAAGCTTGCCAGAGCAGGAACTGCAGGTTAGTCGCATGGTGCAAAAGCAGGATGGATTTCAAGGCCACTGAATTTTAAAAAAATGCTGCATGCACCTTTTTTCTGTGGAAAATGAGGGCATAGCAGCCCGTTCAAATCAATGGGCTGCTATGCCTGTGCAAATGTGGGCCGCCAACCCGCATACATGTGAGCCGCCAACCCGCATACATGTGAACCGCCAACCCGCATACATGTGAACTACCAACCCGCATACATGTGAACCACCAACCCGCATACATGTGAACCAGGCCTAAAGCAATAGTAAAGTCATTAATAGATAAAAACACCGGTCCTCCTGCAGGTTTAACCACTTCTGGATCGCAAGGATTTGCCCCTTTAAAGACCAGGCCATCGGATCAGAGCGCCAGGACCAGTCATCACCAGGTAGGCCAGACACTGCTTGATGGCTATATAATAATGTAATGTGGGCTGCTAGGCGTGTGTGTGTGTGTGTATATATATATATATATATTAGAGCTGCACGATTCTGGCCAAAATGAGAATCACGATTTTTTAGCTTGGAATAAAGATCACGATTCTCTGTGTAACAAAAAAAAAAAAATTGGGATAACTTTACTGTTACGTTTTTTTTTTTTATTCATTAAAGTCTATTAATTGCGTTTGAAAGACTGCTGCGCAAATACAGTGTGACATAAAATATTACAACAATCGCCATTTTTTTTCTGTAGGGTCTCTGCTAAAAAAATATATAAAATGTTTGGGGGTTCTAAGTACTTTTCTAGCAAAAAAAAACTGATTTTAACTTGCAAGCAACAAGTGTCAGAGAAAGGTCCAGTCTTTAAGAGGTTAAACTTCCTTTCTCCCTGGCAGAGGGAAGGAAAAGATACAAATGTAATCATTTTTGTTTATAGTTACTGGGAGAGCTGTGTGAGTGAATGAGTCATCCAGCTCACTGAAATGTATCAATTCACAAGTCAGACCCAGGAGCAGAGAAACTCGGTATTTTAAAAATGCCACAATAACAATACCGTGGCTATGCAATACCGCGATATATCGAATTACCGAAAACCGGCATATGTCTAGCTGCCGGTGTGATTTCTATAATGTTAGCGCCTGATAATTGATACAGGTGAGTTTAAATTCAAATTACAGGAGCATCACAAACTTGGAATGCAATTATTTCCTACAATTTTAAGATGGTGCCAATAATTTTGTTCAGTTGATTTTTGGAGTTTTGCGTGGAGTGTGTCAAATCTGGCTTTTTGTTTCTCCACTTTTTTGTTTCATACCAATACAAACAAAAGAAAGAAACATGAAAATGCCTAAACATTTGTAATTGCCTCAATTTTCTGACAGAAATGCAGGGATGTCAATATATATATATACACACACAGGGCCGTTTGAAGGAATTTGGGGGCCCCAAGCAAAATGGACATGGAGGCCCCCCGCACACACGCAAAGCCTACAGGAACCACAGCATAGCCATACAGTTTAAGTTCACCCAAAAAATGAGTACAGTGCAAATACTGCTTGAAAAAATATTTGAAATTTGAACATTTTCAACAATTGAACATTTGCAAAAAACACCACTGTACCATAAAATCAAATATACATTAAAAAGTGCACAATAACTAGGCCGCCTAGGCTGGGCCGGGGCTGGTGCGCACTGCGCAGATGCGCGCCACCGTCGCGCACTCTCCCCCTAGCGAGCCGGCGCCGCGTGACATCATGCCGCTCCTCCGCTGTGCGCCCGCCCCGCCGGACTGTCACAGGCCGCCTGTGTGTTGTGAGGCCGGCCTGTGTGTGTGAGGCGCGGCCGTGGCGTTTGTGTTTTGGGTTTTTGGGATAATGTTAGTCTCTGTCTTGGGTCTTGGGGCCCCAGGCCAGCTCGGGGCCCCAAGCAATTGCTTGTTTTGCCTACCTTGACACGACAGGCCTGCACACACACACTGGCTCATCCTTCTTTGTTACACTAAGAGTCTTGTCTTACTGTCATTTCGAGCATTGCATAGCTTATTGGTAAATCAGAAGAAGATTTTACAATTTTAATGAACTGCATGGCCAAAATATGCTTGGGTATAATCAAAATGTTCCAATTAGCAGATTATAGTTTTGTACAACCTCATCGAAATTTCATGAATGTATTGGAGTTTGTGGTTCTACTTACCTTTTTAGGTTTCCCCACAATTCTACCTAAGCAGTGTATATTGCAAAATCAAATTGTAATATGTGGCGAGCTCTATTTACATTTATCTTGGACTTTAACAAAATTGCTAAGCTCAGTCCTTAAATATCTTAATTTCAGTCCAAAGTAATGTACAGTACCTCCTCTTTTGCCTGTCTTATGTATGTGTATGTACAGCCCAAACCAAGCTTTTGAATCTTCCCTAACATTTCTGTCCTGGTAGCAAAAGTCAAAGCAAACAGAGATGAGGATACAGACTGTGATATAAATGTTACAGAGGGTCTAACCCTTCCCCAGGCCTCTCAAAACTAAAAATAGGATTTGCCTGGAGATGCATTATAATTGTTGTAGACAGCCTTTGCTGTAATTTTTACTTACTCTCCTCCTTCATCATATGTTTTCCCACACTCCCCCCTTTTGTGTGTAACAAATGCATGACACTGTTTCTTTGGGTTTGCTTATAAATTAAAGATATTGATACATTCACCCTGGACATGTTTGTTAGGATTCCCACACTTTACAATCTGATTGTACAATTTTCTAATGTCAGGTCGAATGCACAAAAAAGAAAATGCTTGAAGGATGGCTTTTTTAGCATTATTCTGTCTGCATGTAACAATCTCCACTAGGACCGTGCAATTGTCTTTAGATTTAACATGTGAGGGATTACCAAACAACCTATTCAAAGTTATCTTCAGATAGTTAAAGGAGAGGTACACAGCCAAAGCTAGTTTGGCTGTACATCTCCTATGAATCACAGTACAGTTTGTTTTGCACTCAGAGAGTGGGCAGAAGTCTGCTTTCTGCTGATGTCATAGAGTCGGTCCAGGCTCATCACGACCATGGAGTCAGGATCTGCCCACATACCTGGATAAGCACCCGGCTGAGCCTCTTAGCGATCCGCTGAGAGCCTGAGCCAGCCCCTCCCACCCCCTCCACAGCCCAGCACTCCAGTGAGCGAGGAGTGGAAGAGCAGAGAGCTGCTGATTGACAGTCCCTATCTCTGCTCACGGAGCTGTGAGAACCAAGCGATCATCAGTGTTCGATCACTCAGTTCTCAGTGTTAGAGGAGCTGGGGGAGAGATGCCGCATCGGACTGATGCTGCATACACCTAGGTAAGTATGAATAAAAATGCCCATACATTGCTTTTAACCGCTTGCCGACCGCCGCAAGTAGATATACTGCGGCGGTCAGCCCCGGCCAGGCAAAGTGACGTATATATACGTCACTAGCCTGTGACCGGTTTGTGAGCCAATAGCGGGCGAGCGCGCGCCCGCTGAGGCTCGTTCACGGAGGAGTCCGCGCGTGTGACCCGCGGACCCGATGTCCGCCGGTCACACTACGATCGTCGGTAGAGTGGGAGAAAGGCGGGCGGCTTATGTAAACAAGCCGCCTGTCATTCTCCCCTGTGTAAAAATGGAGATCAGACGGTTCTACTAGGTAGAACCGTTGATCTCTGTTTTTACAATAGGAGACATGTCCAATCACAGTTAGAAACACGCCCCTAGGACACACTTAACCCCTCCCTCTCCAATACAGTTAACCCCTTCCCTGCCAGTGTCATTTTTACAGTAACAGTGCATACTTTTAGCACTGATTACTGCAGTAATGTCACTGGTAACCCCAAAAGTGTCAAAAATGTCAGTCAAGGGTCCGATCTGTCCGCCGCAATGTCGCAAAAATCGCAGATCGCCGCCATTACAAAAAAAAAACACCAAAAATGACAAAAATCTTTCCCTTTGTTAGTAAACGCAATAACTTTTGCGCAGACCAATCAAAATATGCTTTTTGCGATTTTTTTACCAAACATATGTAGCATAAAACAAATTGGCCGAAAATTTTAAAAAATTTAGATTTTTACATTTTTTTTTTTTCATATAAAAAAATGTGAAAAATATTGTTATTTTTGCAAAATTTACGCTCTTTTTTTGTTTATAGCGCATGATCAAAAAATCACACAGGTGATCAAATACCACCAAAAGAAAGCTCTGTTTGTGGGAAAAAAAGGACGTGAAATTCGTTTAGGTACAGCGTCGCACGACCGCGCAATTGTCCGTTAAAATCACGCAGTAAAAAATCGCAAAAAACCCCCTGGTTGGAATGGGGGTAAAATCTTCCGGGGCTTAAGTGGTTAAACCCTCATACTTCATAGTTGTTGATAATTGTATAGGAGTTTGTAATGTGTGTCTATTCAACTATAAAGAATTTGTTGCAAATGAGATAAAAATTTCATATTTCATATTGAATATTTCATATTCAATAATATGAATGTAATGGGTTTTCTGTGGACCTACACATCTTTGTTTCTGTACAGCTGTGTAATGTACATGTCTACTATTTTATCTACATTTTTTATATTGTAGAATTCTAGGATATGCATCTATATACCTTTTTGTTCTACATCAGTCATCCTTACTATTAAATGCCCCTTGGCAAAACCTCCTCTCTTGTGCAAACTGTAAGTTATTGATCAGCCTTGGGCTTTGTTCCTCTGCTGTCTGTTATGTAATATAATTATCTGGACTGGCTGAAGGAGAGAGAAATGGCATGAAGGACATATGTTCCGAAATGGACATTATAAGCAAGACTTTCATCTGAGAGTCCAACCAACTGTTTTTTGTAAAAACTTACAGCAGAGACCTTATAGTCAAAAGATAAATGCATTCTATCCTTTAAAAGTGATAAGGCATTTTAAAAGATATGATGAGCCTATAAACGCAAAGAAGAACACTGGAGTTGTGAAACACGTTTGTCATTGCCAAGCATGCACCACAGTGACTTGCTTCCTGTAGGTGCTGATAAAGGTATTCTATAGAGCAGGGATTCCCAAACTACGGCCCTGCAGCTGTTGGAGAACTACACATCCCATGAGGCATTGTAAAACTCTGACATTCACATACATGACTAGGCATGATGGGAATTGTAGTTCCTGAACAACTGCAGGGCCGTAGTTTGGGAATCCCTGCTATAGAGCAAAGAGAATGATTACTGATTTAGCTGTAGACTATTTTGTTGAGAGAGAGAGTTCAGAGCACTTCTCATGTGAATAAGGACTTGTATCTTAGGAGTGAACCCATGCATTGGCCAAATACTGGAGAAGCTCTAATGGATTACATGGCTTGTGGATCCAGAGCTGCGATGAATGCATGGCCTAAGAGCATGTCTTGGTTTCAGTGGTGATTAGGTTTCTGTTCTTTCTTGACTCCTCTAAATACCAAAAAATTGTGGTTTTACTTTATTCAGAAATGCATGTTAACATATGGCCATGATTACCTTGCTTTAAGTAAACCTGTGTTGCCTGTCTGCCTCCATTAGATCCAGATGAAGGGGAAGTGGTATACTGTATATAATACTGCATATAACACCAGTCTTTGGACTGAAAATACAGATGTTGGAAGGCATTTTGGAAATGTAATATATTGACTCTCCTTACAGCATGGTCATTGTTTATTTCTGCTTGTTGCACTAAACATAACAGGGGAAATCATTAAAATGTCCACAATAATAAGGGACAGGCTTGTGTTATTGCTGGGGGGATTCATGTGATGCTGAGTCACACTGACTGAATAAGTCTAGATGAAGAAATAACAGCTACACTGTATACTCTATATTCTGCAACTACAATTCTAATCATTACATTGAAATCTATTCGTATCACCCTGCAGCCAGTTTTTCCAGGAAAATGTACACCCTTTGTTGATGTGTGAGCTTTTCAGTAGGACAAAGCGTAATAACACTCTGTCTAACAATCAATCATTATACATATATATGTGTATATATGTATGTGTGTGTGTGTATATATATAGGAAACATTTTCTCATACGATACCAGATTGCACGATTTAATTTTATCAGTACAGTTGTCATTCGAAAATACAATACCAATACACTACAACACATTACTTCCCTTCCGCATTCTTATTCTGTTGTACGATACGATATAAGCATGCGGAAAAAAAAAAAAATCGGAAGATCATTCGCCCGATAATCTCATGGTGTGTACCAGGCATAAGATTGTGCATGCAGTTTTCTTTTTTTAAAGCTGATCTATGGGTTTCCTGTCACTTTAAATTGGTACACAATGAGAATAAAAAATTCAGCGCTAAGATCAAATGGATGGGTAAGCAGCTGTACACCAGGATAGGTCAAACCTAACAAAGCCTATAATGTACAATAAAAAGCCTATAATGTACAATAAAAGAAGATAAGGTGCAGCGCTAAGATATAAATAGTGCATAAAATCATTAAAACATCAACATTAAAATGTATTAAAATGCACATAAATGAGCAAAGTTCATAAAGTCCTTAAAAGCTGTTTTCCCATGTGAAAAGGGGAGATTAATAGACCACCACTCCAAACGTGATTCCACCACCACAGATATTACAGCCTCTCACCTCCAGTATTCGACCACTGGGGGTCACAATACAAAACAGCAATATTGGAGACAGCCGGAAGATCAAAGTATCCAGGATTTCAAAAGGGATCTCAAGGATTCATATATGACAATCCGGAAAAATAAATAGGGAAACGATCTAATGCTCTCAGTATATTAAGGACATTTATTAAAGTAAAGGTAAAACTTTGCACTCACAAGTAAGGCACTGTCACAGTGCCAAAATGCAGGCAGAATTGCAGGCAGATATGCAAGCATGTGTTCCAAACATCGGAGCGCCGCCGGTGACGTCAGACTCCTCCCCCGTACGCGTTACGTCAATGGGCGCGACTTCTTCAGCTGGGAATTCACGCCCACGCTTGCATATCTGCCTGCAATTCTGCCTGCATTTTGGCACTGTGACAGTGCCTTACTTGTGATGGTCTCTGACTCGGCCAATCAGAGGAAGCTTTGTGTTCATTCACATGATACAAAGCTGCCTATAAATGGCTGAGCGCCACTCAGACGACTCTAAGGCTGCATTCACATGTCAGCTTATAATCGCGGGCAGAACCACTGCGGTTCCGCCCGCGATTCGGAGATTTATTGCAAATCGCGGGACGCCTAGCGTTGCCCGTTGATTTGCAATAGCCCCCCAAACGCCGAGCGATGTTGCCGCGATTTACGCCCGCCGAATCGCGGCAACATCGCGCAAACAAAATCGCGGGACGCAATACGCTCCAAAGAAGCTCTTGTACTTTTTTGGAGCGTATTGCGTCCCGCGATTTTGTTTGCGCGATGTTGCCGCGATTCGGCGGGCGTAAATCGCGGCAACATCGCTCGGCGTTTGGGGGGCTATTGCAAATCAACGGGCAACGCTAGGCGTCCCGCGATTTGCAATAAATCTCCGAATCGCGGGTGGAACCGCGGCGGTTCTGCCCGCGATTATAAGCTGACATGTGAATGCAGCCTAAAGCTTCATAAAGATCATATAGCACTTAGAGCCAATGCAGCACTTTGTCAAGGAAACTGTTTGTTTGGACCAGCTTGGTCCAAAAAACAAATTAAAGTGACAGGAAACATGGAGATCAGCTTTAGGATTAACTACTTGAACATATGACCCATTTTTGGAAAGTAGACCGTCTGAGGTATTTAGTAAGAGGCATGGTAAGTTTAACCGGTTGCCGACTGCCGCAAGTACATATACTGCGGCGGTCAGCCCCGGCCAGGCAAAGTGACGTACCGGTACGTCACTAGCCTGGAAACCAATAGCGGCGAGCGCGCGCCGCCGGAGGCGCACTCCCGCCTCGGCTCGTTCACGGACACCTCCGTGCTTGTGACCGGCGGACCCGATGTCCGCCGGTCACTCGCGATCGTCTGCTGTGAAGGGAGAAAGGCAGGCGGCTAATGTAAACAAAGCCGCCTGTCATTCTTCCCTGTGTAAAAGCACTGATCTAACGGTCCTGCTATGTAGGACCGTTGATCTGTGCTGTTACACACACAGCCACATCCCTGCACAGTAAGAAGCACGCTCCTAGGGACACACATAGTCACTGCATCTCTAATAAAGTTAACCCCTTCCCTGCCAGTGTCATTTTTACAGTAACAGTGCATATGTATAGCACTGATTATTGTAGTAATGTCACTGGTACCCCCAAAAGTGTCAAAAATGTCAGTCAAGGGTCCGATCTGTCTGCCGCAATGTCGCAGTCCCGCAAAAAAAATCGCAGATCGCCGCCATTACTCGCTAAAAAAAAAGACAACAACAAAAATGACAAAAATCTTTCCCTTAGTTAGTAAATGCAATAACATTTGCGCACACCAATCAAAATACGCTTATTGTGATTTTTTTTTACCAGACATAGGTAGCAGAAAACAAATTGGCCAAAAATTTAAAAACATTTAGATTTTTACATTTTTTTTGGGAATTTCATATAAAAAATTTGAAAAATATTGTTATTTTTGCAAAATTGTCGCTCTTTTTTTGATTATAGCGCATGATCAAAAAATTGCACAGGTGATCAAATACCACCAAAAGAAAGCTCTGTTTGTGGAAAAAAAAGGATGTCAAATTCGTTTAGGTACAGAGTCGCACGACTGCGCAATTGTCCATTAAAGTCGCGCAGTGCCGAATTGCAAAATACCCCCTGGTCAGAAAGGGGGTAAAATCTTCCGGGGCTTAAGTGGTTAAGGAAAATAGGAAAATTAGGAAAAATAAATAATTTTGGAATTAAATCGGGGAAATTAAGAAATGTATTCACTTTTTTTTTTTAAATCTAACCAGTGCAGTACAGTGTCGTCATATGATGGGTGTGGCGGTGATGACGGGTGACCATATGTTTAGGAAAAAAGATAATTTTTTATTACATTTTTTTAAATCCTGTCATTAGTAGTTCAGTCTCACCATAGTGACCGTGTGCTACATTCATGGCTGTTTTGTTTACATTGTATAGTGATCGCTATGACCAATTATGATACCCTGGACACTCTTAGCAGCCGGGTACCGAGTGCCGTGATCCAGGAGTGTGTTCACCAGACCCAGTAGTTACGGAATAGCGACACTGTGCGGCCCATGGGGCATGCCAGTGTGCTTGCTCACTGTGACGTACTAGTATGTTGCGCTGCCATTTGCTTACTGTACATTTACTGTGAATGGTTTGGCAGGCGGTTAATGTACATGCCAGTTTCACCAGATTAACCACTTGCCGTCTGCTCACTCGAGCACTACTGCGGCAAAGTGGTTGGTTATCGTCTGGCGACGTAGACCTACGTCGCCAGACACTCCCCTTTCTCCGGAGGCTCGCTCCTGCTGTATTCAGTCACATTGGGAGTCGGGCCAGGGGAGGAGCAGCGGCGATCGCCGCTGCTCTTCCCCAATCGTCGGGGAATCGAGTGTGGAGATCCGCCTGCTTGTGTAAAGAAATCGGGCGGATCTCCTAAGTGACAGACAGGGTCAGATTGCAGGGTTCAACATAGCTGAACCCTAGATCTGTCCCTGTGTCACCTCCCCCCACACACGTTAGTAAGCACCAGGCATACATTAACCCCTCCCTCTCCAATAAAATTAACCCCTTCCCTGCCAGTGTCATTTTTACAGTAACAGTGCATATTTTTAGCACTGATTACTGTAGTAATGTCACTGGTACCCCCAAAAGTGTCAAAAATGTCAGTCAGGGGTCCGATCTGTCCGCCACAATGTCGCAGTCCCACAAAAAAAATCGCAGATCGCCGCCATTACTCGTTAAAAAAAAAAACACCAAAAATGACAGAAATCTTTCCCTTAGTTAGTAAACGCAATAACGTTTGCGCAAACCAATCAAAATACGCTTATTGTGATTTCTTTTACCAAACATAGGTAGCAGAAAACAAATTGGCCAAAAATTTAAAAAAAATTTGATTTTTACATTTTTTTGGGGGGAATTTCATATAAAAAAAATGTGAAAAATATTGTTATTTTTTTCAAAATTTATGCTCTTTTTTTGTTTATAGCCCAAAAAGTAAAAATCGCACAGGTGATCAAATACCACCAAAAGAAAGCTCTGCTTGTGGGAAAAAAAGGACGTAAATTTCGTTTGGGTACGGTGTTGCACGACCGCGCAATTGTCAGATAAATTCGCACAGTGCCGAATCGCAAAAAGTGGCTCAGACGTAAGACAGCAAAATCCTCTAGTGGTAAAGTGGTTAATAGCTATGCACATTTTTTAGAAATTCCTACTTTGTCTTCATTCTTGTTTGTTACCAATTTCACCCACCCTCTACTTTTCAATAAAGGCTAAAGATTTGTCCACACATTTTTTTGGAGGATAGGAGGACTTATCTGCGTGTGAAGCTGCACAGGCCAAGGGTAACCCATAGTGATGTACAGAACAAGTTCAATAACATTTACCCATTTTCATGTTTTTTGTTTAAACTGTTTGTTGTCGCGATAAAGCAACCTTTGCTTTCAGTGGTAGCATTGCAGTGAATAGATCGTAGTCAAAGGATTGCAACAAGCAAGCCTCCCACCCACCTCCTTTGTGTGAGAGACTTCAAATGGAAACTGCTGTCCTGAGTCCAGGCATGCATACTTGTTTTGGGAAAGTGAAATTGAACCTATGCAGCTTGCCTAACCTCAATGTCCTGGAATGATATAAAGCCCAGAAATCAGAGATTGGCCACTTCCATCTGAGGCTTTGTTCATGACTATTTTGTTTCTTGGTATGGCTCAGTAGTCATCTGATTTCTTTTCTGAGGATTTGTTTAGTCATCTACTATGACCTGCTTAATGCTTGACCATATTTATCAACATGTTTTTATTGAAAAGCATTATTTTTCCCGAAAAATCGATCATGTTTAGCTTCTCCTTCTCTAGCTGTGCACCTGGGAGAGTCAGAATCCATGTACAAAAGAAGCTTGTGTATATGGTTGGTGCATTGACTGAGACTTCCACATTGGACTTGATTTAGTATATACAGCGACCTGTACATAATCAATTTTAATATTTCAAGCTCTATATGGTCATTATTGGAACAATTTATCTGTTTCTGACTTGCATTATATGTTTGTGTACCAAGACTCTCTTTATGTCTATTCTATTACAGTTGTAGTATGCTGTTTTTAGACACTATATTTACTGTGGCTGGCAGTTATATAGTGCATCCATTTCCATAAACGTGGATGCCAACTGGGATGTACACAGCAGGCTTGAGCACTCCGCAAAGGGAACTTTGTGAAGTTCATGACCCATTTTCAGGATTAACAAGTTTAATGAAGTGGTGAAGGTGATTGGTTTCAGACATTTACTGAGGCCATTATGAGAATGGAGTTCACAACCTGCTAAATTGCTCCTGATACAGACTGTGACATCTTGGGAATTCTTGCTTGGATTATTTCCTGGGCAATTGGTGTGGTGGATTTTTTTTTTTCAAACACCTGGCATATCAAGCTGTGGTTAATGTAGTTGGCTTATTTTAGCAAAGCCTATATAAAGAAAATTCTCCCAAAAGAATGGTTTTGCTTAAATTGAAATAATGCTATAGTTGAACCTATGACTGCAATATTGCTTTCTGTGTTTTATGCTGCCATCTTTGTAATCCATCATTAAAGTGAACAATTTTGACATTTGATTGAAAGCACAAATGCAGGACATTTAAACATGTCTACATGCATGATAAATGTCACCTTTCTGAATTACTATGTTAAAGCTGTCCAAATGGCTATTCATATCAAGCCAGGCTCCTTTATACTAAAGGTTGGGAAGCGTTTTACAAGCTGATACACTGCATGGACTTTTAAATAATGCCTAGTAATATGAGAGGAGCCATCATTCTTAGATACAAAAATATTTGAATATATTCCCCTTACTTTCAAAAACATTTTTGGCTTCTGTATGAAAACTGGAGTAACCTTTATGTGGTCTAGTTTAGCTGGTTATTGTGTTACAGCCTTTATCAACATTTAAACATAGGGGGATCCCTTGAAATAGCTTTCTGGTCTCAAGGAACCCCAGGTAATTATTATTATATATACAGCTTAAAGTACATTAGATGGTCAGTGGCGATAACACCCCTTACATTTGTGGTCACTGGAAGAATGCTCCTTACATTGTGGTCATTAGGAAGAATTTCCCCTTACAGATAGATAGAAAAGATCATTAGCGAGAGTGGTTACGCCTCTAAAAGGTAGACATTGCTCATTACTCAGGGAACACCCAACAACCTCTGGAGGAACCCTGGTTGAGAGAGGCTGCTGTTTAGTAAAATTAAAAACCTTGTGATGTACTTTTTGAGTGCCAATTAAAGGAATATTTTCCATCGTTGTATCCTTTAATCCAATGGAAAAAAAAGTATTCTTAAAAGGACACTGGAGTAATCTAGATGAAACCTTCCTCTTTTTTTTTTTTTTTTTTAAAGTGTTTCCCATTCCCTTTAACCACCTTCCATACCGCAGTACGACATATGACATCCTGGGCTTTGAGTGGGTATAACTGAATGATGCCTGCAGCTGCAAGCATCACTCAGATATCATTTTTTTCAGACGGCGATTTCCTGCACTGTAAGAACCATCATAGCGGCTTGATTGTTCTTACAGGTGGAGGAAGGGGACGTCCCTCCCCCTCCCGCCACCCCCTGGTACTTCTACCGGCTCTCCCGAGCGTTTGCTGAGCCTTAGAAGGAATCTGCCTGCGGCAGAAGTTCACCATAGAGAATCCAGATGGTCCCCAGCAGTCTCTGACTCTCAGAGGCCCGGGTATGACTGTCTGACATTAAGCCTGGCCTAGCAGTTGTAAATACTGCCATGTTCTCGGGTGGAAAGCTGAGATCATTTTTTTTTTTTTTTTTGGGCTTTTCTTTATTGCTATGCTGCATATATAAAACGCCTCTTGACACATGATTTTCTGTATATACATCAGCAGACATTTTGCAGAATTAGATTCAGGACCATTTAGTAAAGGATGTTAGTAATTATAGAGTCTATAAGGATATAGCTAGTGTCAACTAGTAAGGGAACTAAATCCCAGGATGACATTAGAGTCTTTCAGCTGCCAGGTTTGACTGGAGTGCACCTTTAATTTAAGGCACATGCTTGGTATAGGATGGGAAGATGGAAATGTTTTGACATCTTGTTGCCAGCTGTTTTTCCATATCAGAAGCGCAGAGGTCCTTTTCACTGTCCCTGAAAGCTTCCCCTTAACTTGAGCATCTGTTGCCTGTCCTTCAATAATTGGCTTACACATTCACATCACAGTCATCTGTGCTTTGAAAAAAAACAAACAAAAAAAAAGTAGTGCTGTTGTATTAGCCCTCACACGGCCTTCTGTATTTTGTTTAAAAAAAGGGGAAACTGATCTGGGAAGTAGAAAAAAATGTTTTACTTCTCAAATAAGTTTCTTCTGTGTTTAAATGTACTTTTGTTTACACATTTTTAAATGCGTTTAGGTTTCTAATCTGCCCATGGACAAAGCGCTTTAGACCCAATTCATGCTTGCATGTGAGACCTACTGGGATTACCCGTGGGAGACCCAACTGTGTTCCCTGCGATGGCCGCAAATAGTTGTGGGCACTGTCAACCTCCCATTTCTCTAAATGGGGCTCCCCAACCGCAGCTATTAGCTGGTAACCCCGCTGAGTCTACCAAAGATAAGCACAAGTGGCCCTGTTCGCAGTTGTGAATGGGGCCGTATATTTTTGGAAAACTTAACTAAACGTAATGCACCTTAACACAAAATACTCAGTGTTTTTTATCATTTTAAAACTATTACATAAATTTACAGTACTGTGCAAAAGTTTTAGGGAGTTGTGAAGAAATGCTGTAAAGCAAGAATGCTTTCAAAAGTGTATTGTTTATTTTTATCACTTTACGAATTGCAAAGTGAGCGAACAAAAGAATAATCTAAAGAAAATCAATATGTAGTGTGACCACCCTTTGTCTTCAAAGCAGCATCAATTCTTACACTTGAACACTTTCTACACTTGCACAAAGTCAGGAATTTGGTAGAGTTAGAGTCAGGTGTAATATTAACCAGTTATACCAAGCAAGTTCTAATGATCATCATGATCGTCAATTACATATGTAGGTTGAAACAGTTATTAACAGAAACAGATTAAAAATAGGAAGCAAGAGGCTTAACACTGGGTGAGGAACAGCCAAACTATGCTACTAAGGTGAGGTTGTGGAAAACACTGGGGTTTCAAGATGTGCTATTCAAGCTCGTTTGAAGAAGCACTAAGAAACAAGCAGTGCTGAAGACAGTAGATGCAATGGTCGGCCAAAGAAACAATGCAGCAGATGAAAGACACATCATGCTTACTTCCCTTCGACATCGGAAGATGTCCAGCAATGCCATCAGTACAGAACTGGTGGAAACCAGTAGGATGCAGGTACACCCATCTACTGTCTGGAGAAGTCTGTCTAGAAGTGGTCTTCATGGAAGAAGTGCAGCCAAAAAGCCATATCTACGATGTGGAAACAAAGACTCAACTGTGCACAAAAACCTAGGAACCGGGGTGCAGAAAAAAGGTAGCAGGTACCCCGGACTGATGAGTCAAAATGTTAAATATTTGGCTGTAGTAGAAGGCAGTTTGTTCGCCAAAGGGGCTTGAGAGTGGTACAATAATGAGTTTCTGCAGGTAACAGTGAAACATTGTGGAGGTTCCTTGTTTGTTTAGGGCTGCATTTCTGCAAATTGAGTTGGAGATTTGGTCAGGATCAATGGTATCCTCAATGCTGAGAAATACAGGCAGATACTTATCCACTATGCCATATCATCAGGGAGGTGTGCGATTGGCCTCAAATTTATTCTGCAGGAGGACAACGAACCGTTTTTATAGGTTTACATATAGGTACAAATGCTAAAGGTAAGTGAAGGGAAAGGGAAGTGATTGGCGCTGCCAGTTTGTAAAGGAGATATTGGGTATGTATTGGTAGAAAAGATGTTGGAAAATAAAATACCTGCAAAATTCTTATAAAAAATGCCTTCTAAAACATATACAGTGGGTACGGAAAGTATTCAGACCTCCTTAAATTTTTCACTCTTTGTTATATTGCAGCCATTTGCTAAAATCATTTAAGTTCATTCTTCTTCCTCATGAATGTACACATAGCACCCCATACTGACAGAAAAACACAGAATTGTTGACATTGTTGCAGATTTATTAAAAAAGAAAAACTGAAATATCACATGGTCCTAAGTATTCAGACCCTTTCCTCAGTATTTAGTAGAAGCCCCCTTTTGATCTAATACAGCCAGGAGTCTTTTTGGGAAAGATGCAACAAGTCTTTCACACCTGGATTTGGGGATCCTCTGCCATTCCTCCTTGCAGATCCTATCCAGTTCTGTCAGGTTGGATGGTAAACGTTGGTGGACAGCCATTTTTAGGTCTCTCCAGAGATGCTCAATTGGGTTTAAGTCAGGGCTCTGGCTGGGCCATTCAAGAACAGTCACGGAGTTGTTGTGAAGCCACTCCTTCGTTATTTTAGCTGTGTGCTTAGGGTCATTGTCTTGTTGGAAGGTAAACCTTCAGCCCAGTCTGAGGTCCAGAGCACTCTGGAGAAGGTTTTTGTCCAGGATATCCCTGTACTTGGCCGCATTCATCTTTCCCTCGATTGCAACCAGTTGTCCTGTCCCTGCAGCTGAAAAACACCCCCACAGCATGATGCTGCCACCACCATGCTTCACTGTTGGGACTGTATTGGACAGGTGATGAGCAGTGCCTGGTTTTCTCCACACATACCGCTTAAAATTAAAGCCAAAAAGTTCTATTTTGGTCTCATCAGACCAGAGAATCTTATTTCTCACCATCTTGGAGTCCTTCAGGTGTTTTTTAGCAAACTCCATGCGGGATTTCATGTGTCTTACACTGAGGAGAGGCTTCCGTCAGGCCACTCTGCCATAAAGCCCCGACTGGTGGAGGGCTGCAGTGATGGTTGACTTTCTACAACTTTCTCCCATCTCCTGACTGCATCTCTGGAGCTCAGCCACAGTGATCTTTGGGTTCTTCTTCATCTCTCTCACCAAGGCTCTTCTTCCCCAATAGCTCAGTTTGGCCGGACGGCCAGCTCTAGGAAGGGTTCTGGTCGTCCCAAACGTCTTCCATTTGAGGATTATGGAGGCCACTGTGCTCTTAGGAACCTTAAGTGCAGCAGAAATCTTTTTGTAACCTTGGCCAGATCTGTGCCTTGCCACAATTCTGTCTCTGAGCTCTTCAGGCAGTTCCTTTGATCTCATTATTCTCATTTGCTCTGACATGCATTGTGATCTGGAAGGTCTTATATAGACAGGTGTGTGGCTTTCCTAATCAAGTCCAATCAGTATAATCAAACACAGCTGGACTCAAATGAAGGTGTAGAACCATCTCAAGGATGATCAGAAGAAATGGAAAGCACCTGAGTTAAATATATGAGTGTCACAGCAAAGGGTCTGAATACTTAGGACCATGTGATATTTCAGTTTTTCTTTTTTAATAAATCTGCAACAATGTCAACAATTCTGTGTTTTTCTGTCAGTATGGGGTGCTATGTGTACATTTATGAGGAAGAAGAATGAACTTAAATGATTTTAGCAAATGGCTGCAATATAACAAAGAGTGAAAAATTTAAGGGGGTCTGAATACTTTCCGTACCCACTGTATATAAAAAATAAAAAATATATATAAAATCGGCACATCTCTTATAGGTAACCCCTTGGTATGTATCGGCAAAGAATGAATTAATCTACACTGTATTGTACAGTAACACTAAAAGTTGAAACAATAATCACATATAGCAAACATACGGCATCTTTTCTACCAATACATACCCAATATCTCCTTTACATACTGGCAGCGCCAATCACTTCCCTTTCCCTTCACATATCTATCATATAGCCCTCTCCAGGACTATATTTTGAAGTGGGCTGCAGCCAACCTTTCTGTTATATATATATATATATATATATATATATATATATATATATACTGTATTTTCTGGCGTATAAGACTACTTTTGAACCTCAAAAAAATCCCCCAAAAATGGGAGGTCGTCTTATACGCCGAGTATAATATCTCCAAGGTAACCTAAGTATAAGTATTACCGGTAGATCATGTAATAGGGGGGTCGTCTTATACGCCCAGTCGTCTTATACGCCGGAAAATACGGTATATATATATACCTCCCTAACTCAGTTTTACCTATCCTAAGCGCAGAATTTTTAGTTTTTATTCAAATGCTAAAGGTAAGTTTACAACCACTTTAACACCTCTATATCTGAAAGTATTCTTAATTTACACAATTTTTTTTTTCTTTTTACACCTGCCTAAAACTTTTGCACAGTACTGTATATGTGTGTAAAAATGTCTTATAAACAAATGCATTTAATAAATGCCAATGGGAATGAGGCCTAGCAAAAAAGTATCATAACAAAGAGTGGCAGAAGCACCAAGTGCAAAATGCAGTACTTATAGCAACCAATCTCAATCAGTCTTGTACTGATCTGAATTTAGCAGTGTTAATTGGTTTTCGGAAGGCTACTGCACTTTGATCTTTGTGCTGTGCTTCATAAAAAAAAATGTTCACATGAACAGTTCTAATGATATTTCCACTTGTATAAAGGACATTACCTTCTTTGTTTGTTGCTCTTCACCTATCGATGTTCACGGTCAAGCACAAACTCCAACTGATATACTTGTTTGCAGTAAACATGCCTCTAATTGATTGTGAGGGAAGCAGAACACGTAGACCAACAGTATGGGTGCAATCAGTATGTACCAGAAGTATTATGCTTTAAGCCTCTTCAAAAAAAATGAAATATTTAACAAAGGTTTACATTACCAGGTGATTAAATGGGTTCTTTTTGCTCTCTGTTGGACCACAAGGCTTACTACTAAAGTCTGATGAAGAACATTTATCATAAGTGTGATACCAAATGTAGCAATAAGTTCACAATCTTCTAACACACTTGGCAGATAAAATTGAACTACTAGATTTAAAAAAATAGCAACAGCTGAATTGCAATTATAGAGAAACAAACAAGCTACCTTGCTTGTATCTGATTTTGCAAACTGACCCTCTTGTTTATACCTGAATAAAATACGTACAGTAGGGAAAATAATTATTTGATCCCCTGCAGCTTTTGTAAGTTTACCTACTTACAAAGAAATGAAGGGTCTATAATTATTATCATAGGTGTATTTTAAACGATAGAGACAGAATGCCTAATTTACTAAGAATAAGGAGAAGAAATAATCATTCTACATTTAATTACTCCCAATTAAAACAACTGAGACCTCAACTAGGTGAACATGTGAACGGAAAAGTAGGAGTACATATAGGCGAATATACATTAGTGAATTCCAAATAGGCATAGTCACGGTTCCATAAAGAGTTTTTTTTTTTATATTACAATTATTGTGCATAGTTTGTTTTCTTCTTTTGCTAACAAATGCTGTTCTGAATGATTCTTACAGAGTAATGTCTGCTATTCCATGAGGTTACATGTATTTATCATTTACAGTTACATATCTGTTATAAGGTCATTTTCTTTTCATGTTACATTTATTTTTTAGGATACTATAGAACTCTAATTATCTATGTTCATTCTTTATTCGTATTAAACTATTCTGCAAGTCTAATTGTATTGGCTTTGTGGTCTGCACCCATAAGCAAAAAGCATGAGTTCAACCATGCTAACACCCTGCATGTTAATTAGTGTTTTTATTTCCACACATTAATATGTTTCCATAATTTGCATACAATGGTATATTATTTATCAAACAACCAATCTTATGTGGCAGTGGCAATTAGGTGTTCGCCTATTTTCAGCATACTCTACTGTTTAAAATGATACCATGCTTGGGATTTGAACCCATGGTCGGAGTCTTTCTAGGTATGAGTGCTACTCACTAATCTATATTCCCCTGAAACACTTATATTATTATCATTGATGTAGGAGTTATAACTCTAATGTATACATGTCAAACCTTTTTTTTTGATGTCTAATTCATATCTTATGAAAATGTTAGGTTCTATTTATATATGTTCATCCTGTAATCATGGTACTTCTTTATATTCTAGGTATAATTGTACTCAGCGCAGTGGCTTAATCTTTAGCACTCTTAAGGCCCGTATACACTTCACGGAATTCGGGCGAAATATCCCCTGATTTTTCTCTCTCTTGCTCAGCGTTCATAACTGTTTTTAGTTGACAGTGGATAAATGTTCATGAAATTTCTCGTCCGTTTTTTTTTTTGGGACATTTGTTCCGATTTTTCGCGGACGTACTGCATACACATTAAACGAAAATTGGTCGTCTGGGGACGGACGATAACAATTTTGGTGTTTGTCCCTCCGTTTTTTTTTCGTTGAAAATGTCGGCATCGGCTGCTGAAAGTTGTGTACACACTAGCCGAAAATCGTATGATTTTACCTTTTCGGGAATTTTCGGCAGATTTTCTACTAGTGTGTACCCCACTTTAGGTCACGAGTTCAAATTCCACCCATGCTTTCACCTTCCTAGAATTGCAAAGGCAAATACATATGTGCTTTGGCAAATGTATAAGTGCCATCAGTGAGAGATAAGTTGTATCACCCTGATGGCAAAATATGCTTTTGCACATATCCATTCGTCATTGATACTTTAGGGAGGTGATAGGTAGGATTTGAACCCATGACATGACTATTGATAGATCAGAGTGCTAACCACTATGCCACTGTGTTGATCAGATTTATATCTAGAAAATATAGTAGTACCGTGATAAAAGCATAAACATATACAACTAGAAGTCAACATTCTAATAAAATTATATTTAGACATTAACAATTATTTATCATATAATAGAGACCTAAGAGCCTGGTTTGGATTGGGAGGACCCCCACGCTGATTTTTTTTTTTTTCTGATCAAATTCGTGTTGTTACACCCACTTGTGGCAGGCAGCAAAACTCCACTCCACAAAGCTACGTAGAGTTCCCTGGACACAATTAGGAGCTACCCCTAACTTTCTAAATGTTACTGAAGTGGATTTGTATTTTGAAAATGTTGTTGCAAATCAAACAAGGATCAAAAGTAGTTAGCAACTAGTTCATTTTTAGGTGGCTAAAGGTGGCCATAAACTATAAAATCGCATTGTACAAGCTCTGTACAATTTCCTTTAGATTTACCAAAACTATATAATGGGAGGACACACCAGCTATCTGATCACTATGTATCCAATCAGGCAGGCCCTTGCACTACATAATTAATGGCAGACCTAAAGGGAGATTGTACAATCAGGTTGTATAGTGTATGCTAAGCTTTGCAGAACCCAGGACACGCTTCTCCTTTTAGTTTTCAATGCTACAGCTCAATCCATGTAGGCGGTTATCTGATCTTTCATTTCCTGCACTCTCCAAATGAGCAAATCTATGCAAGATTAATTTAAGACAAACAAAAATGTCTGTTTGTGGTGAGACCAGTGATCACTGATTAATTGTATTAGAAAACCATGCACCTAGCTGGGGGGTGGTTGGGATCTGCTGGAAAGAGGGAACGCAGTGACAGGTGTGTGCAATGAGGTCAGATGATTAATTTCTTCCTGTGTCTTATGGTGGCCGTACACTATACAAAACAATCGGCCGATGTTTAGTCATCTGGACAGTTCGTTTGTTTTTCGGCCAGTTAATTGGCACAAATCAGTAATCAGTTGTGAAATTTTTGAGCCAAAAAAAGGATTCATGTATGTCCATTGAACGATTTATCGGTCATTACATGATGGCACGATCATCTGCTCTCACGGCCGAGTGTTTGTTTTTTTCGAAAATTTGTTTGAACAATTTTTCATATGGTGTATGGCCAGCATTACTGGCTTCTATGTCTAAAATCTACATACCAGCAAGAGATGAAGTCTTCCACAGAAAATATAGTAAAACACAGGTAAGGCCTTTTCTCAATTAAAGAAATTGTGTATTGTTTTGCAACAGAGGTACATTAATGGTATATTGTTACATAGAGGAGTTGGAATTTAGCAAAATGAAAAGTGAACTTAGCCTTTTAGTGAGGCATATAGAGACACTCTGTAACACAACTGTTAAAATTTGAAGTGACGTGTGTTCTGAGGATCACTAAACACAAAATTCCAATACTACATCCCTCTAATCCCTGGGAACACCAAGACATCACCCACACTTACCTTGCAAATCAGCAACATCTCCTCATGATAAAAAAGTGATCTTACTATGTTAACTTGCTGACAACTCTGAGCAGCGCTAACACTTGCAAGTGTGTCTTAAGGTCCTTCCACACACATGAGGATTTCCAGGCCAGGAGTGGCCCGGGCAACCAGTTTTGTGCCATCGCTAAAAGATATGCGCGATCGCATTAAATTCACATTTGCTAACATCTATTCACATGTGTTCAATATGCTTATTTCACTAAATAATTATTTTAAAAAATTATGTTTTATGGGCTGGATAACTGGTGATTAGAGAAAATGAATAATTAAATTGACATGTTCAATAGTTTACCTAGGCCATAGCAAAAATCATTGGAACCTGAAAATCAGCATTAGAGCTGTTAAACGCTTGCTTTTTTCGTTTTTTTCTCTATTTCTTTATTTAATGACTTGCTTGTGTGCAGAATAAATATTATTTTGAGCAAATTAGATTGATTGAGCTGTAGAGAGTACAGAGAAGGGCAACTAAACTAATTAGGGGATTGGAGGACCTTGATTATGAAGAGCGTCTCCAATCGCTTGATTTATTCTCCCTGGAGAAGTGACGCCTGAGGGGGGACATGATAGCAATTTTTAAATATCTCAATGGGGATCTCAGCTTAGAAAAAAAGCTGTTCAGTCGAAGGGATTGCATGAGGACTCGGGGGCACACAATGCGATTAGAGGAGAAGCGTTTTAACCTCAGGCAACATGGGGGGTTCTTTACTGTTAGGGCTACAAGACTGTGGAATTCTCTACCACAAGAAGTGGTTTCTGCGGGTAGTATGGTGGCTTTCAAAAGACTATTAGACATACATCTCAAGGATTAGAACATTCAGGGGTATGTGAGATGATTACAGCCACACACACCTACACAGGTTGAACTGGATGGACTATTGTCTTTATTCAACCTCACCTACTATGTAACTATGTAAGATTTAATAGAGATTGGATGGTGTGTTAACAAGACATTCCACTTCTAAAATATTTTATTGAACCTCAACAAAAAAAATAAAAAATTCAAAACCAATTCTACATTTTATTTGGACAATAGAAACACTATTTTGTTCATTCAGTTACTTTGCCCAAAAATTTGACTGGCATTTCATTTTGCAACATTTTTCACAGCACTTTACAATATGGTTAGAAGGGCCCTGCTCTAATGAGCTTACAATCTAAAAGAAACACTTAAATTGAACACCTTAAGTTTCATAGTGTACAGCAGGGACACAAATAGGGTGAGCACTAACCATGTCAAACATTTTAAGGTATAACAACTCCCCACCCCACCCCCATCAAAAGTTTAAGTGCAGGAATAAACAAAACAGACAAGATATAAAATTTGTCAAAATAAAAGGCAGCACAATAACTACACCCCACCAAATTCACACACACACATTAGGGTTAGGTTAGGGTTAGCAGGAAGCTTCATTTTTATAAAAACAATTTAGGAAACTAAATCAACATTAGGAGTTGTCTAACACCTGAGATTTGTAAGTAGCAATCAAATGAGAAGGGTCAGCTGATGTTCACAAACAAGAAAGGCATGGTCACACTGGACAAAGACACACAAAAATCTATTTTTGAGGGCCAACATTTAAAACAATTACAGCAAACAGACAAAACATTCATCAAACCACAGCCGGTGTCATTATGCACACTATCGCACTCTGCCTACAAATAATCTGGCTGCTTCTCAGGCAAAGCAAACCACACTAGTGCATGCCTTTTATATAACATAGGTTGGATTGATAGCAAACTTACACCCACCCAGTAAATGGCACACCCAGCAGTGTAATAATTCTGTCTCTTCATGTATGCCTCAAGTACTCACACCTGCTGATCAGGATTCAGGAGCACACACTCTTGGCAAATTAAAGAATGCATCAAATGTCCAGGTCTCTGGCCATGATCAATGATACCAAAAACAAAACAATTCAAGTTGTAATTTGGCATGCGGAGGGTACAAAGCAGGAAATGTCAACTTTGCGAGGGCTGCTTTACACAAATTGTTGACAAGCACATTCTTCATCAGCATCCAACATTTAAATATGGGTGCAGGCTCACACCATACTTAGTTTTTTATTTTGGTTAGATATAGATTTCTGTTATAGATTTGGTGTAAAATCCACACTCGCTTTATTTACAATGCCATTTCTTTTGTTTCCATTATGTGAAACCCTTTAAAAATATTATACCTTGTGAAAAAGAAGCTATAATACCACAACAGAGGAAGAACCTCTAACCAGATGGTGGCTTGCTTGTGATTCGATTCAATGACCCCAGTTCTGCAAGGTTAGCCACTGTGATGTCACATGCATGAAGCCCCCATCTCTGTGGTGTTAAACAGCCCCAAGTTCCTGGGGTGCAAAAAAGTTAATCAATGCAGATATGCCCTGGAAGCCCTGAGTGCCATTGGCTGGTTATGGCTGATTACTGTCAGCATGCACCTATAGGATCATCTCAAATTTTTTGGCTTTTTGCTTTGATAAGAGGCTGCAATTGGTGTTGGCGTGCAATTCACAAGGCTGCTTCTTGTCTCCGTGGAACACATATGGCAAGATTTGCAATGGTGGTGGAACCCTCCTACACCTAAATACTACATTTAGGTGGTGTAATTACATCAGGCAGGAGTTCTGTTTCTTGATTCATTCTGTGATATTTGGTGTTTATTGGTGTGTGAGCGTAGAATAGTGACGTTACCCTCTGAATTTTGGTAATGACATTTTGATTTTGATTAATGATGTTGGTACACATATTACATTTCTGTGGTGAAAATTATGATCATTTGGAAATACTAAACAACACACAAAGTTGTTACTCATTTTAAATTTGCCTCAGCCAATAGTCTATCTATCTATTCTATCTATCTATTCTATCTATCTATCTATCTATCTATCTATCTATCTATCTATCTATCTATCTATCTATCTATCTATCTATCTATCTATCTATCTATCTATCTATCTATCTATCTATCTATCTATCTATCTATCTATCTCAAATAAATATATATATATATATATATATTTTTTTTTTCAGGCCTTTTAACTAACAACAAAGCTTTATTTTTAATGACAAAAATAACCGATCTTAAATTTACACATAAAGACGACTAGAACCCTGCTCTCCTCTATGGGGCAATGCCATCTGATACAGTCCATCGGACAGATAGAAAACAGAACCACCATCCGTCTGTTTTTGGCAGACAGGATCAGATGGCGACGGGTTGCCACTCCATAGAGGAGACTGAAGGGTCCAATCAGGTCCACCTGAAAAACTGACAGGCAGACCTGATCAGACAGCCCGTGTGGAATGGGCTTTTGGCTGTGTGGCAATGGCATGGCAGGGAGATAATGAAAAATAATAAAACATTAATTTTATTGACCAAAGAAGTTGAGTGCGCATGCTCAGCATCATATCCAGAGGTTGTCTTTGGGAAATAGACATATGAGTGCTGCCAGCTTTGCTGCAGAGGTTGAAGGGGTGGGGGGGGGGTCAACCTGTCAGTGCTTAGACAATACTCCGCACTCTGCATCAAATTAGTCTGCATGGTTGTCTTCCCAGAAGGAAGCCTCTTCTAAAGATGATGCACAAGAAAGCCTGCAAACAGTTTGCTGAAGACAAGCAGACTAAGGACATAGATTACTGGAACCATGTCCTGTGGTCTGATAAGACCAAGATAGACTTATTTGGTTTAGATGGTATCAAGCGTGTGTGGTGACAACCAGGTGAGGAGTACAAAGACAAGTGTGTCTTGCCTACAGTCAAGCATGGTGATGGGAGTGTCATGGTCTGGGGCTGCATCAGTGCTGCGGGCACTGGGGAGCTACAGTTCATTGAGGGAACCATGAATGCTAACATGTACTGTGACCTACAGAAGCAGAGCATGATCCCCTCTCTTCGGAGATTGGGCCACAGGGCAGTATTCTAACATAACGACCCCAAACACACCTTCAGGATGACCACTGCCTTGCTAAAGAAGCTGAGGGTAAAAGTGATGGACTGGCCAAGCATGTCTCCAGACCTAAACCCTATTGAGCATTTGTGGGGCATCCTCAAATGGAAGATGGAGGAGTGCAAGGTCTCTAACATCTACCAGCTCTGTGATGTCATCATGGAGGAGTGGAAAAGTACTCTAGTGGCAACCAGTGAAGCTCTGGTGAACTCCATGCCCAAGAGGGTTAAAGCAGTGCTGGAAAAAATTGTGGCCACGCAAAATTTTTACACTTTTGGCCCAAGAGAGATAGAGAATTAAATCTGTTCCAAAAACAGGAAACTACACATTAGTAGCATTGTTTAAAAAAAAAAAGAAGCAACATAAAAACCTAGGAAAGACAATTTATTTTAGGAATTAAAGAGTTCATCTCAAAATTAAAATGTATGTTTTTGTGGAAGTGCAATGAGAATCAATGGTTGACACTTGCATTTATATATACAGTAAACCCCCGCTCCATCGCGGTTCAGTTTTTGCGGTCCCGGTATATTGCGTTTTTTTTTGTAATGTTATTTTACTATATAAATCATTAGGAATGAAATATTTTTGTGTTTTCCATAGCACTTGCTATGTCTCTCAGTATCTTTTATGTGTTTAAATGAGTTTGTATTGTTTTAAAGTGTGTTTAAAGACCTTAAAATGCTTTTACACGTAAAGTGACAGTAAAAAAAACATGCCTACAATGCATTTTAATAGGGTTTTTCTATTTCGCGGATTTTCACTTTTCGCGGCTGGGTCCGGAACTTAACCCCCGCAATGGAGGGGGGTTTACTACTGTAAATAGTACATAGTTTGCTAGCTCTCACAAATTCATGCTTGTTTGGCATTCACACATTTTGGAATTCACTATTGCACGTAATGAGAATAGGTCTGTGACTAGTTTTCTAGTCTGGGCATGCTCAGTTGTGTCAGTACAGAGTTCTAAAAACAGGGTGAATTTATCTCTTCTCAGACTTTCAAGCAAATTTCTGCTTTCACAACAATATTTCAAGAAATTTAAAAGCGGATCATCTCCAAACAATATACCACATGTTTAGGAACCATTTAATCTATGAGATTAAGCTCTAAACATTATTTCCATGTGCAATTCACCTGCTTCTAGAACAACTACTGGTTTACATGGTCACTGATTTATGTGACCTATAGTAAATGAGATTTTATGACTATTTTATTCACCGCGTGCTATAGTGAATACTATTTCTGACTAGTTTTAGTCGTTTACTATGGATTTTAGATGCTTTTGACCATTTGTTCACTTATTTGCCGACTAGGTGCTATAGTGAATTAGGCCCAGAATATCAACCAAAAATCCAGAAAAAAAACACATAAAACAAATGCTATAAATTAAATTGCAGTTCAGTGATCAAAATAAATATTTGTTCCCCAAGCAAAACATGACTTAGTACTTTGTGAAGAAACCCTTGTTGGCAAGCATAGAAGTAAGACTTTTCTTGTAGTTGGCGACCAGGTTTGCACACATCTCAGGAGGGATTTTGGTCAATTTTTTTTTTTTTTACAGAACTTTAATACTTAACGGATAAGTCTACCCTAACACTAAAATCCCTGCATCTATAGAACCTATATAGCCCTGTAAAGAAGAAATCAATATACTTACCTTTTTTGAAACCGATCTGACCTGATCCCATGCTAAGCTGTCAGCCCCGGCTTTGCTATGGAGGCGGGTGCAGAGGACACAGTTGACAACAGAAGCCCCATAGTAAGTCTGAGTGACGTCCCTTCCCATTCATTTCACAGCCGTGTCCTCTGCAGAGCTTCCGCTGCTAGTGACCGGGTCCGATTGGCTTAAAAAGAGGTATGTTTACTAATTTCTTCTTAGGGTTAGATAGGTTAGCGTTAGATCTTGGCTGTCCCTTGGCAACTTTAAGTTTCAGCTCCCTCCCATACATTTTTTATAGGATTAAGGTCTGGAGACTGACTAGGCCACTCCGTGACCTTAATGTGCTTCTTCTTGAGCCACTCCTTTGTTGATTTGGCAGTATGTTTTGGGTCATTGTTTTGCTGGAAGACCCATCCACGACCCTTATTCAGTGTTCTGGCTGAGGGAAGAAGGTTCTCATCCAAGATTTTACAATATATGGCCCTTTCCATTGGCCCCTCAATGTGGCAAAGTCAGTCTGTACCTTTAGCAGAGAAACCGCCTCAAAGCATAATGTTTCCACCTTCGTTCTTGACTGTAGAGATGGTGTTCTTAGGGTCATAGTCAGCATTTTTCTTCCTCCAAACATGGCGAGTTGCGTTAATACCAAGGAGCTCAATTTTGGTTTTGTCTGATTACAGCACTTTCTACCAATCCTGAATCATTTAGATGTTTATTGGCATGACTGTACATGTGTCTTCTTATGGAGGGGGACCCATGACTGTAAATATGGACCTTTTTTCATCTCTCAAAGTATATGCTTGTTCCAGAGAGTATAAAAGTAGTGCCAATATTTCAGACAGGCAACTAGAATTCTCAAATGGTCAGCAACTGTAGCAATGACAGCCCCAAGTTATCATGATTTTGAGTCAGCTTTTTTTTTTTTTAATTTAACCAGTTCAGCAATGCAGTAACACTAGAGGATGGAAAAAAACATATTTTCCACTTTGATCGATCATATGTTTAAAGTAACACTAACGTGCTAATTGCATTTTACAACTTGCCTTGTTTATTTTGACACAAAAAATGTTTTAACCACTTGCCGACCGCCGCACGACTATCTACGGCGGCGGTCAGCCCCTCACAGGCAAAGTGACGTAGGTCTACGTCGCTCGCCTGTGAGGGTTTAGGGAGCGAGCGCGCGCCGCCGGAGGCGCGCTCCCGCTCCCGCGTGGTCACGGACCCCCCCGCGCGCGTGACCGGCGGACCCGATCGCCGCCGGCCACTCTGCGATCGGCGGGGGAGAGGGAGATAGTCAGGCAGCTTGTGTAAACAAGCTGCCTGTCATTCTCCTCTCTGTATGAGAGCTGATCACATGGATCTACTATGTAGATCCATTGATCACTCTGCATACAGTTGAAGCCACAGCCAATCACAGTTAGAATCACGCCCCTAGGGACACACACAGCCCCTCCCTCTCAAATAAAGTTAACCCCTTCACTACCAGTGCATTTTTACAGTAACAGTGCATATGTATAGCACTGATTACTGTAGAAATGTCACTGGTAACCCCAAAAGTGTCAAAAATGTCAGTCAAGGGTCCGATCTGTCCGCCGCAATGTCGCAGTACCGCAAAAAAAATCGCAGATCGCCGCCATTACGCGTTAAAAAAAAAAACAACAAAAATGACAAAAATCTTTCCCTTTGTTAGTAAACGCAATAACTTTTGCGCAAACCAATCAAAATACGCTTTTTGCGATTTTTTTTACCAAACATAGGTAGCATAAAACAAATTGGCCGAAAATATTAAAAAATTTTGATTTTTACATTTTTTTTTGGGGGAATTTCATATAAAAAAAAGGGAAAAATATTGCTATTTTTGCAAAATTTACGCTCTTTTTTTGTTTATAGCGCGTGATCAAAAAATCGCACAGGTGATCAAATACCACCAAAAGAAAGCTCTGTTTGTGGGAAAAAAAGGACGCCAAATTCGTTTCGGTACAGCGTCGCACGACCGCGCAATTGTCCGTTAAAGTCACGCAGTGCCGAATCGCAAAATGCCCTCTGGTCGTTTAGCAGCCAAATCCTCCGGGGCTTAAGTGGTTAATTCAATGCATGGCAAAGTTATTTTTCCAAACAAAATCAATTTGCATATTGTCCCTGTTGGCAACTTTTTTCTTTTTTGTGCCTGAAAACCTTCAGTAAAGTCTAGAGAAATATTGTATGCTCTCACCAGATATAAAAAAAAAAAAAAAAAATACTTTTTTCTGTATGGGTCCAATACAGTTTGTTGTGAACCACCATCCATCATCAGAAATTTTTGGATTTTTAGAGCACACTTGCATTACTAAGATAATGTGAGCACCAAAATATTTTTGGAATTTAGTGTTGTTTTGGGATGTGTTGCACTATATTTTTGTTTTTGATTTATTTCGTTTTTGTTTTTTTCTTTTGGATACAGCGCATGTTTTTAGGGTGACTTGGATTTGAAGAAAGAAACAATATAAGTGGATGGTAGTTTACAACATGGTTGGCTGAATGCGGTGGTGAGGGCAGGTTGGCTATCTGTATGTGGCATTGCTCTTTTGTATTGGAAATCAAGCTATGTGGGATTTACAGATGTGCCTGTGACAAAAAAGTTTCTGGCCAGATATGTTCTAGTAAAATAAAGGTTTTATTTAAGTTTTACTGCACTATGTGGAGCGTCTTTCTTTTCAAGTGATTCCTGGCCATTAATACCTGATTTGGAGCTGTGGAGGTAAAAAGAGGTGAAACGGAGTCCACTGAGAAGAAGTGTGTGGAGATTTCTGTTGTGAACAGGTATTGCCTATCTGAAGAATGACAGGCAATATTGTCTGGTAAATGTTCTACCTTCATAGGGAGAAGTCTGCACAGCATGATCACTATTGGTGTAATAGAAGAAGACATCCATGTTTATATTTATATTTTTGGCCTTTAAATGTTCACTTATTTCACACACTGATTCACAATGGTGTTTTGAGAATTTTGTTTATTTAGTACAATCATCTTTATATATCATTTATATATTTGCTCGTTGGTTTATATGGATTACTATTTTTTTATACAATACAATAAAATAAAATACAATACAATAAAATACTACTAGTAACTTACTATTGGTTACCTTTTTGATTTTATTTGATCCATATGTGAAAAAGGGTCTTTTTATATATCTTACTGGACTTTATTAGACATTTGGAATTTCTAAAGAGTGTGCTGCTTGTGTTTTTACATACTACCTAGGTGTTGTAGCCAGAGTTTCCCCTGTGACAGGACAAGTAGTCTAGCCCCTATGTTGGATAACGCTGAGTGCCCCTAAAGGCAAAAAATTTAAATCTGGCTCTCCCTAGCCAATAGTCTCCATACAGGAGATAGTTTTGTACACCTTAATATGTGCCTCAATTTTCTGTTTGATAGTCTGGAAACATTGCTGGAGGGCTTTGTGCTCTTCCTGGACTGTCAGCAGGTGCAGAAGGGGGATATATCTCGAGGACTTCACGGGACTGGATTACCTGAAGTCTTCCTTCTTTGGTTAATCTTAACCACTTGCCGACCGCCCGCTGCAGATATACTGTGGCAGGCTGGCTCAGCTGTTTGAACCGACATATGGGTACTTTGGTTCGCGGCAGTGCTCCTGGGGGCAGCGGGGATGCCAATCCACGGGGCCGGCAGATGGGATTGCCGCCGGGCACCCGCAATCGCTTCTCGCTGAGAGAGAACGATCCTATATTGGATCACAGGTCTCTGTGTTTATTTCACAAGTCCCTCCCCCCACAGTTAGAAAACACTCCCCTAGGCTTACACTTAACCCTTTGATCCTCCTGGGTTAACCCCTTCCCTACCAGTGTCATTATTACATTTGCTCAAACCAATCAAAATACGCTTATTGGGATTTTTGTTACCAAAAATATGTAGCAGAATACAAATTGGCCAAAAAGGATGGAAAATTTTGATTTTTAATTTTTTTTTTTTTTGGGAATGTTTTATATAGCAGAAAGTGAACAATATGTTTTTTTTTTTTTCAAAATTGTTGCTATATTTCTGTTTATAGCGCAAAAAATAAAAATTCCACAGGTGATCAAATAATACTCAAAGAAAGCTCTATTTGTGGAAAAAAAAAAGGACATCAATTTTATATAGGTACAGCGTCCCACAACCGCGTAATTGCCTGTCAAAATAACGCAGTGCTGAATTGCAAAAAATGGCCTGCTCATTAGGGGGCAAATCCAGATTGCTGTACTAACACAAGTGGTATTATTACAGTGATCTGCCCTTCTGTGATATTGTGTTCGAACAGAGGTTTCACCATTGGCTGTGAATGCTGATCAGATGCCGGATAGCTTCTGCTTTTCCAACATGCCAGTTCAACAGAGGATGGACAGGCTGCTGTACACACTGTTATGAAACAAGAAGGTTAAACTGGGAATAGAACCTAGACCCAGATGCCCAAGCGGTTAATTAGCAGGACCAGAGACTTGCTGGTGGTGTAATAATTAAGTGAAGTGTTTATTGCAATTATCATTGAAAAATTACAAAATACTAAGTGCCATAAGAACAAGTGTGAGCCGTACCCTCACCTAACATTAAAACACATGCCATAGTGTAAAAGTCTGGATCAGCTGGTTGATCAAATACCCTACCCTACATATCTAAAGATGAAGTATACAAAGTTTGAAATGCATTGTAGACTAACTGAGAAGACCTCACTGAATTAAGTCCCAAACGTATATCCAGAGTGGGATCAAGGTGCATCCAGCTTCCACTTTTTGCCTCTTTCATTCTGACTACATCAAGCACAGAAGCAGATCTGTGTTTGGAGATACAGGTTGCTGTACTGGTGTAAAAAGGCCTGTATCTCCTGTAGTCAGTTGAGCTGCCACACTCCACACCCAGCCCTGTTCTGTTGATGGCCACAAAACCAATACTTTTACATTCATTGCTGGTATGGCTTTTGGCAACAGTTACCCTCATCAAACACGGCACCCACATTCCCCACAGTCTGTCAAAGCCTCAGGTTATCAGAGTAAAAGCCACACCACCCAATCAGCCCTGCTGTGCCGATTGTCACAAAACTGATACATCATTAGGTTTATAGAGACACACAAGAGCTGATGCTGCTGAAAGTTATGTATAGTTAAGTTCACAGATACAGAAAGTTGCTAGCAGTTGCCCTAATTAAACATGGCACCCATCTATCTGCCTCCATATTATAGTATATTATTATCTTGATTACATTTTGAGATGCAATCAGTACTCAATACCTTATTACAGTTTGCATTTAAGGTTTAAATTACCAATAACACTACAAAAATGTTTGAGTAATGTGGAGGTAAAGAAAAAACAATAACCTTTGTTATACCCTTGGATTATTGTAGAATTCCATATTTGCTGGCGAATCATTTTAGTTGCTGACATATGAAATAAAAAGAATTTAAGGCAAATCGCACCATTGTTCAGACTATTACAATTTTTACAAATTCTTAAAAAAAACAGTTTGACCCATTTCACACTAGCATGTGTTTTTTGTTGTCACACACAGGACAGCCTTTTCATTTTAAAGGAGGTTGCCCTACATGTGGCAATGACAAAGAACTCAGGCATCTTTTTAAACTTAGAGCTTTGTGTGTAAATATGTAAATGTGTCAGCTGCTTAAAGTGGATGTAAACCCGCACATATACCTTGTGAAGTGAACAGCCTCAGATGATACACAGAGATGAAAAAAAAAATCTCCCTACATATGTTTTACATGTATATCTGCTTCAGCTTTCTATATTATTTGGAAAATGCACATTGTGTTAGAAATTTTAGCAGTAGGATGGGAGTCTAGACATACATGGTGTGTGAACTGATTGGAGGAAAGGCACACACACAACCTACACATAGGCAGAGGAACAAAGAAACATGCAGAGCTGTGCTGTGAATGGACAAGCTCTCTGCTTATCTGTCTCTAACTCCCTTCCCCGACACAAATTTCCAGCTGCTTTTATCTCCTGTGTCAGAGAGCTTGTCAGAAATTATGCTGATAACAGACGGACAGAGCAGCAGAAAGACACGGGACTTGGGGCTTTGGAGAGAGATAGATAAACACTACAGATATATATGCCCAGGTCAGATTTCATGAATGGGGTTTACATCCACATTAAGCAAGGGGGTTTTGAAAACACACGCTAATTACAAATTTTGCTGTTGCAATTCTGACCTTTTAAATCAATTGAGCTCTGGAAGGTTTTACCCCCTTTATGACCAATTGTATCAGTTGTGGATATGTTTTAACTGATTCATGACAAATGTTCCCATACATGTGTAATAATATCTCTCACCCACAGGTGGTTTAGTGAATTTTGACATCGTGTGTAAAGATGGCTTCCGCATATCCACTTGACCATGTGGTTTTGGGGGAAGTGCAACCATGTGTTGCTGGCCTCACTCACAAAATGAACTGTGAGCGGTCAAGAGGAATGAGTACGTCCTGTGTGTGATCTCTAGTATACAAGACTATAAGTCCATAGCATGAGGAACTGTCCGTTTTTTGGAACTGTGGAAAGACCAAGCATGCAGCCAGGATTTCTTATTGTCCTGTTCCTCCAGCTATCCAGTAAAAGCTGTTGACATTAAACTACCAGAGCTAAGTATTATTTGATATTTTGGGATATTGGGAATAGGAGTGTATGTTTAAGTCATGGTATTTTGTGTAATGTTTATGGTAACTTTTATGTGTAAGAAACTTTATGTATTTTGATGTCCAGTAAAATTATGTTTTAAGCTTTTTATCAAAACTGCTCTTGGTGTATCTGTTCATTTTAAATATTCACTAGATATTTCAGTGACTGTCCAGTATACCTGCAATTTCAGTATATAGCGCTGCAACAATTAAGAGCTAATCTGCTAAAATGTATGCAGTCTTTTGCTTTTTATAAATTGTGTTGTTTCCCACTATTATTAGATTCATATTTATAACCTAATAACAGCCTTATATTTTCCACATTTGATACAACTGGTGAAGTTCGGCAGGATACTGCATGGTCACTAAATACAGAATATTTGGATGAAATATTGTGTTAAAGAGGGTGTATGAGGATTATTCCTTTACTTGCTGCAAGACTAAGTCAGCAGTTTAGTGAATAAGCCCTAAGCACAGTCACTTTGAGCCAAGACAGTACATAAAGATTGTGATTGTTGTTTTTGCATTTGTGTTCCCCCTAAGAGAAGAGATGCATACTCTGTTTAAAAAGAAGCAAAAGAGCGGGAGTAAAGGAATCAGCTTCTAAGTATGGGGCGATTCCAAAATGGTCTGTTCTGGGTACTGGAAACCCATTGCAGAGGAATTGTTTAAATATGCTGCTCAAATCTATCTAGACCTTGGTACTGAACTTGCGCAGTTTTGCGTTTAGATTTGAGCGGGTGGATGGTTGTGCAGGCCCTTTGCCGCGAGGTGCAGAAGAAAAAAGCGCTTGAGAAAGAGTTGCAGGAATTAAAAGAGATGTTGGTTATGAACAAAGAATATATGCAAAGTAATGCATGTCGAGTAGCTGCCCTAGAGGAGGATTGTAAAGTGAGAAAGATGATTGCAGATCCCACATGGAATCCTGAAGACATGCTCTAGTCTTCAGATGAAGAGTATGTGTCCTATTCTGATGATAGTGATGATTTGGATGAGTGTCAGGAATGTCCAATAATCACACAGCAAAGAAAAAGGAAAATAACTCCTAAGCATGGTGGAGAGAATGGTTTATGGAATAGTACTCGTGATGAACCAAATGTAGTGGTGAAGGGGTATAACCAAACTGAGCTCAAGGAACAGATAAAGGTGACTGAGTGGAAGACACTGCAAGCAAGGCAAATGATTTAGGAAATAGGGAATTTAAAGTTAAACCTGCAGTGGCTTTGAAGTGTGGTCAAACTCCTGTAGGCAGAGCTGAACATTTGAATGAGCGGTTTGCAGCCCTCATAAACAAGTCTAATGATGCCCTAACTAACAAAAGTCAAAGGCCCTAAGCCTGTAAGCAAAAGTAGGCTGTGTGGCACTGTTACTTCCCATAAGTGGGAAGCTGAAGATCTGATCAGCTATGGCCGAGGGGAGTCAGATGAAAGTAAGGCAAGGCCTATGGTCTCCAGGAGAAACATGTGAACTGATTTACTTAATGCGGGGGTCCCTAGAGAGGAAAGAGATGGGATACCTACACCTGCTTTGTTTAAGAGGTGGATACAAGTAGATGGGATTGGTAGATTCAGCCACATTAAGTGTTTTTACTGTCATAGAATGGGGCATTTTGCTAGATACTGCCATGCTGTGAAGATTGAACAACAGCAGGCTATTGTTCTCAGGACAGCACAGAGAGACATTGAAGTTTATTTGTTTCGTTGGAAGTCAATGCCTTTCTGTGAAAGTGTTACAAGACAACAGTGGGCACCCTAAAACAGTTTTGCAGTTTAAAATGGGCAGATTGAGAAATGTGAGCAGTGAGCTATGTTTTTTGGCACAGGTGAAAGGAACATTTAATCTGCTTTGTTTCTTAATCTTTTAAGGTACTGAGCATGGAGAGGTGGAACAGGCAGAGCAGCTGACCAAGCCAGATGGGATGGGGCAGACCAGAAGATCAGATGAGAGCCTGAGGAAGAAGCTAATGATTTCTTAAAGGTAGCTGAATTGGAGTGGCCTTTCAACTGAGCATTTCCTTATGACCAGGAGGAGGACAAGGGACTTTCATCAATTGGGATTTTCTTTCCACAGACTGCCAAGGACATTGCTAACCTTGCTCAAAGTAATGTTGCAGCTTCCAGGGACTTTGTCTGATTGCCCAGAACATACCTGAGTCAAAAGGGGGAAAGGCTTTAAGATCTATTAAGAATTCTATAAAATCAAGAGGTGGAATGTGTTGCTATTGATATTTGATGATTTTATAGCAAATGTTTTTGTTAGTTAGATTCTGTGTTATGAAGCTAGGTCCCCCCGCCATTGATATGCAATAAACCGGTCCGATTGGTTTAGGAGCTAAACAGGAACAAGAATTATGGGAGGTGGTGTTTAGGACTTTTGAAACAAGCATGTGTTCAGACAAAGGAGAGTTGTTTTTGGAACAGAAAGAGGAGAAAGCAGTCTATCTCCATAATAAGACGAGGAGTAACTGTTTAGGATATTTATTGCATACACAACGTACATGCTTAAGATAATTATCGTGTGCATGTTGTAGGCATATTTTTGTAACTATGAATTGTGTGATTTGCGTGATGTGTATAGTGATAAAAAAAAAGCATTGAGGAAAGCTAGGCCCCTACGAGCAGTAGAAATGTATGAATTTTAATTATTGCCTATATATGGGATCAATAGGTGGATTGACCAATTGTATCAGTTGTGGATATTTTTTAACTGATTCATGACAAATGTTCCCATACATGTGTAATAATATCTCTCACATACAGTTGGTTTACTGAGCTTTGACGTCGTGTGTAAGATGGCTGCCACATATCCAGTTGACCATGTGGTTTTGGGGGAAGTGCAACCATGTGTTGCTGACCTCACTCACAAAATGACCTGTAAGTGGTCAAGAGGAATTATTACATCCTGTGAGTGATCAAGAGGAATGATTACATCCTGTGAGTGGTCTCTGGTATACAGGAGTATAAAAAGAGTCCATAGCATGAGGAACTGTCTGTTTTTTGGAGCTGTGGAAAGACCAAGCATGCAGCCAGGATTTTTTATTGTCCTGTTCCTCCAGCTATCCAGTGTAAGTTGTTGACATTCAACTACCAAGTATTATTTGATATTTTGGGATATTGGGAATAGGAGTGTATGTTTAAGTCATGGTATTTTGTGTAATTATTATGGTAACTTTTATGTGTAAGAAGCTTTATGTATTTTGATGTCCAGTAAAATGTTGTTTTATGTTTTTTTATCAAAACTGCTCTTGGTGTGTTTGTTCATTTTAAATATTCACTAGATATTTCAGTATACCTGCAATTTCAGTATATTGTGCTGCAACAATTAGGAGCTAATCTACCAAGTGTATGCAGTCTTTTTCTTTTTATAAATTTTGTTTTTTTCCCACTGGTATTAGATTATTAGTTATAATCTAATAACAGCCTTATATTTTCCACATTTGTTACAACCAATTCACTTCAATTTTCTACTTTCTAATATAAAACATATCCAATAAAAAAAAAATATTTAAAAATTTAGGGCAAAATATATTCTGTTTTTATGTCTTTGGTAAAAAAAAAAAAAAGTATGTGTATATTAATTGGTGCGAAAGTTATAAGGAAAGTTTGTGCGAAAGTTATAGTGTCTACAAACTATGGGGTGTGTATATTTTGGAATTTATGCAGCTATAAACGCTATTCTGTAATTGCAGTGATCAGCGACTTTTCGTGTTACTGATAGTGTGGCCGGCAATCTGGCGCTAACAGACACTCTCTGGGAGGGTCACTAACTGACACTTCCATTGCTAATGACACCTATATAGTGATTAGTGATAATACTTTACACTGACCTAGTACTAATGACACTGGCTGGGAAGGGGTTAACATCTAATGGTAATCAAGGAGTTAAAGGGATTGTAAAGGCAGAAGGTTTTTTTTATCTAAATGCAGTCTATTCATTAAGATTAAAAAACCTTCTGTGTGCAACAGCCCCCCTAATACTTACCTGAGACTGTCTTTATCCAGCGATGTTTCAGGAGTGTCTAAGCTGGCTGGGACTCCCCTCCTCATTGGCTGAGACAGAAGCAAGACTTGATTGGCTCCCGCTGCTATCAATCAAAAATATTTATCCAATAAGGAGAAAAAGGGGGCAGGGCCAGGTCGCGGTTCTGTGTTTCAATGGACACAGGGAGCTGTGACTCGGCTTGAGTGCCCTTATTGCAAGCTTCTTTCTGCGGTGGCACTCAACAAGAGGGAGGGGCCAGGAGAGCCGAAGGGGGACCCGATAAGAGGAGCATTGGGGCTGCCCTGTGCAAAACCAACTGCATAGAGGAGGTAAATATGAAATCTTTTAAAAAAAAAAACTAGACTTTACAATCACTTTAACTATGTGCCTAACAATGAGTAATGTGTGCTGCTTTTACTTTCTGATCTGGCTGTTTTTTCTGCCTGCTTTTGAGGGAGAAGAAACAGCCAGATTGCTGTTCCTCTGCACACAGAGTTCTGTGTTTTTGTAAACGCAGAACTTTGTCTGCGTCTGAACATTCAGCACAAAATCATTGGCTGAAATCTGCCGCCAAACTTGAGATGTGTCCAATCACAGCACAGGTCAGTAGAGGCGGGCTAGTGTCCCCCATCCCAGAAGCCAGGAGAAGGCATACTGGTATGTTGTCCAGCTTGCCCGTGCAGTTAGTTAAATAAGATTCACCTGCTCTTTGTTTGCGTGCAGAGTTAAATCAGCTTGCAGAGTAAGTACACTATGATAAATTGCTCTCATAATTCTCACTTAGCATTCCTTCATAGTTTTGATAGTGAATGAGCTGTAGTTGTCAAAAGTAACTTAATTTTGTTGTCCATGAATAGGGTGGTGTAGCAGATCTAATGACACCCAATCAAAGGGTCTGAGGGGTGTGTTAAAGGGTAACTCCACCTTTAACCACTTTACCACTGGAGGATTTTGCTGTCTTCCGTCCAGGCCACTTTTTGCGATTCGGCGCTGTGCGACTTCAACTGACGGTCGTGCGACGCCGTACCCAAACGAAATTTACGTCCTTTTTTTCCCACAAACAGAGCTTTCTTTTGGTGGTATTTGATCACCTGTGCGATTTTTACTTTTTGCGCTATAAACAAAAAAAGAGCGTTTATTTTGAAAAAATAACAATATTTTTAACATTTTTTTATATGAAATTCCCCCCAAAAAAGATGTAAAAACCAATTTTTTTAAAAATTTTTGGCCAATTTGTTTTATGCTACATATGTTTGGTAAAAAAAATCGCAATAAGCGTATTTTGATTGGTTTGCGCAAAAGTTATTGCGTTTACTAACAAAGGGAAAGATTTCTGTCATTTTTGGTGTTTTTTTTTAACGCGTAATGGCGGCGATCTGCGATTTTTTTTGCGGGACTGCGACATTGCGGCGGACAGATCGGACCCTTGACTGACATTTTTGACACTTTTGGGGGTACCAGTGACATTACTGCAGTAATCAGTGCTATATATATGCACTGTTACTGTAAAAATGACACTGGCAGGGAAGGGGTTAATTTTATTGGAGAGGGAGGGGTTAATGTATGCCTGGTGCTTACTGACGTGTAGGGGGGGAGGTGACTGTGTGAGTCATGGACAGATCGGATGTCCAGCTATGCTGAACAGTCCGATCTGTCACTCCCTGTCACTATGGAGATCCGCCCGCTGTGTTTACACACAGCGGGCGGATCTCCAGACTCAATCCCCGACGATCGGGTAAGAGCAGCCGCGATCGCCGCTGCTCCTCCCCTGGCCCGACTCCCGCTGTGAATGAAAACAGCGGGAGCGAGCCTCCGGCGGCGCGCAAGCGCCGCCCAGAAGGGGGAGTGTCTGACGACGTTAATACTACGTCGTCAGACGATAACGAGCCACTCTGCCGCAGTAGTATTACTGTGAGCGGTTCTAAAGTGGTTAAAGGGTAACTCCAGCAAATAAAGAAAAACAATATAGCGTATACAATTGTGACACAAATCATATTGTAATTGAATGCTTTTAAAAGTGACCTTTCCTTTTCAATCTGCAGCTGTTGTAATTTTCTGAAAATGCAATGCAGTATGGCTATCTGGACCTGTTCTGTACACAGAAACATAATTTCCTGCTTGTGTGATTGGCTCACTGATTTTCCCAGAAGTCTGCACTAAGATACAAGTCAGATTTCAGGCATCCCCTGCAACAAAAATGTCAGTTTTGGTGAGATACTCCCAATAGGAACATGTCTAAAGGGATGCAGGCCCAGCAGATTTCCTCATTAGAGCACTGCAGCTTCCACAGCTGACAGTTAATTATGAAACCACTCCCCATTAGACCCACTCAGCACAGAGGCACGGAGGAACAAACAATGAGTGCTATATATATGCACTGTTACTGTAAAAATGACACTGGCAGGGAAGGGGTTAATTTTATTGGAGAGGGAGGGGTTAATGTATGCCTGGTGCTTACTGACGTGTAGGGGGGGAGGTGACTGTGTGAGTCATGGACAGATCGGATGTCCAGCTATGCTGAACAGTTCAATCTGTCACTCCCTGTCACTATGGAGATCCGCCCGCTGTGTTTACACACAGCGGGCGGATCTCCAGACTCGATCCCCGACGATCGGGTAAGAGCAGCGGCGATCGCCGCTGCTCCTCCCCTGGCCCGACTCCCGCTGTGAATGAAAACAGCGGGAGCGAGCCTCCGGCGGCGCGCAAGCGCCGCCCAGAAGGGGGAGTGTCTGACTACGTCGTCAGACGATAACGAGCCACTCTGCCGCAGAGCAGACGCAAAGTGGTTAAAATGACACCCGGGACTTCAGTTGTAAAGTTTCTGCTCTTCTGTAACTGCTTTAGCAAGTCCATTAGGTTAAAATAAATATATGGGTGCTGTTTTGTAGTGATTTATGGCAGCCCAGGGGTGAGATTTTGTTTCAAGGTAACAAAAGGGTTTGGGGTTAAGAAGACTTTTGGGTTGATTCTTCACTCATTAAGTGAAGGTTCACTTCAATTATCCAACTATGTGCAGATGAAATAAAAAAAATGATTGGATAGTTTTAGTGGAACTTCAAACACTTTACTGTGATGTGTAAGTGATGAATGTGAGTGATGAATGTGAACACCTTTAGTAAACTAGTCTTCTTTTCTGCTAACCCATGTTTTAGAAGATATCCATTCCAACGCAAATGAAGAAATTGAACTGTGTAGTCTCTAGGTATAAAGAATAATTATGTGGCTGTAAGGTCCCCTGTTGCTTATCATTATGCAAAATGACCCATACTAAGACCAAGCTACAGCTGCAAGGAGAAAGAGGCAGCATTTTAACCGAGGATCATGCTGTGGTCTTCAAGAACTGTGGGATTCAAAATCCATTACCAATAAATGTGTTTTCGATTGAAAGTGTATTTGCACTGTTTCAAAGACCTGGACTGTCACTACACAGAACCCCCGCTGACAGATAACATCAACAAAGTTTCATACAACACTTTGTTCTTATTATCAGCTCCACTCTGACAGCTCTTGCCTACAATTGGGGATTTGCACTAACATCACACCTGATATCTTAGATTACTTTTTTATAAATGTGACAAAACCTCACTGCTATGAAGCCTTCTTCTCTGGAAGACCACTCAGGCATGTGTTGAATGTCAGAATTGGCCCCATCATGACATTTATCTACAGAAAGTGATTAAACTTACCAATAAGGAGACTTGTCAGTTGTACTTTGCCCTCTGGCCTTTGAAAGTGAAAGCAGGCTAGTGGAAGCTTTTTGCTGTTGGTTTCTCTGACTTGAGTATTTAATTTTAACAATGATGTATAGTAGAGTACTTTAGACTAAACTAGACTTAACATCTTTTTAGGAATCCCCTAGCTGTAATTTCTAAATTTGCTACCCTAAGATAATATTATAATTAGCAGTAAAAACTGTAAAATACCGAAGACCCCAGCTTCTGTCCATACGCCAAGAAGCCAGTGATATCATTCACCTGTCCCACAACCCCTTGGGAAAGTTAAGGATCCCAAATCTAGTTACAATGCCCATCTGCATTAAGCAGGAGGCTGAGCTATATTACTGATGCTTAGGTTGGAATCCAGGGTCTGGGGAAAGTATTATTTTTTACATTTTATTGCTAATATTTTCAAATATTTAGTTTTGTACCCAGAGATTTTAGATGGCGGGTCTCTTTTTCCGCAAAGGCCTGCTTATTTGTAAGGAATAAATGCCTTTATGATCACTCATATCGAAATAATGTAAACATTGTGGGTTGGAGGTAAGTATATGTTTGCATTTAATGTTGAGTGGGGTCATATGTGAACTTTGAAAGTGCACTTCTTAACCACCTGCAGACTACCAGCCCACAATGTACTGCAGAGAGGCCCCCCATGCAGGCAAAGTGATGTACCTGGGCATTGTTAATTGCTTTCAGGTTTAGGCCACGTGCATGCGACCCTTGCAAAGCAGAGATAAGAAACAATAAGATATTTAGTCAAAAACAGCCCACATTACACATTGTTAGGCACACATGTAACCCCTTGATCGCCCCAGATGTTAACCCCTTCCCAGCCAGTGTCATCAGTACAGTGACAGTGTATAGTATTATTGATCATTGTATTAGTGTCATCTGTGATGTCAGCATCAGTCAGTCAGTCCCCCCCCCCCCCCCCCCCTCCAGCGTCAATTAATGTCACTGTCCACTGCACTATCACAGTCCCATTATAAGTCACTGATCACTGCCATTAGTAGTTTTAAAATAAACAATAAATACAAATTTCAAAATATACCATAGTTTGTAGATGCTATAACTTTCATGCAAACCAATCAAAATACACTTATTGTTTTTTTTTTTTATTGTTTTATTTTTTTTTTTACCAAAGACATGTAGCAGAATACATTTCGGCCAACATTTTATGAAGAAATTTGATTTTTTTTTTACATTTTCTTATTAGATATGTTTTATAACGGAAAGTAAAATATATATATATATATATATATATATATATATATATTTTTTTTTTTTTTTTTTATTTCAAAACTGTCTTTTTTCCTTTATATAATACAACATAAAAAAACTGTGGTGTTCAGATAACACCAAAAGAAAGCTCAATTTGTGCGAAAAAAAATTATATAAATTTTGTTTGGGTACAGCATCCACAGTGACCATGCATTAACCAGGTAAAGTAGGACAGTCCTAATTTGCAAAAAATGGCCTAGTCATGAAGGGGGTAAAAGCTGAAGTGATTAAAACTCAGTGTCTCTTCTCATGCAGTGAAACAATAAAAAAAAATACAGCATGTTTAATTTTTTCTTATAATTGAATTAAAAAGAAAAACGTCTTTTATTTGGAACCTGTCCATTTGCTATTACTGTGGATAAACAGCAGTCATCTGCTTCAGTGCTTCCTCAACCCTAAGCAACTTTGTTTTACTCTTTGTGACCTAGAGTCAGGAGGGATAATATTGCAAGCATTGCTGTGTTTGTACTCTTAGAATTTCACATTTGACGCTCAATAAAGTCTACTGGAGCCCTGGCTGAAAAGCTGTCTGAGTGAAGAGGGACACACAGACATAGATTTAAAAATCAATGAACCATGGGTCTTGAATCCATACAAACCAGTTCTCATTAATCTTGTCTCATGCAGCGCTGTGTTCTACTTCATTGTTAGAGATGGGGGTTGATGTTTTGATTGCAGATGGTTTAGATATACCAGTATTACTGAAAAGAACCCTTTGATGCTGTGGTCATTATTTTTCCTAGAAGTTATGTGTAATTTCCTACTGCTCTCACACTTCGTTAAAAAGGTTAAAATTGCAAGATGCCTGAAAGGGGAAATGAAAAACAAAGGGCTAAAAAACAGAAGAAAAGTATTGCCAATACAGTAATCTATAGCAACCCGTCCTGTCAAAGGAAATGTGAGGTTAGAATGTAGGTGCCTTTACTGCCAATTTGTATTATAAGTGCAAGTTGCAGAACTGTCATTTTAATCCTGGCTTCAATATTTATTGGGTCACTAACCTGGAAAAGGCATGATTCTTCATTGGCTGGATGCTGATTTTCCAGTCAAAAGTGTACTAAATACTAAAGCCATGATGATAATGATTGCCCTGCACCTTTAATGCTAAACTCCAGGCACATAAATGCTTAAAAATAATGCACCACAGTATTTATTAATACATCCTTAATTATTTTCAATGCAAGCTTTGCCATACCAACATTTGACTTTGTATCAGCCATGTGCAGTCCCTGTGCAGCAGAGGAGAGGGCAGAGTGGTAGAGAAATTGGCTCATCAGTTTATTGGTTGTGATTTCACTGACCAGTCACAGGCTGAGGGTAGGGGGAAGACCTGTGTGCTTTATTTATGTATTACAGGTACTTATATAGCGCCGTCAATTTACGCAGAACTTTACATATACAGTGCATCTGGAAAGTATTCACAGCTTTTCACTTTTTCCACATTTTGTTGTTACAGCCTTTTTTCCAAAATGGATTAAATTCATTATTTTCTTCAAAATTATACAAACAGTACCCCATAATGACAACATGAAAGAAGTTGTTTGAAATCTTTGCAAATTTATTAAAAATAAAAAAATTACATGTACATAAGTATTCACAGCCTTTGCCGTGAAATTCAAAATTTAGTTCAGGTGCATCCTGTTTCCACCGATCATCCTTGAGATGTTTCGACAACTTTATGGGAGTCCATCTGTGGTAAATTCAGTTAATTGGACATCATTTGGAAAGGCACACACCGGTCTATATAAGGTCCCACAGTAAACAGTGCATGTCAGAGCACAAACCAAGCCATAAAGTCCAAGTACTTGTCTGTAGACCTCTGAGACAGGATTGTATTGAGGTACAGATCTGGGGAAGGGTACAGAAAAATTTCTGCAGCATTGAAGGTTTCAATGAGCACAGTGGCCTTCATCATCTGTAATTGGAAGAAGTTTGGAACCACCAGAACTCTTCCTAGAACGGGCTGCGTGGCCAAACTGAGCGATCGGGGGGAGAAGGGCATTAGTCAGGGAGGTGACCAAGAACCTGATAGTCACTCTGACAGTGCTCCAATGTTTCTCTGTGGAGAGAGGAGAACGTTCTGGAAGAACAACCATCTCTGCAGCACTCCACCAATCAGGCCTGTATGGTAAAGTGGCCAGAGGGAAGCCACTCCTCAGTAAAAGGCACACGACAGCCCGCCTGGAGTTTGCAAAAATCACCTGAAGGACTCTCAGACCATGAGAAACAAAATTCTCTGGTCTGATAACACAAAGATTGAACTCTTTGGCCTGAATGGCAAGCGTCATATCTGGAGGAAACCAGGCACCACTAATCACCTAGCCAATACCATCCCAATCAGTGAAGCATGGTGGTGGATACCATGGAATAATTGGTATTCAAAACATCTGTAATCACCTCTTAATGTAATTAGACTCTCACTCTACCTGTACCTTGATTGATGCCCCACCTTTGATTTTGTTTGCTTGTTGACATTGGTCTTGTATTTTTGTTTCCTGTTTGTTATTTGCACTTTTGTAAAATGCAATGCCATATTTCATTATAACTAAATAAAATTTATTGTAAGAAAGCATGGTGGTGGCAGCATCAGGCTGTGGGGATGTTTTTCAGAGGCAGGAACTGGGAAACTAGTCAGGTATGAGGGAAAGATAAATGCAGCAATGTACACAGACTTCCTTGATGAAAACTCGCTCCAGAGCACTCTGGACCTCAGACTGGGGTGAAGGTTCCTCTTCCAACAGGACAACAACCCTAAGTACACAACCAAGATAACAAAGGAGTGTGAATGTCCTTGAGTGGCCCAGCCAGTGCCCAGACTTGAACCTGATTGAACATCTCTGGAGAGATCTGAAAATGTCTGTGCACTGACGCTCCCTATTGAACCTGAGGGAGATGGAGAGGTCCTGCAAAAAAGAATGGGAGAAACTGCCGAAAAAAATAGGTGTGCCAAGCTTGTAACCTCATACTCAAAAAGACTTGAGGCTCTAATTGTCAAAGATGATTCAACAAAGTATTGAGCAAAGTCTGTGAATACTTATGTACATGTGATTTTGTTTTTTCATTTTTTATTTTTAATAAATTTGCAAAGATTTCAAACAAATATCTTTCACGTTGTCATTATAGGGTAATTTTTGTAAAATTTTAAAGAAAATAATGAATTTAATCTATTTTGGAAAACAGTTGTAACATAACAAAATGTGGAAAAAGAGAAGTGCTGTGCATACTTTCCGGATGCACAACATACTGTACATTCACATCAGTCCCTGCCCTGAAGGAGTTTACACTCTAACGTCCCTAATACACATTCATGCATCCGCATACTACATCCAATTAACCTTTCAGCATTTCTTTGGAGTGTGGGAGGAAACTAGAGTTCCCAAATGAAAACCCACGCAGGCACAGAGAGAACATGCAAACTCCATGCAGGTAGCGCCATGGTTGGGGTTTAAACCGAGGACCCTAGTGCTGCTAGGAGGAAGAGCTAAACACTTAGCCTTTGTGCTAATGAACTTTTTAATGTTTACACAAAAAAAAAAATAGTCTCTCTAAACACAAATATGGAAGCTGGCATTGCTGAGTTTTTAAAAGTCCAAGTTCTGGGGATGTAATTAGCTAGTAGTCTTTAGATACATTCAAGATGTTCTGTAATGTTACCACATTTATGCCAGTACACAGGGCCCGAATGTTGCAAGTTAAAAAAAAAATGTCCGACATTCGGCTCGTGTGTATGTCGGCCTGTCTGACCAGCTCCTAATCAGCACACTCAGCCAATGGCAGAGAGCGCTGGTCAGAGTGTGTTGGCGGGGGGTGGGGGGGATTGGGGCATCCCCCTGTCAGAACACAACAGCTGAGTGGGGGAGATCGATATACTAAATTTGCATAGTTAGTACAGCGGCTCTGTCTGGAGCTGACTGTTTTTTTTTTTTTCGTTTTAACCCGCTGGGTGGAATGGAAGAAAACTAATAGTGTATACCAGGCTTTAGTTGCCTATCCAACCAGCTTCTGCCCTCTAATGAATGTCAGGAACTCATTAGAATTGCAGAAGCTGTTTGAATAAGTAGCAAAATGTCTTACAGAACAAGTACAGTTTGATGTGTCTGATTACTAATATCTATACCAAAACCTGGATAAATGAGAACGTTCACAGACTTAGGGGTTTCAACTATTTCCCTTACTTCACTACCTATGAAGTTACAAACCAAGAACATGTGTACATATCAGACATTTGACACTTTTTTTTTGGCTGCATGCATATTTTAGGGTAGTTAGTCATAATAAATGATGAAGCAAGGATATAGAAGCCAGCTCTGGACAAAAGCAATCAACAACTGCAGCTCCCATATGAATATTTTTCTAAAATGATCTTTAAGCAAATGCAACCCTGGCTGGCAAGCCCAGGGCATTATCTGTATAGCTGTACTGCATTGGCTGACAGGTCAACTGAAGATGGGAGGGCAAGCTGCAATATGATTGGCCGCAGTTGTGGCTGGAACTTTAGCCCTGCTCAGCAGCCTGGGAAGAAAGAGTATATGAATAGAGGTGGCTGGAGTGGGACTGATGGCCACGGAAGTGTGGAATTTTAATCTTGAACACCAGACTGGTAAGCAAAGTCTGCAGCCAATAAACCTACAAGCAAGCCAACTGTTCCACCTGTTTCAGGTTTAAGGGATGCCTTCAAACCTAAATATGTATCACATAAAATTAGACAAATCCTATTTTTTTTTTATTTAGAGTATCCAATTGTACAATCGAATCTATTGATTTTACCAGAATTCCAATGTCCTTGAAACTCCCTGTGCACTGAACTGATATTTCAAACAATATTCTCAGCATTCCCAGCTGTCTTCTGTAACCTACAGAAGACCACATAAGGAGAGAAGGAAGTGCTTGTAGTCCAAATTAGGAGAGTAGAAATCATACATGCTTTTATGTAAACGGTGTTTATGCGTTTGCACGCGTTTGGCTTTATGCACTCTGTTGGCCAGACAATTCATTTATTTTGGCCATTAGAATGCAATAATGTGTGAACATGTCTAACTGTGTCTAGTGTCACACGTTAATGTGTGTTTTTGCTTTTTTTTGTTTTTCCACCCAAAACCTCCTTTGAATGCGCAAGTGATTTTTTTTTTAGTTTTTATTCTGCCTCTAAACTATTTTTACTGATTTAATTGGCTGAAGATGTGTATGAACAGTAATATGTTTCCTGCCAAATTCTTCCACTTAGGTTTATCTTTTTTTTATATTCACTTCAGTGAAATTGTAGAATGAAGTCTTGGGCTTGATAGTTTAATTAGTGTGCTTATGTCTGAAGTTCCTTTTGGCACAACAAAGAGATATTTAGAAACTTTACAATAGTACCCACTTCTCCAATCTGTTGTGCTGCATTTAGTCCTGAAAGCACAAAAATGCATTGATATTGCACTCTGGAATATCTCTGTATGGTATCATTTTAAAAGCCAAGAATTTCACTTAAACACTTGAGTCCCTGAGTCTTTCTAGATTATGTGGTCTACTCTAAAATATACAACTTTTTTGGGGACAGATAGGACTTTAGTTTGATTGCAAATGTGGATACATATATTTGTATTCTCTTGGTTTTTATAGGAAATAAAAAGTAAACAATTTGAAAAAGTGCATTTCTCTTACGTTCCCTGACAGTCGCAGCCCGTTTAGTATTCATTCACCATTGGGGTAATGCACCCTCTCTGCAGGAGCAGGCTAGGCAGCAAGAAACTAGGAAGGAATGCTAGTGAAGGAATACTGAACGGGCTGCGTCTGTCAGAGGACTCAGAGAAAATAATTTTACGGTAAGTTCTTACAAAAATTCTATTTTTCCTGTAATTTTGTCCTAATGCAACATTAGTTAATGTTGGTGCACCTATATATATATTTACCATAAAATAGAATCAGTACCAATGATCTACAACTATAGGGAGAGGCTGGTAAGCACTTCTACAGCTCTGTCCCGGTCTTCATACTGACAGGAAATGCCATGATGTCACTTGTGACATCACTACACTCTTGAATAAGAACAGCAGAGATGTTATGTTTACATTTGCTTCTACAGCACACTCCAATGGGGCTGTCTGTAGAAGCATACCCTGAAGAAACCCTGGAGTTAATTGTTTCAACTTGGCTTTGCTCTAGACCCCAGCTTTTATTGGCGGCCAACAGTTTTAGTACTATTGCAAGCAGTGGTCTGCAGGAGCAGTTGAGCTCATCTGCTATTTTAAGTGTACTCTGCGATGAATAGCCACTATCCCAGCTGTGTTTTAAAAAGGACAGCTGGGACTCAAGTGGATATGTTCTAACCTCTCTAATAAACACCAAGGCAATATAAAAGTTTATGGAGTAAAGTAAAATAAATTCCTAGTTTACTCCTAGGTATATAGTCACATATGAGGCAATAGATAGAGATCTGTGTAGGAAACACTGTATTAATCCTGTATATGGTTTTACAGTCCTAGAATCTTATACTTTAAAAGCAATATCTAATGGCCTTTTCACAAGTTTTCTGTGTGTTAACATTTATTACATTAAATGCATAAAATGTATTATGTGCCATGCCATTAACAAGTCTTGTTGTTGAAAAAACTTAGCAGAAGGTTTTAAAATGCTCAGATGTGAATTACAAAAAAAATTATGCATGTTAATGGTGGTATACATAGCTGCAAAATCTATTATTTTTGAGTGTAATGTTGCTCAGAAATCAAAAGGTTAGAATAAAACATTTCTTTAATTTGATTATCAGACTGCTGCTGTAAACACAGACATCCAGAGATGCTTGCTTTTACTTACCGTGTACAGAAAAAGTTTTTTTTTTTTTGCTTCGGGTTTAGGTTTAATTTCTTATGATGTTCTTAGAATTTCAGATTGGAGCATAAGCCATGCTCACCTGCTGCCTCCCTAATTAACCAGCAAAATATGCTTATTGGAAAGGAGGCTGAAGGTCATGCTGGGCTTAATACAATGTTTGGGTGGGGATTATTACCAAGGTCCAGAAGTCTAGCCCATTATATAATGTGAAGGTACAGATTTGGCTTTTCAGTAGAAGAGAAGTCTTACCGGCATTTTGTGAAGGCCGCTCTTTGGCCATACTTTAGGATGAGTTTGGTAGAGTGAAGAGAGTGCCAGATTTAGTGTCCAAGTTAATTTTTATTTGTCATGATTAAAAAGGAATCCAGTGCATTTTGTAGGCCCTCCACCAGGGCTTGTGCAGGTAGAAATTTGAGTAAAGCAGGACTGGGAGTAAATATCTTGTCATGAAACAAAGGTCTGTTCTGGTAATCGTTATAATAGATATGGACTCTCATCATTTTGTGTTATGCACTCATTACTTTAACAAACTTACCACTGGCAATCCAGGTACCTTTTTATCAGACCCACATGATCATATAGAGCAGACTTTTTACTTACAGAATAACTAAATTTTTTTGAGAAAAAACAATCAACTCTGGGTAATCCATGGATATTAAAGGGATTTTAACCACCTTCCGCCCACGCTATAGCCGAAAGACGGCTACAGCGCGGGCTCTAATTTCCGGGAGGCCATCTTTAAACAGCCTCCCAGTAACAGGCTCCCTGCGCGCTCCCACGAGCACGCATCGGGGAAAATCTGTGTCGACCGTGTCCCCATCAGTGCCGCCCACCCATCAGTGTCCATCAGTGCGGCCTCTCAGTGCCCATCAGTGTCGCCTCTCAGTGACCATCAATTCCCGCCGTCAGTGCCTCCTCTCAGTGCCCAGCAGTGCCACCTCTCAGTGCCCAGCAGTGCCACCTCTCAGTGCCCAGCAGTACCACCTATCAGTGCTCATCAGTGCCGCCTATCAGTGCTCATCAGTGTCGCCTATCAGTGCCACCTATCAGTGCTCATCAGTGCGGCATATTAGTACCTCCTCATCAGTGCCACCTCATCAGTGTCCATAAGTGCCACCTCATCAGTGCCCATCAGTGCAGCCTATCAGTGCCCATCAGTGCCGTCTCATCAGCGCACATCAGTGAAGGAGAAAAATGTATTTATTTTCAAAATTTACTCACAGAAAATAAGAAAAAAATTTTTTTTTCAACATTTTCTGTATTTATTCTTTTTTTTTGTAAAAAATAAAAAACCCAGAGGTGATTACATACCACCAAAAGAAAGCTCTATTTGTGTGAAAAAAATGATAAAAATTTCATATGGGTACAGTGTAGCATGACCGCGCAATTGTCATTCAAAGTGTGACAGCGCTGAAAGCTGAAAATTGGCCTGGATGGGAAGGGTGTTTAAGTGCACAGTAGGCAAGTGGTTAAATTTTATAGAAAATTACAACGGCTACAGAGTGAAAAGAAAAGGTAATTTTTAGAAACATTAAATTACAATATGGCTTGTTTGCAAATTGGTATATGCTGTATTGTTTTTTTTTTTTTTTGTGTTATCCACAAAAGTGGAGTTCCCCCTTAAATATTAACAGATTTTATATACTCCCCAAAATCCTGATTCAGCACTTCACTGATATATCTTTAGGAACTTTGAAATGAAGGTCAATTTTGTTTGATGTTCTTAAGATTCCTTTAAACTGTTCTTATTTTGCATTGATTGGAAAATGTCTTTCTGTTGTAGGACAACCATATGAACCCAGGAAATTGGGGACTGGAATGACAGAGTGGGACAAACCTGAATAGATCAAAGGTAAGATCATTTTTTGTATGTTTACCTGTCTAGAAACCTACAATAACCCAACCAGATTAATTCAAAGGAAACCTGTACTGATGATTAGCAATGGCATACTTCATACTTCTCAAACTCTAATATTTGTATGTGCTTGAGGTGGTAGGGAAATGCTTCACTTTGAATACAGGGAGTTACAAATAAAATCTCTCTCTCTCGCTCTCTCTTTACATATATATATATGAATATATATATATATATATATATATATATATATATATATATATATATATATATATATATATTTACACACAGTTTACTTAAAACTCCTTTTGCTAAAAAGAAAAGTTAAAGATAGTTACTTCATATTCGACAAATTCTAAATGTGAAAATATACTATATAGCAAAAAACAAAAATTATCTCACTAGAAAAATAAATAAACATAGTCCACTCCCAATATCCAATTATGGTAATGAAAGGACAAATCACTTAAAATGTGAATGTTATGTGTTTAAATTTCCACATGCAGTGCTCCCAGGTCACCAGAAGTGCCAACTTCTTAATGGATTAAAATAATCTCTAAGTGAAAGAGATCTAAAGTGCTTAAATACATATTTAAGTTCACTCCAAGGGTCCATTGCCACTTTCCAAACACATCCAATCAATAAATCCACAATTTGGTACACATTTTCCTCAGGCATAGTAGGAAAAGAACAACGTGAGACCATAGAGTAGTATCACTTTCTCTTACTTATCCCCTGAGGACATCCATTTGTAGATGCGCATTGGGTCATTGGCATGTGGCATTATTACGCCCACCGGTGTACAACGGTGTAATGTTAGATGCTTTGTGTACCCTGTGACTTTCGAGAGTATATCTTATGTATAATAAATGGTGAGTTTTTAGCTATATTACTCTATGGTCTCCCATTGTTCTTTTCCTGCTGTCCCTGAGGAAACAGATATTCTCAGGAGTCCTGTGTTGATCCACTGCTGTGCCCGTCTGCAACAATGCTGGTTCAGTCTCCCTGCCCTCATAGGCACAGAGACAGCGGTGGGAGATATCGATCAACTTCTGTACAACCAGCCTGTTGTTTTCATTGTGGTCTACTGGTGGGTAAGGCTCCCCGCTAGCAGAACACAATAACGCAGTGGGAAAAATTCCCCCATCAGCACTGACTGAATTTTCTTACTGTCAGCCTGTGGTTGTAGGAAAGAAAATTGCATAATCTATGGCCTGCCTTTTAGAGTTAATGATTATTTTTATACTTACCATTTCAGGTGTCTTCAGGCTAGTCACATGCAATGCAAGGTCCTTTTCTTTTTTGAATCTCCTCCATTACATCAGCTCAGCAGCGCCTCACTCTACATCATAGTATGTGAGTGTAGGGTGGGCATTTACAGGATATATTCAGTCTTGCAGGTTGAATAAGGTTTGGTGTCATTCAACCCAAAAGACTGAAAACATCTAGTGGCAGAAAAGAAAACTACTGCAGGGGTTGGTTGTTGGATGAGCTTTTCATTCAGAGCTGTTTTTTTGTTGTTCTCTTCTGATCTGGGAGTATTTGATCCTGATCTGGGAGTATTTGTTTCCCCAAAAGTCATGCTTTCAAATGTTTTTTTTTATATGTGCTTCAAGTTTTCCTTTAAGAGAGACCTTCTAGATGACGTTTGACAGTTGCAGAATTATAGTATGACAAATTCAAATACCATGGTGTTTCAGAAGCATTACCAAGTTCAAAAAGGGACAGTTATAATATCAAATACATTATGAAATGTATTACTAGAAAGACACAGTCCTGAGAGCTGGAAAAAAATCCTCCTCTACCCTCTATTACTATATGAAAGCAGTCAGGATCCATTAGGGAATACCTTACAGAAATATAGCAAGTTAAAACTTAACTTCAGACAGATATATGAAAATGGTATTTATTTTATGAATTCTGTATAATGACCTCCTTAAGAAATCCCCTGAATTTGCAGTGCTGAGTAAGGAGGGCCAGCAGAATCAGGGAATCAAAGCTGCATCGCATTGCATAGTTCTGTAATACAAAGAACATACTTACAGAATAGGAGCGCACAGGGATGGCTTCTCCAATGTGCTGTCTGTTGGTCAGAATGTAACATAAACACAATATTCAGAACCTCACATTTCCCAGAATTAGTTGTAGACACAGGAGAGTGCTGCAGGGGGAAGAGGAAAGATACACAGACAGGGAGGATTATTTTAAGCAGAGGGAGGGTATAGGCAGAGGATAGGAGAAAGTGCATAGACTTAAAGGCTAATGTGAGGCAAGGACAGGACTTGGGTTCAGCCTCATAGCCAGAGCACAGACCTGGAGGCTAATGTGAAGCCGAAACAGGGCAACAGGGCCTGCTAGCCAGTGCACAGCTAAGGAGGTTTATTTATTTGAAGAAGAAGCAGGATGTGGGCCCAGGATGGTAGCCAGTGTACAGACCTGGAGCCCAATGTGAGGCAAGGGCAGGGTATGGATGCAGTGAGGTGCCAGAGTACAGTCCAGGAGTCTCATGTGAGGCAAGGGCAGAGTATGGGTGCAGCCTGGTAGCCAAGGCACAGACCTGGAGGATAATTTGAGGAGAGAGCAGGGTATGGGTGCAGCCTGGTAGCCAGTGCCGAGTCACGAAAGTTTATTTGAAGCAGAGGAAATGTAGGCACAGACTGATAGCCACTGTACAGACATGGAGGCTTTTGAAAGTCAGTAAAAGGTTATAGGCACAGACTGGTGACCAGTGCAAGGACAAGGAGATTTGTATGAGCCTGGGTTTAGGCACAGACAAGGAGGCTTATTGAGGAAGAAGCACGATGTAGGCATGAACCAGTAGCCAGGGCAAAGACAGGAAAGCATTAGGCTTTGGACACAGATAGGAAGGCTTATATGTGGCATTGTATAGGCACAGCTAGGGTGGATTGTGTGAGGCAGGAAAATATAGGATAGGAGGCATATGGTTAATTATGCACAAACAAGGAGTCCTATATGAGACAGGGTATAGGCAAAGGCAAAGAGGCTTATTGAGACTGCAGGGTATGGGAATAGGCTTGGTGCCTAAATGTGCAGCAAGAGGTTTTGGAATTGCATGAGCTGTACAATAGATGTGTTAAACATACATACAGATACATACAGATAAATATTTCTAACATAAAGCAGTTTATGCAATTAGTTAAAATGTAATTGAAAGCAACTATGCATATTACATCTTTATTTATTCTACATTATACAACAGTTTCATTTATTTAAATAAAGCTAACTTCAGGGTATTAGCAACCCTCCTCTTAAGTAGCCTCGGATATGAAAAAAAGAATGTGTTGACACTTCCTATTGGTGAAGGTGTCGCTTCCAACAGCCAGCTTCTCACAGGCAGAAGCAGTAGAAATCACAGGGTTGGTGAGGGGACCAGAGCCCAAGAATACAATGAGCAGGGAAGATGTCAGGTCTGCAGGGCAGGAAATTAGCTTGGCTCATAAAACAAACCTTGACTTTGATTCATTGCACTGCAGGATGGCTTAGGAAGAGGTGTTTGAAACGAGAACAAAGGATTAAGGTCATTTATATACAATGCACTATTTAAATGATGGTTCAAATATTTTTGTCTATATTTCATTTTCCTGGGAAGAGTTGTAAGGTACTTGTAAAAGGCTAAGTCCAGAGTAGAGCTTTGGCTGGGGATTGAGGCATTTAGTGTAGTCAGGAAGGCCAGGTCAGCAACAAATCTTGCCAGCAAGGTACAAATTCAGAATCCAGAAGCGTGGTCGAAGGCTGGCAGAGTATTGTAGAATCTTCAGGCAAAGAGAGTAATCCAGGAAACAGACAGAGATCAAAGTGCAGAAGTGCAGTAGATCAGCAGTATCTCACCCACCCGGGGAAACAAATCCAAAAAACGGGCATAGTCCATAGGTCGTCCTGAAATGTAATCTGCTCTAAATGAGGATTGATTGCAGCTGGAAGACAGGTGGGGTCAGAGAGTATTAGGAGCAGTGGTACTATGTAAGTTGTATACTGCAAGACTCGGTTTCCCAGTGGCAGAGCGAACAGAGCCACAGCCCAAAGACAGAAGAACCAAAGTTCAATCCCAGGCACATGACACGAGTAATTTACATAGTTACATAGTTAGTCAGGATGAAAAAAGACACAAGTTCATCCGGTTTAACCAACAACAAAAAAGAAACAGTATTGAAAACCCAACCATACAATACTATATACACAATCCTATACCCGCTGTTGATCCAGAGGAAGGCGAAAATAAACTCCAGCAAAGCATGATCCAATTCGCTACAGCAAGGGAAAAAAAAATTCCTTCCTGATCCCCCTGATCAACTTTACCTAAAAAAAATTTTCGTGCCCATTTATATTATGTACACCTAGAAAAGAATCCATGCCTTTTTTAAAGCAATCTAGTGAGCTAGCCAGAACCACCTCTGGAGGTAGTCTATTCCACATTTTCACAGCTCCGTATTTGGAGACGAAATCTGTTTTCCTCTAGACATAAAGAGTGCCCCCTTGTCCTCTGTGTTGACCTTAAAGTGAACAACTCAACACCAAGTTCACTATATGGACCCCTTATGTATTTATACATGTTGATCATATCCCCCTTAATCTCCTCTTCTCAAGAGAGAATAAATTCAGTTCCTCTAATCTTTTCTCATAGCTGAGGTCCTCCATGCCTCTTATCAGTTTGGTTGCCCTTCTCTGGACTTTCTCCAGTTCCCCGATATCCTTTTTAAGAACTGGTGCCCAAAACTGAACTGCATATTCCAGATGAAGTCTTACTAATGATCTGTACAGGGGCAAAATTATATCTCTCTCTCTGGAGTCCATGCCTCTGTTAATACAAGAAAGGACTTTGCTTGCTTTGGAAACAGCAGCTTGGCATTGCATGCTATTATTAAGCTTATGATCTACCAGAACACCCAGATCCTTCTCCGCTATGGATTCCTCCAGTTCTACTCCACCTAGTATGTATGATGCATGCATATTCTTAGCCCCCAAGTGCATAACTTTACATTTATCAACATTAAACCTCATTTGCCACATAGTTGCCCAATGAAACAGTGCATTGAGGTCAGCTTGTAAGTTGGAGACATCCTGTAAAGAAGTTATTCCACTGCAAAGCTTGGTGTCATCTGCAAAGACTGAAATGCTACTTTTAATTCCAGACCCTATATCATTTATAAAGATATTAAAAAGTAAGGGTCCCAACACTGAACCTTGGGGTACACCACTGATAACTTTAGACCATCCACAGTATGAATCATTAACCACTACTCTCTGAATTCTATCTTTTAGCCAATTTTCTATCCAATTACAAACCGATCTTTCCAAGCCAGTAGACTTTACTTTACACATTAGCCATGTGTGGGGAACTGTGTCAAACGCTTTTGCAAAATCCAAGTATACTAGATCCACAGCCACCCCTCTGTCCGAGGTTTTACTTACCTCCTCATAAAAAGAAATCAGGTTTGTTTGACAATTTCTGTCTTTCATGAATCCATGCTGTCTGTTGCTTAAAATATTTTTTTCCAGCAAAAACTCATCTATGTGGTCTTTTATTAAACTCTCCAATATCTTCCCGACTATAGAAGTTAAACTAACAGGTCTATAGTTACTTGGTAAAGACTTTGATCCCTTTTTAAATATAGGCACCGCATTGGCCCTACGCCAATCCAGTGGTACTATTCCAGTCCTTAACGAGTCCCTAAAAATTAGAAACAAAGGTTTAGAAATTACAGCGCTCAATTCTTTTAGGATGCGTGGGTGGATGCCATCTGGTCCAGGCGCTTTATCCACCCTTATTTTGTCTAAATATCTCCGGACCATATCACTTTGAGCCATTGTGGATCATTTGGGGCTGTGTCAATACTGTCCTCATTATGGTCATGAGCTCCCCCATGCTCCTTTGTATATACAGAGCTGAAGAAAGTATTTAATAAATTTGCCTTCTCTTTGTCCCCAGTCACCCACTCCTAATTATTTTGTAAAGGGCCTACATGCTCAGACCTAACCTTTTTACTGTTAATATATTTGAATTTAGGCAACTATCTAAAACGGCAATGAGTTAGAGTGACCAAATAACATTTTTAAAGGTCCCTGTTGGTAAATATGTATATAAAATATAATTTCACTTATTGGACCATCAGATTTTTTCTAACATGAATAGATTTTCCAATATTTCTGTGAAATTAAGAACACAAATATTCACTGCATGGATATCTGTGCATATTATTCCTCCCACACTTTGCTGTGGTTTTTCTGTTTTGAATTCATTACCTGTTACCACGGTATGAGTTGTTTGAATAATAATGGTTTGTCTTATCTGCACAGAACAGGAAATCCATCCAACGCTTTCTTTTTATTCTTAAGATTATTTTGAAATCGTTGTTATTACACTTCTGGTTGTGGAAATATTCATGCTAAATCTAATCTAATGCAAGTGTCAAAGCCATTCGCAGCCCACCTGCTTGATCTGTAACACATCTCCCTCTTATTGCAAATGTATTGGGTCATGTATGAACTGTTATTCATAAACATCCCCTGCGTGTAAGAAGCAGTATGCGACGCCCAACAAGGATGAGGCTTAGTACAGCTAGGACTGCGGCACATTAATGAAATGTCTCCAATACGGCAGTCCCTGATGCTCTACAATGGTGGTCACATGACTAAAGTGCTGTAAGACAATACATTTATGTGTCAGTGTATGCAGTAGCCTGGAGAAGAATCTGCACATGTCATATCTAAGGCTGTTCATGGGAAGTTAAGAGCCCATCAGCTACAGATGCATAAGGGTCAATTCACTAAAGCATAACATGACATTTTCATTACCATGCCTTATTTCATATTTACAGTTTAAAATTTGTTTTTCCACTTCTTTCAAAGGTTTTATTACAATGATCAGATACATTTACAGCATGCAAGTTATATTATCAACGTTTTGTAGCATTTTGTTTGTAAAAGTCTGTACAAAAAATTCACACATTTTCATTTCTTAAATATCATTTGGTTCAGGCTAGCATTTTTGTTTGGATACAGAAGGTATCTCAGGATAACAGAAAAAGCAACAATTTTTGGTAAAATAAAGGTTTATGTAATAATTACCAATTCATGTATAATAAGGACTTTAAATATTTAAAAAAACATTTCATGCACACAAAAAAAAAAAACACAAGAAAATGGACTGCTATGCAATTATCGTGTGTGAAATTTCAATCTCAATCTGTCATTTTTCTGACTGCTATCAAATTATAGCTGAAATAAGATTGGCTGTTGTAATAGTTATTCATAGATGTGATGGTATATTACAAACAGTAACAACAAAAAGTAACAACAAAAATAGAAAAAATGAGGCAACAGAGATATTGTTTGCTCTGAATCCAGATCTCTGGATATTTGAGATCAGCACTGGAATCCCAGGAGAGATCTGCCACAACCAAAAATGTGTTTCTGGCTAGAACAATAAATTCCTCCTATGCATCAGCCACTTTCATTTCTTTGGCTGGTAAAGTTTCAGAACTATACTCCAGGAATGTGCTGTCATTTAAAGCTAAACTCCTGCTAAATCTCTTAATATATAAAAAAAAGGAAATACAAATATTTGATATTGTAACCTTCATAATGACTTGGAAGTAAACGGCTACCTTACAACTATTAGCGTTAGATTTTGTGTCATTCGATATCACTGATGATACATATAAATGTATCCTAGTGATGGTAGATCTATTTCCCCCCTGAAGAAAAAATACAATGAAGCAGTTGCAAACTACACAGCAGCAGGCAACTTTAGCCGTAAAAGACAAGGCCTGGTTGCAGCCCCAGGCTGCAAAAGCTCATACACACTCAGGCGTTTATGCTGCTGTAATGGTAGCCAATTCTTTTGGTGAGTTTTGAATTCACTTGATATTGGTGATTGGTTACTTGAGCACCATTTTTTCTCATTTACACTCAGGCATACAGTATATGCTGCTGTAATGGTAGCCTTTTGTTCTGGGGAGTTTTTAATACACTTGATGTTGGTGTCCCTTGAACGCTGTCTGAGATATACATCCATAATTATTGGTGCTACTGGAACAAATTCCTCTCCTTTTTATTTTTCACCTATTACAGCATGGGGACTATTTTTGTCACTTTTGGACTTTAAGTTATTTTATTTTACATTTCTGTACCAGGTATTTTATATGTCATTCTATGGTACACATTGCACATTTATTTGTCCATTTTATATATTGGCACTGCACTATTGTTTAACATTTGCTGCAACAGTTTCTTTGCACTGGCCACAATTCTGCCTTCCCGTTCAACCACATTTCTAGCCTTGTTGATCTTTGTTTTATCTTAGTCTGGCCATTTTTTTATATCGCTATCTTCCTCTGCCTAACATTCCAAGTCACATTTCTTCCTCTTAATCAGGTCACATTTTTACTCTATTTCTGATATTTTATTTGGAAATTTCAGCCCTTTTAATGGTGCTTAATCAATGAGGCATTTTCTCACTTTTCCACGTATACACCATACTCTAAATGCCTTACAAAATAGCTTATCCTAGCTTCATAATTCATGTTTTTCCTGAAAAGGGAATTTTTTTCTCTGGTATGATTGTAGAAAAATGGTACAGAGATCGAGAAAGGCATCTATTCAGGCACAGCATTGTAATTCAGTTATTTCTGCTGCTTTACTTACTAGAAACATTTTATCTCTTTACTGTTGGAATATGAAAACAGTTCAGTAGTGCAAACATTAGAAAAAAAAAAAAACACTCTATTGGAAAGAGCGAGAGGTGCAAGGTCTTCATAAATATTGTAACTTGTGATGCGAAGGGGAAAATCATCTAGGAGGGAGCAAGTAACCTAAGCACTCTGTGCAGGCAAAGTGATGGTTTTGTATTTACACCCACCTCCACTGTGCATGGTGGCCAATCCGCTTCTAACTTCAGCTTGTTCAAATAAGCTTTGACAATAAAACCTGGAATCTGAATGGTTTCTATGCAGAGTTGAGACTGATTTTGAACACTCTAATTTGAGTACATAATCCCCATTGGGTCTCCTTTAAAATCAAATTGAAGTCACAGAAATAGATATGCAGTCGGAAAGACATTGTATGAACAACTTATATTTTCAAAGTCTTACGTCGACTTTCCTGTTACAGCATTTGTATATGGTGTCCAAATATGACTGTGTAGTCCAGTTGGCTGCAGAGTTAGGCAAAGTGCTCTCTGTAATGAGCACTCAGCAACGAACTGGCCTGATTTCCCCACGGCCTTCCCAGTGCCAGTATAACACACGCAGGTCTATAAAGATATAAAATGATATGACTTCAGGTTAAGCTAACTGTAGTCATATAGGTGAAAGATGATATTGTTTGGTTAGCATGAGTTACTGCATCTTGCACACTGCTTGCTTGCCTAAAAATATAGTCTCTTAAATATATATTGCTTTTCATAAACATGCAGCAAAAACTGTAATTTCTCTTTCGTTCATTGACAGACACAGCTCCTGATCTTCTTAACCATTGGGTTACACTGCCCCCTACAGGAGTAGGACACTAGGCAGAAAAAAAGTCTGACTATGCTATGGGCAGTCCCAGGGAGTATATTCCCTCTCGCTTCTATAGGTACTCAGTTTTTTCTGCCTAGTCAGGAGTAAGGTCCTAGTTCCTTGCTGGGATGGGCAACATGGAGACAACCTCCAAAACAGGAATGGTTTTACAGGTGAAGGCCACTGACATTTTTTTTCCTACTCATCTTTTCTGACAGTTTTTCACTAGTTTTGCATTTGGCTAGGGTCAGTGTCACTACTGGTAGCATAAGTCAATACCTGGACCTTATAGAGGTTGCACAGGCAGTCCAACTCCTCCAGGATGGCAAATCAATACGTGCCATTGCCAGAATGTCTCAAGAGCATGGAGGAGAATCCAAGAGACAGGCAGTTACACTAGGAGAGCTGGACAGGGCCTTAGAAGGTCCTTAACCCATCAGCAGGACCAGTATTTGCTCTTTTGTGAACAGGATGTGCAATGCCAGAGCCCTACAAATTGACACCCAGCAGGCCACTGGTGTGAATGTCTCTGACCAAACAATCAGAAAAAGACTTCATGAGGGTGGCCTGAGGGCCCGATGTCCTCTAGTGGGCCCTGTGCTCACTGCCTGGCACCATGGAGCTCGATTGGCATTTGCCATCGAACACCAGAATTGGCAGGTCCGCCACTGGTGCCCTGTGCTTTTAACAGATGAGAGTATGTTCACACTGAGCATGTGACAGACATGATAGGGTCTGGAGAAGCCGTGAAGAATGTAATGCTGCCTGTAACATTGTTCAGCATGGTGGTGGTGGTGGGTCAGTGATGGTCTGGGGAGGCATATCCATGGAGGGACACGGAGGGACACGGAGGGACACACAGACCTCTACAGGCTATACAATGGCACCCTGACTGCCATTAGGTATTGAGATGAAATCCTTGGACCCATTGTCAGACCATACGCTGGAAGAAAATACCCCAGGACAACATCCATCGTCTCATGAGTACCATTTTGAGTTGCTGCAATGACATTTAAGCAAAATGGAGTATCCTGCTGCATCATCTTTTCACTTTGATTTTTGGGGTGTCTTTGAATTCAGCCCACTGTAGGTTGATACTTTTCATTTCCATCAAATGATGTGGCATCCTTTCTTTCCTAACACATTACCTAGTCCATATCAGTATAGATATCCAGCATGATCTTTTTCCCCATTGAGATCCGATGTGTTTTCAAAGTGTTCCTTTAATAATTTTGAGCAGCGTATTTGTATAGTTTCTATTGTACTGCTAGCATACACAACCTTTGCAAAAGTGGTATTAAAACATGGCAAAATACCAAAACAAGAGGATATGATCTACAGTCTAAAAAGCATTAAATCAGAAAAAGAAATGAAGTGCAGTTGCTGAAAAGGACAAACTAGGTGAAAGACTGCATCACAATCTGGCTTTAAGGCATATTTTTAAATGGGGCAGAAGTCACTGGATATATAAAAAATGAATGTCTCAAAAACCCTTCAGAAATGTAAGCCTGCAGATGGATGGGGTATTTTAGAATAATTTTCAACAATTTAAAATGCATAAATGCAGTTCAAAAAGGATATATCTCAAGCCATCTGTTATAATATTGCCAGTTTCTGAAAATATATTTAGAGAAAAGTGTGGCCAGTGAAATTACAAAACTGTGGTCAATTAGGGAGAAGTGATGCTGCCAAATCTGTCCGACAATTTAGTGCATGAGACATGTGGAACGTCTGCTGCCTGTTTTATTATTCATAAAGTGGTTCAATACAGACAAACAGTGGAGGTTCTGTGAGATGCCATGAAAATTTTCTGTCAAATAAATCTGAGAAGCTATTGATTGCTTACAAAGGTTATTTAAATGGGCAATGCATTTGTTATTAACAGCCACAATTTGTTTTCAAAAACAAATATGTTTTGAATTTTAATTACTGCTTCAAGTGCATAGCCAAATAATGGGATTTTTGACTTACCATAAAATCCATTTCTCTGATGTTCATTGACGGACATAGCTCCAGATTTTCTTAACCATTGGGTTATATTGCCCCCTACAGGAGTAGGACACTAGGCAGAAAAAAAGTCTGACTACGCCTATGAGCAGTCCCAGGGGGTATTCTCCCTTTCTCTGCTATAGGTACTCAGATTTTTTACAAGCAGTGTCAGAAGAATTACAACTCCACAGAGAGGTGGGTGCTGTGTCCATCAATGAACATCAGCGAAATGGATTTTACGGTGAGTAAATAATCCCATTTTCTCTTTCGTTTATTGACAGACACAGCTCCTGATCTCCTTAACCATTGGGACGTCCCAAAGCAGTGTTAAATATGAAGGGTGGGAACAGCGAAAAAGAAACTCCCAAGGCCAATTATAGCCAACCAGGTAAAAAGGAGCTCAACCAAAACAACTGGAGCTCACCTGAAAAAAACAATATTCCCTCAAAGAGGACCTGGTTCTCTAAACAGCAACCTACAAAAACCAAAGGAAGCATCCGCAGATGCCGCACATCCACCTTGTAGAACTTTGTGAAAGTGTGCACCGACAACCAGGTGGCCGCCTTGCAAACCTGCGTCACTGACGACTGATGACAGGAGTGCCTTGACAGAGTAAGGAGGAACATGACCTACGTACCAAGTAGTATGTGGCCAAGGGCCTTTGAAAGAAGACTGCTAATGCTGACACCTGACCCTTGATAGTACTCAAGGCCAGTTTCTTCTCAACCCCCCGTCAAGATGTGAGCCACCAAAAAGATTAACAACCCCCTCTGCTACTTAACTGACCAGATCAATAACCCAGGAGTTTAATTGGCTTGATGCTACACTCTTATTAAAAAGTATTCCTTTAAGTTTTTTGAGCAGTGTATATATACAATATTGACATTTTAACAGATTAAAGACTTGATGTTAGAAAGGCACACAGTTTAATCTGAAGCAATGCAGCAACAATTTAACAAAAGCATGGTTTTAAATGGTGACTTTTGATGGGGCACACCTAGAACTGAGACCTTCAAGTAGATTTATTGCACCTCCCAAATGTCTATGGTTGGGATATTGGGAGGCTTTAAACTGTTACGATTTTAAAATTTGCACTGTTGGGAAATGTGACTTTATCTGGGGATTAGATTTTTTTTTTTAAAAAAGGCCCCTTTCACATGGGGGAACCAAACCAGTCCTCCTGTCAGTTTTTTAGGTGGACCCGATCGGACCATCCTCTAGGGAGTAGCAGGTGTCAAAGGACATGTGTTAGTTGACACCTGCTGACATCCAGTCCTATCCGCTAAAAACAGATGGATGGGGATCCATTCCCCGTCTGTCTAGTGGATCAAATGGTCGTCTGGTGTAAACTGGCAGGTGGTCCGCTTACATCCGACTGCCACATAGAAGACAGCGTCTGTGTTTGCTCTGCATGCATAAGCCGACACAGACAAGCCATCTGCCTGCTCAGTGGAGAGTAGTGGACAAATTTCCTGCTTAGCAGGCGGACTCCTAGTGGAGGCTGCCCCATATGAAAGGGGTCTATGAACTGTGATAGCAGACAAATGTTTGTCTGAAAAATACAACTACTAAATAAGTTCCTCAGTTGGGTTCCATTCAGTTTTGTACATAATTGCATAAGGTAATATGTGGGGAAGAGCAGAACTTTTGGCCTGGGAGTCAGGCACAACCAACTACTCTCTATGTAGGAAAAGGAAAGTGCACCCCTCAAAGTGTGCTTTAATGCCATAGTTATTGGTGGTCATGAAAAAAAAAAGAGGTTATTGTCCTAACACCTTCCTCTCAGACCTTTATTAAAATGACTACCAGGAGGGAGCACTGTTGCTCTGGGAGGACATCATATGATGTCCTCCCAGAACATGCCTCTCACGTGGACACAGCCAATGACTGATCACTGCACCTGCCTGCTGCCATTGTCATGTGATTGCTGTGACCAATTACAGCAGATCACATGACAACTTTAAACCAATGGATGGCTTCCTTTCATGCCTTCCATTGTATATAATTGTGTTGCAAGCTGTGATTGGTCACAGTGACCAAATGGTACAGACAGGCCAATCACAGCCCATCCGTACTATGTGATTAGCTTTGACCAATCATAGCTAATTGCAATAAAAGCCACGGAATGAACTAGTTTTATTCAGTAAAAATGGTTGCTTTTACCAAAGAAATGCATTGGTATATGCAATCATAATGTGTAAAAGAAAAAAAAAAATCCTGATCATTTCCTCAGAATAGATCAGTGTTACTATGGTAACACTGTATTGCTATGGTCACATTGTGTTAAAAAAAAAAAATCATAAAAAAAGGAAAAGAAAAAAATTTAGTAAAAACAATTATTGTTTATTTTTTTTTAACATACTGTCACCAGTCAGTGTCCCTGATCACCGGCACATCAGTTTTATGATAACACTGTACTGCACTGGTGACAGTAGGTACAAATAAGAAAAAAATATGTGAACATTTTTTTTTTAACTTCTAAATTTTGCAAATAATTGTGACAAAAAATTACAACTTAAAAAAAAACCTCGCCATGCCTCTTACTAAATACCTTGGACTATCTACTTTCCAAAAAGGGTTCATTTGGGGGATATTTGTACTGCTCTGCCATTTTTGGGCCTCAAGAAATTAGATCAGTCATCAGTACATCAGAATTGATAAATTTTCAGATATATATACCAAAGTTTGTGGACTTTCCTACAGACTAAATAATATACACTGATTTGGGTTATTTTCACCAAAGAAATGTAGCAGAATACAATTTGACCTAAATTTATGAAGAAAGATTATTTGCAAAATGTTATAACAGAAACTAAGAAAAAATTATCTATCATGGTTTAACACGGCCTAACACAGTCAGTTTATTGGATATGTTTTATAAGAAAAAGTAGAAAATGTAATTTTTTTCTCAAAATTTTCAGTCTTTCTTCATTTATTTAGCAAGAAATAAAAAACCCAGTGGTGATTAAATACCACCAAAAGAGAGCTCTATTTGTGTGAAAAAATGATAAAAAAATGAATATGGGTACAGTGTAGCATGACCACGCAAATGTCATTCAAGGTGTGACAGTGCTGAAAGCTGAAAATTGGCCTGGGCAGGAAGGGGGTAAAAGTGCCTTGTATTGAAGTGGTTAAAGAACATGTTTTTTTTAACACACCTTTTCATATACTAAAAAGTGTAGTTCATTATATGCAAGGAATTCCTTTAACTTCTCTAAATTGAAATTCCTAATGAAACACCATGGCACTATCACAATTGATCCTTATCAGTTGCCTTCCGTTAACAAATAGCCACCACACATTTTAATAGTATTCCATTAACTTCCTTTCTGCATCAGGCCATGTAATTCCAGGTATTTTATGGCAGCTGGCACTGATTTTGTATCCAGGTCTAAATGTGGGGGTACTGCCAGTCAGGACAAGTAGTTTAACGTATATATTATTTTTACAGAAAAATTTACAGGCAAATACCCCCTGACCATTATGCCAGTTCTCCATTGGGTAATATGCTGGTTTATTTGACTTCCATGGACACGCTTCTAACAAGAAAATGTTAGGAGCACATAGAAGCAGTTAAAGGCTTTATAATATTGGTTATTGTAGTATGACTCTTTCCTCAACAACAACAACTCATGAGTTTTGCTATTAACTAGCATTGTGCAAGTTTCACTGCTCTGACTAGTGTTGTTATATTTATTCCACTAAAGCTTAACATTTGGCAGATATAAAGGACTCAAAGGAATGCAGCTCAATAATGTACACATAATTAATATATCATTAAATTATTATTTATATACAAGCAGTATAAGTACCTGAATTTGATCTAGGGTGATAGCCCTCTGCAGTCCCTGTACAGCCGGGCTGGAGTAATAGAGGAAGCAGAATATAGAGCCAATCAGTTCTTGTGCTAACAAGAAGCATTTTGGCGGAGTGGCAGAGAGATGAGCTCTTCTCTGTATTGCTTCTACTTTCATTGTCCAGTAGCAGGCTGGGGTGGGTCCAGGACGGCCTTTTAAATAGAAATGGGTTAAATGATGCTGGCCCTCAGGGAAATATCTGGATTAAAAGTGAATATTATAGCAAAAAATGGCTTAGCTACCATATCTTTGAATGAGCTATTTACTTTTAGCTTGTTATTTTTGGCTGGAGTTCGGCTTTTATCTGCAGGTCATTTCAAAACTGCTGTTTAACAAAGCCCTAACAGTGTAAATCTCGTTTTTTAATAAATGGATGTATGTTAAAAATATGCCAGTGCACAATTGAATTGGGGGCTGCACCCATTTGGCAGTTTAGAATTGACAAGAGTGATCTGCACCAAATGCCAATTGTGAAGTTCTATTTTGCAAATACTTCTTCTGCACCATTTATTTTTTCTTTACACAGTCTAGGAGTACTGCTGCACAACACTGTTCTAAATGAAATGTGATATTTTTCATGAAATGTCTTCCCGCTTTTATAAATAATAAAGCATAACAATAACCGCTGCTATAAAATATATTCATCTTTATGAAGTATTCAAGCATTGAATGACATACATCATCACCAGAGACTTTTATGCTTTGAAGTAGCAGCAGCATTGGCTCCTTTCCAGCAGTCAGTAAATTGAGTCCATTCTATAAGGACTAAATGCTGACAGTAAAAATCAGAAATATTTCTTTTGTAGGACTAGTTATTGACCTTTTCACCCTCACCATGTTCTTTTTGAACTGTACATTCCTGTGGCCTACTCATCATGTGTTCAAATATGCGAACTTCTGAGCTGCAGTGGAGAAAATAATTATTTGATCCCCTTCAGATTTTGTAAGTTTGCCCACATACAAAGAAATGAAGGGTCTATAATTGTTATCATAGGTGTATGAGACAGACTATCAACCAAAAATCCAGAAAAAAACACAATACAAATGTTAAATGTGCTAGTATAATACTGATGTTCTAAAATTAAAGTGTATGCTATGACTTTAGATCTCTTTTACCCACATACAACCTTGGCAGCAAGCAGTTTTACCAGGATCATAGCTACAAGTGCCAGCCATTTCTGAACTGCTTTACAGCTGCCCAATTACTTTTACAGAGCTCGGAAGGGGGCCATCCGTCCCACTGCCTGTCGCCTGCCTCCATTCCTAGACTCTCCCATTTCACCTTATTAATTTAAATACAATTTTAAAAAATACTAAAAAATGAAACGCATCCCTGGCAAGGATATGTAAACGGTTATTGTACAACATGTGAGGTTTTGCCATGAACATCAAGTGAGATCAATAATTCTAGTGCCACAGCTCACGTTTACCTCTAAACTGGTAACCTGTAAAGGCTTTTAAAGCGTCGCCTATGCACAATTTTAGGTACTGTAGTTTGTTCCCATTTCAAAGGAATACGCATCTTAAAGTGATTGTAAAGGTTCAAATTTTTTTGTTAATAAAAATAACAAACATGTTATACTTACCTGCTCTGTGCAAAGATTTTGCACATAGCAGCCCAAATCCTTCTCTTCTGGGGTGCCCCGCTGGCGCTCCTGGCTCCTCCTCTTCATCGGGTGACCCTAGAGAGAGAGACACTTTTCATGGGGGCACCCGTGCGGTCATGCTCCCGAGTCCTGCTGCTGTGTTCATTGACACAAACAGCGGGACTCGGTCCCGCCCCTGCTCCTGTGTCACTGGATTGGATTGACATTACCGGGAGCCAATGGCTCCTGCTGCTATCAATCTATCCAATGAGGACAGAGGACAGAGAGATCTGGAACGGCTGGGCTCATGCACATTGCTGCAATGGATGGGCTCAGGTAAGAGAAAGGGGGAAGGCTCTGGTGGCAGCTGCAGCACAGGTTTTTCACCTTAATGCATAGAATGCATTAACCACTTGCCGACCACCAGCAGTACATATACTGCAGCAAGTCGGCACTGTCCTGCGATACAATGTAACTGTACATCATTTTATAGGACCGCTAGTGGGGGCACTACAGGGGGAGCCAATAAGTGAGTCCAAGGGCCGCGATTGCTTCCCGTGGAGACAGAACGGCGGTCTGCCATTGTAAACACGGCAGATCGCTGTTCTGTCAGTAATGAACACAGGGAGCCTGTGTTCCTCCTATTTAGGAACACAGGTCTCTGTGTTTATTCAGCAAGCCCATCCCCCACACAGTTAGAAAGCACCCCTTAGATACCATACACATTTAACCCTTTTATCTCCCCTGGTGTTAACCCCTTTCCCTGACAGTTTCATTAGTACAGTAACAGTGCATATTTTTAGCACTGATTTACTGTAGTAATGTCACTGGTCCCCCCAAAAGTGTCAAAAATGTCAGTTAGGTGTCCGATTTGTCTGCCGCAATGTCGCAGTCCCGCTAAAAATCACTGATCACCGCCATTACTAGTTACCAAAAATATGTAGCAGAATACATATTGGCCTTGATTGATAAAAAAAAAAAATAATTTGATTTTTACATTTTTTTATTGTGAGTGTTTTATAGCAGAAAGTAAAACATATTGTTTCTCTTTCATTCATTGATGGACACAGCTCCATATCTTCTTGACTCTTGGGTTTATGCTGCACCCTACAGGAATAGGACACTAGACAGAAAAAAGCTTGACTACGCCTATAGGGCAGTCCCAAGGGGTATACTCCCACTTCCTGCTATAGGTCTTAAGTTTTTTTTTTCTGGCTAGTCCCTTGCTGGGATCTCTGGTCCTAGCATTTTTTCCTTTTCAAACTGAATTTTTTCTTCTTTTCTGTTCCTGTGAGAACTACAATCAACTGCCGAACTGGGCGACAGACTGGATATCCTAGATCCTTATGATCTTCCCAGTCTGCCCAGCGAGCGTGACCTGTCCTTAGCACAGTGGAAGGTTGGCCGTGACATAGCCCCACTGGACGTAGGCTGGCTGGCAAGTTAAACGCCTCGCGAGGACACATAGCCTCTGGCCCGCAGCACCCTCATTCCAAGATGGTGCGGTAGTCTGCCTCGAGTGGTGCCCACCCAGTTCTATTGTGTGGTAAGTAGTGTCCTCCCTCTCCCTTGGTGGTTTTTCAAAGTGGATGTGGGCCCCTCATTGGGATGGTTGGACCCCCGGGTTCCCCTCCATCCCCCCAGCCCCTCTAAACAGTCACGGTGGGTTTTCTTTCATCGTCCCTTGGCTACGCTTTCTGTGGTTCGCACCTTTGTTCAGAGGGTTCGCCACTTGGCTCCCCCAGTGCGGTCTCCATTGCCCTCGTGGGATCTCAACTTTGTACTGTCGGTACTTTAGTAACCGCTGTTGAAAAATATTTGCGAGATTCCTCTGCTTACATTGTCCCAAAAGGTAGCCTTCTTGGTGGCTTTTTCTTCTGCATGTAGAGTGTCGGAGCTGGCAGCTTGTCTTGTCGTTCACCTTACTTGGTGGTTCATGGGGATAAAGTGGTGCTTTATCCCTGCCAGTCGTTCCTCTCTAAGGTCTTCTCTGGTTTCCATTTAAATGAAGACATTGTGTTGCCTTCCTTTTGCCCTAAGCCTAAGCACCCTAAAGAGATTGCCTTACCTTCTTTGGATGTGGTCATTCCAAAAATCGGATTCCCTATTTGTCCTTACGGGTGGACCCTGTAAGGGGCTGGCCGCGTCTGTTGCGACCATTTTCAGGGGCTGCAGTTTATCTGTGATGCCTCTTTGGATGCGGCTCAACTAGTGGCTCGGCTCTCTGTTTCGATAGTGATCCTTCAAGGTGTCTTTTGGCTCAAATGCTGGTCTGAGGAGCAGACTTCTAAAAAGGCCTTGACTGATCTTCCCGTTTACGGAGATCGCCTGTTTTGGTGCTACCATGGATGACATCAATAAAGGTCTTATAGGGGAGAACAGTACCCTTCTTCCACAGGCTAGACGTGGGCCCTCCATATCGGCTTATAAGAAGTTTTTCCGTCCCTCAGGGTCGACTGACAAGGGATCGAAACCCTTCAGGGCCTCCTCTGGAGGATCCAAGCAAACTTGGTCTTGCAAGTTAAGAACAGGCTTCTCCAGACCCAAGGACAAGGCCCCTTCAGCTTGAACTTGCTCCCCCACCCGTATGTGGGGTGGGGGGGGGCGTCTTTGCTGGTTCCCAGACCCGTGGACTTCCCCAATACAAGACAAGTGGGTCCACAAAGTCATACGGTCCGGCTACAAGATCAAATTTTGTTCTTACCCTCTGGAAAGGATCTTTCTTTCCAATGTGCGACTGTCCCTGGCCTGCTTACCGGCTCTCTTTGGGGCGGTGCAAGACCTTTTACTTCAAGGGGTGATTGTCCCGGTTCTGACTTAGGAATGTTTTCAGGGGTTTTACGCAAACTTGTTTACAGTCCCCAGGAGGCAAGGTGCGTCCAATCCTGGACTTCAAGGCTGAACTGCCTTTGCAGGTGCAGAAGTTTAGAATGAAGTCTGTTCGCATGGTGGTGGCTTCCCTGCATCAGGGGGATTTTCTTGCCTCCATCGACATCAAAGACACTTACAGTGCATTCTCAGGTGGGCAGAACGTTCGTTCAAGCCCTTTCCGCTGTACACATTTCCGGAGTGGAAAACTGTCAGGCAGATTACCTCAGTCGGCAGGCGTTGGACCAGGGCGAATGGTCTCTTTCATCCCCGAGGTGGATCTGTTAGCGTCTCGGTTCAACAGAAAGGTGCAGACGTTTGTGGCACGGTCACGTGATCCTCTAGCGGACGCCACAGACACGCTGGTGGCCCCGTGGGGTCAGTATGATCTGATTTACACCTTCCCTCCTTTCAAGCTTCTGCTAAGACTTCTATGCAGGATCGAGGCAGAAGGGATCATAGTGGGCATGGACAGGCCTCACTGATCTTTGTACGTTGATCTTGAGGGAATGATCAGGTTGAAGCCCTGACTTTTCTGCAATAAAAGCAGGTCACCTTTCTTTATTGTATTTACACTAGGTGCATTTGAAGCAGATCTTCACTGCATCTGAGCACCACAAGCCCAAAAACACTATTTAACCAGTTGCCGACTGCCGGCCACAGATACTGCAGCAAGGTGGCTCGGCTGCGCAAAAACAGATGGTCGCGCGCACCCCCGCAATGTTCTAATTTGGTTTAGAACCGATCAGTAATCAGGTTCAGGCCAATGATTTTTGCCCTGGACCTGATGATTGGTTCTGGCCAATTGCAGAAAGTCCTGTGCCCGTGTAATGTAAACACAGGCACAGGATATGATGCAATCTTCTCTCTTGGAGCCCTTTTCGGTTCCAGCGTTAGAAGAGAGAACATCTACCGTGCGTACACAAGCACTACACTGACACCAGTACACATAGGCACACATTTAACCCCCTGATCATCCCCAAGTTAACCCTTTCACTCATTGGTCACAGTGTCACTATATACAGTATACAGATACATTTACTGATCACTGTATTAGCATCACTTGTGACTTCAGTTAGTGTGAGAGACAGATAGTGGTAGATAGAGGAAGTCCCAGATAGGTTTAGGGTACCCGCCATATATCCCCTAATAAAGATTTAACCCCCCGATCACCCCCAGTTAACCCCTTCATTGCCCTGTCACAGTGTCACTATTATAGTGTACAGATCTTTTTTCTGATCACTATATTTGTGTCACGGGTGACATCAGTTAGCATTAACGCTAGCGTCAATCCAGGACAGTGTCAGATTGTCCTCCACATATTTAGTAAAAAAATGTAACCCTTTGATTGCCAGTGACACTCTCACACACACACACTGAACACCTCCATCACTAGTATAGTGTCTGAACAGATCAATATCTTTGAACTGATCAGAACTATACTAGCATCCCCAATAGTTTAGTTTAGTATTCCCAAAACGCAGCATTAGCAGGATTAGCCCTGACACCTGCCAGCACCTGTGTTTAGCCCCTCCGCCCCCCCCAACTCCAAGAAGTGCAGAATCAGCAAATTACTGTCACTTCCAATACACACCACACTGAACCACAGCGTTAGCAGATTCAGACCTGATCCCTACTAGCACTAGAAGTTAAATTAAACATAAAAATAAACAACGGCACCCTGACAGATAGCAGGGACCACTAATCTGTCATCAGAGCTAAGGTCGGGCGTACTCGACCCCGTTCTTCTGTTGCTGAGGTGCAACAATCGCAGGGTTTTCATATGCAGCAGAGTTTCGGTATTAGTGCCGCTCAACCTTCTTGTTAACTGGCAAGCACCAGCGGCCTAGTACATCCTGGTTAATGCCAAACCAGCACTGCAGTAACACTTGGTGACGTGGAGAGTCCAATAAGTGCAGTTCAAGCTGGTGCGGTGGCTAGCACAAGTAGTGTCCCACAGCCACCAATAATTCGAAGACAGACCCGTAGAGCCCACAGTGTCCTACCTGATGCGCTTGCAAATCCTGATTGGGAGCCCACCACTTCTGCAGCGCCCATACTTCCCCCATTTACTGGCCAATCCGGAATTCAGGTGGAAATGGACGATTTTACTCCCCTTGGTTTTTAAGAGCTGTTTTTCACGGAAGATCTTTACAGATCTATTGTGGACCAAAGCAATTTATATGCCGATCAATTAATTGCTGCAAATCCAAATTTGACCCTTGCCAGAGAATTTGCATGGAAACATATCACTGTTTCCGAATGTAAAACCTTTCTGGGCCTATCCCTCCTCATGGGCATTACTAAAAAAAATGAGTTGTAGTCATATTGGTCTACTAACCCAATTCATCATATGCCCGTGTTCTCTGCTACCATAGCCAGAATTAGATACAAGCAAATCTTGTGGTTCATGCACTTCAGTGACAATGAACTCTGTCGTCCTCGGGGTGACCCTGGATATGACTGGCTCCACAAAATTCGACCCCTCATAAATCACTTCAACCAGAAGTTTGCAGCCTTGTATACAGCCCAACAAGCTGTCTGCATTGATGAGTCTCTGATTATATTTTCTGGCTGCCTTGCTTTAAAACAGTTTCTCCCCAGCAAGCGTGTCATGTCTGTAGAAAAGGCGGATATAGGCGTGACACCCGCTATTTTTGTCCCTCCTGTTTTGGCCAACCTGGTCTCTGCATCAGGGACTGTTTCCGTCGCTACCACACACTAGTAGAGTATTGGTATGGGGTACAGCACGGCACAGTATTGGGCACACTTTTTCACACAGGGTTTCGAAAGATGTTGGCTATCGCATTTTGAGAGACCCTAGCCTGAAACTGTTTTTTTACAGTTACAAAAAAAGTGTAAAAAAGAAAAGTTACAAAAAAAAATAAAACATTTTTAAAAAAATAAAAAAGCCAAAAATAGTTGTCGTTTTTTTGAGTTAATTTTCTGTTCTTACTCTACTTTTCTACTCTTTCTACTTTTACTGTACTTTATAATATACTGTTATGCTGTAATGTTTTATTGTTACTGTGTTTTATTGTTAACCATTGCTTACTTTGCAAGTATGCCCATCAGCTGTAGCACTGATTTGTTTATTTTGACAGAAACAGCGTTTGTTCTCACCATATATGTAATCAATGATTGCAGCGCTGTAGGAGGTGATTTCACCACCGCAGTTTAAGAAAAAAGCATATATGGCGAAGCATAGGGGATGTTGTGGACTCCCCTATACTTTGCCATATATTTTTAACACTTTTCTTGGCAGAGATTTCTTCATCCACATTGATCGATGCGAATGGAGGAATCTGCTATGGGGGGTTTGTACTGCCCTGCCATTTTAGCACTTCAAGAAATGAGATAGGCAGTCAGAAAGTAAAAGCTGCGTAAATTCCAGTATATACACCATAGATTGTAGACGCTATACCTTTTGCACAAGCCAATAAATATACGTTTATTGGGATTTTTTTATCAAAGACATGTAGCTAAATACATTTTGGCCTAAATGCATGACAAAAATGTAGTTTATTGGATATTTTTTATAAGAAAAAGTAGAAAATTTAATTTTTTTTCTCAAAATATTTGGTATTTTTTTGTTAATATTGCAAAAAATAAAAACCACAGAGGTGATCAAATACTACCAAAAGAAAGCTCTGTGAGAAAAAAAGGACATAAATTTTGTTTGGGTACAGCATTGCATGACTGCTCAATTACCAGGTAAATTCACGCAGTGCCAAATTGCAAAACAATGGTCTGGTCATTAAGGGGGTAAAGCCAGAAGTGGTTAATTCATTTTGAAAGCAAACTCCCCCATCCATGTCTCCATGCTTTATTTTGTTGAGAAATCACTTTTAAAAAAAATCCCCTAGCATTTCTGGCCATGACCATCTTGAGTAAGGGCAAATGATTTATGTAGCATTTACTTCCTGGAATCCATCTGCCCTTAGCTCAAGAAAGCAATCAGGAGAGTGTGCTTAGTTGAGAAAAGCCCTCCCTCCCTCCCTGCTGAAGACTCATATGATGTATGACATAATTTGCCTAGGCAAGAAACCAGGAAGTAACTGAAGAAATGTAATAAAAAAAAAAAAAAAAGTTTAAAACAGGTAAATATGCTATACTTTCCTATTTACTAATGATAGCAACATGAAGAATAAAACAATCAATGTTGATTGGGAGAGTGAGGCTCCACTTTGAAAATAAGCTTCATTATTTTTGATAGATACAGAATAGCATTCATCTGTGTTTTTTCCAGCATCTGCTGGGAGCTCAGCTTTAAGATGAAAGACATTTTTTTGCATTGTGCCACCAAGACCTCCCTCTTTTTGGTTATCTATAGTGGTCAATATAACAAAGTAACAACAATATCTAACACCAAGTATGTGAAAGATTAAAAGAATGGCATTACAGTAAATCTTTCCTAAGAGCAGTATTTGGTCTGCTATTGCTTGCCTTCTTTTGCAAGTGTTAGTTCCCTATCTACTGTGCTGTCTCAATGCTTCAGTGCATTTTAAAGTTGACCTTCTGGCTGAAATGGCCACATTTGAGCAATGAGCTTAAAAAATTGATGGAGCTGGATGGAAAGTTGTCAACTGGACAGTAACTGGGTGTTTAGACAGTTGCACCTACTGCAGCTGTCTAAATACAACAGCAGACAGGGGTTAACTGCAAACTGTTTAGCAGGCTACATGGGCCAAATGTTGGGTGGCACCAGTTGGTTCAATAGAAACTGGCCAACAATTGATCCGTGTGTACTGAAGCCGGCCATTCAGATCGTTAGTATAGTGGCTCAGTCCACTGGGTTGAATGGAAAAAAAAAACAAAAACTGGCAGTGTATACGAGGCTTTATGCATATATGGCTCCCTTAAGACAAAGATCAGGAACAAACATGCATATCAGAAGTCAGACAAAAGAAAAGTTACTCATATTTACTGAACTCCAGATTTCCTGTTACTTTAGTTTATTTGGGCCAAACTGGTCCAAACAAACTATTCCCTTCACTAAGTGCTGCACTGGCTCTAAGCACTGTATGGATCTACAGTGGGGAAAATAATTATTTGATCCCCTGCAGAATTTTTAACTTTGCCCACTTACAAAGAAATTAAGGGTCTATAATTGTTATCATAGGTGTATTTTAAATGATAGAGACTGAATACCAACCAAAAATCCAGAAAAAAACACATAAAACAAATGCTATAAAGTAAGTAGCAATTCAGCAGGGATTTTGGTCCACTCTTCTTTACAGATCTTCTCTAAATTCTTAGGGTTTCTTGGCTGTCTCTTGGCAACTCAAAGTTTCAGCTCCCTCCATAAATGTTGTATAATATTTAGGTCTGGAGACTGATTAGGCCACTCCATGACCTTAACCAGTTCTGAACCAGAAGGATTTGCCCCCTTAATGACCAGGCAATTTTTTTCAATTCGGCACTGCTTTACTTTAACAGAAAATTGCGTGGTTGTGCGACACTGTACCGAAATAAAATTGATGCCCTTTTTTCCCACAAATAGAGCTTTCTTTTGGTGGTATTTGATCACCTCTGCGATTTTTATTTTTTGCGCTATAAACAAAAAAAGCGCATTTCTGAAAAAAATATATATATATATTTTACAAGTTCTGCTATATAACATTCCCCAAAAAAATTAAAAATCTAAATTTTTCATCCTTTTAGACCAATTTGTATTCTGCTACAAATTTTTGGTAAAAATATCGCAATAAGCGTGTTTTGATTGGTTTGCGCAAAAGTTATCACGTCTACAATCTAGGGGAAAGATTTATGTCATTTTTATTTATTTCTTTTTTTTTTTTTACTAGTAATGACAGCGATCTGCGATTTTTAGCAGGACTGCGGCATTGCGGTGGACAGATGGAACCCCTAACTGACATTTTTGACACTTTTGGGGAGACCAGTGACAGTACTACAATAATCAGTGCTAAAAAATATGCACTGTTACTGTAATAATGTACACTGGCACGGAAGGGTTTAACACAGTGGGGATCAAAGGGTTAAGTGTGAGCCTAGGGCAGTGTTTTCTAACTGTATGGGGGATGAGCTTGTGAAATGACCACTGAGACCTGCGATCTTATATACAGTAGAAGGATCACAGGCGATCTATGATCATTTCAGAGAGAACGGTCAGCTGTCCTTCTCTCTCAGCGTGGATCGATCGCGGGTGCCCAGCGGCAATTGTGGCCGCCGGTCCCATGGATCGGCAACCCTGCTGCCTAGTGGGGTCGGAGCTCACCTCTGGCGGCACGCGCTCGCCCCCCAGCACACCGTGTGCGAGCAACGTAGGCCTACTGTGGCAGGCGGTGGGCAGGTGGTTAATGTGCTGCTTCTTGAGCCACTCCTTTGTTGCCTTGGCAGTATGTTTTAGGTCATTGTCATGCTCGAAAACACATCCACAACCCATCTCCCGTGTTCTACCTGAGGGAAGAAGGTTCTCATCCAGGATTTTACAATGCATGGCCCTTTCCATTGGTCCCTCATTGCAGCAAAGTTGGCATGTACCTTTTAGCAGAGAAACAGCCTCCACCTCTGTAGGGATGGTGTTCTTAGAGTCATAATCAACTTCCTCCAAACACAGTGAGTCAAGGTAATGCCAAATAGCTCAATTTTGGTCTCATCTGACCACAACACTTTCTACGAATCCTTTTCTGAATCGTTTAGATGTTCATTGGCAGGACTGTACATGTGCCTTATTGAGGAGGGGGACTGGCCATGTTTTTTTAGTGCAGACTTGTATTTTAGTGCAGACTTTTGGGGAAATCAGTGAGCCAATCACATAAGCAGGAAATGTTTCTAATGGGCGTTCTGTACACATTCTGTGTACAGAACACCTCCAGGTAGCCTTATTGCGTTTCCTTTTCAATCTGCAGAGCTGTAATTTTCTGAAAATGCAAGGTAATTTTTATAAACATTCAATTACAATATGGCTTGTGTCGCAATTGTATACACTATATTATTTTTTCTTTATTTGCTATTTTTTCCCCCCACGAAACTGGAGTTACCCTTTAACAGACCAAAAGAGAAAAAAAAGAGAGGTTTATTGTTAGTGTTTACATACCTTCTCTTTAACCACTTTAGCCCTGGAAGATTTTGCTGCTCAATGACCAGGCCGCTTTTTTCAACACTGCGCGACTTTAACTGACAATTGCGCGGTCATGCAATGCTGTACCCAAATGAAATTTACGTCCTTTTTTCCCCACAAACAGAGCCTTCTTTTTGTGGTATTTAATTACCTCTGCACTTTTTATTTTATGCGATATTAATAAAAGAATAGCAAAAATTTTGCAAAAAATTTACATTTTCTACTTTGACTGTTAAAAAATATCCAATATATTACATTTTTGTCATATATTTAGGCCAAAATGTATTTAGCTACATGTCTTTGACAAAAAAATTCTCAATGAGCGTATTTTTATCCACTTTAAGACCAGAAGATTTTACCCCCTTCCTGACCAGGCCATATTTTGCGATTCGGCACTGCGTTACTTTAACGGACAATTGCGCGGTTGTGCGGCACTGTACCCAAATTAAATTTACATCCTTTTTTCCCCCCACAAATAGAGCTTTCTTTTGGTGGTATTTGATCACCTGTGCGGTTTTTAATTTTTGAAAAAAAGAGCGACAATTTTGAAAAAAAAAACAATATTTTTCACATTCTGATATATAACATTCCCAAAAAAATTTAAAAATCAAAATTTTTTAACATTTTAGGCCAATTCATTTTCTGCTACAAATTTTTGGTAAAAATATCACAATAAGCGTGTTTTGATTGGTTTACGCAAAAGTTATTGCGTTTACTAACTACGGGTAAGTAATTTTATTGTTTTTTTTTTTAGTAATGGCGGTGATCTGCGATTTTTTGCGGGACTGTGACAGAGACAAAGATCGCAGGTTCAGCTATGCTGAATCTGGTGATTTCTCCCTGTCTGTCACCGAGAAGATCCGCCTGCTTTGTTTACATAAGCGGGCGGATCTTCTCACACTTTCCCCGACAATCGGAGAAGAGAGGCGATGATCGCCGCCTCTCCTCCTCCGGCCCAAATCCCGCTGTGCCTAAACACAGCGGGAGTGAGCCTCCGGCGGCGTGCGTGCGCTGCCGAGACAGCTAGGAGTCCAGCGATGTAGGTCTACATCGCTGGACCCAGGGGAGCCGCTGTGCTGCAGTAGCAGCACAGTGAGCGGTCGGCAAGTGGTTAAAGTTTGTGGTAATTTTAGTTTTCAGGACATGGATGAGAAGAGGACTAAGTGTTGGGAGTCAGATTGGGTGTGAATTTTTAACTCTTTAAAGAATTGAATATTTGAAACAAATTCGCTTACTATGTAGTGAAAGTAAGTGCACGATTTCAAAGCCGGCTGTCAGTGCAACTTGGAAGACATCTGTGTGGCTTCATGCACAGATGTCTATGTAAGTCACAACCGAAATCGCCAAATAGAGTGCTGGAACTACTTTTTCAAATTAGTGTGGCACCACAAAGTAGGCAGAACTCCGATTTGAACTCCGATTTGAACAGAGCAATTACTAACAATAGGCTGCAACTTGTCATGCGATTTTAACTGTCAATTCGTATGACAAGTCGCTCCAATGTGAACGGGGGCTTAACGCACTATTAAAACATTGTTACAAACTCAAGCATAAAAAAATACAATTCACATAGAAGAAAAGATGAAACAAAGGGGGGGGGGGGGATTTACTAAAACTGGAGCACTCAGAATCTGGTGTAGCTGTGCATGGTAACCTTCTGGCTTCTACCTTCAGCTTGTTCAATTCAGCTTTGCCAATTAAACCTGGAAGCGGAATGGTTTCTATGCTGAGCTGCACCAGATTCTGTACTCTCCAGTTTTAGTAAATCTCCCCCACAGTGTCTCTTAGTAACAATGTACATAAAACAAAATGTCTCCTTGATGCACAAATTTACACACTGCCTCTTCCATGAAGGCTCTTGCGTTCTTTCTGTGTTTTAATCACCAAAGTGCAGCCCACCATTTCATACTGGACACACTGATTTGATTGCCCAGCAATTGCAACTTGGGCGAAAACAGCATAATACACCTCATGGATGGAGTCCAGCTCTTCCAGTGTTGGCTCTCCTCCCCACTTGCATAGATCATTCCAGATGTTTATGCACACAAATACCCCAAAAAAATATAATGTCACATAGCATAATTCTGTAAAAATAACTCCAACCTTTAATTTAAAATAACATGCAGTCACATGAAACATAGAAAACAAACAGTCCTGCATTGAACCAGCTGCTCGTGGTGTCTTCCTCCACTCAGCAGTGCTCTGCATGGCTCCCGGTATCAATATGCATCTGTGTTCCACTGTTCCTGCACCATCGGGGTGACAATTTCTTCAAAAGGTCCCTCTGACGAAACGCATTAGAAACGGAGCAAGTCCCTGTGTGTGAGTTAGCGATAGCAAGTGGTGCGGGAGCAGCAGGGAATTTTCAGGGAGCGGCCGCATATTGAGCCGCAAGGTGAGCACTGCTGAGAGGAGATACACTACGAGCAGCTGGATTGAAGGGAATGAATAGTTTTGTCTTATAATTTGTGTTTAAGTTTGATTTTGTAACACTGTTTTAATGGTGTCTTAAGCGCTGCATTCAATTGTGATTAGCCTTACTACTTTCACTATATTTTTAACCCTTGTTTTTAACTCCAAAACCCCCAGGCATACAAACCAGCATACAAACACTGGCTTATTTGTAGTATATTATTTGCCTCTCATGATGTATGTGGACAATCATAGAATATTACATCTATCTTGTGTCTGTAGATAAATGGAGTGAGCTCCCCTTGGCCAGATGAGAAGTCAGTCAATTTCTCCAAGTCATGACAGCTTTGTTCTGATGTTCAAAAGATGTATTACAACTATGTTAGGTGGACAGCATGCTGTCAGATGCAAGAATCTTCCATCCTTGCTGCCTTTGGGAACATTTCAGTGAAATGATCTGAAAGTTTACAGCTTTGTACTCTCCATACATTATGTGTGTATCTTGGCTTTCATTTTGCATCTGGGTAACAATATGCTTGTTTTCTGGTTCAATTTTATTAACGAGCCCAAGGAGCAAATGACCCCGGTCTAAGCAAAGACACCTCTATCATTTAAATAGCAGATGTCTTTTACATGTCTAAGTATAGCAGTGTTGTCCCCATTACTGCAGCAGAGGAGGGAACATGCTAGTGTGCTTATTTGTCAATTTCCTAACCCAGACACTTAGAATCCTTTCCTTGCTACCTACCTTTCCTATTATTACTGATCTGTAAGATCCATCCTTTGCTTGACAATGTTTTTTTAGGTGGGATACAAAATGGAGAATAAATGGTCATAAAGATTCTATTTTTTTTATTATTAATGCTATTCTATTTGTGAATGATTGAGACGTGGAGATCTAATGAACAAAATGTTTGAAGCATTACCTCTAAAGTTACACTGGGTTTAAAATATTGATTTTTTTTTTTTTTTTTTGCAGCAAATAATAATTCCTCAAACTGTGCATATTCCATTTAAGTCTCCGTGGTAGTGATATTTCAGTTAGGGCCTGTTCACACCACTGCATTGTGGTAATGAGTGGTAAAATGTGACATTATCATATTGCCTACAATAGTGCATTTGGAGTGCTTTAAATTTTGAATACCACACCCATTGCACATTCAAAACATACCTATATTGCTGCTCACCACAATGCAAATGGCTGCAAAAAAATGCAGCAGGTTGTAATTTTTTTGTGCTAAGGTTCATTACAACCATTTGAATGAGCTACCTAGTGCAGTGTGCTGCAATGCTCCTTAACACACCTAAATGCTTACTGTAGTCATGTATGAAAGGGCTAAATATGAACAGACAATTGTGAACTAGTCGGCCAGTAACGATTTGAATCCTGCTGAAGTCTGATATTCGAACCATGTATGAGCAGGCTGAATGTACCCAAGCTGATTGATCGATCAATTTGGGTACAGCCAGCCTGATGGATTTTACATGCAATTTTTGCTAGCAGTTATTATAGCCGCTAGAAGTGATCACTGTGTTCTCCTGGCAGGGATGGCTTCCCAAACTGGGAGAACAAAATAGCTCCACAGGAGAGATACAGTTTTGTTCGGGGGAATCAAGCAATTTTCTTTCCTGCAACCCATAGTTGTAGGAAAGAAAATTGCTCCGTCTATGGCCTGCTTAAGTTGTCCGCTGTCTTCTTTTAATTCAAGGGGACCTCAGAATAGGCTTAAAAGGATAACCCAGTTCATTGCTGTGATAAAGAAGAATGTTTTTTCTTCAGACACCTTGATAAAAAATTATTCAATAAAACAACTGATTTTTGTGAATTTTTCTAACTAAATTATATTTTCAGTTGAAAAACATATTTTTGTAAGCCCAAAAATGTGTTGCTTTTTTTTAACAATTTGATTGCCATGCCATGTGTCATGGCTAAACAGTGAAAGGGTTAAAGCCCAACTCCAGACAGAGCTGTTTTTTTTTTCCTTTACTTCACACATTTTCTTTAATTTTTTACTACTTCAAGAGCACTCCAAGGTCTGCTGGGAACTGCATTGAACTCTAAGAGGGTGTTTCTAAAATCTTTAAATGGGATGACTGTCCACATAAATATCTAATTATATGCACTGTAAACATAAGATATACAGTCAGGTCCATAAATATTGGGACATCGACACAATTCTAATCTTTTTGGCTCTATACACCACCACAATGGATTTGAAATTAAACAAACGCAATGTACTTTAACTGCAGACTTTCAGCTTTAATTTGAGGGTATTTACATCCAAATCAGGTGAACGGTGTAGGAATTACAACAGTTTGTATATGTGCCTCCCACTTTTTAAGGGACCAAAAGTAATGGGACAGATTACCAATCATAAATCAAACTTTCACTTTTTAATACTTGGTGGCAAATCCTTTTCAGTAAATTACAGCCTGAAGTCTGGAACGCATAGACATCACCAGACGCTGGGTTTAATCCCTGGTGATGCTCTGCCAGGCCTCTACTGCAACTGTCTTCAGTTCCTGCTGGTTTTGGGGCATTTTCCCTTCAGTTTTGTCTGCAGCAAGTGAAATGCATGCTCAATCGGATTCAGGTCAGGTGATTGACTTGGCCATTGCATAACATTCCACTTCTTTCCCTTAAAAAACTCTTTGGTTGCTTTCGCAGTATGCTTCGGGTCATTGTCCATCTGCACTGTGAAGCGCCGTCCAATGAGTTCTGAAGCATTTGGCTGAATATTAGCAGATAATATTGCCAGAAACACTTCAGAATTCATCCTGCAGTCACATCATCAATAAATACAAGAGAACCAGTTCCATTGGCAGCCATACATACCCACGCCATGAGACTACCACCACCATGCTTCACTGATGAGGTGGTATGCTTTGGATCATGAGCAGTTCCTTTCCTTCTCCATACTCTTCTCTTCCCATAACTCTGGTACAAGTTGATCTTGGTCTCATCTGTCCATAGGATGTTGTTCCAGAACTGGGAAGGCTTTTTTAGATGTTGTTTGGCAAACTCTAATCTGGCATTCCTGTTTTTGAGGCTCACCAATGGTTTACATCTTGTGGTGAACCCTCTCTATTCACTCTGGTGAAGTCTTTTCTTGATTGTCGACTTTGACACACATACACCTACCTCCTGGAGAGTGTTCTTGATCTGGCCAACTATTGTAAAGGGTGTTTTCTTCACCAGGGGAAGAATTCTTCGGTCATCCACCACAGTTGTTTTCCGTGATCTTCCGGGTCTTTTGGTGTTGCTGAGCTCACCGGTGCATTCTTTCTTTTTAAGGATGTTCCAAACAGTTGATTTGGCCACACCTAATGTTTTTGCTATCTCTCTGATGGGTTTGTTTTGTTTTTTTTCAGCCTAATGATGGCTTGCTTCGCTGATAGGGACAGCTCTTTGGATCTCAACTGAAAGCAACAGATTCCAAATGCAAATAGCACGCTTGAAATGAACTCTGGACCTTTTATCTGCTCCTTGTAAATGGGATAATAAGGGAATAACACACACCTGGCCATGGAACCGCAGAGCAGCCAATTGTCCCATTACTTTTGGTCCCTTAAAAAGTGGGAGGCACATATACAAACTGTTGTAATTCCTACACCTTTCACCTGATTTTGATGTAAATACCCTCAAACGAAAGCTGAAAGTCTGCAGTTAAAGCACATCTTGTTTGTTTCATTTCAAATCCATTGTGGTGGTATAAAGAGCCAAAAAGATTAGAATTCTGTAGATGTCTCAATATTTATGGACCTGACTGTATATGTATGTGAATTTGCTTTTCCTCAATAAAGTCATTGCAAAGCTTAATTTTGTTTTCTAAAACAACAAACATGTTATATACTTACCTGCTCTGTGCAATGGTACTCGAGACTCCTACTCTTCTTAGTGCACCACCATAGGAAGCGGCTTTCTATGGGGTGCACCTGCAGGCTCTCATGCCAGGCTGTGTGCGTGTCTAAACACACTCAGCGCAGCTCGGCCCCACTCCCTCACATGGTTTGATTGACAGCAGCAGGATCCAATCACTCCCACTGCGCTCATTGAGTCCTGTAAGGAGAGAGGGAGAATCAGCAGTGCTGCACTCAAGGGGGCGACACAAATACTGGGATTTTTTTTACTTTAATGGAGGGAATGCATGAAGGAAATAAAAATGTCCTGCCTTTAGAACCACTTTACATTTTAACAATGTATGTATAATATATGAACATTAAGAGGAAAAGACTGTGTCCCTTAATGTCATTATGGTATAAAGACTAAACCTGTGGCTAAAATGGGCACCAATGGGTGCTTGCAAATGCCTTAAAGTGATTGTAAAGTCTATTTTTTTTTTTTCTTAAAATAACAAACATGTTATACTTACCTGCTCTGTGCAGTTGGTTTTGCACAGAGTGGCCCGGATCCTCCTCTTCTCGGGTCCCTCTTTGGCTCTCCTTGCCCCTCCCTCCTGTCGAGTGCCCCCAGAGCAAACAGCTTGCTATGGGGGCACCCAAGCTTAGTCACAGCTCCCTGTGTCCATTCAGACACAGAGCCTCGTTTCTGCCCTGCCCCCTTTCTCTCCTGATTGGCTAACTGACTTTGATTGATAACAGAGGGAGCCAATGACGCCACTGCGGTATCTCAGCCAATTAAGAGGAGAGTCCCGGATGGCCAAGGAACTCATGGACAACGCTGGAGGAAGATGGGGATCAGGTAAGTACTAGGGGGTGCTGGAAGGCAGCTTCTGCACACAAAAGGTTTTTTTATCTTCATGCATAGAATGCATTAACCTCCCTGGCGGTATGATTGTTTCCGATTTTAGGTGCTAAAAGCGGTACCATTAGTTTGCATGTAATTCTTAAGGACGAGCAGCCCAAACCAACTATTTACATATGATTTTTTTTTACTGTGCTTTCCTCTTTATAACACCTCGGATATGATAAAGTTTGAAACACAAAATCATAAATTATAATATAATAAATAACTATAAAAAAGTTAAAATATATATATATATATGTGTGTGTGTGTATCTATCTATATATATATATATATATATATATATATATATATATATATATATATATATATATGTGTGTGTGTATATATCTATATTTATATGTGTGTGTATATATATATATATATATATATATATATACACAGTGCTTTGCGAAAGTATTCGGCCCCCTTGAACTTTGCAACCTTTTGCCACATTTCAGGCTTCAAACATAAAGATATAAAACTGTAATTTTTTTGTGAAGAATCAACAACAAGTGGGACACAATCATGAAGTGGAATGAAAAATTACAGTTTTATATCTTTATGTTTGAAGCCTGAAATGCGGCAAAAGGTTTTGCAAGGCGCTTTAAGATAAAACAACCTTCTGACTTTACAACCACTTTAAAGTGATTCTAAAGCCTAAACATTTTTTACCTTTATGCATTCCTTGCTTTAAGGTAAGAAATGTTTAGGCATCAGTATTCCCCTTCACCCCCCCCCCCCCTATTTACTTACTTGAGCCCTTAATTCCAGCACTGTGCATGTCTGCAGCTCTTCTCCCCCCTCACTTCTGGGTTTCACTGGCTTTGCTGGGGCCATTAGCTCTCGCTACGTTCAATTAAAGCCAATGATGAGGGGGCATGGCTGAGTCCTGCTGTCTGTGTCAATCGACGCAGCAGCGGGGCTTGGGAGCGAGCATGCACAAGCGCCCCCATGGAAGGGGGGTATACTGTGTTTTCTTCTCCTTCCCCCTACCCAAAAGTACTGCTTGTGGGGCTAGAAATCATACCACTTCCTTTTCTAGCCAAGGCAAAGTGTCAGTGCTTCCTAAGGTGCTCTGTAATGTTGGGTTTTTGCAATACAAATGCATAGCCCAGAAAGAGTATAGGTCTCTTCAGGTGCCAAAACTTTTGACACAAAGTAAATATCAGGCTAATCGTTGGAGTAGTCCAATTTGATTATTAGCATTCACAGGGAGATTGGGGGTTAAGGCGGCCTTTTTAACCAGGAGGCTATCAAGGTTCTTTTGGGGTGCTGTGGCAAAATGCTTAAAAATTGGCCAAAAATGTTCAACAAGCCACAGGTTTTATTTTGCACCAATGAACGCGGGCACTTTTCAGTTGAGGGGGCGCCAGGAAACATGAGGAAACATATAGCTTTCATATTTACCGCAGCTAGGATTGCAATAGCCAGGTCATGGAAGTCACCTACAATTCCCCTTGACATGGTGAAAAATAAAGTGCCTTCGGTCATGATCGATGAACCACTTTCGGCAGTATTTTTTGACAAACAGGCTTATTTCGACAAAGTGCCCTGGATTGATTATTTATCAGATGCCTTATAAAGTACTATAATCAGTTATGTACTGATTAGATAGGGTGCACCTCTTCTCTCACTATACTCTCTCTTCTCACTCCTCTTCTTCTCTTTTTTTTCTTATGTGGGCTCCTCCCCCCCTTTTTTTTATTTGTGTCCCCCCCTAGGAGACGACTTCTGATTTTGTGTGAGTTTCTTTAGATCAGCCAGTAAGCTGTACATTAGGAGCCATTAAAACATTACCGAAGTGTGGGAGGGGTGGTGGTAGAATCCTGATTGTTGTGGATTCCGCCTTGCCCTCTCACCCCCGTCGGGTGCTTACCCCATGGAGATTATTAAGATGGTTTCACAGTCATATAATCCCAGTTTCCCTCTCTCTCTCCATGCTACATTTAAAAGAGTGACAGGAAAAATAAGCAAAGGTATACTTTTATTTCTGTGTCTCTTCATGTTAATTATCTTGTGATAGTTTATAGAGCTAAGTTATGCATTAGCATAACATACTGGAATACCCCTTTTTGTTTTTCCTATGTTTGAGTAATGGAAACTTGTACTCCTACTTAAAAAATAAATACTATTGGACAAGAGAAACACTGGATTAAGGTATAGTTAGGAATAGAGTTATGGATGAATATGGATAAGTGCTTGGATTAGTATAATGGTTATCGGTTCATTTCCAGCAATAGGGTTGAGGTTAATTTTCTAGGTCTAAGATGGATTCCTTTAGATGGAAAGCAAGAGAGTTGTGGATAACCAAAAGGACCCCTCTCTTCTTTTCCTGGACACATGCTAGATATATGTAGGGATAATCTTTGTGTGAGCATTTGGGTATATTCGAGGCTTGGAAGTGAGTTTCTTGGATGCCAAGTATGTCGGCTTTGTAATTGCATGCTTCCTTTCACATAGAGAAACGTTTTACAGAGTGGTTCAGGCCCCTGGCATTAAGTAAGAAGCAAGTGAAGGCTGTGTGTTAAGATTATGGGTATGTGTGATGGGGTAGCCTTCCTACTCACATTTGTAGCAAGTCGGTAATGTCCAAAAGGGAACTCTCATGTTCTGGTTGTTGTCTGTAGGTGGAGGTCGCGTCCATTGTTGGTGGTTTGTTCTGGAGGTCTGGTCTGTCTGGCGAGAATCGGATGGTGTGCTGTTGGATTTAGAGAGACCTCTCTTGTGTAATACCACCAGCCATTCTGGTTCTACAGCTAGCAGTGGTTTTGGCAGAGTTGGTGTAGATTCAGGAAGTATACCCCATTGTCGTAGGGCTGCAAGGCTCTCTTCTAGTGTTGACGCCGTGGTTATTGCCCCATTGTGGGTAATGCAGAATGGTTGCGACGGCGTTGGAGGTTGTGTCTGGATAAATCAGATAGGAACTAGATTGTCGCATATAGATCTGGTAGCTTCTCAGCTCTGCTGAATGATGTCATCAATAATTCTTTCACATGGTAGAAGTGTACCCTTCATAGGACATCTCTTGGTACCCCTGCAGCCAAAAAGGATGGTTTTGGCAATCTATGGATCCTATCGATTGTTAGTTCATGTGCCGACAGTGATGGTGCCAAGGAGGAGAATAGGCTTTGAACAAATTGCTGTAGTTGTCGTGGGGGCACCGATTCAGGGATACCTTTGATTTTGATGTTGTTCATCCTGGATCTGTCTTCTAGGTCAGCAATTTTGTCTTTTTGCCAAGTAATTTCCTCATTGTGAGCATTGTGGGATTTTACCAAAGTGTTAAAAGATGCGGAGTAATCACCCATGGCGTGTTCTACATGATCTTCCCTGTCCCCCAAAACTTGTTCTTCATCCTGGCACTTTTTAACACTTGACACTAGGTCAGCCTGCAGGGATGCCATGTGTGATAGCATCATTTCTTTTAGCATTATGTCTGACACAGGCTGCCCTATGGTGTGGAAAGCTACCATTGGATCTGCCACTTCTTAGCTATTTTCTTTAGAGGTCTGGGGCACACTCACCTCCATGTCTGCACCTCTGGGTGGAGAGTGCTTGCAGGCTTTTGATTTCACTGAACTCTGGGTGGTCGGGTGGGAGCTGCTAGAAGAGGTGCTGCTGTGAACCCCTGTCTGTGCGTCGCTGTTGTTGTGCTGGCTGCGGCCCGGTGTTGTGAGGAGCGAACGCCGCCGCCATTTTGTTATGGCATAGGAGTCACGGGGAAGAATCACTTGTTCATCTTCGGCTGTTCCTTCCTAGGTCGGGTAATCCTGTGAGTGTTACCAAGGCTTCTGGCAGTGTTTGATGGTTACTGGGGCAGTGGTGGACTTGGATGGATGCAGATTCCCCCAGTGGCAGAGTAGAGCTCGTGGATCAAACGTCCATCTTGGAGCTCAGTTGCCACGACCCCTGAGTTAAAGGAGAATATGAGAGGCTAAAGTTAACTATTCTTAAAAATGTCCCCCTCACCCCACCTATTCTACATACCGTGTATTTAAAAAAAAATAAAAGTGTTATTATTTTAATGTGCTCCAGTCCAGTCATTTGACATTGCATCTCTAGCTCCCCTGCGTCAATGAGCGGCTGTAGTAGGGGATAAGGGGGAGTGGCAACAAAGGCTGGGCCATGGGAGCCTATAAGTGACGTCGCAGCTGCGGGAATTCATAGCTGTTGCTAAACGCTCTCTTATACCAGAGAGCTGGAGTCGCTGAATCACATGACCAGATTTGAAAAAAGTAGGTAAGCAGAAATTTTTTATATCAAGGGGGTAACCCTGCGCTAAGTGTGCACAGGAACAATTGATGAAAATGTTCCCAAAAAAGATTATAAAAGCAGCTAAACACAGGACCTATAGAAATCCAACAGAAATGTATCAAAAGAAGTGTAGCGCTAATAAAGATTATCACAATGATTCATGAGCACATGTGTAGTGACATAGAAATAGAAAATAAATATATATAAAAAAGTCCATAAGAGATGTGAGTCCCAGAATGGATAATTGATGAAGAGCTGTAGTCCAAAGGCAGAATCTCAATAGGTGGTGAGGCAGGAGGAAAACACCTGTGACAGGTACTAAAAGATGGCTGCTTACCAGAATAAATGGGCCTCCAACTTAATGGACAGGCCACAATAGGCTTGGTAGAAAGCTCAGCTCAAACTCTTGTCTCCACAAACACAGGGATATAGGCATAGATCCATGCACCCGTTACCAACCTTGGCTCCACAGTGCAGAAGATTAAACAATATATTCAAATAGGGCTCCAATCATGTGTGATGCCATATACGTGGAAGAGAAAAATTGAGGGAGACCATAGCTTTATCCAGTATTGTATAACAAAAAGCATTTATTAGGTTACACTTACATTTTTGTAGACAAAGACATGCAGACAGTAAAAACCGCGGCGTCCCGCGGGGAGGTAACAAGCCGGCGTTTAGAGGGGCGTGATCAGCGTGGTGTCCGGTACAGCCCGACCGGTTTCGTCAGATGTGACGTCGTCCGGGGCGTGGTTACCGGACACCGCCTTCACGCCAGTTATATTCCCCTTGTAGTCAGCACATCCGCTTATCCCACCAATCATAGCTGACTGAGGGCGGAAGTGTCGCAAATGCACCTCCATGTATGAGGGCGGAAGTGACAACATAACAGGAACCTCTCAGACGTGTCAGTATACTATCCATAGCGGAGTAGTCTAACACCATTAAGAGCACAAAGAAACAATATTGCAAATAAAAATAATAGATTTTGCAATCTTAGAAGAACCTAAAATTAAACGCTATTATAAAAATGTTCATAGGAAATTGGCTAGAAAATAATAATGGAACTCCATCTAGTGGTTGAATAACAGATTGCTGGAAAAAACTGTTACCTTACAATAGTTGTAAGGAATATACTTTAGGGTGCATATTGCGACACTCCCATTGTCATCAATCAGTGATAGCAGACACCTTAAAAGCAATAACCTTATATACAATGTTGTTAAAAACATTAAATGCACAAAATTAAACTAACCAGATAATCATATTACAATAAACTTAATTAATCTTAAAATATTGTAAAAATATTTTAAAACCCAATTAAAAATCATAACCCAGGAGAAGGGGATAAATTAGCAATTATTAATAAAACAATTATTATCCCATTCCACGTTAAGCCCATAGCGAACATATGTTTTGAGAATATAAATCCACCGTGTTTCAGCACGGGACAGTTCTCTCTTGATATTTTTTATACATTGTATGCAGGATGGGTAGGAGGAGGGGAAGGGAACATTTTAAAGAATAGTTAGGTGAAGCCTTTACTACTAATTCTTTAAATATTTGGGTAGGCGTTAGGGCTGCACGATATCGGAAAAAAAAGTACATTGCGATATTTTTTTTCCAACGATATATATTGCGATATTGAGAGAGCCATCAATCCAGGCTAAAGTCAACAATTACGTTGGGAAGTAGTGCAGCAGCCTTCTTCTGATTGTACTACAGGGCCTGCCAGGGTTAATGTTACTGTAGTAGGATTTGGCAAGTAGTGCAGCAGCTTTCTTCTGATTTGTCATTGCAGTTGCACCATACAGGGCAGGCCAGGGTTAATGGTAATGTAGCGAACTGGGTGGACAGGGAACTGCAGGTTAATAAGACAGTGACAGTGTGACTGTGCCGTGGAAGGCAGAGCCTCATAGGACCCCTTTGCCCATCACAGTTGTCACAGTTGTCTCAGCCAACTGAATGGTAGGAAGGTGGAGGAGAGGCAGGAACGTCCATTACCAAAGTCACTACTGTGCCAGTAGTGATTTCTTGCATATAATTCGTTATATGGTATTTCACCCAGGTTAATCGTGACTATTAGGGACTCACAGTGGTGGTAGAGGAATAGAGCCCGACATCCGTCCCACATGTTAAGTCTGCCCTGCAGCTCTCCTGACCGAGCGGTGAGCACGGCACAACGAACCAATCACGTCGTGAGTAGCGGCACAGTGAAGCAATCAGGTGTGCAGGCATGCGTGATTGGTTCCCTGTGCCGCTGCTCACGGCGTGCTGCTCACCGCTCAGTCAGGAGAGCTGCAGGTCAGACTTACCATGTGGGATGGATGTGGGGCTGTATTCTTCTACCTTCACTGTGAGTCCCCAATATCGCATGATCCGGCGATGTGACTATCGCCCACGCCCGCAGCACGATATTCGATGTTACATCGAATATCGTTCAGCCCTAGTAGGCGTTTGTTAGCTGGCAATAAGTATAAAAGATATATGCTATACGGAGGCATGGACCTTTATATTTAACCACTTCCCCCTGGGTGGACGTCATATGACGTCCTAAACTTTGTGGGGGTATACCGGGATGATGCCTCTAGCTAGAGGCATCATCCCGGTACCGTGGTTTAAAGCCGACGGTCGGCTTTCCGTCGGTACCAATCAATGCGGCTCGGGAGCCGCTCGATCTTTACCCGGGGGGGGCGGGAGGGGAACGTCCCCCCCTCCCGCGGCTTTTACCGGGGCTCCCGTCCCACCGGGAGCCCCGAGCACCCAGCCGGCGGAGTCCTGATGAATGCCGGAAACTGCATCGATCGGGTCTCCGATGACGTAACCCGGAGGCGGCGTCCATGACGTCACTTCCGGGTTAGTGTGCTGCAAAACGGCGGCAAATTTGAAAAACGGCTGTATGCAAAAATGCAGTTTTTGGCGTTTTGCATACAGGGAAGTGTAGTGGAGGGGTCTAGGGTCTTTTAGACCCTCGATCCCTCCATAAAGTGTACCTGTCACCGCATATTGCTGTCACAAGGGATGTTTACATTGCTTGTGACAGCAATAAAAGTGATCAGATTTTTTTTTTTTTTAAAAACTGTAATAAAGTTAAAAAAATAAATAAAATAAATGGGAAAAAAAAAATTTAGCCGCCCCGGTCACCGTTAGCTCGCGCACAAAAAAAAAACGTATACGGAAGTCGAGCCGCAAATGAAATCGCTGTTCAAACCACACATGTGATGTATCGCACGATCGCCAGAGCGTGAGAAATAATTTAAAAAAAAGAGCTACACTCTAACTCTAAACTGGTAACCGTTAAATAAATTTAAAGCGTCGCCTATTGAGATCTCTATTGACCGTAGTTTGTCGCCATCCCACGGGGGGGGCGTAATTTTAAACCGTAACACGTTGGGTATCTATTTACTCGGCGTGACATCATCTTTCACAATATACAAAAAAAATGGGCTAACTTTACTGTTTAGTATTTTTTAAATGCAGTGAAATGTAATTTCTCCCAAAAAAATGGCGTTTTAAAGACTGCTGCGCAAATACCGCGTGACAAAAAATATTGCAATGACCGCCATTTTATTCTCCAGAGTCTTTGCTAAAAAAATATATATAATGTTTGGGGGTTCTAAGTAGTTTTCTAGGAAAAAATACTGATTTTAACTTGTAAACAAAAAGTGTCCGAAATAGGCCTAGTGGTGAAGTGGTTAAAGTGGTCGTAACCCAACCATATATAACAGCACAGTGCTTATGCTGTGTAATTTTTCCCTTTCTATCATCTAAAATACCTGGCTGATCCTGCCTGGTGCTGCCCACACCTTCTTTGTAAACTGACCACGTTTATCATGGCTTCTGAGCCCCTGATACTGTGGTCAGTTTATGTGCCTCCATCATCCGCTGTCTCTCCTCTCTCCCCCTTTCCCTCCCCGCCTGTCAGCTCGTGTCAGTGCCTGCCCCTCCCCTCCTGCTGCTAAAATAAGTTTGTTTACTTAATAGATTCCCATCTGTTCAATGATGTTACGTGCCACATTGTATGTTCTACATAAAAAATATGTAGCTGTATACCTTATTTCAAAGCGCTGCTCGGCCCTCATGTGACTGCCCGCCGCTCTCTTCCTTTCCTCCCCACCTCCCCTCCTCCCGGCTGACTTTAGCGAGAGATTCCCAGTCCCTTACACTATACTTCTCAGATCAGGAGAGGAGAAAAGCGGGCAGTCACGTGTATGCCAAGAGACGTGCTGAAATAAGGTATACAGCTACATATTTTTTATAAAGAACACACATCGGGGCACATAACATCATGGAACAGAGAGTAATCTATAAAGTACACAAAGTGGCTTTACAACCACTTTAAATTCACATATGATTTTGACGACTAAGGCTTTCCCCTTAAAGTGCTAAGCTAACCTATCAGTATTCTCTGCTACAAATATATCATTCTACCACTTTAGTTGTTACTAGGACTCTCATTTTGCAGGACATTCATATTCTCTTGTGTTTTGGCTTCTCAGAAAATGTTTAACCTTTTCTTCTTTGCCCTTTGACATTTGAGGATTTCCCCTTTGTAATTTTGTTATTCTAAATCCCAGCTTTTATTCTTCAGTTAAGATCAATACCTTCTTTTTGGACCCTTCCTCTTTGTGTCCATACTGTTGTCTGAACTTTACTTCTTCATTCTTTTGTTCCTTTGTGTTCTTTTTGCAGCAATTCTCTAAGATTAAAATTTTTGTTACTTTGCAGTTTTTACTGTTTTCAGTATATTTATTACACATATTGTTACCATGCATTCCCTTAGTAATTATTAACTCCAAAGCATTTCTTTCAACTTTTTGTATTACATTAGCGTGGCAATATACTTTCACTTTAGCAGGGATATAAAATTAAATAATTTGTTTTTTTAGGCCTTCTGTAAGCTTTTGATCCACCTTTTTATGCACAAAATAATGTAACTTTCAAATAAAGTGAAAACTTAATTTGAAACTTTTCCATACAAGAAAAAGTGGAGTTAATCATTTGAAAATGTTTGTGAAAAATGGGGACAATTGACATTTATGCAAACCAGAAGGAGCCAGCTTTCTGCAACCAGACCCTGTTATCAATAAAGTATATGTAAACCCCAGAAAAAAATGTAATGTATTTCAGCTTGCCAGCCCTTAGATGTGAAGGCTGCATTAGTTTTCTTTTTTAGGGCTAGGTTCTTTTCTGTGAACTACAGAAGACATCCCTCTCCTTTTGATCTTAACATGGGGGAAGTGTTCTGTAGTCCAAAATCAAGAGCAAGCAGCCCAGGGTGACAATGCTGTTCTCCATAGATACAGCTCAGTACAGTGAAAAGTAAAGTGTGTCACCCCAGTACAGGGAGTGTTAGTATCAGGATCATCAGGTGAAAATAATGGGGAAAAAAGGAAAAAACCTTAAAAAATGTATGCAGTTACCTTATCAGTGGTAAGCTGCAATATGTTTCATTTCAATAGTTTTTTATTAAATTTTCAAGAAAAAGAACAAATAACAAATACGTTATACAGGTACACCAGTTGAAATCCGCAACAATCACAATGAACAATGTATACCCAATTCAGCCATCAGACAGCGCCAACCTATTACTTGGGATAGGGCCTCCCGCTAGTCGGCCCCCCAGCCAAACAATTCCGTGCAGCGCCAACGGGGAACCCACCCCGGACCACCCCCATCGGGAACAACACTGTGATCCAGCGCGGGCCCCCCCCCAGCCCCCCCGGGGGCCGGGCGCCAACCCACGGGACGCCCACCCACTGCCCCCACGTAGCGTGTGGGCATTGAATGTGGTAGTTACAATTAACTCTGACAGCATTTCAACCCTTGTACAGTCGAGAAACATAGATCCTTAATACATAAGACTATCAACTGGACAGTCTAAAACTTTAACCTCATATGCAAGTACATGTCATCATTCAAAAGTATAAGCATTACATTATAACAAAACACCTAGAGACAAGGCTGCCCCTATCCCGGGTATTTCGATGACCAACAACTCCACATCTGTTCAAATTGCGTGCACTGTCCATTAACATTAGCAAAGAATCTTTCATATGAATAATGGGAACGAACTCTATTAATTACCCCCAACACTTGAGGTTTATTTTCCGATCTCCAAGCCGCAGTAATAGTTAACCTGGCTGCGGTGAGGATATGGGTAACGATAGCTCGGTGTAAGGGAGGCACTTTTTGGATGCCTAGGTTCAATAGAGCCATGGCCGGGGACATTGGCATCAGCTCCCCGGTCACCGACCTAAGTAGAGCGAACACCGCCGCCCAATAGCCTGTGAGACACCGACATTGCCATAGAAGATGAAATAGCTTTCCCTGTCCCCCACACCCCCGCCAGCAGGCCGTGGAAGCGTCACCAAACATTCTGCCCAGGCGCACCGGGGTCAGATAGCTGCGGTGGTGGATTTTGAGAGCCACCTCCCAGTGAGTAGTACAATGTGTCAATGAATATCCGGAGCGAGTGGCCAGCTGCCATTCACGCTCCGTATATTCCTCCCCTAGGTCTTTTTCCCATGTTAATTCGTTAGAGGACTTGCTGTACCTAGTATGGTGTTGCAGTGCCTTGTAGAACCACGAAAGTCCCCTTGGTTTGCTATAGTGGTTTGAGAAATAGTCCCAGATATCAGAAGGTACCTCCACTAAGGGATTAGGGTGTTTAATATGGTAGTGATATAGCTGGGCCCTAAAAAAAGAGGGATTATTAACAGGATGGTTGCGTATTTCCCGGTATGAGGATGACCTAGACCATTCCCCAAGAGGTATTTTCAGTGAAGGTATAAGATATTCATAGGAGTCTAGCTTCAATTCCAGTTTAGTTTTAGGGATCCCTGTCAAGGATTGTGCCACTTTCCAGGCTCGTAACGTCGCCTGCAAAGAGGATATCCTGGGGATGCAGATTGCACTGTCAGATACAAAGGCCAGAAGCAAGGCCGGGAGTTCCCTTTGCGCCACTATTGCCTTTTCTAAAAGCACCCATAATTTATCTGAGGTGGGGTCAAACCAAGCTTTCGCTTGATCTAATAGGGCGGCCGCGTAATAAGTTTTGAGGCGCGGGAAGCCGACGCCTCCCACAGATCTAGATTTAATCAGTATAGAGTACGGGATCTTCGGTACCTTACCCCCCCCACAGGAATCTCCGAAATTCCTTGTCCATATTATTGAAGAATGCCTCCGGGATTACCACCGGGAGTGTCCTAAAATAATAAAGAATCTTCGGTAGCACCAGCATCTTGAGTGCAGATATGCGTCCCAACCATGATAGTTCATAGGAGGCGATATGTGCTAGGTCGTCCCGAACGATGGACTGCAATTTGGTGAAATTAGTATGATATGTTTGAGATGTCGGCGCCACCAAAGATATACCTAAGTACGGAACCGATTTAGTGGTCCATTGAAAAGGGTGCTTGCTCTTAAGGCTTTGCAGCTCTCTAGCAGACAAAGAAATCGGCAAGCACATGGACTTTGTTACGTTAAGCTTATAGTAGGAAATGGCTCCAAAAGCTTCCAGTTGGCACTGCAAATGATGGAGGGACCGTGTTGGGGAAGTCAGGGTAAGGATCACATCATCCGCAAATAGCCCGATTTTGTGATCTCTTCCCCCTACTCCAATACCCGAGATATTGGGATCACTCCTAATGGCCTCCGCCAGGGGCTCCATAACCAAGGAAAAAATAAGTGGTGACAGGGGGCACCCCTGGCGCGTTCCATTGGTAATCACAAATCTGTCAAACATGGCACCGGATGTAAACACCCTGGCCGAGGGTTTAGTATATAGGGCAGAGATAGCAGAAAACATAGGTCCCTGAAACCCAAATTTGGTCAATATCGCTTTTAGGTACCCCCAGTGAACCCTATCAAACGCTTTTTCTGCGTCTAACGTCAGGAACACCGAGGGCACCTTCCTGCTTTCAGCCATTTGCAAGAGATCCAACATTCTCCTAGTGCCGTCCGGCGCCTGTCTACCTTTCACGAATCCCACCTGATCCGCCTTGATCAGGCAGGGAGTTACCTCTGCCAGGCGCACAGCTAGGATTTTTGCATATAGCTTAAGATCCGAATTTAGAAGAGAAATGGGACGGAAATTTTGGGGCACATCAGGCGTTTTGCCTGGCTTCGGAAGCGCAACAATCACTGCTTGTAACATTTCCTCTGGGAAGGAGGCACGCTGGGCAGCCGCATTAAATACTTTACAAAGATATGGGGACAAGGTTTGTTGGAATGCCTTGTAGTATTCAGCCGAAAAGCCGTCCGCTCCTGGAGATTTGTTAGGTGGTAGGGACGAGATAGCCTTTTGAACTTCCGCCTCTGTTATAGGGGAATTCATTACCTGCCGCATCTGATCCGTTATAGTGGGAAGATGCAAGGAGTCTAAGAAGGACTTAATAAGGGGTTCTGAAGGTTGAGGGGTCTTTGCATCATCCTTAAGGTTGTAAAGTGCCTTATAGTAACTAGAAAAGGCGTTGGCTATAGCAGTGGGGTGGCGTACTAGGATATCAGTTGTGGGCTCTTTGATAGAGGGCAATTTAGTTTTTTGGTGCCTCCGTCTCAGGAAATTAGCTAACATTTTGCCCGATTTGTTACCCTGAGAATAGTATCGTGCTTTAGATAAGAACAAGAGATGCTGATGTTCTTCTAGAAGTTTAAGACGGACAAGTTTTCTGCACTCAGTAAGCTCCTCCAATTTAAGTGGGGTAGAGTCTGCTTTATGAGCGATCTCAAGGGATCTGAGCTTCCCCATCAGGGAATCCAACTCCCGAGCCCTCGCCCTTTTTACTCTAGAGGCCTGTTGGAGAAGAATCCCCCTGGAAACCGCCTTGTGTGCGCACCATAGTGTGAATATGTCCACCTCCGGAGTGTCATTATCCTCAAAATATTCCCGAATCCGACCACCCATCCGCTCCCGATGGCCCGCGTCCCGGAGCAGAGACACATTGTTGCTCCACAGTTGGACCGGGGTAGTCATATGGGGCTCCGAGAGCACCAACGAGACCGGAGCGTGGTCAGACCAGGACACAGTGTGGATGTTAGACTTCTCAACCGCTCTTAGGAATTGTAGGTCAGCCACAAATAGATCTATTCTCGAGTACGATCCATGAGGGGCTGAGTAGTACGTGAAGTCCTTTTCCGTAGGGTTCAAACAACGCCAGACATCATATAAGTCAGAGGTGTGCAAAAACTTTTGTAGAGTAGCCCTCGCACGCCCCTGAGTGGGAGAACAATCCAACCCTTTATCTGCAATACAATTAAAATCCCCACAGTACAGTGTGAGACCCTTTTTCACACGATCCACTTTTCTCCTCAGCGCCCGTAAGAATCGCAATTGCCCCTGATTGGGAGCATAAAGGTTAACAATTGTGTAGGTGATATTATTAATGTCACAGACTAGGATAAGGTACCGACCTGCCTCGTCGGCCAACGAGTCGTGTAAAGTGAAGGCAACAGAATTTTTAATAGCAGTAAGTACACCCTTCTTTTTAGTAGCACCCGAAGAGGAGAAAATGTGGGGGTAGGACCTGTCAGAGCACCGAGGAGGATTGGACCGTGCGAAGTGGGTCTCTTGGACACAAACTACATCTCCATGTAAAGCGCGAGCCTCCCGCCAGAGAGACCTGCGCTTGAAAGGACTGTTAAGGCCGTGTGCGTTAATAGAAACTATCGTAATAACCATTTAAAGAGAAAAGGCATAAAGATAATGAAACTTTGCAGTTATCAGACTTAATTCACTACAAGCAGGGTCTTCACAGGTCAAGCAGCCTCCGCCATATCGAGATAGGAAAAAGGACAGACAGTGCGGACAGTACCTGTAGAGAGTGTACAAGGACACAGTCCCCCATGCGTGCTGCTGGTGTTGAGCGCATGCAATGTAAAAGTTCTTGGTCAAGCTGCAATATGTTTCATATACGCTTATGGTCATGGATTTAGATACGTTTTTAAGCATTGTCTGCCTTGTGGTTCCTTAAAAGCACAGTTGGTGCTTTTGCACATTTCTCCCAGAAGTACTTATTTACTTTTAGCAGCATGACGTTATATTTTGCACACCAACACAGCTGACTTTATTTATGACAGCTGCAAAAAGTGTAAAAGTTGACGAAAATGCATTGCCTGTCATCAAAGCCAATGAAGTAGCTGGTGACATCTAGTCAGTAGGAGGTACAATTGCTGCAATTACAGATATGAGCACAAGTCATTTCTGCACCATTGGATTTTTTGTTTTAAATTAAAATTTAGTTTTTTTTTTTAGTGACAGGAGCATTTTCCCTGGATGTGAATAAGATAGTATTTGTGTAGTTACCTTCTTTTGTTAGTTTTTTGGTAGGTTTTATGATTGAAATGTCTGCAATTTTGCGTGTTTATAGCACTTTGAGAGCAATCAAAATGTTCTCTCTAAAGCTGCAACTTTGCAGACTATTGCTGAAAATGATGTTACCTGTCAGGGCTCCTATATTTTGACATGGCCTTAAAATGATGGTAGCAGACTTTTCCATCTAAAAAGCAAAATACGGTAAGTAGACACTTTTTTCGTTTTATGAATTGTTGCTGGTGTTAAAAGATTATGTAAGATAAAGAATATTCGTTCTGTGTTAGAGCAGAGTCAATGCAACATGTAGTTCCCAGGATGGCATTTCTAAAACAAATGGGCAAGTTTACTTTTTTAGATTATGTGCAGCAAGGGTTCCGGTTATGCGAGAGACAGGGAGATGCTGGTCAGGTATTGACCCTCCAAGCCAGTGTCTGTTAGCGCCAGATTGTCCACCACACTATCAGTCACACACTATAAGTCGCTGATCACTTCCATTACTAGTATAGTGTCTGTACGGATCAGTGTATATTGATCTTAATCAGAACTATAGTAGTGTCCCCATTTGTATAGTGTTCCCAAACACAGTTTGGTTTTTACCAAAGATATTTTGCCCTAAATTAATCACTTGCCGACCGGTCACGTTGACTGCGGCAAAGTGGCTCGATATCGTCCAGCGACGTAGACCTACGTCGCTGGACTCCTCCCCCTGTGGGCGGCGCACGCGCGCCGCTGGAGGCTCGCTCCTGCTGTATTCAGTCACAGCGGGAGTCGGGCCAGGGGATGAGCGGCGGTGATCACTGCCGCTCTTCCCCGATCGTCGGGGATCGAGTGTGGAGTTCCGCCCGCTTGTGTAAACAAAGCGGGCGGATCTCCTAAGTGACAAACAGTAACAGATTGCAGGATTCAGCATAGCTGAACCTGCCATCTGTGCCTGTGTCACTCAGTCCCCTCCCACCACACACGTTAGTAAGCACCAGGCATACATTAACCCCTCCCTCTCCAATAAAGTTAACCCCTTCCCTGCCAGTGTCATTTTTACAGTAACAGTGCATATTTATAGCACTGATTACTGTAGTAATGTCACTGGTACCCCCAAAAGTGTAAAAAATGTCAGTCAAGGGTCCGATCTGTCCGCCGCAATGTCGCAGTCCCGCAAAAAAAAATTGCAGATCGCCGCCATTGCTAGTTTAAAGAAAAACAATAAAAATGGCATAAATTTCCCGTATTTAGTAGCTGCGATAACTTTTGCGCAAACCAATCAAAACACGCTTATTGCAATTTTTTTTTTACCAAAAATATGTAGCAGAAAACAAATTGGCCTAAAATGTTAAAAAATTTAGATTTTTACATTTTGGGGGGGGAGGGGGGGGGGTGGGTTTTCATATAAAAAATTTGAAAAATATTGTTATTTTTTCAAAATTGTCGCTCATTTTTTGTTTATAGCGCAAAAAGTAGAAATCACACAGGTGATCAAACACCACCAAAAGAAAGCTCTATTTGTGGGGGAAAAAAGGCATACATTTTAGCATCGCACGACCGCGCAATTGTCCGTTAAAATAACACAGTGCCGAATCGCAAAATGTGGCCTGGTCAGGAATGGGGTAAAATCTTCCGGTCTTAAAGCGGTTAAAAATACGCTCATTGAGAATTTTTTTGTCAAAGACATGTAGCTAAATACATTTTGGCCTAAATATATGACAAAAATTGAATATATTGGATATTTTTTAACTGTCAAAGTAGAAAAATATTATTATTTTTTCAAGATTTAAGCATTTTTTTATTATTATCGCAAAAAATGAAAATCGCACAGGTGATCAAATACCACCAAAAGAAAGCTCTGTTTGTGGGAAAAAAAGGACGTAAATTTTGTTTGGGTACGGCGTTGCATGACGGCGCAATTATCAGTTAAAGTCGCACAGTGCCGAATCGCAAAAAGTGGCCTGGACGTAGGACAGCAAAATCCTCCGGTGGTAAAGTGGTTAATGAAGAAATTCGATTTTATTGGATATGTTGTATAACAGAAAGTAGAACATTTTGGGGTTTTTTTTCAATATTTTTGGTATTTGTTCATTAATAAAAAATAAAAATGGCAGTGGTAATTAAATACCACCAAAAGAAAGCTCTATTTGTGTGAAATAATTATATTACATTTTATTTGCTTACAGTGTTGCATGACCATGCAATTGCCAATTAAATTAGCACAGTGCTTAAAAGCCCTGGTCAGGAAGGGGGTAAAACCTTCCGGAGGCCAAGTGGGTAAAGTGATACTAAAGCCACATTTTTTGTAAAATAAAACGAATGCACTATGTTTAAGAGTCGGTTCACACTAGCGCGACTTGTCAGGCGACCTGTCAGCCTGACAAGTCGCGCTCCCTCGCGGTCCATTGGCCGCTACAGGACCCGTTCTAATAGGAGTGACACAAGTCGCTCCCACTTAGAAAAAGGGTCCTGTACTACTTCGGGGTGACCTGCATAGACTTCCATTATGTGAAGTCCCTGCAAGTCGCTCCGAAGTCGTGGTGCACGGGACTGCACAAGTCGCCACCGAAGTAGTAAGGAGTCGTGTCGCCTCAGTGTGAACCGGCTCTAAATGTAAGTAGAATATAACTTCTAACTCTTTCTTTCTTTGTTTCATCTGTGAAATGTAAGATGTTTTTTTCTGTTATTCTCAAACTTCCAGTTTTAGGGTGGCTATAGGATGACTGACTGACACATCTTTATGCAGATAGTATATTCATCTCTGTGGGAATTGTAGTACACATAGAGCTGAGCATGTGACCAGAAATAATGCTAGCTCTACAGTAGTAGCAGTGAGGTGCTTCAGTGGAGAATAGAAAGCATACAAAAAGAAACCTGAAAACAAGGTAAGGACTTAAAAATAATAATAATAATTTGATTACCTATACACCAGATAAATAGAAACCTTGCTTATACAGAAGAGGATCCTCAAAGCATATCTAAAACTACATTATCAGAGATAAGCAACAGAAGCTTTGTGTCTACACTTTTTTACTAGATTATCAATAATCAGCTTAAAGCATGACCTAGCAGTCAGTTAGCATGGTTGTATGCAGAAGTTTCATACATATATTTTAGGCATTATCAAGCATTATTCAATCTAAAAAAAAAAAAAAAAAATGCTTCAGAATATAAAATTCCTTATTAAAACTTAAAATATATACAGTATCTCACAAAAGTGAGTACACCTCTCACATTTTTGTAAATATTTTATTATATCTTTTCATGTGACAACACTGAAGAAATGACACTTTGCTACAATGTAAAATAGTGAGTGTACAACTTGTATAACAGTGTAAATTTGCTGTCCCCTCAAAATTACTCAACATACAGCCATTAATGTCTAAACCGCTGGCAACAAAACTGAGTATACCCCTAAGTGAAAATGTCCAAATTGGGCCCAAAGTGTCAATATTTTGTGTGGCCGCAATTATTTTCCAGCACTGCCTTAACCCTCTTCAGCATGGAGTTTACCAGAGCTTCACAGGTTACCACTGGAGTCCTCTTCCACTCCTCCAAGACGCCATCACAGAGCTGGTGGATGTTAGAGACCTCACGCTTCTCCACCTTCCATTTGGGGATGCCCCACAGATGCTCAATAGAGTAAACTATGTAGTACAAGGGCCTGTCCAATTGGATACAACTGAAAGTTGTTTAGTTTTGACTTCATATATGGTTTTTGGTAAATCTAAAGGAAAATTGTACCAGATAATTGAACATGTATGACCAGCCTTTATTAACTTCATATTCACTTCAAGAGGTTTTGCATTCCGATACAATATATCTAATCTAGTTAATATATACTTGCTGACTATATTAACCATTTGCCTAGGATTTTTTTTTTTTTTTTGGGATATGCTAATTTCCCAGGAAATATTTTGAATACAAGCACTGAAATATAGCTTAGTTGTAATAAGTAAACACAGTGCAATTGTTCTACTCCTTTTCTGTGAAGGATTCATTTTAAATGCCCAATTTTTATGAATTGATTGCCACGGTAAAATATCATACTATATCAGTATTTCTCTAAAGAATCTTCAGATACAAGAAAGCTACTTTCTTGTGTAAAGAACATTACTTGATGTCTCTACAAGCTGTCCCTAAACAAAAAAAAATAATGTGTATAATTGGATTACCTACCCTGGGGCCCTGGGGTTGACAGCCAGGCTCTTTCCATTTTCACAGGTTCACTTATATTCTGAGAGCTTTTTGTAGTAGGTACATTACTCTATCTTAGTACACCTACAAATTTAATTGGATGCATTTATTTTTAATTGCATAGCCCATATCACAGTGTGCTTGCATTGAGTCCAAGGGGCTCTTTCCTATAAACATATGAGATCAGTAATCGAATTACAGCATATGAACAGTTTAGCATTAATAGTATATATTTATTTACAAAGGAAGGACCAGAAAATCTGCAAATTTTAGTGTAAATTAGGTAGACGTCCGAACAGCTCAAATACATGCATGTTTTAGAGAAAACATCTTCAACACTTTTGGCTTGTAGACCCAACGTAGTAATGCAGGTAGCCTTTGAATAGCATGCAGTCCTGAATCATTGTTCTGGCCTTTGCTGATAATGATACAGGGTGGGGTGGGGTGGGGCGAGAGAGACTGCTTTTCAGGGAGATTATACATGATTTACACAAAGGAGAAGGTGCTTATGAGCCAAAATAAGTATGTTCATTGGCTGCAGTCACAGTACAGCTTGACAGTACTGAGAATGGGCAGAAAGTTATATTTTGAATCGAAAGCTAGTATAGTTTAGAGAGTCTGATTTCTCCAAAGTTACTACACATAAAAAAAAAAAAATATGTAGACATGAATTAGTTTAAATACTATAAAATATGTAAAAATGTATATATATGGTTTGCTAATAGATACTGTAAGCATTATCTAGTGATTGTCTTCGAAATCTTTTTAGTATTTATAACATGGATATACAAGACTGTATAACCACTTGCCCTCCAGAAGATTTACCTCCCTTCATGACCAGGTCATTTTTTTTGATACGACACTGTGTTATATTAACTGACAATTGCGCGGTCATGCAACGCTATACCTAAAATAAATTTGTGTCAATTTTTCCCCACAAATAGAGCTTTCTATTGGTATTATTTGATCACCGCAGCGTTTTTGCGCTATAAAGTAAAAAAGACCGACAATTTTGAAAAAAACAAAACAAAAAAAACAATGCGATTGATTTACTAAAGGAAGGAAGCTCTGAAATGAGGGAAAGCTCTGCTGATTTCTATCATCTAATCATGTGCAAACAAAAATGCTTTTTTTTTCTCATTTTCTTGCATATCCCCCTCAGATCTAGAGCAACTGAACTTGCAGTGCACAGACTATTTGCCTTTAGTAAACCAACCCCAATACTTTTTACTTTCTGCTATAAAACCATATCCAATAAAAAAAATTTAATGAATCTAATTTCCTGACAGCTCCATGTCAGCCTACTACTGGGTATTCGGCGCTCAAACCCCCACCTGCAGGACCTAACTCAAAAATTTTACTCTCTCCCTCAGGCCGGCGTTTCTTTCTTTTCTTCCTCACCCCATAGGACCAAGCAGCGCCCTTACCTGGCTGCAATAAAGTTGTGGCCGTCAACCTGTTGCTCCCCAGGTGCAGACTCCGCTGTACGGACCCTCAAAAAGGCTTCTTGCGCAGCCATTATGGCTGGCATTGGGATTGATTCCCCGCTAAATGCACAGCTGTTCCCAAGGTTACACCATGGCTGTGCAGCTATCTGGGACATCATTCTGCCTAATTGTATTGCCTTTTTGTCTCTGTTATGCATGCTGCATCTTACTTTATCCAGTGTTGTTTATCTAGATTGAATGGCTCCCCATATGGCAGCTGGGATGCTTTTCGTGCTCCACAGCAGCTTGGGGTTGTATAAAGGCACCTGCTTTTGGGCTATTGAAGTGCACTCCACTCTTGTTCAGATGTGCAGTGATGATATTTACTATCCCATTGGGTAATCTGTGTAGATTGCAGAATATTATTATAATCTGTTACAGAGTGCTATCTTTTTGTTTCTGTCCTGAACAAAACGTTTTTGCTGTCCTGCTTCTGGGATGACTGGATTTGATGAATTATCACCTGATGAATGTCTGAGATGGTCTGGGAGGCTGCAGTATTTAGCCTTCCTCAGCAGTAGTTAACCCCTTAGAGGGTTATTTCCAATCAAACTAATTGCTATTGCATTGAATTTGTTTTTGTACTGCTTTTTTAGTCTGCTGGGCTGTAATTTGAAGTAGATGGGTATTTAAACATCTTAGTTATCTGAACAGATGACTTTGGTAGCATTGCACATGTTATATTATTATTAATCTTAATGTGGAGTTCTTCTTTGAGACTTGCTCAGTATTCCTGCTTGTGAGGGATTAATTTTTTTAACTGAGGTTTTTATTGTTACCTCCTTATACGGTATTTCTTACTGCCGGTTTACTACCGAGCCATGAGTGTCACCTCATCCTAGTAGGCAGTCATTGCAAAGAAGGTAAGGGGCACTGTTCAGGTAAGAGGTTTTTCATTCAGGTGTATAGGATGTGAACTATGGGCTCTTGCCAGTGAGTCACTCCGGATTAGCAGACATCATGCACTGCCTAAATTGGGCCTGTACCACTCATGCCTAGGCAGGCAACACATTGTAAAGGAGTGTTTCCACTCACCCAGTGAAAGGGTTACCTATTCTGGCAATGAGCAGTCTCCAAGCCTTCCCAGGTAAACAACCCTCTTCAGACTCTTCCAAAGAGAAGATACGGACAAACATGACTACAAGAATGCTGTCTTGTTAAAGCAACCAAGAAAAAAGATGATGTCACCTACCAGGTTGTTCGATTCATGAAGCCTGTGGTCAGTACACTCTAATGCAGTAGTTTCCACTCATCCCGTGAATGGACAGATTCCAGGAAATTGGCACATGTCTCCTACCTAGCTCGTATAACCGTTGGGCTGTTCATCCTGCTCTGTTGGAATGTGGTCCCTGTGTTCACATGCTAAATGCATCATCTATCAGGGAGCCCCCTCTGCTGGTCTCGGGGGCGGGATATGAGGTTTAAATCCCTCTCAATGGGGAAGCAATGCAATAACATGGCTGGAGTGGACACTTGCCTTAAAATCCTGGGATACTGAGCTTCCTTATTAATAAGGCACTTCACTGCTGTTTTTTTTTTTTAGTCATTGAATAAGCTCAGTGTTTTCTGCCTGCCTTCTGCAGAAAAACAAATCCCAACCCCAAATATAGACCAGCACTACCAAAGAATGTAGGGGACAGTGCCCATCTGCTTTCTAGGCAAACAGCCCTTTTCAGACTCTTCCAAAGAGGGAGAAGCAGATGAACATGACTGTATAAATACTGCTTGGTTCAAGCGGTTACTGATGAAGATGACGAGGACCAGAATGTTGTCAAAATTCATTAAGCATGAAATCAAAACATTCTAAATGCTTGGTTTGAGCTCCCCTTGTGCAAGAGTCATCTATTCTGGCAAGGTTCAGTTTTTTTTCCAAAACCAGCAACTGGTTTCAAGAGCTTTCTCAGGCCAACCAACCTTCTTCAGACTCTTCCTAAGAAAGAAGATGCAGATCAGGATGACCCTTATCCAGTTTGAGCCCTCCTTTGTAAGCCTAGTGAGATCCCTTCAGACAGAAGAAAAGCAGTGGAAGTATTTCAGGTGCCTCCAAAGACCTTTACCTATGGTGACTGAATTACAGTTCTTTCTAGAACACAGTCCTGTAAATAGAAGCCCAACTAATCATGGTTCAAATTATGCCTTTGTCTGCTGCTAGAGAACATACCGGTGGTTAGGTACTGAATTGTCCTGGTGTTCCTCTTCACTTGTCAGTGTCTGCATGCCTGGTGACTATCGGGATCATGGTTTCTCCTTTTCTGGTGTTGAGTGTCTCAGTGGAGAAGATACCCTTTCTCTTCAACAGTAGATATGTACCAAACTATTTATACCTCAGACACCTAGTACAAACCTTCTCAGTTGCCAGACAGTGGCACAAGGTCAAATTCAACATCCAGCTCCGGAGAAGCTCAAGTTAGAGGCCTGGATTTTGAGAGGCAAAGGTTTGCGGATTTAGGTTGTGTTATAAGAATGGTAGATGCCCTCATGAGAGCACGGAAGAGCAGCATGAACAAAGTCTACAAGAAAGCCTGGCAAAATTCCAACAATATGCTACGTCAGAAGTTTTCTCCAGGGAAGCAAGAGTTTGTCATGTCCTCGGTTTTCTTTAAAGAGGTTTTGACATAGGCCTGAGTGCAAGCACAGTCAATGGACACATCTCTTCCACAGTGGGCCTCTGATTGTTCAGTTAATGTGGGCTATTTTTACTTAGGGATGTGATTGATTTTATTACCTGCTTTGCAGGGAAAGAAGATATATCACTTCCCCCCTGTCAGGACAGAGCTTATCATTGTATACTTATGCAGCACTCCATCTAGCCTCTCTCCTCAATGATCAGCAGGTGCCAACTGACATCCATTGTCTGGCACCCACTGATCAGCTTCTGCTGTGACACATAACAGCAGAAGGGGTGCGTGCGCCCCCTACCAGGAAGTGCAGAATCATGTACAGTATATATACATGATTCTACACAGCACGGCCACCCTGTAGCAGTTAATCTGCTATGGGGCTGTCAGAAAGGGGATAAGGAAATAATTAAAGCAAGGGGCTACAGTGAACATGGTTTGACATTAATTGATAATCAGTTACAGGAAGCGTGCCAGGAGTAAATATGACATTATGGACTGCCATTGCTGACAGCTTTCCAGAAATTCTGTTTGTTTGGCTGTTATATTAGTCCTCTAGTTTCAGCACTGAAGAACAAATATGGAACAGATATGAGGTCACTACATGCGAGCTGCACACTTGTTTGATTAAAGTATTTAGAAAGTGTTTAAAGGGTAACTCCATTGGGTGTGAAGTTACCCTCTCCACTCATTGAAAAAATATAGCAAATTATAAAAATATAGTATATATAATTGCTACACAAGTGATGTTGCAATTTGTTTTTAAAAATTAAATTTTTTTTTTCAGTCTGCAGCCTCTGTAATTTTCTGAAAATTGAATAATGCAGAATGGCAACCCAGAGGCATTCTGTACATCTTTGTTATACAGAGCTTTCCCAGAAATGCCATTTCCTGCTTGTGTGATTGGCTCACTCATTTTCCCAGAAGTCTGAACTAAGATACAGTACAAGTCAAATTGGATGCACTCCTGCAATAGGAATTTCAGTTTTGGCAAGACATCCCTAAAGGTAAATACTCTTAAAGAGATGCAGGCCATACATTCATCCTTTTTTTTTTTTTTAATTCAACCACAAAACAAACACAAAAAAAGAAAAGAAAAAAAAGACTGATTCCCCAACCACACACTAGAGGTGGATAAAGGTATCATCCCCGCTGTGCTATTATGTTCTCATGGCACCATCAAAATACAATGATCAGTGCTGCCGGCTATAGCCATCCACCAAACAAAAAAATCTTTCCACCCCATCAACCAAAACAGAATACATTTTCACCCCACCACCCAACCAAACAGAATAAGGTTATATTCACACTATGTGCTCTGACTGGAGTTCTACTGCTTTATAAAATCTTAGTCACCGCAAGGACACACAGAAAACAATTGTGTCTCCTTTTCAAACTGCAAAGGAAGCTGTATTTTATCATAGTGCCCCATACAGAATTGCATGTCACTGTGCAGAAGCGCATCACATCGCTCTGTTGCACAGAGACATGAAATGAATGAAGTGTACTTTTGTACACTTTAAATAAAGTTCAATGAAAAACAAGTCATACGCTGGATCGCACATCACCCTGTGTCCTACATCAGCCAGAACAGACAGCTGCCCCCTCTAAGGTCTACCTCTCTGGCAGCTAGCTATTCTGTGTAAATTAGCCCTAAAGCTCCACCAAACAATAAAAAAAAAAAAACTTACGCCCATCAACCCAAAAAAAAAAAGTTCCACCACACTGAGCAAGTAAAATACATTTTAACCACTTTACCACCGGAGGATTTTGCTGTCTTCCGTCCAGGCCACTTTTTGCGATTCGGCACTGTGCGACTTCAACTGACAATTGCGCGGTCGTGCGACGCCGTACCCAAACGAAATTTACGTCCTTTTTTTCCCACAAACAGAGCTTTCTTTTGGTGGTATTTGATCACCTGTGCGATTTTTACTTTTTGCGCTATAAACAAAAAAAGAGCGTTTATTTTGAAAAAATAACAATATTTTTAACATTTTTTTATATGAAATTCCCCCCAAAAAAGATGTAAAAACCAATTTTTTAAAAAATTTTTGGCCAATTTGTTTTATGCTACATATGTTTGGTAAAAAAAATCGCAATAAGCGTATTTTGATTGGTTTGCGCAAAAGTTATTGCGTTTACTAACAAAGGGAAAGATTTCTGTCATTTTTGGTGTTTTTTTTTTAACGCGTAATGGCGGCGATCTGCGATTTTTTTTGCGGGACTGCGACATTGCGGCAGACAGATCGGACCCTTGACTGACATTTTTGACACTTTTGGGGGTACCAGTGACATTACTGCAGTAATCAGTGCTATATATATGCACTGTTACTGTAAAAATGACACTGGCAGGGAAGGGGTTAATTTTATTGGAGAGGGAGGGGTTAATGTATGCCTGGTGCTTACTGACGTGTTGGGGGGGAGGTGACTGTGTGACAGAAGGACAGATCGGATGTCCAGCTATGCTGAACAGTCCGATCTGTCACTCCCTGTCACTATGGAGATCCGCCCGCTGTGTTTACACACAGCGGGCGGATCTCCAGACTCGATCCCCGACGATCGGGTAAGAGCAGCGGCGATCGCCGCTGCTCCTCCCCTGGCCCGACTCCCGCTGTGAATGAAAACAGCGGGAGCGAGCCTCCGGCGGCGCGCAAGCGCTGCCCAGAAGGGGGAGTGTCCAGTCACGTTAATACTACGTGGCTGGACGATAACGAACCACTCTGCCGCAGTAGTATTACTGTGAGCGGTTGTAGAGTGGTTAACCCCCCCCTCCCCACCAAACAAAAAAATCTTTCCACCCCACCAACCAAACAGTAGAAATTTCCAACCCACCAAAAAAAAAAAGCAAAGAAAAAACAGATATCTCCTCCCCACCTCCCTGAAAAAAATTCAGCATTCTCAAACCTCAAAAAGAAACTTTACTATTTGATAGAGTGGCAAGTAATAGAGCCTCTGGTTAAGTGATTGTAATAGATCGCCTTGTAAAACAACCCATTCAGTGTAAAATAGAAAATAGAAACTCTCTCTCTGCTCTGTGTAATGGTTTTGTACAGGGGAGACCAAGTCCTCCTCTTCTCGCGCCCCCTGTCGGCGCTCCTGGCCTCTCCCTTCTGTTGAGTGCCCCCACAGCAAGCAGCTTGCTATGGGGGCACCCAAGCCAAGCCACTGCTCTGTGTGTCTATTCAGACACTGAGGGCCTAATTCATTATAGCACCTGGTCGGCAAATGGCTGAACAAATGGTCACAAGCGACTAAAACGGTATTCACTAAAGCACGTGGTGAATATTTACTCACAAAATCAAATTCACTATAGGTCACAAAAATGAGTGACTGTCTAAATCAGTAGTCATGCTAGAAGCAGGTGAATTGCACATGGAAATAATGTTTAGAGCTTAATCTCATAGATTAAATGGCTCCTAAACATGTAGTATATTGTTTGGACATGATCTGCTTTTACATTTCTTGAAATATTGTTGTGAAAGCAGAAATTAGCTTGAAAGTCTAAAAAGAGATAAATTCACCCTGTAATTAGAACTCTATAGTCTCCTAAAAATAAATGTAACATGAAAAAAAAAAATATCATATAACAGATATGTAACTGTAAATGATAAATACATATAACCTCATGGAATAGCAGACATTATTCTGTAATAATCCTTGAGAACAGCATTCGTTAGCAATAGAAAAAAACAAACTATGCACAATAATTGTACTGTAAATAAATAGCCACACACAAGGTAGAGCACACCCCATACTTATTGGCATACATGTACAAACATTATCATAGCTAAATACTGCAGTGTAGTTTCATATAGGAAACTTGTTGGCACTTGCCAGTTATGGAACCGTGACTATTCCGATTTTGACTTCACTAATGCATATTTGCCTATTTGTACTCTTACTTTTCTTGTTCACATGTTCACCTAGTTGAGGTCTCAGTTGTTTTATTGGGAGTAATTAAATGTAGAATGACTATTTCTTCTACTTAAAATTCTTAGTGAATTAGGCCCTGAGCATCTAGTTGCAGAAAAAAAGTACTGTGGGGGGACTGGAGGTAAATATTGCCACAAACGTTGGCTCCTTCTGAAAACAAATATTGCAGCAAATGTTTTCTTTTTTTATCTTTTAATGGGATTTTCATTTTTATATTTTGATTTTAGTTCTGATTTTAACACTTTATAACTAATGAGAATTGTATATTTTCATTTAATAAAATTTTTAACACATTAGTACATGTAATCCTTTTAAAACAGAGCCAAATTATCTTGCTACTTGTTCAATACAATGGACATTTTATAACTTGAATATTACAATGTTTGTACTGTTTATCACTATCATTTTCTTAAGTATTGGGAGTATAAATTGAGAAAAAGATTAAAGCACATAGCTATTTCTATTTACTTTTTTTTCTGTAAAAAAGCATTTTTTTTTTTACAGATTTAGTGCAAATAGAACATTGTTAATTAACACTCACGAGTTGGCAGGATTTCAGGGTCAAGGTCTGATTTTAGGTTTGACAAATTCATTGTAGCATGTGTAATTCTGTTGGAGCCAGTGATCTTTGTCCTCCATGCCTTTGACATCCCTGCTTCAGATTCCATTCATTGCACTGGAGCTGCAGAAGCCAAATACAACGATTCTGTGATGGTAACTTGTTAAAAGATTTGAGTGAAAACAGTGCGAACAATTAGTGTTAAAGCTGACATATGCTACATAAAGCTACATTACCAGTTTTATTGGAGGAAAAAAAAAAGTAATAAAAGGACTGAAATACATACCTTTTAATGTAGAAAATGCTTCTCCAGTCTTCCCTCCAGGGCTGGTGGCATGAATGAAGCACAAAAACTAGGCACCATCCTTTTAGTGATTTTAAAGCCTTCCAGGCTTTTTGTAACTTGAAAGTGGTTGTAAAGTCAGAAGGTTTTTTATCTTAATGCTTTCTATGCATTAAGATAAAAAACCTTCTGTGTGCAGTAGCCCCTCTAATACTTACCTGAGCCAATCTCGATACAGCGATGTTCCAGGAGAGACTCAGCTGCCCAGGTGTTCTCCGTTCTGAATTGCTGAGACAGCAGCTTGGCACCATTGGCTCCCGCTGCTGTCAAAGTCAGTGAGCCAATGAGAAGAGAGAGGGGACGGGGGCGAGCCACAGCTCTGTGTCTGAATGGACACAGAGCAGCAGCTCAGCTCGGTGCCCCCATAGCAAGCTGCTTGCTGTGGGGGCACTCGGCAGGAGGGAGGGGCCAGGAGCACCGACAGGGGACCCGAGAAGAGGGGGACTTGGGCTCCCCTGTACAAAACCATTACACAGAACAGGTATGTATTACATGTTTGTTATTTTTATTTGAAAAAAACGGAGACTTTAGTATCACTTTAAATAATTTGTTTGGGCTAAGCTGGTCCAAAATTAACTATTTGCTTCACTAACAGATGCACTTGCGGGGAGCGCTGTATAAACTGTGCATAGCATCAGCTACGTACAGTATACAGCGGCGAGTTCTGGCAGAGGGTTGGGTACTTCCCATCTCACTCCAGAGACAAAGTTGAGTTGGGCTGAGCACTGCTCAGTCATTATATAAAATCAAATAAACTTCACTCCCTTAGCAATCTGCAAAACTACTCAATAGTGCTCTAATTGTTGGTAAAACGAGATTACAGGAATCTTCTCTGGATCCTCCATGCAGTGAACTGTGGTATTTGTGCTCTCATCCACCACCATCAAGCAAAATTCCTACTCATCAAAAGTAAGAATGGATAACGCATGTTGGATTATTGAAAGATAAACCCTCAGATCATTAGATGTTCCCCTCCTGAAATCCACCCCAATAAGACTCCAAAGTGGTAAACCATAAGATCAAGGAAAGCAGAACAACAGATCCTTCATAGTGCAGTATGTATTATTTATTAAAACATCTGTGGCATTGTGCTGTGTGGAAAAAAAGTACACTTTTTAGAGTGGCCTTTTTTTGTGGCCAGCCTAAGGCACACCTGTGCAATAATCATGCTGTCTAATCAGCATCTTGATATGCCACACCTGTGAAGTGGATGGATTATCTCAGTAAAGGAGAAGTGCTCACTAACACAGATTTAGACAGATTTGTGAACAATATTTGAGAGAAATAGGCCTATTATGTACATAGAAAAAGTCTTAGATCTTTGAGTTCAGCTAATGAAAAATGGGGGCAAAAACAAAAGTGTTGCGTTTATAATTTTGTTCAGTGTATATATGCAATATTATTATTTTTTTTTATTAGCTTTTATTTTCCACCAGAAAATGCAGTTACCCTTTACAAAGAGTTATTTTAGTTTCTGGTATTAGTACAGTATCTAATAATTTACTGTGCCAACCTCAATTCATCCTCAATTCATCCCCATAGACCCATATATAAGCAGCCAACACAAGATCCTGAATAGAAAAAAGATGTGAGTTTTAGATGCTCACGTGATCGCCCCTGGGTATTTGATCAATATTAGTGAAGAAATATATATAAGTAAATAAACAAAGAAAAATGAGCAGCTAGTCAAAAACAACAGTGGGTTGTGAAAATTGTGCAAATAGAAGGGCAGCACTCAAATAATAATCTACATGATTCCTTATATGTTAGTTACAATCAAATCAATAAATAAGTGAATATAAAACACAAAGTACAAAAACACAATTAAATGAACCATTAGGTTCCCCCTAAGGTGCTTCAAACCTTAAAGTGATTGTGCTTATAATAAATTATTGGCATGAAAAAAGCAAGGAAGCTCATGGTGTAGTATGTATGAATCCGAAATGTAATTAAACAGTAGTCACTTACATTTCAGTAAAGAAGGAACAGCTGATTCAAAGTGCAAAAAACTGATGACGTCATACGTTTGATGACGAAGCGCGTCGGGCCCAGTGCTACGCCCCACGTCACTTCCGGTTTCTGGAACGCAGCCGGAACGCAAACCAGCTACGGCACTGCTCCGTTGAATCAGCTGTTCCTTCTTTACTGAAATGTAAGTGACTACTGTTTAATTACATTTCGGATTCATACATACTACACCATGAGCTTCCTTGCTTTTTTAATGGCATATTCAGACCACCATACTCTTGAACAGGGTACACAATGGAATGCTACCCAGCCCTCTTCCAAATCAATAGCAGGCATTCCCGGACACACTTTCAGCGGGGAGATGCAAGTCTGACAGAAACACGGGAATCTTATAAAAAGAGCATTTACCCACGCTAGACCCCAAGGGGTCGTCTGGCAAGTGGGCTGAACGCTTGGTGACGGATTCCTTCCCCTATATTGCATGAAGAAATGCACCTTTACTGAACACGAAGCACTTAAAAACAATCATTCAGATTTGATTGCTGCACTTTTTCCACTTGCACTTTGAAGGCACGAGGACTGTATATGCAATATAATTTAAATAATATATTATAAGCACAATCACTTTAAGGTTTGAAGCACCTTAGGGGGAACCTAATGGCTAATTTAATTGTGTTTTTGACCTACTCGCCAAAAAGCGCTTGGAAGTATCTGTATTTAAGTCCAACCCATCCAAATTCATGCGCAAATGGCAGTCATACGTCACGCAGTTTCACCCGGACTTCTCTTGGCCCACAACGGACACCTGATGGATGATGCAGTAGAGTAGCCCCCCACCTTGACGATTTCTTTCTTTCTTTTCTTTCTCCCTCCCTCTCCCTCCCTCTGTCCACCAGTGACTTTTTAGTCTTATATTGAGTCTGCTTGCAAGTGCCTTATTAAAACCCTCCCCCGCCCCTCCCCGTCTCTGGCTGACGAGTGTCTCTTAACCTCACATGATATGCCTTGAGAGTTCCTTCTCCTGGCCTAACTGCTAACTCGATCCATCCAACCCCACCCTTCCCCACATTCCCCTCCTCCCCTGCCCCTCCCTCCATGTGATTCCTGGTTATCCCTTCCTTGCATCCCCTACCCTCCTCTTCTCCTCCCTCCCTCCCTAACGCATCCTGGGGACTAGTCCCTGGCCCCCCCCCCCCCAGGTGCTACCAACTTGATACATTGGTCCGGTACCTCAGGCCCCTTTCCACAGTTGACTGATTATATGGTCATTGTTATGTAAATTTGGTATTTGTGGCCTATTTGTATTCCTCGTTATTGTTTTAAAAATCAATAAATATCTCTTTTAAAAAAAAAATAAAAAATTGTGTTTTTGTAGTTTGTGTTTTATATTCACTTATATATTAGAAGTGATTGATTTGATTGTAACTTACATAAAAGGAATCATGTAGATTATTATTTGAGTGCTGTCCTTCTATTTGCACAAGATCCTAATAAAAAGTAGGTGTAGCGCTAAACATATATCAGACAACCAGTGTCCATATCCAAAGGAAAGAGACAGAACCAAAAAAGAGTGTCCAAATGTTCCTATGGTGAAATTCTTCTGTGAGTAGTGGAGGAACCGTCACCAGCACCCAATCATAAAGCCTCTTACCAGACCGAACTGACCCTCATTACAAAGGTCAATATAAGGCAGGAACTCCTATATGTAGCTGGTATGATCGTGAGATTCTATCAACAGTCACCCTGTAGTTCCTCTCTAGGTGCCAGGGTGCCAGATGATGTCCTCAAATCATACAGAAAGAGACACTCCTCATAGTGCAGTAAGTCCAAAATATTTTAATAAAAAAGATAGCAGCAACTTACATTTTAAAATAGTATATCAGATGTGATATGTTGGCGTTTAACATCCACACCGCCGGTTGACAACCAACAAGATGGTCGCTGCGTCCTCTGCTGGTGTCATTGGCTCCTCCCTACGCATTTTGTCATTAGGTGACGTCGTCACCCCCAGTCTCTGCGGCCCAGTGTCTGAAGGGAGGAGAGCATGCTCTGCTTCAGTATGTCAGTACATGTTGGCATTCATGGTTCCCTCAATGAACAGTAGCTCCCCAGTGCTGGCAGCACTCATGCAGCCCCAGACTATGACACTCCCACCACCATGCTTGACTGTAGGCAAGACACACTTGTCTTTGTATTCCTCACATGATTGCCGCCACACACGCTTGACACCATCTGTCAAGGTTCCAGTAATCCATGTCCTTAGTCTGCTTGTCTTTAGAAAACTGTTTGCGGGCTATCATCTTTAGAAGAAGCTTCCTTCTGGTACAACAGCCATGCAGACCAATTTGATGCAGTGTGCAGCGTATGGTCTGAGCGCTGACAGGCTGACCCCCGACCCCTTCAACCCCTGCAGCAATGCTGGCAGCACTCATACGTCTATTTCCCAAAGACAACCTCTGGATATGACGCTGAGCACATGCACTTAACTTTGACAACAGCAAGGCCTGTTCTGAGTGGAACCTGTTCTGTTAAACTGCTGTATGGTCTTGGCAACCATGCTGAAGCTCAGTTTTAGAGTCTTGGCAGTCTTCTTATAGCTAGGCCATCTTTATGTAGAGCAACAATTTTTTTTTCAGATCCTCAGAGAGTTCTTTGCCATGAGGTTCCATGTTGAACTTCCAGTGACAAGTATGAGAGAGTGAGAGCAATAACACCAAATTTAACAAACCTGCTCCCTATTCACACCTGAGACCTTGTAACACTAACGAGTCACATGACAACAGGGAGGGAAAATGGCTATTTGGGCCCAATTTGGACATTTCCATTTAGGGGTGTACGCCATTTTTGTTGCCAGCGGTTTAGACATTAATGGCTGTGTGTTGAGTTATTTTGAAGGGACAGCAAATTTACACTGCTATACAAGCTGTACACTCACTACTTTACATTGTAGCAAAGTGTAATTTCTTCAGTGTTGTCACATGACAAGATATAATGAAATATTTACAAAAAATGTGAGGGGTGAACTCACTTTTGAGAGATACTGTATGTATGTATATACAGTATATATATATATCTATATTTTACTTTTTTTAATTTATTTTGATTAGAGTGGAGGAGGATTGGAGTCCCTTGGGATTTTAATGCTTCTTTCTCTCCCGATGACCCTAGATTCTGCAGAAAGGAAGTGAGGTGGAAATGTGCAACAGGGACATAGGCACAAATAAAAATAGGACAGGAGTTCTAGCCTTCCCCATTCTACTAATGTACCGGTAATATGCAGAACGCAGGATTACCAGGCAGCTGTTTGTAAAAGTAAGTGCCGGTTCACACTCTTGCGGCTGCGGCGATCGCATGTAATATCGGAGCGCACTGCTCCCTCATTACATGCGATCGGCTGTGCGGTGCGAATTCAGCCATACACTTTGTATGGCTAAATTCCCACTGCACCCGCAGCAAAGACGCACAGGACCCTTTTTTTCAGCCACATCAGGATCGGATCGCACAGTGGTTCACACTTGTGCAATCCGATCCTGTGCGGACTGTAAAGATCACACTGCGATATGCGATCAAACTGGGGGTGTTGTTAACATTTAATTGACACCCCCAGCGTATCGCATATGGCAGTGTGAACTGCCAGGGGTGCGTTTGCGATGCGGGAACAGGCTGCAAATTCGCAGCCTTCCCGCATCGCATAAGTGTGACCCGGACCTGAAACAGTCTTTATTGTTTCCAAAACAAACCTCTTTCTTCAGCTAGACAGGAAACTAAACACTCCAAACTCCTGGTACAAAAATCAAACTTTCAGCTCATTGTTTGTAAAACTTGTTCTTTACCAGGGTTATGTCTCACCTGCCCCAAGGGTTCAAAGTCCAGGTCACCACCTGCTTAACATGGTCTCAATAAAAGCAGTCCACCACTCTGTCTCCCAAGTGTGTCCTGCCTCACAATCCCCCCACAGACATCTGCTGCCTGTTTCCTTTTTAATGCTGGGTACACAAGTAGGTTTTTTATTTTTAATTTAGCCAAGCGGGCCGAAATGAACTAAGCAATGTTAATGTGGCGATCTCCCCCACAGAGCTATTGTGTTCTGACAGGAGGACTGCTCACTCGCCACAACACACTAATCAGCACTTGCAGCTATTGGCTGGTTTTCCAGCAGTCTTGTTTGACAGAAGCTGGTGGTAGGACCGGCTTCTTTTGGACAGGGAGCTGTACAAATGGGTCAAAAGTTGGCCAGCTCCTGCTACACCAACTGTCCCAAGTGTACCTAACCTTTGCCCTTGTAGGTGAGTTAACCCCTTCAGGACCAAAGTCCCTGTAATCAGAGTTGGAGGCTCTTTCCCACCCATAGGGTGGCTTTCTACTGATGCGCTGCACTTTGGACACAGAACAGCATACCCATAGTTTTTGTGCAAGTTAGCTGCTATTTCCCATCGACTCCTATTTTGTTCATTTAAATGCCCCCCTTAAAGGGACTACAACCCAAATAAAGGGGAAACCTATGCGTCTTTCAGAACCCATCCCTGGCGTCCTATACACAAAAAAAAAAAATTCCCTAAATTCCTGTCTGGTGAAAACGTTGTTGTTGAGACCTTGCACATTTAGGGACAAAAGCGCACTATGTGCGGTGACAGACATTTTACAAAATGGGTAAAACGTCTGTCACCACATGGACACACAGGAAACAATTGTTTCCTGTGTGTCCCTTTCACACTGCAACTTAGCCTAGAGCTGCAGTGCACTCCAATAAAATGCAGACATGCTGCTTTTTATCGCAACGGGCTGAAACGCAGGGCAATGTCAGGAAGCGCAGTGCGTGGCCTGACATTGCGGTAAATTAAGTTTACATTTTCTATATTTCAAATAAAGCTTTTACAAGCTTGTAAAGCTTGTCGAACAAAAAAAGGAGCAGTGTGATGCTCTGAATCGTGCATCACACTGCCCCCTAGCAGCCAGCAATGCAGGACAGCTGGAGTGCCGAATTGCTCCGACTGCTCTGCGTTGTCACGCAGTGCAAGTGTGAATTTGCCCCGATTTTGTAGTTTTACTTACCAATGCACCTGGGATTTGGGCTCTGGCGTTTTGGTCTCTTTATGTTAGCTTGTTAGTTAAAAGCTAATGTATGAAAAAATAATTGGCGCTCCCTCTACCAATCAGCACATAATATATATGTGTATTTATACACTGCTCAGCATAAATGAGTACACCCCTTTTGAAAACTAAGATTTTAATCAATATCTCAATATACACAAAAACTATTTAAAAATTTTGAAAAAACTGAGTTTTAAAGAACATTTGTTTAGCTCTTTACATGGAAGTAAGGATAATAATATAACTTAGATTACAAAATCTTCAGTTTTACTCAAATGAGTTGGGATGCAGAAATGAATACAGTTGGCAACATATTGCAACATCTATTGTTTTGCATTCTTCAAGAATGACCTTGTTTAGAGCCTGGATGCTGGATAGAGAGTGAAGCTTAACTTGTCTCTTCAGAATAACCCCTAGGTCAGTGATGGCGAACCTTGGCACCCCAGATGTTTTTGAACTACATTTCCCATGATGCTCATGCACTCTACAGTGTAGTTGAGCATCATGGGACATGTAGTTCCAAAACATCTGGGGTGTCAAGGTTCGCCATCGCTGCCCTAGGTATTCGATTAGATTCAGATCAGAAGACATACAGTACTTGGCCACTAAATCACTTTCACCCTGTTCTTCTTCAGAAATGCAAAAGTTGTTTTAGATATGTGTTTTGGTCATTGTTATGTTGGAAAAGTGCACAACAACCAAGTGCATGGAGTGATGATAGCATCTTTTCTTTCAATATAAAGCAGTACATTTGTGAATTCATGATACTATCAACAAAATGCAGCTTCCCAACACCTTTGCAACGCCATACAGTTTTGGAGCCATTTATCTTGGTCTCATCACTCCAGAGTGCAGAGTCCCAGTAGTCTTCTTTTTCAGCATGGGCCCTGGCAAATTCTAGGCATACTTTTTTTGTGCATGGGCTTTAGGAGAGGCTTCCTTCATGGACAACACCCATGCATGCCATTCCTTTGCAATGTACACAATATTGTGTCATGGCAAACTATCACCCCCAGCTTGTATCCTTCACCTTTCTTTTGGAAAGAAATTATTTTCTTAGGCTTTGTGACATTTATTTTCCATGTGGTGCCATTACTGACAGCATGAAATGGGAAGGGGTTTTCTTTGGTAAAGTGGTTGTTACCACAACAATGGATATCACTGCCAGTCCCTCTATTATATCTAGGCATACCACACTGTATAAGTGTTTTATTAAAACAAAGCTTGTAAATACCTTTTTACAGCTATCTTCAGGCCGGTCACGTGACTCTGGCCAAAGGCACGCAGGCTGACCACGGTGATCAGGGCTTAGCCGCCATAATTATTGGGGTCAGGACACAGAGGAGGACACAGGAAGTGGCAGGATCAGCCAGGTTTTTTTTTTTTTTACAGCTTAGAGAGGGGCAGATTAGACAGCACAAGCACTGTGATGTTTAATCTGCTATAAAGGAACAGGATCTCTTTTTTGTTTTTGGGGGGGGGGGTAACAAACTCTTAGGGCTCTTTCACACGGGCTTTCCGTGTGAAAGGTCCGCTGCGGTCCTTTTTTTTTTTTTTTCACGGAGCGGATGACATTTCTGTCATCCGCTCTGTAGGTCCGCATATCATCCCATCCGTTTGCGGATGATATGTGGACCTAATGTAAGTCTATGGGGATTGCGGATGTCAGCGGATGACACCGCTGACATCCGATTTTCCTTCCTTTCCGTTTTTTGAACGGAACAAAAATAGGGTTCTGTTCCGTTCGAAAAAACGGAACAGAACTGAAAGGAAGGAAATCGGATGTCAGCGGATGGTATTCCGCTGACATCCGCAATGCCATAGACTTACATTATGTCCGCAAATCATCCGCAAAAAAATAGGATGATTTGCGGACATACGGAAAGCCCGTGTGAAAGAGCCCTTAAGTAATTCCCTTTTTATAATCAACTGTCTGCTGGACACCTGTTTAATGAATAATTAGACTCACCTGTAGTTGAATTCTTGTTAAATCAGATTCTGTTGTCTCAAATTTAGCTTTGCTCCGAAGACTTTTATTGGGGTGTATTCATTTTTGCAACCTGGTCTTGAATGAATTTGTAAGGAAAAATACTTTTTTTGTGTGTAAATTAACAAATCTTGGTTGCAATCAATGGTCCGCATTTGTATTTTTTAGTATAGTGTCCCATAGAAAATGTTGATTCTGAATAGAAAAGTGAAGGTTTTTTGACAAATCTGTTGAGGTGTACTCACTAATGCTAAGCACTGTATATGTGTGTTTGTGTGTGTATATATATATGTATATATATATATATATATATATATATATATATATATGCTCTACAATTTTTATAAAACTTTATAAACTTTGGAGACACCATATTCTGCTTTCAGATAATTAAAACATATGCCAAATTTATTTTTGTAACTACTGCTAGGAAAATAATCTGTCTCTGTTGGGAAGAATACAGGATATGTTTGATGTTGGCTTCATTTGACAGCACATTGGCAGATCTACTAACCCATTCTATTAGGACTTGACAAGAGTCTAAGGTTAATTGAGATATATACATTTCGTCTGTGGACCTTAAGGTCACTCTGTCTAGATCCAGAGACTTGAAGATCATATGTGACAACTGACAGTTTAGTCCATTTACAGTCTGCCAATGTTTTTATATTAAGCATTTTAAGGTATAAAATCACTATCCGAGAATGTTTTTTATATCACAGATCTTTCCTTTGTTAACTTGGTATTGTTGATTCTTTATACTAACGACTAAAAGCAAGCTGCTTTAATTTTCGAGATTCTGACTGTGTTATCAAAGCCCATTAAAACAAAAGCATTGTTTGTACAGTTTGACTATTTAGTTATGTAAAATAAGAAGATTAACTCCAGTGAAAGAGTTTTTTATTCATTCTGTTTCTTGTAATCATGACTATACAACAGGAAATCCATGAGGCTTTTTAAAGAGGGTGTGGCACCTGCTACTACACATTAAACAGATATCTGACAATATATGCATACACCTATACTTCAATTATTGTAAATCAATGCCAGTCTGAGAGTTGCTGTAAAGTGATCTGGCCATATCTCATTCTGTTGAGCTGAAATGGTGATGTGGGTCAGCTGTAGATACTGCATTTAAGGACAAATTTAAAGATACAGATAACAGTATAAATAGGTTGTTATGCTGTGGAACATTCCGTTTATAGCCCCATTACATCTGCACTGCATGTCCCCAATACTGTATAGCATGACGTGTAACTGGCAGTAGGAAAGATTCCTTCCAACACTTAGGGGTTGATTTATAAAGAATTTGAATGGCCATATGACCAGTGAAATTGCATGTACATTTGTTATGTGTGAATGAGGCAATTAGATGTAAAGAGGCTAAATACTGTGCTGTTCGAATGTAAATCAGTATTCCTCTTTCGTTCATTGACGGACACAGTTCCTGAACTTCTTAACCATTGGGTTATACTACCCCTACAGGAGTAGGACACTAGGCAGAAAAAAAGTCTGACTGCGCCCATGGGCAGCCCCAGGGGGTATACTCCCTCTCTCTGCTATAGGTACTCAGTTTTTTTTCTGCCTAGTCAAGGGTAAGGACCTAGTTCCTTGCTGGGATCTCTGGTCCTGGCAGTTTTTTCTTTTTAGATAGAAATTTTTCTCCTGGTTTTTCCTGTGAGATCTACAGTTAACTGCCAGACTGGGCAACGGGCTGGATAATCTAGATCCAGTGGTCATCCCAGTCTGGCCAGTGAGTGCACGCAGACCTCAGCAACCCGATAGGTCGGCCGCGAGATAGCCCCACTGGACAGGGGCTGGCCTGCAGGGGTAAACACCTTGTGAGGTCACATACGAATGCGTTCCTGGCCGACAGCCCCCATTTTGATGGAGAGGAGGTTCTGTCTGGAGTGGTGCCCATCTGGTTCCTTGTATGGTAAATAGCTGTCCCCCCTCTGCCCCTGGAGAGTTTTGGGGTGGACTGGTGCCCCTCCTTGGGACAATCAGACGCCCGGGTTCCCCTCCTTCCCATCAGGCACCCCCCTTTATCTGTCCCCCAACTCCCCCCTCCATTTATACTGGGGCTGTGTGGGTGGTCTGCTCCACCTCCTGGGGTGGGGGCAGGGCACTATACTGGTGATGGGGTGAGGGAGGTGCACCGCCGGGGACTGGACGATCAGCTGTGCATTGGGGGGTTGTATCTGGTGGGGGCTCCTGCTAGGGCCCCTGTCCTGCCTGGGTCCCTGGGAGCCTGTAGCCTGTGTGCTCAATGCGGTGGGTTGCCGTTGAAAATAGCGGCGACCATGATGGTGGAGCCCTGTGGGCGGTGTTTTCCGTGGTGGTAGTCCATCCTCATCCCCTAGTGCTGACTCCTGGATCTTTTCACTTTTTGTTTGCCGCGCGTGAAGTGCAGATTATCCTGGTGGCTTCAGGTGCCTGTTCCTGCTGGGTGGTGAGTCTGGTGGGGTCCTCTCCCTTTCTGCTGAGGATCTCTTGGTGCTTTGTGCCTGGCAACCAGGTGATGCTGCCAGCATGGTGGGGGTTGTCTCTTTGCAGTGTTTTATACTTTTTGTGGGGGTCCCCCTGGTGACTCATGGAGTCTTTGAAGCACATCTTCCCACCTGATCCTCTCTCTGAGGCTGCGGGGCCTTCTGGGTCCCAACCATTCATCGATGCTTTGACGGCGGTCCTGGAGTCCTTTTGGGCCTGAGTATAGGTGGCTTTCGAGCGACGGGCTAGAAAAAAGCACCCCCCGCCTTCCCCTGCCTCATCTGTCTCATAAGATTGTGAATCTGATTCGGCCGCTGTGGACGTGGGGCACCCTGCTGGGTCTGCGACCACGTGCCCAAAATCCTCAGATACTGAGGACGATTCCTCCACATCTGCAACCAAGCAACGAAAAGGTGCTGGTGTAAGCACTGGATGTGGAAAAAGAAAAAACTGCGCTAAATATCAAAATCCTAATAGCTGCAACTAAAATGTGACAAACATATGTGTAACAAATAGTGGGAAAAAGCTGCGCTAAATGACATAGACCATATATGATAGGTCTATTAAATAAAGTGGTAAGTCCCAAAAAATAATAGTCCAAAGTATTAAATGATGAATAAACTGTTAAAGTCCAATCCAACACGACACAGAAAAATTCAATGTGAATAGGTACTGCTTACCGGACGTAGCAGTAAGATGAGCGTTGGTGTAAACAAAAACCAGACCAGTGGAACTCTGTAGATGACTCCTGTCAAATGATCTCCACTCAGAATTGTGAATCGGTGAATATGGAGATGAGACAAAAAATATACATAGCGTGATACTGCATAAAAATTTTTTTTCTAATCACCCGTGTGAATGAAGAAAATAATAGGTGTACACCACCACCAACATAGGCCGCTTACCAGAAAAAAGAAAAGGTAAGCATAACATATCTCAGTGAAAGATTGGGAATGAAGAACCACCTCCGTGATAACAAAATAATTACCAGATATCAGTGGATCATGCGATATAAATCACTCAAATGCATAGAGCCACCACCAGAAATTCCTGCTTACCAGATATCAGCAACCAATTGCATGTATCAATCAGGGAAACTGATGTATGGCAATCCACAGGTGAATGAACATAGACACTCCCTTGGCAATATAGCTGATCCGCACAGATGCTCCGCGATATTACATAGGATAAATAATAAGGGGGGGAGAGCCTATAGCGTAAAACCATTTAATAAAATAAATAAAACAAAAGATTTGCACTTACAAAAGTACACAGGAATAGCGCTGAATTGGAGCCGCCGGCCAGTCGGCTTCAAACACCCGCCTGAGTATCGTATCGTCTCGTAGAGGTGACGTCAGCACGCCGCGACCGACGTACGTTTCGTCATAAATGACGTTCTCAAGGTACGGGCGGCGCGCTGACGCCACCTCTTAAATAACAATCGTAAGGAAGATCCTCCCAAGAGACCCGAGTGTCACATCGCCATCTTGGTTGTGGTCAAATAGGATTGGCAACGTCTCTAAGAAGCAGTATTGAATCCTAACATCTGAGAATCATGCCGCAATAGATCCAACTATATAAATTCAACATCAAATCTGACGTAGCACCTATAGTGCTTTTAAAGGCACATTTTACTATGAATAAAAAGTTTGAACATATGGCAAAAATATGGGCAAGTGACTCTCGGGTCTCCAGGGGAATACCCCCACACCATATTGACATATATATACAAACCATTACAGTAAACTAAATAATTAAAATAATCAGGAAGTCAACTAAAAAGGTGACGCCCAACAAATACTCAAATTTTACATATATATAAGGTCACAATAAAATGACCTCATAATTAAAACCAAATACAAATACTATGTTAATAATAATCATAATAAACATAAGAAAACAGATTAATTGTAAATGGCAAACAGAAAAATAATCAAAAATTGGTCCCAATGGTAGAATCAAAAATGATTAATGAAACATCAAAAAAAACCTACCCTTACTCATCTCCACAGAAATGAAAAAACATATTCCCCTATGAATTGTTAATAAAGGCGTTGACGTCGGTGTCGACATTCATACCATGAGGCGTATATGTCTTCACCTTAAAAATCCACGCCATTTCCAGCCTAGAAAGGCCCCTCACAAAAGGCTCGCCACGCCATTTGGGGGTGAATTTATCTATACCCAAAAAGGTGACATTAGAGGGGTTTTTATTGTGATGGATCAAAAAATGCTTTGACACAGAATGTTTGTCAAACCCCTTGCGTATGTTTGCTATATGTTCGTTTAAACGTACAAAAAGTGGACGTTTAGTTCTACCTATATATTGAAATCCACACGAGCACTGGAGGAGATAAACTACCCCAGTACTCGTGCAGGAAATGAAAGGCTTGATGTCGAAAAGTTTACCAGTGCTAGTTGATCTAAACGTCTTGGTATTTTTGCTCTTAATGTGGTTCAAACGGCATACCTGACACCTATTGCATCTATAGAAACCCTTTAGGTGATCCAAAAAGGTAGGTCTAGCCGCAGGGGCCTCAATAACATTGGGGGCCAATAAATCCCTCAAGTTAGAGGTACCCTTAAATATAACTCTCGGTCTATCAGGCAAAATTTGATGTAAGACTGGATCATTCTCCAAAATGTGCCAATGTCGAGTTATAAGCCTCTTAATCTCCATAGCCTGTTTTGAGTAGGTGGTTATGAAAGGGGGACTTGATGTAAAGTTATCCTGCGCTACTAGTGGACGCGTCACCAACAATTGGGATCTGTCCATAGAGCTGACTAGCTCCAGGGACCCACGGAGAAAGTCAGGGTTATACCCCTTGGCAACGAATCTCTCCGTGAGAACCTGGGCTTGTTGGTTAAATTCAGCCATATCAGAGCAATTACGACGTATGCGCATATACTGCCCTTTAGGCACAGCTCTAAGCCAGGAGCTGTGGTGGCAACTATCCACCGGTATATACGCATTACGGTCAGTTGCTTTAAAGAATGTAGAAGTAACAAAAGAACCTTCTCTGATAGAGATGGACAGATCCAAAAAATTAATGGTTGTCTGGCTCAACTCATAATTCAGAACTATTCCCCTCGAGTTGTTGTTAAGAAACTCCAAAAAGGAAATTAAGTTCTGTTTACTTCCATCCCATAGGAGGAGGATGTCATCAATATACCTAGCCCATAATAAGACCTACAGGATAGACCCCAGGTCTTATTATGGGCTAGGTATATTGATGACATCCTCCTCCTATGGGATGGAAGTAAACAGAACTTAATTTCCTTTTTGGAGTTTCTTAACAACAACTCGAGGGGAATAGTTCTGAATTATGAGTTGAGCCAGACAACCATTAATTTTTTGGATCTGTCCATCTCTATCAGAGAAGGTTCTTTTGTTACTTCTACATTCTTTAAAGCAACTGACCGTAATGCGTATATACCGGTGGATAGTTGCCACCACAGCTCCTGGCTTAGAGCTGTGCCTAAAGGGCAGTATATGCGCATACGTCGTAATTGCTCTGATATGGCTGAATTTAACCAACAAGCCCAGGTTCTCACGGAGAGATTCGTTGCCAAGGGGTATAACCCTGACTTTCTCCGTGGGTCCCTGGAGCTAGTCAGCTCTATGGACAGATCCCAATTGTTGGTGACGCGTCCACTAGTAGCGCAGGATAACTTTACATCAAGTCCCTCTTTCATAACCACCTACTCAAAACAGGCTATGGAGATTAAGAGGCTTATAACTCGACATTGGCACATTTTGGAGAATGATCCAGTCTTACATCAAATTTTGCCTGATAGACCGAGAGTTATATTTAAGGGTACCTCTAACTTGAGGGATTTATTGGCCCCCAATGTTATTGAGGCCCCTGCGGCTAGACCTACCTTTTTGGATCACCTAAAGGGTTTCTATAGATGCAATAGGTGTCAGGTATGCCGTTTGAACCACATTAAGAGCAAAAATACCAAGACGTTTAGATCAGCTAGCACTGGTAAACTTTTCGACATCAAGCCTTTCATTTCCTGCACGAGTACTGGGGTAGTTTATCTCCTCCAGTGCTCGTGTGGATTTCAATATATAGGTAGAACTAAACGTCCACTTTTTGTACGTTTAAACGAACATATAGCAAACATACGCAAGGGGTTTGACAAACATTCTGTGTCAAAGCATTTTTTGATCCATCACAATAAAAACCCCTCTAATGTCACCTTTTTGGGTATAGATAAATTCACCCCCAAATGGCGTGGCGAGCCTTTTGTGAGGGGCCTTTCTAGGCTGGAAATGGCGTGGATTTTTAAGGTGAAGACATATACGCCTCATGGTATGAATGTCGACACCGACGTCAACGCCTTTATTAACAATTCATAGGTGAATATGTTTTTTCATTTCTGTGGAGATGAGTAAGGGTAGGTTTTTTTGATGTTTCATTAATCATTTTTGATTCTACCATTGGGACCAATTTTTGATTATTTTTCTGTTTGCCATTTACAATTAATCTGTTTTCTTATGTTTATTATGATTATTATTAACATAGTATTTGTATTTGGTTTTAATTATGAGGTCATTTTATTGTGACCTTATATATATGTAAAATTTGAGTATTTGTTGGGCGTCACCTTTTTAGTTGACTTCCTGATTATTTTAATTATTTAGTTTACTGTAATGGTTTGTATATATATGTCAATATGGTGTGGGGGTATTCCCCTGGAGACCCGAGAGTCACTTGCCCATATTTTTGCCATATGTTCAAACTTTTTATTCATAGTAAAATGTGCCTTTAAAAGCACTATAGGTGCTACGTCAGATTTGATGTTGAATTTATATAGTTGGATCTATTGCGGCATGATTCTCAGATGTTAGGATTCAATACTGCTTCTTAGAGACGTTGCCAATCCTATTTGACCACAACCAAGATGGCGATGTGACACTCGGGTCTCTTGGGAGGATCCTCCTTACGATTGTTATTTAAGAGGTGGCGTCAGCGCGCCGCCCGTACCTTGAGAACGTCATTTATGACGAAACGTACGTCGGTCGCGGCGTGCTGACGTCACCTCTACGAGACGATACGATACTCAGGCGGGTGTTTGAAGCCGACTGGCCGGCGGCTCCAATTCAGCGCTATTCCTGTGTACTTTTGTAAGTGCAAATCTTTTGTTTTATTTATTTTATTAAATGGTTTTACGCTATAGGCTCTCCCCCCCTTATTATTTATCCTATGTAATATCGCGGAGCATCTGTGCGGATCAGCTATATTGCCAAGGGAGTGTCTATGTTCATTCACCTGTGGATTGCCATACATCAGTTTCCCTGATTGATACATGCAATTGGTTGCTGATATCTGGTAAACAGGAATTTCTGGTGGTGGCTCTATGCATTTGAGTGATTTATATCGCATGATCCACTGATATCTGGTAATTATTTTGTTATCACGGAGGTGGTTCTTCATTCCCAATCTTTCACTGAGATATGTTATGCTTACCTTTTCTTTTTTCTGGTAAGCGGCCTATGTTGGTGGTGGTGTACACCTATTATTTTCTTCATTCACACGGGTGATTAGAAAAAAAATTTTTATGCAGTATCACGCTATGTATATTTTTTGTCTCATCTCCATATTCACCGATTCACAATTCTGAGTGGAGATCATTTGACAGGAGTCATCTACAGAGTTCCACTGGTCTGGTTTTTGTTTACACCAACGCTCATCTTACTGCTACGTCCGGTAAGCAGTACCTATTCACATTGAATTTTTCTGTGTCGTGTTGGATTGGACTTTAACAGTTTATTCATCATTTAATACTTTGGACTATTATTTTTTGGGACTTACCACTTTATTTAATAGACCTATCATATATGGTCTATGTCATTTAGCGCAGCTTTTTCCCACTATTTGTAAGCACTGGATGTATCTGCACCTAAGACCTTAAAGATGAAGGACACGGCTGCGACAGAGGCACAGGTTCCCTTTGGCACTCACAAGCCATCTAGAGCAGCTAAGATGTTTCCTTTCCCAGCCTATTTTGACAGAATTGTCGCTAAAGAGTGGGGACGACCAAAGCGTCACCTTGGGGTTCCTAAGCAATTTGCTAGGCGATACACTCATGAGGAGTCCCTAATTAGGAAGTGGACTGCTCCACCGGTGGTGGACCCTCTGGTTTCCTGGTTGAACATGTCAACCATGATTCCGGTTGAAGAGTCTCCTGCCTTTGCTGACAGGAAGGCGGAGGCTGTGGCCTGCAATATGTACACTCTGGCTGGTTCGGCACTGAGGCCGATATTCACCATTGCCCTGGTGTCGCAAACTCTGACCGAGTGGGCTAAGCATTTATGCCGTGACCTGGAAGGAGAACAGCTCCCCCCTACCAGCTGGTCCAGGGGCTGCTGGTTGATCTGTAATGCCTCTTTGGATGCAGCTCCACTAGTGGCTCGGCTCTCTGTTTCGGCAGTGGTCCTTCAGCATGTCTTTTGGCTCAAATGCTTGTCTGTGGACCAGACTTTTAAAAAGGCCTTGACTGATCTCCCCTTTCAAGGAGATCGCCTGTTTGGAGCTACCCTGGATGACTGTCAAGGTCTTACCTTGCCCTCCCGTTGGCAGCCATCTTGGATATGTGCAGACTGCTGCCTCTTATAAACTCTGATTGCATCATCACGTGCCTGCTGCCTGGGTGTTGCACAGTGATGATGCTGCACACCTGACTATATCTATCACCTGATGGGTTGCAGTCCTTGCCCTTGTGTTTGTGATCCAAGGTGCATCTCTGCTAGCAGTCTTCTGTTCTCTGTGTTCCTCCGTTCATGACCTGGCTTGGTTGACGACTCTCCTGGCTCTCGACCCGCATCGGCAGAAAACCCAGCATCGGCAGACTACCTGCTTCTGGACTCGATCCTGGCTTGGATGACTACCTGCTTCTGGGCTTGACCCTGGTTGTTCCTGCTCCCACTTCCTCACTCTTGCTGTGTGTTTATTGTTTGTTACAATAAACTGCTTTATTTTACCTGCATCCTTGCCTGGTTTCCTGGCACCCTGACAGTACATAAGGGCCATGAATCCGCACGATGCAGGTGCTCCTACTTGAAAAGAGAAATGGACAGAGGGCGCACCAGCCTAGCGCATTATCTTTAAAACAATTTATTGTAATAGACATGTATACACATTATACTCACAAAACGATTATGAAACACGAGCAATAAGCAATGAGGGACCACCAGGGGTCTCCACTGGGCATCCTCAGCTGCCGCAGGCCGTGGAAGGATGTAGACCTCCAAAAAACCACTTATGCGTTTCGGGGTGTTCCCCCTTCATCAGATGTGAAGGGGGAACACCCCGAAATGCGTAAGCGTTTTTTTGGAGGTCTACATCCTTCCACGGTCTGCGGCAGCTGAGGATGCCCAGTGGAGACCCCTGGTGTTCCCTCATTGCTTATTGCTCGTGTTTCATAATCGTTTTGTGAGTATAATGTGTATACATGTCTATTACAATAAATTGTTTTAAAGATAATGCGCTAGGCTGGTACGCCCTCTGTCCATTTCCCTTTTCCAGTATCTGCTTTGGGTTACCACGACCCGTTGAGAGTGGCAGCACAGCCTGAATTTACTACAATTTGATCTGAATCGCATTTTCAGGATACCAGCCGCAAGGCCACCCCTCAAGCGCAGGAGTCATTTGTTCTTTGCAGGTGCTCCTACGCTCCCGATGCTGGTTACCAGGCTCGATCAACAAGATCGCCTTTTGGGTCAGTTCGCTCATGCATTACAGACGTTGCTTGCACGCACAGCGCACCTCGCTCCTGGTGCTGCTAGGCCAGTGGTTCCTCCTGTTGTTTCACCTGCTGCTGCACCTGTTGCTGCTCCTGCTCCTGCAGTTGCAGCTGGAGTTGCTGTCACCAGAGGGATGACTGGTTTAGCCCCCCCCTCCCACAGCGCTATGGAGGGGAACCGAGTCAGTGTCATGGCTTCCTAAACCAAGTGGGCTTTTTTTGTGAGATGGTTCCTCAAGCGTTTCCTTCTGACAGGTCCAAGGTGGGCTTCCTAATTTCTTTGCTCTCAGACAAGGCCTTTGCCTGGCAAATCCAGTATGTGAGAACGATAATCCTGTGATATTCGATTACCCTAGTTTTGTTGCCTCTTTTCATAGGGTATTCGGTGTGCCTGCTCACTCTGCCTCTGCTGCTAAGCTGCTCCTGTCCATTCAACAGAGTATACAAACCGTTGCCAAGTATGCCATCGAATTTCATACTCTGGCAGCAGAGGTGGTCTGGAATAATGAGTATCTGGTGGCTGTCTTCTCTCATGGTCTCTCGAATGCATTGAAGGACAAGATTGCAGCCCAGGATCTCCCTGACGAGCTTGAGGCTCTCATTTCCTTCCTGATTTTGATTGATACCAGGCTAAGGGAGAGACCGTTGTTTAAGGAATGCCTGCGGAGACCTCCCATATGATTGGCTCCTACGTTTTCCTTCCCGCCCATTCCTCCCTTGCCTCCTGGGAATGGTGCGTCTGGCTGTGAACCCATGCAGCTGGTGTTCACGCACCTTTCCAATGCTGAGCTGGCCTTTAGGAGGAGAGAGGGCTGGTGCCTGTATTGCGGTCTTGGTGGGCATTTCCTAAAATCTTGTCCGAACGCTCGCACCTAAAGTTCTGTCAGGGGCAGATCTTAGGTGGAATTTCCTTGTCCCCGGTTTCACGCAAAGATAAACCGTTAATCACAGTTGTCCTCTCCTGGGCAGCGGGTTCGGTGGTTACTCAGGTGTTGGTAGACTCCGGTGCTAGCGGTTATTTTAGTGACAGTACGTTTGCTATTGCAAATTCCATACCCTTGCAGCCTTGTTTTTCTCCACTAGCTAACGAAGCGATTGATGGCAGACCTCTGCAACCGACACAGGTTACCCACGAGACTGTTCCGGTTGATATGGCGATAGGGGCTTTTCACAGGGAGTCAACCTGTTTCCAGGTTATTTCATCCTCACATTACTCCATTGTTTTGGGGTATCCTTGGTTTCAGAAACACAATCTGACTTTTGATTGGCAGTCGGTTGAGATCCTCTCTTGGTCTCCGCAGTGTTGCGCTGTTTGTATCCATAGGCCTGTTAAGGTACTTTGTACCTCCTCAGATTCAGTGTTGCCTACAGAATATCGTGAGTATCAAGATGTATTAGACAAGGCGCACACTGGTACTCTTCCTCCTCATCGTCCGTATGATTGTGCCGAAGACTTGCAACCTGGTGCCATTCCCTCTCGTGGCAGGGTTTATGCTCCCGCGGTTGCGGAGAATAAGGCCATGGAGTACATTTCGGATGAGCTTGCCTGGGGCACATTTGCAAGTCCTTTTCTTCAGCCGGTGCTGGTTTTCTCTTCATAAAGAAAAAGGGGATGGGTTGAGACTTTGCATGGATTATAGGGGCCTCAATCCCATCACAGTCAAGAATGCATACCCGATTACGTTGCTTACTGAATTTTTCAACCGCCTCAAGGGAACAACGGTCTTTACCAAGCTTGACCTAAGTAAAACCTCATAATGATCAAAGAAGGCGACGAGTGGAAGACCGCATTTAATACCAGGACTGGTCATTACGAATCTCTGGTGATGCCCTTTGGCTTGTGCAATGCGCCCGCTGTCTTCCAGGAGTTCATTAATGATGTCTTTCGTGATATGTTGCAGCAATGCGTGGTAGTCTATTTGAACGACATCTTGATTTACGGTACTTGGACTCCATTGAATCACACTACCAGGATGTCAGACGGGTGCTGCAGTTGTTACGTGAGAGTGGGCTTTTCTGTAAGCTTGAGAAATGTGAATTCCACTTGTCTCAGGTTGCCTTCTTGGGCTACATACATAATTTCTGCTGAAGGGTTCTCTATGGTCCCTCAGAAGGTTTCAGCTGTTCTAAAATGGCCTCACCCCCGTGGTCTCCGTTCCATTCAGCGTTTCCATGGGTTTGCCAACTACTATCGGAAATTTATCAGGAACTTTTCCTCTTTTCCAAAACCTATCTCAGATCTGACCAAGAAGGGCAGTGATTCCCACAATTGGACGACTGCTGCCATCCAAGCTTTCAAGGCCCTTAAGTCTGTTTTTGCTTGGGCTCCCATTTTGTCTCATCCCAATCCTGGTTTGCCCTTTGTCCTAGAGGTGGATGCGTCTGAGACGGAAGTAACGCCCTCCTGTCTCAGCGTCGGACACCTGATGGACCCTTACTTCCTTGTGGGTTCTACTCCAAGAAGCTGTCTCCAGCTGAATGCAATTATGCCCCTCTGGATGTAATACAGAGGGTGGATGGCACAAAGAGGCACAAGCTACCAGTAGGCAGGGTAGAACTTGCTTAGAGGTCCTGTAGAATTGGATCAGAGACTGATCAGGATCCAGCAGAAGAAGTGGGTAGAAAGTCCGGAGCAGGCTAAGGGTCAAACACATGTAAGCAGACAATCCAGGTCACAGGCTGGGGATCAATGCACTGGAGACAGGAGGCAAGAATGGGTCACAAGCAGAAGGCCGAGGCACAGGGGACTGAAGGTGAATACGGGTCGCGGGCAGAGGGTCAAACAGGAGACAGGAACAAAGTCTGTGAAACAAGCCGAGGTCGGGTCCAGAAGATCAGAGTAGGTCAGGGTCGATCCGGGTCACAGCAGGTAAACGATCAAACAGGAAACAGGAACTCAGGTACAGGAAGATGAAGACAAACCAGCAATTCTTCTGAGCACTCGCTCAGCTTTTATAGGCAGCGAGGAAGTCATGTGGAAGTCATGTGGTGCGTGACATGTGACAGCCAGTCTGCAGCTGAAGGTTTCTCTGACACTCTCAAGGAGTGGAGACACTTGCTTGAAGGTTCTGTGGTTCCAGTTCTCATTCTCACCGATCATAGGAATCTGACATATCTCTCTGATGCCAAGAGGCTCACACTCCGTCAGGCCAAATGGGCCTTGTTCTTGTCTCGTTTCAACTATGTGGTCTCCTATTTGCCCGGCCTCAAGAATGTGTAAAGCTATTGCCTTGTCTCGCCAGTATTCCGAGTTGTTTATAAATCAACCCTTAACCACTTTACCACCGGAGGATTTTGCTGTCTTCCGTCCAGGCCACTTTTTGCGATTCGGCACTGTGCGACTTTAACTGACAATTGCGCGGTCGTGCGACGCCGTACCCAAACGAAATTTACGTCCTTTTTTTCCCACAAACAAAGCTTTCTTTTGGTGGTATTTGATCACCTGTGCGATTTTTACTTTTTGCGCTATAAACAAAAAAAAGCGTTTATTTTGAAAAAATAACAATATTTTTCACATTTTTTTATATGAAATTCCCCCCCAAAAAAATGTAAAAATCTAATTTTTTTTAAATTTTTGCCCAATTTGTTTTCTGCTACCTATGTTTAGTAAAAAAAATCGCAATAAGCGTATTTTGATTGGTTTGCGCAAAAGTTATTGCGTTTACTAACTAAGGGAAAGATTTCTGTCATTTTTGGTGTTTTTCTTTTAACCCGTAATGGCGGTGATCTGCGATTTTTTTTGCGGGACTGCGACATTGCGGCGGACAGATCGGACCCTTGACTGACATTTTTGACACTTTTGGGGGTACCAGTGACATTTCTACAGTAATCAGTGCTATATATATGCACTGTTACTGTAAAAATGACACTGGCAGGGAAGGGGTCAATTTTATTGGAGAGGGAGGGGTTAATGTATGCCTGGTGCTTACTGACGTGTGGGGGGGGAGGTGACTGTGTGACAGAAGGACAGATCGGATGTCCAGCTATGCTGAACACTCCGATCTGTCAGTCCCTGTCACTATGGAGATCCGCCTGCTGTGTTTACATACAGCGGGCGGATCTCCAGACTCGATCCCCGACGATCGGGGCAGAGCAGCGGCAATCGCCACTGCTCCTCCGCTGGCCCGACTCCCGCTGTGAATGAACACAGCGGGAGCGAGCCTCCGGCGGCTCGCGAGCGCCGCCCACAAGGGGCGGAGTCCAGCGACGTAGGTCTACGTCGCTGGACGGGATCGCGGCACTTTGCCGCAGTAGCCTCCATGTAAGCGGAGGTAAAGTGGTTAAACATCTTCTCACAGATATTAGGGGTGGTTAGTGTACTCCTAATGAGGATAAGGGGTGGGGTACTGGCCCATAGTAAATATTGTCTCTCTACTGATATCAGGCACATGCCAGTGTAAGCGCTGTATGAGCTACAGACAGGTCAAACACATGTAAAGGAGTCATTGACCCATTTTTTTTTAAATTGCAAAATTTCAAGGTGCTGCGGCACCATGCAGGTATGCATGTGAAAAGTGGGTGTTTTGCTGATGAATGGGGGTGCTATTAAGAGTTAATGGCACCCCGTGTGTCTGATAAAGAGCAATGCGTTTAGCTTGAAGGTTGGAAACGCGTCTGGTTTTGCCAGCATTTCTGACCTTTACAAGTGTGAACCTAGCCTGACCTTGAGCAAACCTTTTTGTGAACCTAGCCTTACTGTGAGCAAACCTTTTTGTATGTGGCGGGTAAAGCTCCCTTTTCCTCCAGAAGTAAAGAGTGCCCATTTGTAATAAACTTAAAATGAATAACTATGCACCAACTATGCTTCTCTAAAATACCTTTTATTTTTGTCCCCTTGATTGTCTGTCTTATTTTGTACATGAAATTGAGAAAGGATGAGAGTGCCATGATTGTTTTTTTTTTTTTTAAGATTCACTCAATTTTTTTTTTTTTTTGCCACGGTAAAAAAACAGAAAAGTGTCCAACATGTTTTGGGGGCTTATCGGTCCCCCTTTAGCAGGGTTTATCGTGGTAAGAAAGAAACTATATATGGTATTTGGAATGCTGAGCTGGTAAAGTTAACGTGATATGTTTGCAAGACACAGGCATTGCTAGAAACAATGTGTTTTTTATTTTTTAGAAAGATTAAATATAAATCTAAAAAATAAAAAAATGTTTTTGTTATGTATTTGAAATCTCTGTACCAACACTAGACCTTGTGCTCTAGCCTGTGAAAGTACTGATGTTTTCTGGGAGTCTGGAGATAATAAATGTGCAGTGGTATAAAAGGGGGTCAAACACTAAGGCTCCTTTCACACGGCCGCTCCGTGTGAAAGGTCCGCTGCGGGACTTTTTTTTTTTTTCTTCCACGGAGCGGATGACATTTCTGTCATCCGCTCCGTGTGCCCGCATATCATCCCGTCCGTTTGCGGATGATATGCGGACATAATGTATGTCTATGGCACTGCGGATGTCAGCGGATAACACCGCTGACATCCGATTTTCCTTCCTTTCCGTGTTTTACACGGAAGAAAAAATGGGTTCTGTTCCATTTGTAAAAACGGAACAGAACTGACAGGAGGAAAATCGGGTGTCAGCGGATGGTATTCCGCTGACACCCGCAGTGCCATTCACTTACATTATGTCCGCAAATCATCCGCAAACGGATTGGATGATTTGCGGACACACGGAGCGGCCGTGTGAAAGGACCCTTAAGTCATTGCCTTGAGTTCAGTAACAGTAATATATTTTCATCATTTGGTTTTATGGACAAGGATTGTTCAGTAAATGTAACAAGATCAGCAGGTGGCTAGGTCATCCAGGGGCTAGTATCTTAGACTGAGACAAAAGGCTAAGATATATTTTTCCATACAGTTTGTGCATAATCAATATATATACTGAACAAAATTATAAATGCAACACTTTTGTTTTTGCCTCCATTTTTCATGAGCTGAACAAATCTGTCTAAATCTGTGTTAGGGTCCTTTCACACGGGCGGTCCGATCAGATCCGCCTGTCAGTTTTTTAGGCGGATCTGATCGGATCCTCCATGCATCCCTATGGGGCAGCGGATGTCAGCAGTGACATGTTCGCTGACACCCGTATCCGATCCTGTCCGTGAAATCCAGATGGATGGAAACCCTATTTTCCATCGGTCCAGGGGATCGGATCGGATGAGAGCGGACAGGCGGTCCGCTCTCATCCGACTCCCCCATAGAGATGCATGGGGCTCTGACACCTCCCTCTCCGCACACAGAGTGGAGAGGGAGCTGTCACCTGCCTGCTCAGCGGGGATCTGTGTATCGATCCCCCGCTGAGCAGCACGGATCCGCCTACGGAGGCGGACTGTGTGAAAGAAGCCTTTGGGCTCTTTCACACGGGCGTTCCTTTTTTTTTGCCCGATCAGGTCCTTTTTTTTTTTTTGTAACGGACACGGATGACACTTGTGTCTTCCGGTCCGTATGTCCGTTTTTCATCCCATCCGTTTGCGGATGAAAAACTGACATAATGCATGTCTATGTAAATACGGATGTCTGCGGATGACACCACTGACATCCGTTTTTGCTTCCGTTACGTTTTTTGAAAGGAAGAAAAAATAGGGTTCTCCTCCGTTCAAAAAAACTGAACTGAACTGAACTGAACTGAACTGACAAAAAACGGATGTCAGAGGATGATCATCCGATGACATCCGTATTTACATAGAGATGCATTATGTCCGTTTTTCATCCGCAAACGGATGGGATGAAAAACGGACATACGGAACGCCCGTGTGAAAGAGCCCTTAGTAAGCACTTCTCCTTTGACAAGATAATCCGTCCACCTCACAGGTGTGGCATATCAAGATGCTGATTAGACAGCATGAATATTGCACAGGTGTGTCTTAGGCTGACCACAATAAAAGTCCTCTCTAAAATGTGCAGTTTTATCACACAGCACAATGCCACAGATGTCTCAAGTTTTGAGGGAGTGTGCAATTGGCATGCTGACTGCAGAAATGTCCACCAGAGCTGTTGCCCGTGAATTGAATGCTCATTTCTCTACCATAAGTCGTCTCCTAAGGCATTTCAGGTAATTTGGCAGTACATCCAACCGGCCTCACAACCACACCAGCCCAGGACCTTCACATCCAGCATCACATCAAGACTTTAGTAATGAAAATGGTATTATTTGTAGTAATCAGCATGGATTCATGAAAAATCGTTCTTGCCAAACCAATCTATTAACCTTCTACGATGAAGTGAGCTGCCACCTAGATAAAGGTAAGCCTGTGGATGTGGTGTACCTGGACTTTGCAAAGGCCTTTGACACAAACGCTTACTGTACAAACTAAGGAATGTAGGTATGGACCATAGGGTGAGTACCTGGATAGAGAACTGGCTCCGGGGGAGAGTCCAGAGGGTGGTGATTAATGGGAGTACTTGGATTGGGCGGGTGTGGAAAGTGGGGTCCCCCAAGGTTCTGTCCTGGGACCAATCCTGTTTAATTTATTCATAAATGATCTAAAGGAGGGGATATCTAGCACAATCTCAGTATTTGCGGATGATACTAAACTAAGCATGCCAATATCTTCTATGCAGGATGTGGAAACCTTACAAGTGGACCTGAACAAAATAATGGGGTGGGCAACTACATGGCAGATGAGGTTTAATGTTGAAAAATGTAAAGGAATGCACTTGGGCGTCAGAAACACGAAAGTAAGCTACTCATTAGAGTGGAAACCTCTGGGTGAATCTAAGATGGAAAAGGACCCGGGAGTACTAGTGGACAACAGGCTTGGCAGTGGCATGCAATGCCAAGCCGCTGCAAGCAAAGCCAACAGAATACTGGGATGTATAAAAAAGGGGATTCACTCAAGAAATAAAGAGATTATTCTCCCACTCTACAAGACTCTGGTCCGGCCACATCTGGAGTATGCTGTCCAGTTCTGGGCACCGGTCCTCAGGAAGGATGTGCTGGAACTGGAGAAAGTCCAGAGAAGGGCAACAAAAATAATTAGGGGAATGGAGGGCATTGGCTATGAGGAAAGACTACAAGCACTGAACTTATTCTCTCTGGAGAAGAGATGATTGAGGGGGGATATGATATCAATGTACAAATACTGTACTGGAGACCCTAGCATAAGGAACAAACTTTTTAGAGAAAGGGAATACAATAAGACACGTGGCCACTCACTAAAACTAGAGGAAATACGTAAGGGGATCTTCACTGTGAGAGCAGTAAGGATGTGGAATTCGCTTCCACAAGCAATAGTATCAGCAGGGAGCATTGATTGTTTCAAAAAACGATTAGATGGGCACCTTAGAGACCACAACATACAGGGGTATACAATGTACGGTTAACAGCAAACACACACACATCATAGGTTGAACTGGATGGACTGATGTCTTTTTTCAACCTCACAAACTATGTAACTATGTAAACATCTATACCGCCGAAATCGTCTGAGGCCAATTTTCAGCTTTCAGCGCTGTCGCATTTTAAATGACAATTGTGCGCTCATGCAACACTGTACTCAAACAATCTTTTTATCATTTTGTTCACATGCAGTAACTAGAGCTTTTTTTTGGTAGTATTTTTTCATCACTGTGTTTTTTTCTTTTTTGCTAAATAAACAGGAAAAAAAAATGTTTTTTTTTTCGTTTCTGTTATAAGATTTTGCAAAAAAATAATTCTTCATAGCCCAAAATGTATTCTGCTACATTTCTTTGGTAAAAATAACCAAAATGAGTGTATACTATTTAGTCTGTAGGAAAGTTATAGACTCTACAAACTATGATAAATATCGGAAAATTTACCAATCTTGATGTACTGACATTTCTTGATGCCCTAAAATGCTAGGACAGTACAAATACCCCCCAAATTACCCTTTTTTGGAAAATAGACAGTCCAAGGTGCCGCCTGCTGTCGATGGGGAGGCAGGGAGAGGCTGCAGTTCCTGGAAACATGTTCCACCCTAAATTTGGGTGAAACATGTAACATGTTACAAAAGGTGAACTTATCCTTTAAAGAAAAAAAGTGCACATGATGCTTTTTTGCATTCTGATTTACATCATTATTTGTTTGGATTATGTGTGAGAGATTCATTTCAAATACTTTGTTTTAGTTTATACTTTTAAATACTGAAATCAATGAAAGTTCCTATATCAGAACTGGGCTGGAATCAGATGCCTGCACATCACTTCATTTGCCCTAATAAGCCCCCTGGGCGCAATAAATACCAGGATCTTCAGGTATATAATATTTACCTAGCTTCCTTGGTTAAATACATAGTTATGGCCATTAACACCTCCTAAATTTGACTGTGGTTTTCCCTTTAGGTGTGTTTTAAGGTAGTATTGAACCCTCAGCGGTTTTAATGTAACAAGCTGGACACAATAAAATAAAGGTTGTCTGGTTAGTTCGCTTGATCATACCTTTCTGTACCTGTTGGCGCCCTCCTTGGGCCATGCATCTCTCTTTATCTCATTTTCCTTCACTACTTTTCATTTTCTTGCCTTTTTCTCCCCTCCATTCTTTTTCCTCATTTTCTCCCCTCCCCCTTCCCTGACCCCCTTACATTTTTATAATTTTTTCCCCCCAGGTTTTGGACCTTGGTGGGGCTTGGGGGGACCTAGTACTGCTAAGTATGTTCTTTGTGCTTGCATGTGTAGGGGTGGTGCTATGGAGGCATCTATGTCACCTATTGAATGTTTCTTTACTGCTCCTGGTCACCACTGTATGATTTGTACTTTGCCTCTCACCTTCATATTCGTTGCTCACAGTTCTGTATGTTGGCTCATTTGCTTTCTTTACCAACACAACCGGCCCCCAAGCTGTATATTTGTATTGGGATGTACTGCTTCCCACATTTTTTGTATTGGGATGTACTGCTTCCCACATTTTTTGTGTTTATTTATTTCCCTCCTTATTTATGTTTTTAGTGTGTTTTTGCTTTTTTTTAAAATTGGCCCTTTTTTGTACAGGCATACCCTTTGTCTTATTGTACCCTGTATTGTAAACTTTTGAACTTAGATTGAACAAAAAAGATAAAGAAGCAGCATATTTAGCAAGTTAGATTAAAGCCTGGTACACACTATTAGTTTTTTTTCCACTCAACCCAGAAGAACTGTCAGTTCTGGTAGTATAGCAATCTCCCCCACTGAGCTATTGTGTTCTGACAGGAGGATGCCCCCCCCCCCCCCCCGCCAGAACACTCTGATCAGCGACTTCTGCAATTGGCTGAGAGAGCTGATTGGAAGTTGGCTGCTGGTTTTCCAGCACGCACAGACTGACATACACACAGGACGAATGTCAGACGTTTTTTTTAATTTGAACAGGCAAATAACTATCTACATTTTACCCATGTGTACCCGGCTTTACGCTGCTGAAAGTGACGTTTTATTATCACTTTACCATGTTAATTATAAAAGCAAAACAGAAATACGCTACCTTTTTCTGCCATTTTTTAGATTGATGCTTTTACTAACATGTACATTATTTATTAGCATTTGAGGATTAACATTTTGGAGTTGGACTTTATTAAGATGTTTTGAAGATTGTGTTCCTTTGTGGTTTTACTGTGATCTGAAAGCACACATTCTCCTTGCAAGATTGATTCACTGTGATAATGTGATGGTGCACTGCTAGGTCAGTGATCTCAAAGACTGCTGTATATTTTATATTATTTGCTGCCAGATTTCATCAATGCAGCACACCCACATGGTAGCATAAAGCCCCAGAGACTTGACTGTTAGAACAGATCTAACATATGAAATAAAAGACACGGTTCTCTAAACTAGGGGACCAGAATCTTAGGATATTAAGATAATTTTTTTTAAATATTTTTCTTACCGTTGTTACCTAAAGTGTCTCTTAGATTAGCCCTCAAGAATCGTTTTGCAGGACTTTTTAATATATGCATACACCTTTACATATGCACTTGTTTTAATCCATTATGACTTGTTCTGACTCAACTGAATAATTCAAATAAAAACTTTTTACAAGATAATTTAAAGCGTAACTCCACTTTTGTTGAGAAAAAAAAAAAACATTCCCCTCTGGGTGATCTCTGTACATTGCAAGGATCATAACAAACTTTGTTGCAGATTCCTACCTTTGGTTATTCTGAAGAAACCATTGTTTGTTCCTCTGTGCCTCTGTGCTAAGTGGGTCTGTAGGAGTGGTTTCTTAATTATCAATCAGCTGTGCAGCTGCAGAGCACTAATGAGGAAATCTGCTGGGTCTGCATCCCTTTAGATGTGTTCCTATTGGAAGTATCTCACCAAAAATTAAATTGTTTGTTGCAGGGAATGCCTGAAATCTGACTTGTATCTTAGGCAGACTTCTGAGAAAACTGGTGAGCCAATCAAACAAGCAGGAAATGTTTCTGGGGTATGTTCTGTTTACATTTTGTGTACAGAACACCTCAAGAAAGTCATATTGTATTGCATTTTCATAAGATTACAGCGGCTGCAGATTGAAAAGGAAAGATCATTTTTAATAACATTCAATTACAATATGATTTGTGTCGTAATTGTATACACTATATTATTTTTTCTTTATTTGCTATTTTTTTTACCAGTTACCCTTTAAGTACAGAAATTCATTTCATATGTATGTATTACTATGAAGTAGCTTTCTCACCTTTGCGTTTTAATTCAGATGTAACACCACCACCACCAGTCAGGGTGTTAAATCCATAAGATGTTTATGAGAAACTGATTCCGTCATAAAAATCTTCAGATCAAGTTTTGGCCATAGAGTATTATTTAAAAATGATGCCACTAAGGGATTCATTTAATAATTTTGAACCTGCAAAATTTGGTGCAGCTTTGCATAGAAACCAATCAGTTTTGTCAAAGCTTAATTGAACAAGCTGAAGTTAAAAGCTGATTTGCTACCATGCACAATTTCACCAGATTTTGCACTCTCCAGTTTTAAAAAGTCAACTTCTAAGTGTCTGTATAGTGTGGTTTGATTACCACATGTTCTGATCATTGTCTGTATTTTTTTACAGGTCACGATTAGATTTTCTGCTTTCCCCATATAAAGAAAAGAGAAGTTAGTGGAGATCAAGCCATGAAATCTAACCTAAAGCAATGGAAACAACTCATGCTATTTGGAATTTGTGCTTGGGGTTTACTGTTTCTGGTAATATTCATCTACTTTACAGATAGCAACTCTGTAGAACCAGTGCCAAGTTCCTTTTCTTACATAGAAGCTAAGAAACTCCTACCTATTCAAGGAAAGCAGAGGGCTATCATGGGAGCACTACAGGATGCATCATTATCCTATGCCATCGGTGGCAATAATCTAAATGATGAAGATGTTTTAAACACCTTTAAGTCTGGCCCTGGTAGCATTAAAACCATAGCAGATGTGGAAAATTATTTTGAAAGTGAGGATGAGTTTATCTTGTCGAAGAAAAAAGGCTTTATCCATAGAGATTCCAATCAGGCTCAGTCATTCCGTTCAGTGTCTGGTTCAAGGTATCATCAAAATGCACACTCTAGACATAGAAAAGTCAGGAGGAATGCACATCGTAAGAAACAACTTATGTTTGAAGAAGAATACGATGATTGGAATGGATTCTCGTCAACTATGTCTAAATCATTTCTTCAGAAGCTGTGGAAAGGTAATGTGTCATCAAAGATGCTGACTCCTCGCCTGCAAAAAGCAAGAAGGGAGTATCTCAGAGCTAACAAGCTGGGCGTTAGCTTTTCGGGAAAACGGAACTCTAGGAAATTGAGTTATCAGGAAATTCTGTGTATCCTTAAAAAGCGAGCTCCTGTAAGAACTTTGGATGGTAAAGAAGCTCCTTTCTCAAACCTAGGATGGGAAAAGTATTTTCCTCAGGTACCCTTGAGTAAACTGTATCCGCATGGCTTCTCTACTTGTGCAGTGGTATCCTCTGCTGGAGCAATACTGAACTCTTCACTGGGAGCTGAAATCGGTGAGTTGTACTGTAACCAATCCATGAACTGGTTATTATCTAATAAATACTTCAACTGTGCTAAAATGTATTTAGGTAATGCAAATAGTGGGGTTTAGGCAGCTTTCTGTCAAGGTGCCTTACCATTACCCATCACTATAAGAACTCATAAACCAATAGAAAGTCGCGTGAGGTGGGAGGGGGTGGACTAGAGTCAGTCACTTTAATTGCTCAGCTGTGTGCAGAATACAAATAGTAACACAGATAATTGGAATGTTTAATGGGCTTTCAAATATGGGATAATTTACTCTTCCATCTCTGCTGATTTAAGCAGTAATATGATTTTGCAGAGCCGTCCGCCCAATAGAGAGGTTACAAGACATGCACTGCATAATGAGTAACAAATGAAAAAACAGAAGCCTATTTGTATGAGTATCCTTCTGAAATCAGTGTTAGCCTTAGAAAATCTCATATGGTAATGGTCATTTAAATAAACTATTTTTTTTGTAGTAATAAAGTGCAGTGGTTTTGCACAAAGCAGCCCAGATTCTCCTCTTCTTGGGCCCCTTTTCGGTGCTCCTGTCTCCTCCCTCCTGTTGAGTGCCCCCACAGCAAGCAGTTTGCTGTTGGGGCACCCAAGCCAAGCCACAACTCCCTGTGTTCATTCAGACATGGAGCCCCCTTTATCTGCTCATTGGCTCACTGATTTAGATTGACAGCAGCGGGAAGCAATGGTGCCGCACTTCTGTCTCAGCCATAGAGGAGGGGAGACCCGGACCGTCGAGTCTTTCGTGCAACATCGTTGGATGTAGATGGACCTCAGGTAAGCATTGGGGGGGGGGGGGCTGAGGGGGGCTGCTATAAACAGAAAGCTTTTTATCTTAAAGAAGTTGTAAAAGCAGGAAGATTTTTTATCTTAATGCATTCTATGCATTAACCCTTTTACTGCCAGGTCAGTACAGCGTACGGACCTAAAGCACTGCTTGCAGCTGGCCTGGTCACTTACCATGAACTTATAACAGAATTGTTCAGCAGACTCTGCTGAACAAAGCTATAACTCTGATCAGGGGATTACAATCCGCTGATCAGAGTTATTACCTAAAATGTGATCGCCCCCCCCCCCATATTGCCGCTTTCCAGTCCCCAGTCTCTCCACCTCCCGCCACTCCCTGTCACCTAAAATTACACCCTCCAACCTCCTTTCCTATCTCCTTCACCACCCTTCCTGCCCCCCCAGGACTGCCCCCCCACACCCGATCCGACCCCCCCCTGTAAACCTGATCCCCTGCAGCTACCTTTGGAAGCCAGCATCCTCTGCTGCTCCCACCAGCTTCAGGTGCAGCTGGGGCTTGGGTGGAATCACAGAACGTCCCCCTCAGCAGGCCTACCCCCCCCTCCCATACCGGCCCCTGCAGTTCTCCATCCATCCATCTCCCGTTGACATCCCTCCATTTCCCTCTCGCCGCCTGCAGCTGCTGACCCTCACTGTGTCCGGCCAGCTGTCATACTGAGCGGGGGGTGGGGGGGTGGGGTGCCGGTTAAGCTGGGGCTTTGGGGAGCTTGGTAAACATCTTTACCAGCCCCCTCCCCGTAGTGCAGTGGATTGAGGCAGCCATCGCTACCGATGGATCCTGTGTCCACTGACTGCTCAGCTGATCACAAAGTCAACTGAGAGTTTACTATGTGTCAGACTGTCAATGCATGAACGAATAAGGTCTCTACACAGACTCCTTAATTTCATTCATGTAAAGTTCATGTAAAGTGCTGCAGAGAAAGGGATAAATATTTGTAAAAAAAACAAAAACAAAACATGGAGCAGACTCTGTCAAGAAGATCTGCCTGCTCAGCAAGGGATCTATCTGCTGATCCCCTCTGAGCAGGAGGATGACAGGTCCACGTCCACTCTGCTAATGCAGAATGGACACGGACACAGCCTGCTGTTCTCTATGGGTTGGTCAGATGGAAATAGGCCACCTATCCATTTCCATCCAATCCGATATGCTAGATGGATGGAGAATGGGATCCCCATCCGTCTGTTTTTATTGGACCGGATCAAATGCAGACGGGTGTAAATGGACACATCCCTTTACATCAGCCTCTTCATAGAAAACAATGGGTGGTCCTATGGGGCCCGCTTGAAAAACGGACAGGCAGACCCGATCGGTCTGCTTGTGTGAAAGGGGCCTAAGGCCTTGTTTACACCGGGCATACACAGCGTACCTTTACAAGGATGCACAGGTGTTCCATGCATCCTTATGCAGGCAGTCCCATTGATGTCATTTGGAATGTAGCAACTGCATGAACAGAGCCATTGCTCCCAATTTGACATCCATGTAGGTCCTCATGCATGTCCCTGAGCTCACACTGTCTGCATTCGTGGTGGTGCACCCACACGGATGTCGGATTGGGAACAGCAGCTATGCCTGTGCAGCCGTTGCATCCTAATTGACATAACTGGGACTGCCTGTATGGGGATGCATGGAACACCTGTGCATCCCTGTGCAGGTAAACATGGCCCTCCATTGGCGTACACTTTAGTATGCTACATGTGAATAATGCTTTAGTAGTAATTTAGCAGGAATGTTGCAAGGTGTGTTCATGTGCACTAATAATGATTTTAGTGTATTTTTTGTGACAATAGCGATAAAATGAACATTTGTGCAATTATTGTGGGGCCCAAAAAATCAGTAGCACTTTTTTTTATTCTACAGGTCATGAGCTTTCAGAAAATGTCTGGTTTGAGGGCTGGTTCACACTGGTGCGATGCCAGACATTGCATGTGATTCACATCGCATTGCTGCGCAGATCACATGCAATGTCTGTGCGATGCGAAATCAGCCATACAAACTATGGCTGAATTTGCATCGCATTCGGACCAAACTCATGCAGGACCCTTTTTCTTTGTCTGCACCAGAATCAGATCGCATGGCTGTTCAGAAAATATATGGTTTGGGGGGTCTTTTATAAACTCCTAACGCTGTAAGTGAAAAAGGAAAACCGCTAGATTTTTAGGGAAAGTTTCTCAAAAAGGCGCAATTTAAAATGTACAAATATTTGTTATTTATTACCTCAATACAGGTTTAGCTTTTATATTTAGAAGGAACTTAGCAGGAATTTTGTAAAATTTGCTGTGTTTGTATCTGCTAATAATGACTTTAGTGCATTTTTAGCGAAAATATTGTTTTGGAAAACATTTGCGCAAATATCGCGGGGCCTTAAAAATCAGTGGCACCTTCCATTTATTCTACTGGGCCTTTTCCTTCAGAAAATTTATAGTTTGGGGGGTCTTTTAAAAACTCTGAAACCTAAAAGTGAAAAATGAAAACCTCCAGATTTTTAGAGAAATTTGGTTATTTATAGTTTTGTGTACATTTAATTTTCACAATTTTGCAAATAGGTGCAATTCAAAATTTTACAAATATTTATTCATTCACTCAATCAACGTTTAGCTTTTATATTTAGAAGGAACTTAACAGGAATTTTGTAAAATTTGCTGTGTTTGTATCTGCTATAAATTATTTTAGTGTATTTTTAGTGAAAATATTGATTTGGTATTATCAATAATATTGATATTTGCACAAATATTGTGGGGTCTTAAAAATCAGTAGCACCTTCCTTTTATTCTACTGGTCCTATTCTTTCAGAAAATATTTGGTTTGGGGGGGGGGGGGTCTTTAACAAACTCTGAAAGTTGTAACGGAACAATAAAAACCCTTTAGATTTTTAGAGAAATGTGGTTCTTTACATTTATGCGTACGTTCAATATTCACCATTTTAAAAAAAAGGCGTAATTGAAAAATGTTACAAAGATTTGTTATTTATTAACTCAATACAGGTTAGGCTTTTATATTTAGTAGCAATTTAGCAGGAATTTTGTGGAAATTGCTGTGTTTTTATATCTGCTAAAAAATAAATTTAGAGAATTTTTTGCGAATATATAGTTTTGATAAACATTTATGTAAATATCGCAGGGTGTTAAAATCAGTAGCACCTTCTTTTTATTCTACAGGTCATGTGCTTTCAGAACATATATGGTTTGGGGGGTCTTAAAGAAACTCTGAAAGCTGTAGGGAACAATGAAAGCCCTTAGATTTTTTGAGAAATTTGGATATTTCCATTTTTGCATATACTCGATTTTCACCGTTCTGCAAAAAGGCGCAATCTAAAATGTATAAATAGTGGTTATTTATTAACTTAATACAGGTTAGCTTTTATATTTAGCAGGGATTTTGTAAAATGTGCGGTGTTTTTATCTGCTAATAAGGATTTTAGTGTATTTTTAGAAAAAATATTGTTTTGATAAACAATTGCCCAAATATCATTGTGCCTTAAAAATCAGTAGCACCTTATTTGTATTCTACTAGTCATGTGCTTTCATAAAATATATGGTTTGGGGGCTCTTTAACAAACTCTGAAAGCTGTAAGGGAAAAATAAAAAACGCAGAGGAAAAATTGCAAAAATGGCCTGGCCAGCTAAGTTTAAAAGTGGAGCACAGTGCCTGGCAGTGAAAGGGTTAAGATAAAAAGCCTTCTGTGTGCAGCAGCCTCCCCAGCACCTCCTAATACTTACATGTGCCCCCTCTCTATCCAGCGTTGTCTCTCGGCCATCCGAGACTCTCCCTCCTGATTGGCTGAGATACATGAATGGACACACGGAGCTGCAGCTCGGCTCGGGGTGCCCCCATAACAAGCTGCTTGCTGTGGGGGCACTCGATAGGAGGGAAGGGCTAGGAGCAGCAATGAGGGACCCGAGAAGGGGAGGATCCAGGCTGCTCTGTGCAAAACCAACTGCATAGAGCAGGTAAGTATAACATGTTTGGTATTTAAAAAAAACGAAAAAAAAAAAACAAGACTTTACAATCACTTTAATGCATAGAATGCATTAAAATAAAAACCTTCTGCCTTTAATACCACTTTGAATTTATTTCTTGCGGTGTTTGAGGTTGTAATTTTTTTAGTGATATATTTACTTAAGAACATGTTTTATTGTGCAGCAATGAATCCATATTTAAAAATAAAAATGTGAAGATTAGTTATATAATCATCATTTATGTATTTGCCTCACTTCTGTAGCAATCTAGTTACTTTTCAAAACCTTCAATACTCATACACCAATTTTAAATATAATGGATATGGAATCCTTGTTTAATGCATGAATTAACTGCTGCTAGCTGTTATTCTTCAAAAATGTTATTTTATCTCCATTGGGAATGGCTTAATTTGGTGCTGTCCTCAAAAGACACCTTTTGGAACCTTACAGTTAACACCAGCTGGAATCTAGTGGTATCTGAAGGGAAAAAAGCCCATGAGTTAAATGTACTACAGAGATCGATAATATATTATAACCACTGTAAATTCAGCTGATCTGTGCAATAAAACCTTTGCACAACTGAAATTCCAATTTTTGACTTTGAGATTGAGAAAAAAACATTTAGTAATGAAAATGCCAATTATGTTAGGTTTTAGTGAATTGACTGTGTTGTCATTCTTCTTCCTCTTTATTGCTTGCCAGCTCTGGCTCTGTTGATCACCATGGTCTATTATCTTGATCTTTTGTGTCTTAAAAATTCTGGTATTTTACTGCTGACCTTTTCCTTGTGTTCCCCTTTTCTGTTACATTTGCAAATGTAGCACTACTCCCAATGGAGCTGCTGAATACGGGTTCCCCTGGGTTACCATTAGCAACATTAGAACAATCTGGCATGTTTCCAAGTGTTTTACCTCAGACAAGGATCATTTCCAGTTTCTTTTTTTTTTAGGTTTTATTAGGAACTTGAATAAGAGAAGAGATGAGTGGGATACTCCAACTGAATAGAACTATGCACGATAGGCAGGGACGACTTGAGTAAATGCTGGTTAATGCTGGTTAACGCTGAGTAACGCTTAGTAACACTGAAATTGAGCTAGTCACGGCTAGGCCGCTGGTTTCTGTCTGTCACTGGCTGTGATGCAGAACTGAAGGAATTCTCTGAGGTAATCTGTACTCTGTAGGAACTGAACTGTACTGCTGAACAACTTCAGGGCCCTTCCTGGTGCACCCTTTATCCCCTACTCTTCAGGGCTTAACTACTTGGCAAACCCCTTTACTGTTACACTCTGGGTTAGCTTGCTCCTTGATTCCCTGAGATCACTGGAGTGGTCCCCTCTCTTAGGCAGACCCCTGGGCAGATCCTTGAGTACTCACGATACTGTATTTTCTGAAGTCTTCTGCCCAGCAGCTCAACTGGTCAGCACACTGGATCCTCTGCAGCACAGCTCAACCCCTGGTCCCTAGGCCGACTGCCTGAACCACCTTCCTTGCTTCAGCAGGAGGAGAGACAGCCGTCCACCTCCTCCTGGGACTTTGCTCCCAGGAGAAGAGACTTTGCCTCAGATGCTCTCCGCTTTTATTTCCAATCCCATAATGCACCTCTCCAGGTGCCAACCCATTGGGACGGTTACAAAAGCCTGTGCATCATTGGCCAGGTTTCCTCCACTGTCCAACAGGCCTGCCTATTGAACGCAGTGGGGACACTCCCTCAGACCAGATGAATATACACTGAGCACACTGAGCAGGCCTAACTAAAGATCAAACTCCTCTGATAAGCAGATGAAGCAATTATGGTTTTCCTGCTGCTTTCCTGTTAATCAGAAAATGCTAAACTATATCGTCTATCTAGCACCTGACTAGGAGGGTGCTACACAAACCTTTGCAAACCAGAATAGGCAGTAGGGGAAACTTTTACAGAGTACGAGGATGGATTGGGTAATGGTTCTGACCTAATTATAGTTAGCAAGCAAGTTAGAAAAAATGTGCATATATTATTCTTTTCAGCAGGAGCCTGGAAAACATTGCACCCATGATCAGGGGATGCAGTGTTAGGCTTCTGCAGACAAGCTCTGCTTGTGAATAAACCACAAGGGTACTCATCAGCACCTTCGCAGTTCATTCAGAATGACAATCTGTCTGCCATGGTTGATGATGATGCTTGTAGTAAATTAATTTACAGGAACCTGTGAATGAATGAGTTGGCTGTGTGGGCAGAGCCCTGCACGGCCACGCTGGATTGGAATTGTAATAGCAATAGTGTTGTCACACTGAGGGGGAGATTGGTGGGAGTGGTTGAAATATGTTACATATTCCACCATTCCACCATATATATGGGTGGAACATGTAACATGTTTCTAAAGTGACACAGTCACATAAAGGAACTTTGAAAAAAGCGCTTAGTCAATGGATACATTGATGCTGTTGCAGAACTTCCAAAAATCAGTTTATTAAAGAGGAAGTAAACCCTCCTCTGACACTTGTACCTATAGTTAAGCCTATAATAAGGCTTACCTATAGGTACTGTAAATATCTCCTAAACATGTACCGTTTAGGAGATATTTACCTTACATGCAGCCAGTGACATCACTGGCGCATGCGCTCTGAAGGAACGGCCGCTAGTGCCGTTTCTTCAGAGCCCCGTGCCGTGACTGTCGGCTCCCGCGCGCGTGCGTGACAACACCGCGGCTCCGGCCAATCAGATGGCCAGGAGCCATGATCCCAGAAGACGGGTGACTGGACATGTCGCCCGTCATACAGGTAAGCGGACGGCACGGCGGGGGCTCGTTCTAAAGTAAGTATTTCATAATGAGCTAGTATGCGATGCATACTAGCTCATTATGTGTTTCTCTTGCAGGGTCAAAAAGAAAAAAAAAATTAGTTTACAACCTCTTTAACATGAAGGAAGGGAAGGAAAATTGTGGGAGTAAATATACAGAACCATAGAGTAAATATATAGAACCGGATGTCCGCTTTACTAACCCTGAGATGGAGGCCAAATGCCCAGACCAATAGGATGGAGCCAAGTTGGAGTCAATCCTTGCGGGAGCAAGTGTTGGCGCTCTAGGGGCTGGGGAAAAGAAGTGTCCGCTCCTATTGTACTTGCTATCAGAGGCTGTAATGGATGTCGGGGGAGCCACAGTCCACCTCCAGACCCATGGTGTGCCCGACCTGGGCAAGGAAGTGGGGGGGGGGAGAGAAGGCTAGCGGCGGTGGATGGTGAAGTGGAGTGCCGCAGCCTGGGGATGACGTCACTAGCACGAGCCGGTGGTTGAAGCAATGGATGAAGAAAGGCCGTGGTCAGCCACTGGAGGCACTGTGAGCCTATGAGAGGCAGGGAGGCGAGATGAGGAACAGCCGGCGGCATATGCTGGTGAGCCTGGGGATGACGCCGCTGGCTGGAAGCTGTCTTGGCATGCAGGATCGTAAAGACGGACAGGCAAGACCTGTTGCGGGGGGGGGGGGGGAGGTCACCATGGAAATGCATTTCGCTACATAGAGCCTTATCAAGTCATGTGACCAAAGAGCAGGTGGACCGTTATTTAACCGCTTGCCGACCACCCTCCGCAGATATACTGTGGCAGGCTGGCTCAGCTGCGCAAATTGACGTATGGGTACGTCGGTTCGCAGAAGCAGTGCTAGGGGCAAAACACAGCAGACTATTGTTCTCTCTGAAATGATCACAGAGCGCCTGTGATCCTTCTATATAGGATCACAGGTCTCTGTGGTCATTTCACAACTCCCTTCCCCATACAGTTAGAAAACACTCCCCTAGGCTCACACTTAACCCTTTGATCACCAGTGTGTTAATCCCTTCCCTGCCAGTGTCATTATTACAGTAACAGTGCATGTTTTTAATTTTTTTTCTTTTTTTTCAGATTTGTCGCTCTTTTTTGTTTCTATCGCAAAAAATAAAAATCGCACAGGTGATCAAATACCACCAAAAGAAAGCTCTATATGTGGAAAAAAAAGTTATTTGGGTACAGCATCGCACGACCACGCAATTGTCCCTTAAAGTAACGCAGTTCCGAATGCCAAAAAATGGCCTGGTCATTAAGGAGGCAAATCCTTCCGGTCCAGAAGTGGTTAAAGGAATAAGGAAAAGGAGGGGCCCACTTAGGGGATGGGGAATACTTAAAAAATGCTGCAGGATTGTTTCCAATGTCTCCATCCGTGTGATTACTAAATAAGTAAAATAACCACCAAAGAAATATATATACTGTACACATTTATATATATATATATATATATATATATATATATATATATATACACACACACACACACACACAAACACACACACATATCAAATAGTGGTGATAATAAACCATGAAAAATAGAAAAAAAAAATTCTTAAAACATATCTGTATATAAAAAAAATATTATTTTAAATAATAGAAAATTAATATACGATATGTGCATACATGTATCAATCTTCACAATTAAACATGTATATACATGTGTGAATACATACACATAATTATTGCATCTAAACATCAATATATTCAAAAATGCCCTATGAGCAAAATATAGACCAACAGGGAACGGATAAAATACTAAATGACACTATGAGTTTCCAATTCTTCCTCAAAGCCATTTCGCGATAAAGTGTTTAACCCAAAGATTCAGAACGTTTCACGTTTGTACAAAAGAGAATATCTTTCATTGGTGGTTAGGGTTATATCTGATATTTGTTCAACAGCCAAAACCTCCAGACATTTTTTTGTCTTATTGGTTGTTTTTGGCGCCTAGTCTTATTGGTTGTTTGAGATTGTCTGTCGGTTGGTGCCTAGTCTTATTGGTTGTCGTTTGATGTTTTTAAAGTGAAATTATACTTTAAGCACCTCCCCTCACGAGGTTCTGAATGCCTTCAAGTCATTTTATTCTTCCAGGTACTCCTACAGTACAATATACAGATGAACAACTTTATGATTTTGGGAATGTCTCCTTCCCTTCCTTATCCCTTCAGGCACGGAGCGACCTAGACAGTTTCATATCTACTAATGATTTAAAATTTGCAGTATCTCAATTGCCTTCTCACAAAACACCCAATTTGGATGGCTTTCTAGTTGAATGGTATGTCAAATTTAAATACTTCACACGGTATGGCTGCCCAGGGGCTTGAGATGGGTGTCCCTCATTATGTAGGATCAACATCCAACTCCCTCTGTCAGTAACACATGCCTGTAGATTGTACTATCCTCTCGGTGTGAACGTCATGTTCCCTTACATGTGTACCACCACAGCCTGGTATATTTTTATAGAGGTGTTTCTACTTTAAGATTTTGGTTATTACAATTGACGTGGTGGTAATAGATACATCAAGCTGTTTTTGGTTGATAACTCCGTCCGTTTGTATTCATACAGATTGTTATCACTGTTGTTTGTCTCTGAGAATGTGATGTCACATCACACTTTTCTGTTCTGTTGCATTCCCTTAAATAAAGAATCAAAAATAAATAAATGAATAAATACCTGCTCAGCCCACACCTGCTTATAACGTTTGTTGCAGCTTTGGAGACCGGGGTCCTTCCACCCTCTATGAAAGAGGCTCTTATTGTCCTTATTTTAAGACCACATAAAGTCCCCACCAGGTGTAACTCCTAGAAGTCCCATCTCTTTGATTAATGTAGATGTTAAAATTTTGGCAAAGGTCTTGACTAATCATATAAAGAAAGTGATTACACATCTGGTGGGCAGTGTCTAGGTGGGTTCTATTCCTGGCAGGCTACTAGAATGTATATTCGTAGGCTTTTCCAATACACACTCTCATAAACGGTTAATCGTTTCTTTAGAGCACTGAGCAAGTGGCAAGTGAATGCCAGTATCTCCACTCCCTTCCCACTTCATCATGGTATGCGCCAATGATGCCCACTTTTGCCGCTGTGATTTGTTTTAGCCATTAAACGCCTAGCCATCTGTATTCATACCGTGCCTAATTTAGGAGTCCTTGCCATAGATACCTTGGAAGAGCAGATTTCCTAAATATTCTAGCAGATCTCAATTAATCTTTGTGCCACCTGCTGGATGAGATAGAGGAGTTTGGTTAATTTTTAGACTTCCAAGTTAACTGGAGGAAGTAAATCTTTTTTCCCATAGATCAGGCAGCTGTTCAGGTAATTCACCCACGTTCACAGCTTCAAAGTGTCCACTCCTTTAATTATCTTGGTGATTTAATACAGTTACTTTTATGCACTTACATTTGTAACAATGCCTCCTAACCTCGCAGCTGCAACTAAAGACTAAATGCCGGTTCACACTTATGCGATGCGGGAAGGCTGCGAATTCGCAGCCTGTTCCCGCATCGCACACGCACCCCCGGCAGTTCACACTGCCATATGCGATACGCTGGGGGTGTCAATGTAATCTTAACGACACCCCCAGTTTGATCGCATATCGCAGTGCGATCGTGCAGTTCGCACAGGATCGGATCGCACAAGTGTGAACCGCTGTGCGATCCGATCCTGATGCGGCAGCAAAAATGCCTCCTGTGCGTGTTTGCTGCGGGTGCGATGCGAATTTAGCCATACAAACTGTATGGCTAAACTCGCACCGCACAGCTGATCGCATGTAATGTCGGAGCAGTGCGCACACGCAGAAGTGTGAACCGGGGCTAAAAAGTGGATGGATCTCCCATTGAATCTTATGGGCAGATTTTATGTGATAAAAGTTATCTTACTATCTAAACTGCTTTATTTATTACAGGTACTTACAGTACTGTGTAGAAGTTTTAGGCAGGTGTGAAGAAATGCTGTAAAGTAAGAATGCTTTAAAAGATATATATTTTGTTTTTATCAATTTTCAAAATGCAAAGTGAGCAAACAAAATAAAAAATCAAAATCAAAATAATATTTGGTGTACCTACCCTTTGGCTTCAAACCAGCATCAATTGTTACACTTACTCACTTTTTATAACTAACCAGGTATACATATGTGCTAATGATCATCAATTTTATATGTAGGTTGTAACCGTCATGAACTGAAACAGAAACTGCTGCGTAGGAGGCTTAAAACTTGTTGAGGAAAAGCCAAGCTCAGCTACTAATGTGAGGTTGTGGAAGACAGTTTCAGGTCACAGGTCATACATACATCATGGCAAGACTGAGCACAACAAGAAGACACAACGCAGTTATACTGCATCAGTAAGATCTCTCCCAGGAAAAGGATTTTAAAGCAGACTGGGGTTTCAAGATGTGCTCTTCAAGTTCTTTTGAAGAAAAAAACGGGCAACTTTGAGGACCGTAAATGCAATGGTTGGCCAATAAAAGTGAATTCAACAGATGAAAGGCAGCCAATGCTTGCTTCCCTTTGACATCAGATGTCCAGCAGTGCCTTCAGCACAAAACTGGTGGAAACCAGTGGGATTTGGGCACACCAATCTACTGTCTGGAGAAGTCTGGCAAGAAATGGTCTTAATGGAATAATTGCAGCCAAAAAGCCATACCTCTGTCATGGAAACAAGGCTAAGTGACTCAACTATGCACAAAAACATTGGAACCAGGCTGCAGAAAAATTGCAGCAGGTGCTCTGGATTGATGAGTCAAAATTTAAAATATTTAGCTGTAGTAGGAGGCATGTTGATCTGCCGGAGGGCTGGATAGTGGTACAATAATGAGTGTCTGCAAGCAACAGTGAAGCATGGCGGAGGTTCCTTGCAAGTTTGGGGCCCCAAATGTATTTTGCAATAGGACAAAAACCCCGAACATACAGCCAATTCAATTAAAAACTATCCTCAGTGTAAAAAAGAACAAGGAGTCCTGGAACTGATGTTTTGACCCCCCACAGAGCATTGATCTTGACATACAGTCTGTCTGGAATTACATGAAAAGACAGGAGAATTTGAGGCAGCCTACATCCACAGAAGATCTGTGGTCAGTTCTCCAAGATGTTTGGAACAACCTACCTGCCGGGTCTCTTCAAAAACTGTACCTAGTGTACCAAGTGTACCTAGAAGAATTGATGCTTATTTGAAGGCAAAAAGTGATCACGCTAAATAATGATTTGATTTGGATTTTACTTTTGTTCATTTACTAAAAAAAAAGCTATTAACACTTCTATTTCTGAAAGCTTTCTTATTTACAGCATTATTTCACAGCTGTCTAAAACATTTGTATGTTAGTGTATATAGCTCCGACAATTTACACAGCACTTTACATATATATTGTACATTCACATCAGTCCCTGCCCTCAAGGAGCTTACAATCTACGGTCCCCCAATCACATTCTTACATACACATCCCCGGGCCTATTTAGACAGGAGCCAATTAAAGCAGATCTTCACTCTCCCAATCCCCTCCCCCTTTTTTAACCCCTATATACCTGGTTGCAGGTCCTGCACATTTAAGGTACTCACCTGGCCAGCTGATCCAACATTGTTCTGCTGAGATCCACTCCTTTTAACCACTTGCCTAACGTACATGCACTGTGGCAGGTATTGTACATCATTTTGTGCAATAGCCATTGGGGGGGGGTGCACACACCACTGGAGGTGCGATCACACTGATTGGACAGATGGGGAGCCAATAAGCAGGTCCGGTGGACCAGATGTCCGCCGACCACCCGCGATCATTCCCAAGACAAGCTGAACAGTGATCTTCCTATGTAAACAAGACCTCTAAGACTATCACAGTGCAGGTGCATTTATACAGAGATTTGATTACACACAGGTGGATTCTTTTTATCATCATTAGTCATTTAGGTCAACATTGGATCATTCAGAGATCCTCACTGAACTTCTGGAGAGAGTTTGCTGCGCTGAAAGTAAAGGGGCTGAATAATTTTGCACGCCCAATTTTTCAGTTTTTTATTTGAAATGTGGCAAAAGGTCGCAAAGTTCAAGGGGGCCGAATACTTTCGCAAGGCACTGTGTATATATATATATATATATATATATATATATATAATTTCCAACTGCCCATTTTCTTCCCCACCCACCTGTCTTTGTTACAGCAACCAAAAAAGAACATTTCATTAACATAAGGGGGCTGAATAATTTTGCACGCCCAATTTTTCAGTTTTTTATTTGTTAAAAAAGTTTGAAATATCCAATAAATTTCGTTCCACTTCATAAACGTGTCCCACTTGTTGTTGATTCTTCACAAAAAATTTACAGTTTTATATCTTTATGTTTGAAGCCTGAAATGTGGCAAAAGGTCGCAAAGTTAAGTTCAAGGGGGCTGAATACGTTTGCAAGGCACTGTATATATATATATATATATATATATATATATATTATTTTTTTTTTTTTTTTTAAAGTTGTCTTTTTTTTTTTTTATATTGCAAAAAAATAAAAACGCCAAAAATGGCCTGGTCATTAAGGGTAAACCTTCCAGGGCTAAAGTGGTTAACCATCCCTACTGTGATGCTGTGTTTTAGCCAATTCCCCTTGTAAAGTCCCTATGCCTCTTTTTAAACAACTTGATATAATTTTCTCCACATTCCTTTTGCAGGGACAAACCTCTAGAATTGCTCTGAATATTAGATTGCCAGCTAACTTGATGGGCCTGGACTTTCCTGATTTTTATTGTTTAGCTTCCCAGTTGGTCTACATTTGACAGGCTCCATTAATTTCGGTTGAATGTGTGCATAACCACTGAAGCTGCCATAGTATCTGTCTTTGAATTTCTATATAATATTATATACAGGCGTCAGGTGCCCGCGATGTTGCACACCTCCCTCCATATTTTTTTTCAGGGCACAAAATGTAATTTATCTGACTGCTGATTGTCCTTGCCAAATAATCCATTATGGTCTAACCCTTCTCTCCCTGAATTACTTTCCATTCCTAACACGTTAAGATGGTTTTCCAGAGGAATTAAATATGTGTCACCTTTATACCATGCAGGGATTTAAATCCTTTTCACAACCACAAGAAGACTTTGATCTTTCACGCAATTTTTTGTTTTAATATTACCAACTCCAACATGCTGTTCAAACACAATTCAGGTTCCTAATCAACCCTCCTCTAATTACTCCCTCGAAAAACTATTGAGAGACTCAGCCAATACTAAATTGAGATCTGTGTATTACTATAAACTTATTGCAGATTCTGAAACTAGATACCGAACTGCTAAGCATAAGTGTTTCCCACCGGCCCTTTGGCTTACTGATTGGTCGGAATTTAAAGAAACAAATAAAGAAAAGAGCTAGGTGATCTTCCCTGAAGACAGGATTATCCAACCGAAGCAATTGAACCACAGTCACTTCACACCGATGAGCTTGCTTGCACAAAATATGCATTCAGCCAACCCTTGAGTGTTTTTAGGGCTGTGGTGCTACAGCTGACTTTCTGCATTGTTTGGTGATATTCCTATCAACAAATATGCTAAACTCTAGTTGGGGATTCTTTATTTCTACTTGAAAAAAGACCACTCTACTAACTAATTGATAGGGAGGAAGGGTACCTCCTCCCCATCAATTAATACTTGACTGCAAACAGTCAGTGCTAGCCTACCACTTTATAATCTCACTTTTAAACTCCAGAAAAGACCAAAGGTTTTTTTACTAGATATGAGATTGTTGGGTCTCTAGCCTATTTAAGTTTAGTATACACCAGTAGTTTTTTTTTTTATTCAACCCAGGAAAAAAACAGACAGCTCTCATTGGAGCCGTGGACTAAAAATCCAATGTTAGTACATCCATCTCCCCTGCTGCTCTATTGTGCATGTTATGATTGTGTGTTCTGACAGGGGGACGCCTCCTGCCAGAACACTCAGCGCTCTCTGCCATTGGCTGATCGGGATCGGTCGGCTGCTTTTTTTCCAGCATGCTCGTCCGTCTGTCGGACAGGCTGCCATACACATGGGCAACATTCGGCCCGTGTGTACTAGGTTTACATGTGTAGTTTCTCTAGATCGGGGATGTTAAAGGAGTTGTAAAGGCAGAAGGTTTGTTATCCTAATGCATTCGAATAAAAAGCCTTCTGTGTGTAGCAGCTGCCCCAGCACCCCCTAATACTTACCTGAGATCCCTCTCTATTCAGTGATGTTCACAAGTCCCTCAGCCATCCTGGACTCTTCCTCCTAATTGGCAACAGCACCATTGGCTCCCGCTGCTGTCAAAGTCAGTTAGCCAATCAGGAGAAAGAGGGGGTGGGGCTGAACGGCAGCTCCATGTCTGAATGGACACAGGAAGCTGTGGCTCAGCTTGGGTGCCCCATAGCAAGCTGTAAACATCTGTGGATACATGGACACGCAGGCTTACATAAAGATGCTTTTAAAGGCAGAAAAAACCCAGTTGAACACCTCTATAAGAGGCGATTTTTAAGCTCTGTGTGCATGAGGCCCAAATAGCAATAATTATACATCCAAAAGGATATAATTCTGTGCAGCCAGTTTTGCTATCCAGGCACTGCTGCCAACAGCTAAATCAGGTCCTCCATCTACACTGTAGCACCAGACACAATCCGATCAAGAGCATGTTTAATGGCTGGTGACGCAGTTGTAAACTGTACCAAAATTGCAGCAAGAAGTATTTTTAAACTGCACAAAACAGTATTCCATAGATGTGAACTGTGCCTAAGAAACATGACATTTTAATTCTGAACTTGATCTGCTCTAATGTTTTTAGAGTCTTGTGTAGAATTGCTTTCCTAAACAATGAATCTTGAGTACTTTTTGTTGACCACATTAATATTAATATGGTATTGCTGGCACCATTAGTGTGTAATATTGTATTTGTTGTCTGGCTGCTTTCATAAGTCTGGAAATTTTGTGCCGATCAATTAATATCCTGTGTAAATATGTGCAATAACGGAGACTTCTGTGGCCAAGACTCTTTAATTGCCTATCCAGTTTATATTGCTCTATATAATGGCACTCTGAAGGGCAAAATAAACTGTAAATATGAAATAAGATAGTATTTAATGTTTTGCTCCACAGAGGATATGAAAACCTTGTAAAAGTAAATATCAATTCCTTGACCTATTTAGTGCTTTTGAGAAGCTAACGAGATGGAGGAGTTATATGTGAAATTGCTTACACAGCTGCAGCAAGTCCCTCTCATGAAATTAGTTTCTGCAAAAATAGCTCCGGGGTCTGCTCTCCAGGGGAATCCTTCTCAATGTACATTATATGTCAGATAGAATCCTGTGCTGTGTGTTCTGTGGGTATTTTCCCTTTTACTTTGTTTTGACGGGAATCGGAAACATTTGTCACTAGGTAAAAGACGAAGGGAAAAAAATTATTTACGCATTTTAAAAATTAAAAAAATTAGAAGCACTACATGGCAATTAAAAAAAGATATATATATATACACACACACACACACACACACACACACAGATATAGTGCCTTACGCCCATTGGAGTTTTTCACATTTTATAGTGTAACAATCTGGAATTAAGATTTAATTTAATTAATTGATTTTTACAAATGCGTTTGTGATAAGGAAAGATCAAACTCCTAAAAAAAGTTGTGGTGAAAACAGTTGGCTTAGAAAGTCCGTTAGTTGACTGGAGTCCACCTATAAGTAGCTAAAGCTGAATTCTAAGTGTGCATAATTTTTCATAGATACACTGGTCCAGCTTGGACCAATGTAAGTATGTTTGAGCCCTAACTGGCAAATCCTCGCGGAAGCTGGAAATCATTCCAGTGATGTTGCATATTTCCGATAAATGTAAAGTGCTCTCTGAATGGCACTTGTGCCAAGCAAGCAACCTCTTGTGTTCACTAAGCAGCAGGGAGGCCACTAAATGTAGAAGCAGTGACTACAACAGTGATTTTCAGCTTCCACGGGGATAGGCCAGGCACTGAACATGCATACTTGCATTGGTCCAGGCTGGACCAATGTAACTATGCAAAATAGGTCACACCCAAACTTAAGCTTTTAAAGTGTCACGTGGTCCAAGATTGAATATACCTGATTCTGAATAAAGCCCCAGAATTAGTTTGAAAGAATATTTAAACAAACGGCATCCTAGGAGCTGTCAAACCAAAATAAATAAGGTTTTTGATAAGCATAAATTAAAAGAGATGTATGGGATTTTTTATTTCTTTTTTTGAATCATACTTAACCAGGTGGACGGTCCGATGCTGCATCTGTCCCCCAACGCCTCTAAGGCTAAGAACTGAGCAATCTAACACCGCAGAACACTCGGTTCTCACAGCTCCCCTATCAGTCAGCAGCTCTCTAAACAGCCCCCCCACTGGAGCGCTGGGCTGTGGAGGTGGGTGGGAGCGGCCGGCTCAGACTCTTAGCAGCTCGCTGAGAGGCTGAGCCGGGTGTCGGGCCAGACATGTGGGTGGATCCTGACTCCATTGTCGCGATCTTTTCCGAGCCTGGATAGGCTTTGTGACGTCGTCAGCAGACTTCAACCTACTGTCTGCTTAAAACGAGTCACACAAGTGCATAATGAACTGCACTCCTTTGATCCACAGGAGAAGTACAGCCAAACAAGCTTTGGCTGTACTTCTCGTTTAAGGTAGGATTATGAAAAGAAATCCTAAATTGAAACTGCCACCAGAGCACCACAAATATTGGAAACACCATAGTTGTCTTTGAGTGTTTTTGGAGTCACTGACCCTGAACAAGTTTGAACTGCAGAGAAAAGTCCTTATCGGGTGCTTGATTGATGTCAGCAATTCAAAATATTGAAGAATGAAGGTCAGTTTGAGGTGGAAACTGGCATTTCGAAGGGGAAGTTCGGCAAATGCAGACCTTCAGGTTATTCTCATGACCAGTTTAAAAAAAATACAGTACAAATTTAGTGAGAGTGTCTCTCTCTCTCTCTCTCTCTCTCTCTCTCTCTCTCTCTCTCTCTCTCTATATATATATATATATATATATATATATATATATATATTTATTTTTTGTATCTCACAAAAGTGAGTACACCCCTCACATTTTTGTAAATATTTTTTTATATCTTTTCATGTCACAACACTGAAGAAATGACACTTTGCATGTAAAGTAGTAAGTGTACAGCTTGTATAACAGTGTAAATTTGCTGTCCCCTCAAAATAACCCAACACACAGCCATTAATGTCTAAGCCACTGGCAACAAAAGTGAATACACCCCTAAGTGCAAATGTCCAAATTGGGCCCAATTAGCCATTTTCCCTCCCCGGTGTCACGTGACTCGTTAATGTTACAAGGTCTCAGGTGTGAATAGGGAGCAGGTGTGTTAAATTTGGTGTTATCCTTCTCATTCTCTCATACTGGTCACTGGAAGTTCAACATGGCACCTCATGGCAAAGAACTCTCTTGAGGATCTGAAAAAAAGAATTGTTGCTCTACATAAAGATGGCCTAGGCTATAAAAAGATTGCCAAGACCCTGAAACTGAGCTGCAGCACTGTGGCCAAGACCCTACAGTGGTTTAACAGGACAGGTTCCATTCAGAACAGGCCTCACCATAGTCAACCAAAGAAGTTGAGTGCACGTGTTTAGCGTCATATCCAGGGGTTGTCTTTGGGAAATAGATGTATGAGTGCTGCCAGCATTGCTGCAGAGGTTGAAGGGGTTGGGGGTCAGCCTGTCAGTGCTCTGACCATACGTCGCACACTGTATCCAATTGGTCTGCTTGGCTGTCGTCCCAGATGGAAGACTCTTCTAAAGATGATGCACAAGAAAGTCCGCAAACAGTTTGCTAAAGACAAGCAGACTAAGGACGTAGATTACTGGAACCATGTCCTGTGGTCTGATGAGACCAAGATAAACCTATTTGGTCCAGATGGTGTCAAGCGTGTGTGGGAGCAACCAGGTGAGGAGTACAAAGACAAGTTTGTCTTGCCTACAGTCAAGCATGGTGGTGGGGGTGTGATGGTCTGGGGCTGCATGAGTGCTGCCAGCACTGGGTAGCTACAGTGCATTGAGGGAACCATGAATGCTAACATGTACTGTGACATACTGAAGCAGAGCATGATCCCCTCCCTTCGGAGACTAGGCTGCAGGTCAGTATTCCAACAGGTTACACACTTCCAAGATGAACACTGCCTTGCTAAAGAAGCTATGGGTAAAGGTGATGGACTGGCCAAGCATGTCTCCAGACCTAAACCCTATTGAGCATATGTGGGGTATCCTCAAATGGAAGGTGGAGGAGCGCAAAGTCTCTAATATCCACCAGCTCCATGATGTCGTCATGGAGGAGTGGAAGAGGACTCCAGTGGCAACCTGTGAAGCTCTGGTGAACTCCATGCCCAAGAGAGTTAAGGCAGTGCTTGAAAATAATGGTGGCCACACAAAATATTGACACTTTGGGCCCAATCTGGACATTTCCACTTAGGGGTGTACTCACTTTTGTTGCCAGCGGTTTAGACATTAATGGCTGTGTGTTGAGTTATTTTGAGGGGACAGAAAATTTACACTGTTATACAAGCTGTACACTCACTACTTTACATTGTAGCAAAGTGTCATTTCTTCACTGTTGTCACATGAAAAGATACAATAAAATATTTACAAACGTGTGAGGTGTGTACTCGTTTTTGTGAGATGCTGTATATATACAGTATATATATAATATTATGACACAACTGCGAGTCTGTCTAGAAAAGACCATACGGTACACCAGGGAATCAGAGAAGCAACTAAAAGAGGCTATAACCTTGATAGTCCCGCAAGCCTGGGTGACAGGAAGAAAACATATCCCTTTTTGACCACTTTTTAGAGTTTGCCATTAAGCATGTAGGAGGCGCAGCACATCTAGAAAAAGATTCTCTGATCTTATGAGACTAAAGTTTTAAACTTTTAGCTTATTGTTGTTGAAAGACAATCCTTGTAATTCATAAAGAATAGCACAGACAAATTATGCAAAAGTGTCTCTCATGTGTTCTAAAAGTGGCGTAGTGTACGCAAAATTCATATACCTGTCTGGACCTTGTACCTGAATTTGGCGCTTGCTGCACCACTTTTATAATGCACAGAAGACACTTTGGCAAAATCTGTCTGAGCCAGTTTATCTCTATACGCCAAAAGAGTTGGTCGCACTTAGCTCTGTACAGACAGCAAACCGTCTGTATTTTATTTTAATTTTGTCGCATTGAATGTGACACAGTTGATTTTAACGCATTCAGTGCGACACAATTTAAAAGTGGCACATTTAAGAATTTGGTGCACGAGTCGCTGTCAGAACCCAGTGTCACATGCTTCATCAATTTGTCGTAATACCTTAACAGGAGGAATTAACACCAGGAAAGTGGCTCAGCAACTTTATTGATTTCTCCCCAATGTTTCCCATCACTCTGAAAACAGCATCATTCTGGTGGAGCATGGTGGTAGGAGTATGTAGTGGAGACTCTTCTAATTAATTAGTAGTGGGTAACTGGTGAGGGTCAAGGGCAAGATGGGTGCAGACAAATATATTGCAGTTCTAGAGGAAAGCAAGAGACTGGGGTGAAGGTTCCCCATTTAGCAGGACAGTGACCTTAAAAACCCTGTCAAAAACAAATGTGTGCTTTATATCAACAAACCTTAATATTCACATGTGGCCGTTGTAGTACCTTAATATGTATTATGTTACTCATGAACATGCCTTGCATTTATGCTGCCCAAACATTTGAATAAGCTGCCAACACACCAAAACAGACCTCAGATTGGACCTGCACCATTTTGGCCGACACAGCACACTTTATCATGTGGTAGTACGTTACTGTGTGTTGTGAGCAGGTGCAATGTAGGTGCTTGGATGTTCGCAAGTTTAGTGTATAAAAATGAATAGCTCCTTGGTTATGTACAATACAGTATTGTACAATTAAATGCATGTTTCTCTTTCGTTCATTGACGGACATAGCTCCTGATCTTCATAACCATTGGGTTATACTGCCCCCTACAAGAGTAGGACACTAGGCAAAAAAGAATCTGGCTACGCCTATGGGCAGTCCCAGGGGGTATACTCCCTCTCTTTTCTATAGCTACTGCTGCTTTGAGCGGGTGCAGAAGTGCAGGATAGAGTCCATTCGCAGGGTGGTGGCATCCCTGCATCAGTGGAATTTTTTGCCTCTATCAACATCGAGGATGCTTACCTTCACATTCCAATATGTGCCGGTCACCAGTGCTTCTTCCGCTTTGCCATGGGAGAGTAGCATTATCAGTTTGTGGCGTTACCCTTTTGTCTCGCCTCTGCTCCTCAGATCTTCACAAAAGTGTTAGCCCCGGTGCGAGCATTGTTATGCCAATGGTGGATCGCGGTACTGGGCTACTTGGACGATCTCCTTCTGCTCTGGTGGAAAACCTGAAATCACCATACGAAATCACCATGATCTGAGGGAGTTCGGCTTGATTCTGAATTTGCAGAACTCCAGAAATTGCAGGCTGCATTTCGTCTCCTGCTGTCCAGCAGATGGTAACACCCCGGACTTGCATGCGGGTGCTGGCTCTGATGGTGTCTACCTTTCGAGGCAGTTCCGTTTGCTCAGTTCCATACGAGGTCCCTGCAAAGGGAGATTCTGGCCAAATGGGACAGGACTCTGCAGTCTCTCTGCTCAGGGGATCTGGACACTGGAAGAGTCCAGACTACCAATCAATAAAAAGTAGATAATAAGCACTCTAGTGTTACCCAAATAGTTAATAATAATCAGAGGAGTATGAGTTCATAAAAGGTTTGTGAGAAGTCTAAATTATCATCGGTGGACATTCTGAGATATATTAAAAGTATAAAACGATTGGGCAGCTCTTCTCAGAAGTGAAGGCCAACTCTGGAAGTGAATATACAAAAAACAGAAAAGCGCTTCCAAGTGTATTACTTTATTATACAAAAACAGAAAACAGCAGTGACAATTGGCAACTCACAAGATGAGAGTAGATAAAAAGCCCATCAGTTAGGAAGGAAGAATCTCCTAGATGTGAAGAGTGCAGCCACGCTGACTTGACTATGCGGAGACCGTGGTCAGGACAGGAAGAGATGCCGGCAGCATCCTGATCATTCCGGTTTTCTGTGTTGAGCCGCAGAGTGGAACGCAGCGTGGCAGGAGCGTGTGATGTCACCAAGGATCCAGAATATGTTACATTTCTGCGCATGCGCGAGGCTCGTACTGAGCATACACGCTCCATTATCAAGTGTCTACCGATCAATGTCTTGGAACTCAGAGTGATCAGACTGTGTCTGGACAAGTCGATGGATTGTCTTCAGGGATGTCCAGTGCACATTCAATCGGAATATGCCGCGGCCGTGGCTTATGTCAATCATCAAGAGAGCACAAAAGGTGTCCTGGCAGCTCTGGAGGAAGCTGGCATTCTGAGGTGGACAGAATGGTTCGTTCCAACCCTTTCCGCCGTACACATTCCAGGGGTGGAAAACTGGTAGGCAGATTGACTCAGTTGGCAGGCGTTGAACCACGGGGAGTGGTCATTTCATCCTGAGGTGTTTCATCAGTTGTGTCTCCGGTGGGGCATCCCAGAGGTGGACCTGTTGGCGTCTCAGCTCAAAAGAAAGGTGCAGAGGTTTGTGGCTCGGTCACGGGATCCTCTGGCGGATGCCACAGACGCGCTGGTGGCCCCATGGGGTCAGTATCGTCTGATTTACACCTTCCCTCCTTTTTTTTTTTTTTAATTTTGACCACTTTTATTTTTTGTACAAATACTAGTTCTTAAGAGGAGCTGGAAGCTGCAACTGCGGCTCTCTTGAGTTTAGGTGTGGTACCTTCAAGGAATCCATTCCTGAACCTGCGGTACACAACCTTCAGATGTCTCATGCGGACGGTGACGTTGGTGTTGCGTCTCTTGGCCTTGGCACTCCAGTTGTACTTTCTCTTGTGCTTAGCTGGGTATCCACACTTGCCACAGGTAGACTTCTGTAAATGGTAGGCTTTAGACCCACAGCGACGGCACAGAGTGTGCGTCTTATTGCGACAGGCATGTATCTCCGTTGACAGGGAAGTTAAGCTCTCACATAGTTACAGCTAATAGCGGCCGCTCCGCCCGCCCGGTGTCAGGTCAGTTCTGTTCTCATTCACACATAGTCGTGCTGAGCTGACAGGGATAATTCACATAGTTCTATCTATAGCGGCCGCTCGCCCCGCCCCCCCGCCTGGTATGTCCGTTCATAATGCACAGATCGTAGTAGGGACATCATTGAGAGGCAGTGCCGCCGGCCAGAGGCGGGACGTTTGAATGAAGGACACCCGAGGAGGGGGACGCTGAGGCAGTGGGGGGGGGGGGGAGCTGTGGCAGCTTACCAATGGTATTTGTATTATAAAGCATGAGGGGTTAATGTATTGTCACTGCTGGTCACTCATCTATTACTGACCGACCAGTGGCAGGTAAGTAACCCCTTTGTGCTGCATTAGTGCAACCAGTATCAGTGTTAATTAACACTGGTTGCACTGACACTGGTTGCACTAATGCAGCACAAAGGGGTTAATTACCTGCCACTGGTCGGTCAGTAATAGATGAGTGACCAGCAGTGACAATACATTAATCCCCTCATGCTTCATAATGCAAATACCATTGGTAATTAAATTAACCTCTTGCCAACCCATCACAGTACATATACTGTGACAGGGTGGCAGCGACAGGTGTACGCCGCTGCCTGTTTTTGGTGTATGCCCCTCTTCTATCCATTTTAAAAACAATTTTTGGGAAAAAGTCATTTTCGGTTTCGGTTTTCGGCCAAGGGCATCCTGCATTTTCGGTTTCGGTTTCGGCCCAAAATTTTCATTTCGGTGCATCCCTATAGCAGAGTATACCCTCTGGGACTGCCTATAGGTGTAGCCAGATTTTCTTTCTGCCTAGTGTCCTACTGCTGTAGGGGGCAGAATAACCCAGTGATTATGAAGATCAGGAGCTGTGTCCGTCAATGACCATCAGAGAAATGGATTTTACCGTATATGTCAAAAATCCCGTTTTAACATATATTACTGAACCCCAACCTGAACTAGAGTAATAACCAAGTCTACCGCGTAGCGCCTGTTTGCCTTAGCAGTAATTACCAAAAAAGCACAGGCAGAACTTGCAGGACCCATGTACAAAACTTCTAAAAACGTACCCCATATAGCTTCTGTGATCAGGGGTTCTAGCAAGCACTGACTCGGGAGAATGAATATAACAAATGTGTTTTTCTTTGCTTTGTTTTTTGTTTTCTTTTAACTTGTGTGCCACAGTAAAAAATATTTAGCAACTTCAAAGTGTTCTGAATGTAGTATAAATCAAATGATAAATAGCTCAATAAATTCTATTTTATTCCAGATTCTAACTGCAAAATGTGAAAAAGTCTGACTGGGATGAATACTAATGCAGAACACTCTATCTGCATTGATAAAACATGAATTCATTGTTGAATGTTTGCTTTCATGAGAGTGTTTATTAAAAAATAAAAAAAAAAAGCTAATCCTTGCTTACATCAGTCTTTGTTGCCCCTCTTAAAAGTAATCAGTGCTGGATTGCTTTTTGAAGGGCATTTATTTTAACTCTAAAAATGCAGATCCACTGCAATGAAACCACATGCATCACATGCAGTTGCAGGGTCTTTGTGGCACAGCCCCTTTCACTTAAATGGGTCGCACTGAATGCAGATACCGCCTACCAAAAGCAACAGGGAGTTTATTTTTATATGGTGTATATAAAGCCCTGAGATGCTGCAGCCCCTTGTTTTCAGTGGGCAGTCAAGGGGGGGGGGGGGTAAAACTATGGCTCAACCACCTGCTTTTACTACCCCATGGATGTACATCTGAATGAACCCTTGAGCCTCATACACACTAGCATTTTATTTTATTTTTTTTTTCAACCCAGTAGGGCTGGACAAAAAAAATACTGACAGCTCAGGTCGGAGCTGCTGTACTAACTATCCAACTATAGTAAAGTGATCCCCCTTGCTGTGCTATTGTGTTATGACAGGGGGACAGCCCCCCTCCAGAACACTATGCTCAGTGATCTGAGCCATTGGCCGAGAGAGCTGATCAGGAGGCAATTGGCAGACCTTTTTCGTCATGCCCTCCGACTCCAGTACACACGTCTGAATGTCAGCTGGGTTTCTATTGAACCGGCCCATGCCGCCTGATTTTCGGGCCAATGTGTACTAGGCTTTAGTTGTGCCTGTCTGAAAGCTTTTAAAAACATTTATTTGTACCTCCATTATCTACAAAAGACAAAGTTTTTTTTCAAATTTGAAAACAGGCAGTGGGTAAACAGCCTGCTACTTGCTATAGAATCTGCCTGCTGTCAGTCACAAGGAGAGAGCAAAACTGATAGGGAACTAGTCCCTCAGCTTCCCCGTTAGGCTCTGCCCACTGTCGGCATCACTGGGTGCTGGGATACTCTGACAACATCCTTAGCAACCAGTGACAGATGGGGAGGAGGTAGCTGCCACAAACATGCTGTTCTGCAACATGGCGTTCAGAGATAGGCATTCTGCCTGTCCATTATAGTTGGTCTTAATTAATTCCAGTTTCCTTTTTTACTAACTGGAAGTAGTTACCGTATTTATCGGAGTATAACACACACATTTTCCTCCCAAAAATGGAGGGCAAAACAGCAGTGCGTGTTATACGCCGATATATTAAACAAAAAAAGGGCAGGCAGCGCTGAAAGGCAGAGGGGGGCGGGGCGGGCTGGGCCGAGCAAAAGGAAGGACGAGCGGTCACTGTGATAGGAAGTCCTGCCTCCTATGATAGACAGAACAGTGGTCCAATGCCGGGACGTGTGATGTCTATGATAGGCGCCGGGACTTCCCTTCTTTTCTGTCTCGGCCCGCTCTGTGCAATGACGTTGGCGAGGCAGCAATACTGGGCATGGCGCTGGCGAGGCAGCAATACTGGACACGGCGCTGGCGAGGCAGCAATACAGGACACTGCGCTGGCGAGGCTGCATTGTTGGACACTACGCTGGTGAGGCTTCATTTATGGAACTGCACTGATAAGGCTGCATTCATGGGCACTGGTAAGGCTGCATTTGATGAAAAAAAAGTTCTGAGTTCAAAGCTGTTTATTTTAAATTTAAGCTTTTTTCCTAAAATGTACCTCCTAAAATTGAGGTGCGTGTTATACGCCGAAAAATACGGTATCTTAGAATTTGGTGCATTCAAAGTGCCACTTTATAAAAGTGGTTCGATAAACTACCACCTGAATCTGCAGCATGTGTCAGTATAGCTACCCAAATGGGCAGCATAGATTTTTTTGTATCTGGGCAGGCCATTTAAAGAGTCATAGTACCAGAAAAGTGATGTTAGGGATTTACTGAATTCCCCCAAACGCCCCTATACATCTGGATGTAGAATATTCAAATGTAACCTGAGAAAAAATATTTTGTTTTCTAAAATGTTACTTGGGACAAGCTATTGGGTATATGCTACATATTAAAAAAGGAAGTAAATACATTAAAGCTAAACATAAGGTGAAAAAAGTTCCAGTGTCCCCCCCTTCACGCCTTGCTTCCCTTTTGGTAATTAGGAGCAGCATCTGCTCTATTTTCTACTTTAGTTCTCCCCAAAGACTTTGAAGTTGCTTTCAGTCAATTTCTAGCAGCTTGCAGTACCTGGTGTTTGTTTACGTTAGAAGTCTGACAGCCTGCTAAGATTCTGCTTTAATAGAAAATGAAAGGAGCTGTGATCTCAGTGTCTTTTTGTTGTAAACTTTGAAAATTCATTAATCCACAATGCTTAAAGCCACAGAGGTTAATGAAGGCTGGTTTTCAAATGCTTGTTACAGGCAGGTCTGAAGAAATGCTGTAAAGTAAGAATGCTTTCAAAAAATTATATTTTAATTGTTTTCTATCAATTTTCAGAATGCAAAGTTAGAAAGCCGAATAAAAATCTAAATCAAATCAATATTTGCCCTAACTACAGTGTGTTTTCAAACTAACATCAGTTCTTACACTTGCACACTTTGTACACTTGCACAAAGTCAGGAATTCTGTAGGATTAGCCAGGTGTATGATTTCCTCCCCCCCCCCCCCACATTTTTTTTTTGTTCTCATCAACACCTTTATTTTTTTCTTTTTCAGTATACGTTGTGTCACATCATGCTTTTCTACACATATTTGTGACATAATTTGGTGTCAAGTTCATATGATTCTCACTTTCAGGTAAATCTTTTGATATTTACCACCCATCTTCATCATCACTATCACCATCTTTTCCACTAGTTTTCACACTCATGGTTTTGCACAAACCCTTGATGCACTTTTTTTTTTTATCCATGTGGCTTTATCAGCCACACCTTCACCTAGCACAACTAATTAATCTTTTAATACACTATTTATTTTCTGATTCTGGCTACAAGGCTTTTTAAGTTAATTGCCTCAGATGCATCCATCTATGAGACTATTCTGCTGGATAGCCCCCCTTTTTACCCACTAATTTATATAAATCTTTTTGACATTCTATTTTCATTTTCCATATTGGGTAACATCTTTGCAGGTAAATCTCCCACTGTCCCTCAAGTTCCTCTGAACGTGACTCCTTGTAAGCCAGTTTTCCCTCATTACCCGCTCTGGATGCTCGGAGGACCTTTCTAGGATGATTTCGGACTAATAAAAAGTTTCTGGCAAAAAGACACTCATTGGTGTAATGGTAAATATACAGGCTACACTTTTTTAGCCACTTATTGATATGTTTTGTATACTGTATTTCTAATATTCACAATGTATTTTATAGACATCACATACCCCCTGAGGAAGACCACCACAGAATAGATCGAAACGCGTTGGGGCATCAACTTGTTGGTTGTGATTGTTTTATTCATGCATTGTCTTTTTTCTATGCCCTTTCAATGGGTTTATATTGTAACCAGAGCTCATATTTTCCTTCTATATGGAAATCTTTTAATTATTGTTAATACATTAATAATTATACATTTTTGATCTCAAGAATTATTTCCTGCTAAAAAAAACCCTGGGGGAACTTTTCCCTTTTTTTCCTTTACAAGTAGTGTGAGGAGTGTAGCCCTCTCCCTTTTCATGTGTTTTAATCAATCATACCAAGCAGGTGCTAATGATCATGTAGTTTTAAACACCTTAATTACTTGAAACAGAAACTGCTGTGTACAAGGCTCAAAACTGGGTGAGGAACAGCCAAACCCTGCTACTAAGCTGAGGTTGTGGAAGACCGTTTCATGTCACAGGTCATAAGCCATGGCAAGACCGAGAACAACAAGACACAGGGTAGTTATACTCCATCAGAAGAAATCTCCCAGGCAAAGATTTCAAAGCAGACTGGGGTTTCAAGATGTGCTGTTCAAGTTCATTTGAAGAAACACAGAGAAATGGGCATTATTGAGAACTGTAGATGCGGTGGTGGGCAAAGGAAACTTAATGAAAGACACATCATGCTTACTTCCCCTCAACATTTGAAGATATCCAGCAGTGCCATCAGCTCAAAACTGGTTGAAACCAGTGGGACCCAGGTACACCCTGATACTGTCCAGGGAAGTCTGGCCAGCAGTGGTCTTCATGGAAAAATTGTGACCAAAAAGTCTTACCTCCGACATAGAAATGCGACTCCACTATGCATGAAAACATAGGAACTGGGGTGCAGAAAATTGGCAGCAGGTGCTCTGGAGTAATGAGTCAAAATTTGAAATATTTGCCTGTAGTAGAAGGCAGTTTGTTTGCCGGAGGGCTAGAGAGTGGTACACTAATGAGTATCTGGAGGCAACAGTAAAGCATGGTGGAGGCTCCTGGCAAGTTTGGTTCTGCAAAAGGAGTTGAAGTTTTGGTTAGGATAATGGTATCCTCAATGCTGTGAAAATACAGGTAGATACTTATTCATCATGCCATACCATCAGGGAGGTGTGTGATTGGCCCCAAATTTATTCTGCAGCAGTGCAACAACCCCAAAAATACAGCCATACCATTAAGAACTATCCTCAGCGTAAAGAGGAACAAGGAGTCCTGAAAGTGATGGTTTGGCCCGCCCCCCTCCACAGAGCCCTGATCTCAACATCATTATGTCTGTCAGGAATTACATGAAGAGATAGAAGGATTTAAGGCAGCATACATCCACAGAACATCTGTGGTTAGTTCTCCAAGATGTTTGGAACAACATACCTGCCGAGTTACTTCAAAAACTGTGTACAAAAGGTGATCACGCCAAATATTGTTTGATTTTTATTTCTCTTCTTTTCATTTACTTTCCATTTTGTTAATTGATAAAAATAAACTATTAACACCTCTATTTCTGATACCTTTCCTAACTCACAGCGTTTTTTCACACCTGCCTAAAAATTTTCATAACAAAGGTGGAGATCTGGTGACTGTGGACTCCATTGGAGTACACTGAACTCATTGTTGTGTTGAAGAAACCAGTTTGAGATGATATGAGCTTTGTGACAACATGGTGCATTATCCTGCTGGAAGTAACCATAGGAAGATGGGTACACTGTAGTTGTAAAGGGATGGACATGGTCATCAACAATATGCAGGCCATGGTTTTTAAACGCTGCTCAATTGGTAATAAGGGGCCCAAAGCATGCCAAGAAAATATCCCCCACACCATTACACCACCACCAGCCTGAACTGTTGATACAAGGCAGGATGGATCCATGCTTTTATGTTGTTTATGCCAAATTCTGACCCTACCATGTGAATGTCGCTGCTGAAATCGAGACTCATCTGACCAGGCAACATTTTCCAATCTTTTATTGTCAAATTTTGGTGAGCCTGTGTGAATTGTAGCCTCAGTTTTCTGCTCCTAGTTGACAGTGGCACCCAGAGTGGTCTTCTGCTGCTGTAGCCCATCTTCTTCAAGGTTTGATGCGTTGTGCATTTAGAGATGGTATTCTGCATACCCTGGTTGTAACGAGTGGTTATTTGAGTTACTGTTGCCTTTCTATCATCTAGAAAGGCAACAGTAACTGCCCATTCTCCCCTGACCTCTGACATCAACAAGGTATTTTCCTCTACACAACTGCCGCTCACTGGATATTTTCTCTTTTTCGAACCATTCTCTGTAAACCCTAGAGATGTTTGTGCATAAACATTTCAGTAGATTGGCAGTTTTTGAAATACTCAGACCAGCCCATCTGGCACCAACAACCATGCCATGTTCAAAGTCACTTAAATCCCCTTTCTTCCCCATTCTGATGCTCGGTTTGAACTTCAGCAAGTTGCCTTCACCACGTCTAGATGCCTAAATGCATTGAGTTGCTGCCATGTGATTGGCTGATTAGCAATTTGTGTTACCAAGCAATTTAACAGGTGTACCTAATAAAGTGGCCAGTGAGTGGACGCAGGATAGGTTAAAGTGATATTAAATACTTCTTAAGCCTCTCAGCAGCTGATTTAATCATTTTGGAACATTTTTATCTTTTCATTTTTACCTATGTTCCTGTTTGGTTTAAGCAGGCGCCATAACAAGTATCCCAGGTTTCCTGTTTTAGGTGGTTCCTTTCTCTCACAGCATCCTTTGGAGTCATCCTTGCATGCAGGAACTAGAGTTGTATCTCCCTACACTGCACACAGCCCCATAACCAAGAATGGCAAGGCACTCCTCTGCTCCTCCTCCCCCTCCATTCTCCATGCTAACAGATTGACTGGGGACTTCACTGTCCACTGGTCTTTCTTGTGAAGATCAGAAGTTCAGGGAGGCAGCACTAAGAGACCAGGAGCCAGCAGCACTGAAAGTTGTAAACTGCAAGAGCTGGGGTGAAAAAAAATAAAAATAAATAAACACTGAAGGTTTAGTGCCAGTTCACACATATGCGATATCAGACATTGCATGTGATTCACAGCGCACTGCTCTGCAAATCACATGCGATGTCTGTGGGTTGCGAATTCAGCCCAGATTGTATTTGGATCAAAGTTGCACAGGACCCTTTTTTGGTCCGTACCAGAATCGAATTGCATGGGTGTTCACACCTATGCGATCTGATTCATGTATGAACTGACAGTTCTTGCTGCGATATGCGAACTGATCTGGGGGTGTCATTTTCTTTGTATTGACACCCCTAGTGATTTTCATACGTCAGTGTGAACTGCCTGCGAGTCGAGTGCGATGCAGGAACTTGCAGTGGATTCGCAGAGTTCCCGCATTGCATACGTATGTGTGAACTGGGACTAAATACTACTTTAAGTGCCGGTTCACACTTGTGCGGTTTGCGAGATCGCATGTAATTCGGAGCGCACTGCTCCTTCATTACATGCGATCTCATGTGCGGATACGAGTTCAGCCATACACTTTGTATGGCTGAATTTGTAGCGCATCCGCAGCAAACTCGCACATGAGGCTTTTTTCGAGCCGCATCAGAATCAGATCGTATAGTGGTTCACACTTGTGCGATCCGATTCTGTGCAAACTTGCAGATCGCACTGCGATATGCGATCGCAACTGGGGGTGTCGTTAACTTTTAATTGACACCCCCTGCGTATCGCATATGGCAGTGTGAACTGCCAGATGTGCGGATGCGATGCGGGAACACGCTGCATATTTGCAGCGTTCCTGCATCGCACAAGTGTGAACCGGCACTAAATGTTTTCTTTTCCTGTTCTTTGAAGGTCTCATTTTCATGAATGTAATGACAAAAGATCTGTTGCCTCTTTTGTCATATCATTGTTTTTATGAAACTTATTTTTTCATACCAAAATATTTCATCTTTCTCAAGACCTTATTTTTTGCTAGCAGACTGCATCTGTGTTTGAATGACAGTTGCATTATGGGCCTGTCATGTTTAGAGAGGGTAAAACCTCAGCCTGAGTAGTAAATGTGTTGCCTTTTGATTTGCAATTGTTTTTTTTTTTTTTTCTTTTTGGAACTTTTCAGAATCTTTTACTATGTGTGCAGGGGCTAATCATTCCATCACTTGTGTGTGCTCTTTCCTGTCTGTTTTCCCCTGTTTGACGCCCATGAATCCCTTTTAAGTGCCTGTGACAGATTAGAGCTGTCATCATTAGCATAGGTTTTTCTAGGGGCGGTTAGGCTCATAACTGCAGTCTGTGTTTGTTCACCAAGGTGTTTAAATTATTGCACTGTCAAATTTCATTCAGTGTAAGCTGTGGCTTATTTAGCTCTTTCAATTGCCAGTTCTAGTTAGTCAACCAGACAGGGTCTTCTACCAGTGTGTGTGTTCTCTGGAGAATACCAAGCTTGAAGGCCATTTTTAAAAAGTGTTTTGTATTGATACTCAGCAAGTACAAGGACAAGGACAATTGTCTGGAAATGTAAAATGATAATTACTGCAGTTTATAGAATTGTTTTGATGGAAGAAGCAGGAAAAAAATAGAACGCCATCTGCGGGCATGCTGATTTTCTAAAGATGTATGCTGAACCAGGGAACTTTTGTTGCTTTGAATATCAGGTGCTGGGGAATGCCCTATTTTAAAATAAAAAAAAAAAACTTTGCATGTACTTGAGTGTTGAAATGACCACAGGTTAAGTGGTCTGCTGTAAAAATTGCTTCTAAATAAAATTGACTCCTATAACGCATGGTGTCAGATTTAGATTATCTGTGTGTTTTATGGTCCTCAATTCCTTTTGTAAATAGTTCTAGCAAAAGTATAACATTTGTTAAACAGGATGCAAGTTTGTAGCCCCAGTGGTACAAATATTTTGTGTAATAATGTCAGTACTGTGATTATTAGTGGTATGTAGAACGTATTCAGAATGGAGCTGTGTGGAGTATATAACATACTGCACAGTGTACAGAATGAGAATGTCATGTACAGTCCAGGATAAGGAAAGGTCACCTCTCCATATGCTTCTCAGGTCAGGCATAGACAGAGCAAATTTCTTTCCACCAACCATGGGAATCTCTTCCACTTGAGCAGTTGTGTTCTGCGGGTGGGGGAAGCCGCCCCGCTGGGAGAGCACTAGCATTCATTGCATGTAAAAGCAGGCAGGCTGGTTGTACCCAAGTTCATTGATCAATCAACTTGGGTACATTCAGCCTGCCCATACATGGTTTGAACAACCAATGGCCGGCTTAACTCAAAGTTCCCGTTCCAGTGGATGAGCAGGAAGACACTTGTCAGACTACAGACAGATCAGTTAATTCTAGCCAGTAGGTTTCATTTTTTTTCCAGGCTTCTCCATGTCATGATGTTCTACCCACATTAGTTTAATGCCACTCTCAGTGTTTTTACACAGGGGTCCCCAGGCTGATGTGCGGTACATATGATCTTCTAAACTAGTCCACCAAGCATAGAGTGTTTGCTTCTACGTGGAGACAGTTATATTCTCTGCAGGCTCTTATAGCGTGTATGACTCCTGCATAGGTGTTCAGCAACCTAGATGTGAGTACAACAATTCTTACTCTCATTAGCAACACTATATCCAGCAATTTATTTAATTACTACACCATAAGGCCCCTTTTAACATGGCCATTCCAATCAGGTCTGTCAGTTTAGTTTTTTAGTTGGAACACCCATCTACCTCCAAGTCAGTCCAGGTCTAAAAAAAAGAAAAGGACTGCATACTTTTTGGTTTTTGTAAACCAGATCAGAGTTGGCCTGATTTAGGGTTCTTTCACACACTGTGTCCGTTAAACGGACTCCGCTTTTCTCAGCGGGGGATCGATCCACCGATCCACCGCTGAGCAGGAGAATGACAGCTGTTCTCCGCACTGTGTGCGAAGACACAGCTGTCACAGCCCCATACATCTCTATGGGGGAATTGGATGGGAACGGACCGTCGGTCCCATCCGATCCGCTGGACGGATGGAAAATAGGGTTTCCATCCGTTCAAATTTGACTGATCGGATGTCAGCGGACATGTCTCTGCTGACATCCGATGCCCCACAGGAATGCATGGGGGGACCGTTCAGATCCGCCAAAAAAACAAACAGGTGGATCTGAACAGTCCGCCTGTGTAAAAGGGGCCTTAAACAGACAGATGGGTGGGGTTAGAACTGCCCTATTAGATGCCCAATTCCTGGCAAAAACAGAAAATAGATAAGTGGCGGTTGGTGCATTGGGGCGCAGGGGCACCGCCCCCCCCATCCATGTGTCCAGCCCCCTAATCTACAAGCGGGGCGCCGGACGCATGGAATTCAATGGGGCTTTTTTTTTTTTTAACATGTGATTAGAGCCAGAGGCTCTGAAGGCTAGAAAAAAAAGGGTGGGCTCGGGGCGCAGAGCACTGCGCCCCGAGCCCACCCAGTTGTGTGACAATAGCGAATTAATATTCGCTATTGTCACACGGATCCTCCTCCTGGCCCGTTTCCCAATTGGCTGAAAGGAGAAGCCGTGCCATTGGCCATGGAGGATGAGAGAGGAGACGCAGAAGACAGGGGGAAGAAGCCAAAGCCGTCGCCACCTGCCCTCCTTCCAAAAATCCAGGCAAGTGTGGTCGGGGGGGGGGAGGTGGGCAGTATGGTGCGGTCTGTCTGCTGCCTCCCCCCCTGGCCTGGCCCATGGAGCACCAGCTGCCACTGATTCTTAAGATACTTTTTTGTGAGGGTTTGATTAGGTCAGTTCCCTCAGATAGTAGCATCCCTTCATTACTTCCCACTAGGCAAGATCGTATATATATATGAACAATGCAAATTCGCAACCATGTATATATGCACAATTTATAGCCTTCAATTTTAATGTTTGCATTAAAAAATACTTTAGTTCTGCTTCAACATTATCCATTAATATTCACTAATTTAAGGCTTTTCTTTACTATTGTAGAAACTGTATAAATTGGAAGCTTAGAAGATTAGAAATAACTGCAGATGCTTTTCTCTGAATCTAAACTGCGGTCTGACAGGTGTAGGCAGTTAAAAGACCAAGCTATTTCTTCAGGTAATTCATTTCAGTGTAACACAATCAACAGGAGGTTTTATTAACCCACTATGAACAATTCTCAGTATTCAATGCAACCATCAGCCTGAAAAAATGGATACTGATATATTGTGATTATCATGGAATCTTTAAATATAATCTGATGCTGAACTAGATCCCTTAAAGTGGTTCTAAAGGCAAGACTTTTAGTTTTATTTTTTACCTTTAAAGCATTCCCTACTTTAAGGTAAAAAGTCCTAGTATTTGTATCGCCCCCCCCCCCCCTTATCTCCCTTTTTACTTACTTAAATCCTATCTCATTACAGAGCTTTGCCTTAGTGCAGCAGTGTTGCTCTTTCTTCCTCTTCTCACAGAGCAATTGAAGTTATTGACTCCTAATGCTGTCAACCAAATCCTGAGAGGGGGAAGTGAGCTGAGTCACGCTGTGTGTGTCTATAGCCACGCTGTGTGTGTCTATAGACGTGCATAGCCCCGCTAGGGAGCAAGCCCTCAGGTGTACCTCCATAGGAAGTGGGTTCCTATGGGGGCACACTGAGAAGAAGAGGAACTTAGAGTGTTAATAGGGGACTCCAGAAGAGGGGGTTCAGGGCCACTATATTGCACAGAGCAGGTAAGTATAACATGTTATTTTAGAAAAAATATATAAGCTTTTCAACAACTTTAACCCTCATTGCCTGGAAAATACATTTGGTGCACACTTTAACAATCCCAGAATTTGTCTTAAAGAGAGAGTAGGTGGCTTCAGTAGGGTACTATTCAGTGATAGGAGAGTAAAAGCACAGATGATTTAGGGTACTGCTTTTATTGACGTTTTCGCTTACAATAAACAACCAGGGGCAATCAAGCACAGTATTAAAGGGTACATAATATAGTTCTAACATGTGCATGTGTGTTTGTGTGTATACATAGCACATTCAGACATGTGTGCAAATTTCTGCTTGAACTATATTGATACTTATAAACAGAAGAGTATTTACAACCAGTGATGTGAATGTACAGGCTGAAATAAAGTGATTGTAAAGCTAAATTATTATTTTTTTTATTAAAATAGTAAACGGGTTATACTTTCCTTCTCTGTGCACACAGTGTATTGCACAGAGTGGCACTGAACCTCCTCTTCTGGGGTCCCCCTCCAGGGCTCTAGACTACTTCTCTTCTCTTCTCATACGGGCTCAATCCTGAGCCGAGCTGTGTGTGTCGATAGACCACACATCGCCGCTTGGCCCTGCTTCTGCTCCCTCCTCACTGGACTTTAGAACTACTTTAAAGTACTTTAAAATACTATTCATACAGCAAAACCACTCTATATTTCCTTAAATATTCCCAGTCAAGACTGATTCATGTTCTCATTCACACACAGTGTGGTGACCGGTGTTTTCCTGCACTGGATAAATCACAGCCAGGGCACATTAAAAGTGCCTTGTTCACACTTCAATGCAGCACAAAGGTGTTGCAGTGAGCTGTGGTAAAATGCAGACATGCTGCCTTTTACTGCAGCTCACGGGTAGGCACCTCGTGTCACCATACAGCAGTGCACAGCACCAGACTGCTGTGTGGAGACATGAATGAAGTGTCACTTTCTGATAGCTGCTCTCGCTCTAAAATGGACAAACTTCTCTGATCAACAAACTTCTCTGATACTACTAGTAATAGTAAGTTAATAACGTAATAGTCCTGCTGCTGTATTTAGCTTGTGCTCTTTTAGTCTATGAATGGCCTATGTTTTTAAAACAGTGTTTTAGGTGTTTGACACATAGGGGTCAATTCACTAAGAGATAAATACCGCATAATCTTTTGAGTTAAAACAACACATGCAGTATTTATCTCTAAAGTAGTCTATTCAGCCAATTTCCAAATGCTTCAGTAAGGTAGAAACAATCTGACTTGGAGCATCTGCTCTAGACCAAATGCTTAGGGAAGCCTACCTCGGTGCTGTACATCTCCTATTGGTCTCCCTTCCTGACCTCTGTACCCTTCGACAGAGGTGGCTGAGGGACATCCCTGACCTGGATGATGAGGACTGGGAAGATATCTGGGACCTTCCCTTTCGCCATTTGGTCTCCTTAAGAGACATGCCCATGCAAATCAAAATTAGGCCTCCCAAGAGTGCTGGTGGTGAGACCACTCTCCTGGGGATTTTTTGCATATTTTAGGAGTTGCCCTGCGATGGCTATAATACAAGGAGAAGGTGATCTCCTCCACTGTCAATACAATTGCTAAGATCTCTTTAGTACCCAATATGAATCTCCCTACTATTGGGGTTGGAGGAGAAGTTGCTTCCCATGGTCATGGGATGAATGAAAAACATGGCATGCACCCCCCCCCAAAATCCACACCAGACCCTTATCTGTGCATAAAGCCCAGTAGGTTATCCTAACACGCATCAACTGCGATTCCTCAGAAGAACACTCAAAGCCATCTCCAAAGTCAAATATGGCGATCTTATGATCTGTGGTGATTTCAAGTTGACATCCAATCCGGAGATGGACACTTCCTCCTCTCCGAACAACAGAAGGACTTCTTTACAGGGTTTGTTCCATAAGGAAAGTTTGTACGATGTTTGGAGGTGTCTCCACGCATCTGAGAGAGATTACACTTTCTACTCCTCCAGACATCGTGCATACTCAAGGTTGGATATGTTCGTTTCTGATTGGCGACTTCTGGGGATGATCTCATCCGCGGCCATCAAGGATATCACATGCTCTGAGCATGCTGTGGTGGAGGTGACCGTGGATGAGGGAATCCCCAGGGGGGCTAATTCTGTATGGCGTTGCAACATTAGAAACCTACAGTCCGATATGTGTAAAAAACATATTTCCCAACATCTTACTGAATTCTTCCAACTAAACGCAAATTCGGTATCAGACCCTTTGAGCCTCTGGGAAGCACACAAGGCCTACATGAGGGGAATCTGCATAAAGCAGAGCTCTAAACTTAAGAAGAAATATAATCAAAAACTCTCACACATCTTATCTCAAATTCATGACCTTGAATCCAAAACAAAATTCTCCTAGACTCAAAAATTACAAAAACTTTGGCAAACCTAAGAATAGAACTTCGTTCTATCCTATTGGAAAAGAGCGATATCCAATTTAGAAAACTTAAGTTAACATACTACGCCCAGTCCAACAAAATAATTAAAACCTTAGCAAATAGGCTTAAATCCCGACAAACCAAATCTAGGATCTCCCATCTTACTCAGTCACAAACAAATAACAAATTAACACATCCCCAAGCAATAGCAGATGAATTTGCTGACTATTACTATTCACTTTATAATTTGGAGTCAGATCCCACAATCCACAAACCCATAAATACAGATATTTCAGCCTTTCTAGAAAATCTTAATCTGCCCCGTCTCTCTGATACCCAACTCCAAATGTTTAATGCACCCATGACTGTTGACGAAATTCGAAAAATAATAACTTCCTTACCTCAAGGCATATCTCCAGGCCCAGATGGCTTCCCAAGTGAGTACTACAAACTATTTCAAAACACCCTCACGCCATTTCTACTTGATGTATTCCAAAAAGCGGTTGAAGTGTCATCATTCCCAAAAGAAATGCTAGGAGCATACGTGACCACCATCCCCAAACAGGGGAAAGATCCCTCGAAACTCGGAAACTATAGACCAATCTCACTGTTAAATACAGACCTCAAAATATTTGCTAAACTTCTGGCAAAACGCCTGCAGAAGGTACTACCCTTTCTAATCCGGAAAGATCAGTTGGGATTCATTCCCGGGCGTCAAACGTCAGACGCAACTAGGAGAATTGTAAATGTCCTTGATATAGCGGGAAAACGTTGGACGCCTTCTCTGCTGCTTACACTAGACGCAGAGAAGGCGTTTGACAGGATCAATTGGATGTATATGTCATCCGCCCTACGTAAATTTGGCTTGGAAGGCAATATCTATTCAGCAATTATGGCACTCTACTCCCAACCTACACCTAAAGTTTTCACATCTGGAACGCTTTCCAAATCCTTTAAAATTACAAACTGCACAAGACAAGGATGCCCTCTTTCCCCAACGATCTTCAGCCTATCCATTGAGCCTCTAGCCGAAGCAATAACAAATTCTCCCAACATACAAGGCTTCACCATTGGTGACACAGAACACAAGATTACTTTGTTCGCAGATGACATTATCTTGATGTTGACGTCTCCAGAATCATCCCTTCCTGCAGCCCACACTATCCTTACATGTTTCAGTAAGATCTCTTACTATAAAGTAAATAATTCCAAATCGCTGGTCCTGAATCTAAATGTTAGTCCTGACAAAAAAGAACATTTGCTAGAAAACTGCCCTTTCTCATGGACAGATGAGAAAATATCTTACTTAGGAATTACCATCACACCTCGCACCTCTGACCTTATCCATTCAAATTTAAAACCCCTAAAGCAAAAAATCTGTGAAGACCTTAATAACTTCTCAAAAATTGACCTAACATGGGGAGCGAGAATGGCGGTAATAAAAATGACCATCCTTCCTCAAATTTTATACTTATTTAGAGCTTTACCCGTCCCCATGCCCAAAACACAGTTGAATGCCCTTACAGGTATTATTAGGAAATGTATATGGTCAGGGAAAAAAGCCTGCATAGCCTTCGATGTACTCACTGCACACAAATCCATGGGAGGAGCTGGACTACCAAACTTACAAGCTTATTGGTGGGCCTCCAGGTTAGACCAAATAAAAAATTGGTGCACCAGTAGTGAAACCCCACTATGGGCATTAATTGAGGAAGATTTGGTGCCGACTAAAAGCCTAACACTCATGCTTCAGTGTGATTTATGGATACCTTGGAACTGGCCCAACATTCCCATCACAGTCAAAGCTTCTCTGCAGCTTGGAGAGCTATTTCCAAACTAACACCCACAGTGAACCTTTTCCACGCCTGTGATATTCCCATCAAGATATTAGAATCTAAATTTAAAAAACTTAATGTCACTAAGTTAGGTGATCACGGTCTATCACTCATAAAACAACTCTACAGTAATTGTAGACTTAAAGATAAAGAAGAAATTATCCAGGAATTCTCCCTCCCTCATGACCTGTCACTCACCATCTCTAAGATAATTTTCACTCTAGCTAAACATCCAATATCAGAACTACTAACTAATTCCCAAACATGGAATTTCATCTCCACTGTACCACCCCTAACTAAAGGTATATCCCTCTTTTACTCCTACCTTACATCTGATTCCCTTAAAACTAAATCGCCACATATGCTAAAATGGGAGAAAACGCTTAATCACTCCTTCACCCTAAAGCAATGGCAAATTGCGATCAATTCAACCCACAAATTATCACATTGTACAAATCATTGGGAAATGATGACAAAGATTGTAAATAGATGGTATTTCACTCCCTTTAGGTTATCCAAAATAAACCCCTCCCTTTCACCACTATGCTGGAGAGAATGTGGTAGAGTGGGCACTTTACAACACATTCTCTGGGAGTGCCCTTCCCTCACAAGCTTTTGGAAAGCAATTTTCAATTGTATGGCATCTATCACTGGAATCTTAACTCCGCCCAAACCAGAGTTGGCATTACTGAATCTAAATATTGAATAATACCCACTGACGTATAGACAAATGGTTGTACATCTCCTTTCGGCTGCCAGAATTTTAATATTACGTAAGTGGAAAACCACCGACACCCCAAATCTTTCTGAAGCAATCACCCTGGTTAATGAGAACTATAAGCTAGAAAAAGCTTTACCCTTAACGCATTAACCCATCACAAATTTCAAAAAGCTTGGTCGGAGTGGCCCTACTTAACACCTGATATTAGAAGCTTATAGTGTAACTCTTTGTTTTGCTTAGTTCTACTCATTCTGATCCTGTGGAGGATGAGGGTTGTCGACAATCCGTGGCTTGGTGACATTGTTCCCCTATGGGTTCTAGGTCGGGTGGTTCGACGCCTCTCTTCTCCTCCCTTCATCAGAATAAACTTTATTAACCTTTACATGCATGATGCCTAAGTACTTGTACGAAGCTAATACTACTGTTTGAACACTGTATTATCCACTTTTTGATATTGTTCTACCTTGTTGTGGTTATTTTTCTATATCACATTCTGTTAATGTGATTTTCTGGTTTTCATCTGTATTTGAAACTCAATAAAAAATTTATCGATTGAAAAAAAAAAAAAATCTCACAGGTGATCAAATACCACTAAAAGAAAGCTCTATTTGTGGGAAAAAAGGACGTAAATTTAGCTTGGGTACAGCGTCACACGACCGCTCAATTGTCCGTTAAAATAACGCAGTGCCGAATCGCAAAATAGGGCCTGGTCAAGAAGGGGGTAAAATCTGCCAGGGCTAAATTGCTTCATTTTGACTTTTCTGACACCATCTATGGCTAGCATTAGTAATATATCACATTTAAAAATCCCACACCGAATACATGAACATTTTACTGTGGATGTCTTATTAGTATGAAATGAAGCAACATTGCCACAATTTGGCTTAATATCCAGTGTCTAGGAAACTGATTATATTTATTTTGTTGAATGTGCTAAAGTTTGATAGTCTTTTTTTTTATTTCTTGCTCTGAGTAAACCTTATCCTTTCATGGCTTGTCTGTGTGAATCAGTGTCAAATAATTCTTGACTGCTATGTTTTAACCAAACTTATAATGTACAAAATAAAATACCATCTTTGGAAATTGAGGAATGCAAGTAGGAAAATTACCTGCAGGATGTGGCTGCTTTGTAATCAGATTGCAAGTGACACCTCTCAAATTGTTCCATATGAGCACATAGACCTGTGCAAGTAAATCTTTAGAAGAGAATGGGAATAATTCCACAATCTGGATATTTAAGAGGTTTTAGAAATATATTATTGACACTCTAACTTAAAGCCGAGCTCCAGCTTTTCCTCCCCAAAAAAACAGATGCATTGTGCATGTAAATAAATTACAATCCCACTGTCGGTTTCTCATTATCTTCAGCAGGTTTCTGTGTCTGTGATGCCACTCCTCCTCCTGGCTGAATTCCTAAGTTCTCTGACTTCTTGTTTCCTTGCTAAGCCAGTCCTGATACTATATGTCCCATGATCCTTTGATCCGCTGTCATTTCAGGGCTGGCTATGGGAGTCACTTGTAGCAGTTGTGGGAGTTGATGGGGGGGGGGGGGGTCTAAGGGCTACTGAGGGTGTTTCTGGGCCTTCATGAGGGTGGTGATTAGGGGAAGATTGGAATTGTATCATCCCCACCCACACTCACAACAAAAGCAACGAGCAAGAAGTGGGACTTTAGTCAGAAAATTAAAGTGATTCTAAAGGCAACTTTTTTTATTTAAAAAAAAAAATAATGAACATGTTATACTTCCCTGCTCTGTATAATGGTTTGTTATACTTTGCTGTTCTGTCTAATGGTTTGTTATTGTGACGGGAGTCACTTTGGTTCGGGGGGCCTGTGGAACCCAGCTTACCTTAGAGAGGTTGGGAAATCCCTCTCTCTTGACTTTTCATATTATTGCAGGAGTGTCTCATAGACCCTTGCTAGTTAGGCCGGATGGGGTTTGTTATTGTTAAGTACCTGCATTCCTTTGTTCTATTGTTGTTCTGTCTGCCTTAAGATAAACTTATTATGGGATGTATATGTGTATGTGGATTGGCTGCTAAGGGGGAGGGGTTGTCCCACAATGTATATCTGTTTGTGCCTGTGTTTCAATAAAGAGTTAGTTGCTTTCAGATCCATACAAGCTAAGTTCAGGCTAGTTTTTGTATGTACGGCGGCTGGAATCTCTATATATGTCCAGACTGGAGGAAGCTGTATACTGACGGAAGCCCGTAAGTACAGTGTGGGTCGCCGGTCCTGTTACACTGGTTGGCAGTGGCAGGATGCTTCCTGCAGTCTGGGACATCCAAATATGTACTGGGATCCAAGGTCCGGATAACAGAAGAGGAGAGGTACAGATATCCACTGCCATGGAAGAGGAATTCGGAAGGAGGTTGCGAGAGATGCGGATACAGCACAGGGGACCAGTGTCAGAGAAGGTCCTGCTAGGATGGTATGATTTAATCTGCTTTGAACTCTGGAAGGAAACGCTAGCCCGTGAGCAGCGACACCAGGGAAAAACCCTCCCCTCCATTCAGGAAAGGTACTGGTCGCAGTATGGATTGTGGGTGCTGGTTTTGGGAGATCAGCCGCACCAGGAATGGAAAGCTGAGTTAAGCAGGCTTGTCCAGGAGGAGATACGATTGGACGAGAGGTACAGAGCTCTCCGCTGGTATGTAACCCAAGTGTGCCCATGGACAGTGGACGACAGCCCGACGGAAGGCTTTGGCTCTGGCGGCCTGGGACTGTCATTAGAGAAGTTGTCAGAGGACCCTAACTTTGGGAGCAATTTGGACTGGCGATTAGAGGAAATATGGATTCCAGAGAAAAGATCCTGAACATTTTGGAAGTGCTCTGGGCACTGGAAGATATTGAGATTCTGGCCATTCAGGAATGGGAGCTGGAGATCGCCTAAAGACGGCTGCTAGACTCTGCTCAGCTCCAGCCATCATTACTGGGAGAGGAGATTGTAGGTCTCTCATCCCAGCAGCAGCAAACATCACTGGGAGTGGAGACGGTTGGTCCCCCTACCCAGCACCAGCCAGCGTTACCGGGAGAGGAGATTGTAGGTACCTTGTCCCAGCAGCAGCCAACAGCACTGGGGGTGGAGACGGTCAGTCCCACTACCCAGCACCAGCCACGGATTACAGATTTATCTGACTTTTCATCGGAGGATGATATGGATGATAAATCATCTGCCAAAGTGTTGGCACTGGGCCCGAATACCAGCAGCCCGTGCCTTGGACTTTCAGCAATTCCAGTGACTGAGGATTTAATAGACTTTTCTGCTGAGGAGGAATGTTTCAGTGAGCTTACAGCAGAAGAGCGGGCATCCAGGCCTAGCACTGCTAACCTCTGCCTGCAACAATTGGTGGCCCAGGAAGATGTGTGTAAGGCCACTGACTTTTCAGTTTACTTCCCCGCGGAACAGCGGGCATCAGGGCCTAACATCACTGAGCTCTACCCAACACCAACAGCAGCTTCAGCATCCCTAAGAGAAGAGGCAGTCAGCCTTGCTACAACACCACTGACAGGGGCATGGGGTTTTCTGCCAGCAGCATCTGTGGAGTTACAAGAAACTTGTACAGCAGAAGAGCTGACAACTGGACAGAGGGTCCAAGACCTCTGCCCCATGCCTGCAGCATTTCCGGAGGCCCAGTGTGAGAAGGTGGAGGTCCCTCCCCAGCAGCAGATGGCGCCCCAGAATAATGACACCAACCCAGCAGAAGAGCTGGCAACAGGGCAGAGTGCTGCTGCCCTCTGTCCTCAACTAACAAAGGATGGGTTTCCTGAGAAATTGGATGAGACTACAGTCTTCACTTGCATACCCCAGGGATTCTGGGCAGTCGGCCCAGATCCCCAACAGCCTGACAAAGTGAGCCCAGCCAGCCTGGCTTCTCTCCAGCAGCTGAAAGGACTCCTAGGAGAAGGGCCAGTCCACACTTCTCCCAAGCGGCGAGTATGTTCTACGAGAGAGGCAGAGGTTGGCTGGGTGAGTAACGCTGTGTTCCAGACAATTTGTTTGGAGTACTGTGTGGGTACAGACATTGGGGGACGGGAACTATGGACTAACTTCGAAGTCAACCCGTTTGGGGTCTCCTCCTGCTTTAGTCTCCTTCGGAGAGGTGAGAGATGTGACAGGAGTCACTTTGGTTGGGGGGCCTGTGGAATCCAGCTTCCTTGCTCTGTGTAATGGTTTGTTATACTTCCCTGCTCTGTGTAATGGTTTGTTATTGTGACAGGAGTCACTTTGGTTGGGGGGCCTGCGGAACCCAGCTTACCTTAGAGAGGTTGGGAAGTCCCTCTCTCTGCCCCCTAGGCTCCTCTTATGTGTAAGTCACCCTATGTCTATTAGAGGCACAGTGTGGCCAAGGAAATGATGGACTTAATGGACACAGGATATTGTTTGGATTACTTAATTGGTTGGATTTCTTAATTGGGACAATAATATTTCTGAACAGTGTCCCTCAGGAAATATATGAAGATGAAACATTTTACTTTTCAGATTATTGCAGGAGTGTCTCATAGACCCTTGCTAGTGAGGCGGGTGGGGTTTGTTATTGTTAAGTACCTGCATTCCTTTGTTCTATTGTTGTTCTGTCTGCCTTAAGATAAACTTATTATGGGATGTGTATGTGGATTGGGGGAGGAGTTGTTCCACAGTGTATATCTGTTTGTGCCTGTATTTCAATAAAGAGTTAGTTGCTTTCAGATCCATACAAGCTAAGTTCAGGCTAGTTTTTGTATGTAGGGCAGCTGAAATCTCTATGTTCAGACTGTAGGAAGCCGTATACTAACGGAAGCCCACAAACACAGTGTGGGTCGGCGGTTCCGTTAGTTATACTTCCCTGCTCTGTGTAATGGTTTGTTATAATTCCCTGCTCTGTGTAATGGTTTGTTATAATTCCCCGCTCTGTGTAATGGTTTGTTATACTTCCCTGCTCTGTGTAATATATTTATATATTTCCCTGCTATGTGTAATATATTTATATATTTCCCTGCTCTGTGTAATGTTTTTTTATACTTTCCTGTTCTGTGTAATGGTTTGTTATACTTCCCTGCTCTGTGTAATGTTTTTTTTGTTATACTTCACTGCTCTATGTAATGGTTTTGCTGAAAGCAGCCCGATCTTTTTTCTTCCCCTACTGCCACTTGCTAAGAGGGCACTCATGAACACAACCCACAAGAAAACGCTCACTTCTGTTACCATTCATTTGCATGTGTGCACTTCTGAATGTACGGTAACCCACAAGAAAATGCAAACCATGCCATACTTTTCAAAAACATGCGGCAACGAGCTTTGTGCTTGTGTTACCATTTGTTTGCATCTATGCATTTCCAAATGCACAGCAAACTGCAAGAAAATGTATGCTTTTATGTGCGCTTAGAAAATGCGTGGCAATGCGCAGTGCGCTTGCATTACCATTTGTTTGCATCTGTGCGTATACAAATGCACAGCAAGCCGCAAGAAAACACATGCTTTATCATGTGTTGGAAAATGCGTAGTAATGTGTTAAAATTTAGGCTGCATTCACATCTGCACATTTCCAAACGAGTGGGAACCTGCACAGAAAATGTGTGCTTTGCTGTGCATTTTGAAACCCCGTGGAAACGCATGTCGTGCTTGGGTTACCGTTCATTCACATCTGCCCATTTCCGAATGCAGGGAAATTTGCAAGAAAAAGCATGCATTTTGTGTGTGATAGTGGCACTGAAAGTCATGTGACCTTCGTGTGGTGCCGTGTGTACCAGGGCTTTCCAAATGCATAGCATCCCTTCCAGCAGCATAGCTAGCTTTCACAACAGGCTGTGTATGAAGGCATGTAGGTGTGACTGGGTGGGACTGAATGCTAATTAGGATGTATTCATTCCCACCCACCATCAGAACTGTGAAGGAAGTTATATCATTTGCAGTCTGAAAAGACTACAGAGAGTTGTGTTCTAGGCTAGAGATGGAGCAGGAAGTGGCTATGGAAGGCATTCTGTCTACATTAGACAATGCAGAGCGTCACATGGTACAAAGCCCCAACTAAAACTCAGAATAGAAGAGGGTCTGCAGACAACAGAGCAACATGGGACAGAGGTATAATCTATCCAGGTCTAGTGAATAGAAAGTGGAGTTTAGCTTTTAAGTCTGACTGTGGCCAGGCTATGGGTATTCTAATCTATCATGCACATTTTTTTTAACAAATGGTACACAGTGGGCTTTTTACCAGGGTGGTAACAGATTTGTGTTAAGGAAGGTTGTGCTCAAAGAAGTGATTTGGGAAGAATTATTTCTGCTGGGAGGAGCTGGCTGCTAAGCAGTCTCTGACTATTTTAATAAAGTTCTTCTTTAACCACTCGATGACCGCGTAACGAACATTTACTGTGACAGGTTGGCTCTATTGCGCAAAAACACATACCTGTACGTAATTTCGTGCAATAGCACCTAGGTGGCGCCCGCATGCCACCGGAAACCCGATTGCGCACTGATTGGAGAGAGGGAGAGCCAATCAGCAGGTCACCCGTGATCGTTCCCGAGAGAGGCAGATCGGTGTTCTGACAGGGGAGAAGAGAAGTGTTCTGCTATGCAGGAACATGGATCTCTGTCTTCCCCCAGTGAGAGCAACCCCCACACAGTTAGTAAGCACCCCCTAGGGACACATTTACCCTTTTGATTGCCCCTGATGTTAACCTCTTCCCTGCCAGTGTCAGTACAGTAACAGTGCATATTTTTTTAGCACTGATCACTGTATTGGTGTCAATGCTGATCGCCGCCTTTACTAGTAAACAAAAAGAAAAGAAAAAAAAAAATTCCATAAAAATATCCAATAGTTTGTAGATACTATAACTTTTGTGCAAACCAATCAATATACGCTTACTGGGATTTTTTTTCTTTACCAAAAATATGTAGCAAGATACATATAATGAAGAAATTAGATTTTTTTTACATATTTTTATTGGATGTGTTTTAGAGCAGGAAGTTAAAAAAAATATATATATTTTTTTTAAATTGTTGCTTTTTTTGTTTATAGCGCAAAAAATAAAGACCACAGAGGTGATCGAATACCACCAAAAGAAAGCTTTATTTGACGGAAAAAAGAACATCAATTTTATTTGCGTACAGCATCGCACGACCGTGCAATTGTCAGTTAAAGTAATGCAGTGCCATATCGCAAAAAAATGGCCTGGTCATTAATGGGGTAAAACCTTCCGGGGCTGAAGTGGTCATAGTAAGCCGCTTTGTATGGGGGCACTAGTGCATGCTTGCTCCCGAGCCCAGCTCTGTGTGTCCATTGAGAGTGTTCTGAGGTTTATACATGTCTGTCAGACTCCTCCTTGTGGCACAGCAATCAAAGCATAGATATTGAGTGCAAGAGGATATGGGTTTTATTTATTTGATTGGCACAACAATCAAAACATATTTAATGAGTACAAGAAGGCATGGGTTTTATTTAACCATTCTCTTCTAAACCACTCCCACCGTTAGCATAATTTAGCCACACCTGACTGTTAGTCGCGTTGCTCTCCTTTGAGTGCCCAGGGGTGTTTGAGGTCTTTACAGTCCTAGTGATTAGGGTCTAACTAGATTTGTTTTGTATGTGGTTGATGTATGAAGATATAAAAGCACTTATTATATTCTACCCCAAAAATAGAATAGGGATATGAAGTCCTAACAATTATATCAGCATTTATTAGTTTGCCAAAATTGTTCATTGCTGTTTATTCATTTCTGCAATGCACTAAAGTCTGAATGTTCTTGTGTTCAGAACAAGTGTCATGAATGTTCTCATTCCAGCTGGTAATTTATTTGTTTAGTGTTAATTTGTGCAACATTTCTGTAAATTTTCTTTTTAATTATTCTACATTTTATTTTTTGTTTAGATGGCCACGATGCAGTGTTGCGATTTAATTCTGCACCAACACACAACTATGAAAAAGATGTTGGAAATAAGACCACCTTGCGCATTATAAATTCTCAGGTAAAACACTAATAATGTATCGAAGTACCCTTTTAATGCACATCCATGTACATTTTTGGCACATGTGTTATACAAAGTGAGGGAGAGACAATTAAGAATATGTACTTTTCCCTTTTTTAGATGTATTTGTTAAAAACCCAAACTTGGCATTTTATTGCATTATGGGCATTGTGGTGGTCAGGTCCATGACACCCAGCACTTAACCGTGTCTCCTCAGACTTGAGGCCCGTACACACTAGTCGAAATTTGGCCGGGAATTTTCGTCCGTAGACCGATCTGCCGATTTTCGGCTTGTTAGTATGATGCTTCCGACAACCGACTCCGACTTTTCGGCCGAAAGAATCCTGGTGTGCAGGCTATATAATTTTTGTCAACCGTCAAAACACGTCCGATTTTCGTCTCATTAGTACAGATTTTGATGGGGAAAAATCTTATGAGCAAGACTAGGCATGCTCAGAGATGAAAGAACACATACAAAGCAATCTAACACATGACATCACTTCTGAAGTAGAATTCTGTAGTACGGGAAAATTCGTGTGCAGTCTAGAGCACATTCCAACCAACAGACACCACTCTGGACAAAAGACGGACGACCGGTCGGCGGAAATTCGTTGCGTGTGTACTAGGCTTTAAGGATTGTGGCAAAAAAGTACTGCGGGGAAAGCTCAGGATTAAGGCTCTGTGCACACCTAAGCGTAGTGCAGCAACGGCTGCTGCATTGCCTTTTTTTGTTTGCTTTTGTAGTGCATTAATTTGAATGGGCCTCCCTCCACTCCAAAAACGCTCCAAAGACACTCATGTACCAAATTTTGGTACAGAGCCAGGAGCATTTGCAGTGCTCAACAATCATGGCAAAATCTCACTTCGTTTGGGTTGCCATTAGGAAATACTCCCTATTTTGACGTGATTCTGGAATTGCGGGCAGAAACGCTCGATTCCAGTACGCTCAGGTGTAAAAAGAGCCGAAAGATGAGTATTGCAGCCTAAACTGCTGTTTTTTTTAACACCTGCTGCAGACAATTTTAATTAAAGTAAAATACATTACTTTTCACATTGAGAAGAAATAATTTGTTGTAAAACTGGGTATTTTATCTAACAAGAAAGATATTACTTTTAATCTAAAACTGTGCAGGGAATATAAATTGTATCTAGTAATTGAAAACCACTGTGAGGATTAAAATGTAATTTAAAAATGCAAACATGTTCCACCTGCAAAAACTGTAATTTTTTTTTATAATGCTTTGTTATTCATTTTTTCATTGATCGCTGACGGTAATTGTACATGACGTATATATAATTTTTGTATTTGTATATTAAGGGAGTGCTGCATTATGTTTATTTTTTGTTAATTACCAAACAAGGGGCTGCACCATTTACAATCCCCTTACTGTGCTTAAAAGCAGGCAATGTTTGGTTTTTAGATATGTTTTTCCAAAACTTGCATCGTTTTCTGAATTCTTTTTTAAAACACACAGACACATGAAGGGAGTTATTAGCAAGACTGCATGTATTAAAATCACTGAAATTTCCAAGTTTTCAGGATGAATGGTTTTGCAAGATC